>NC_044260.1:13224515-14424515 GCF_003957555.1 Calypte anna
TCACAGAATATCCATTTAATAATATCAGTTATCACATATAACTGTGATAATAATATCAGTTGTCACATATCACAGCAATCCTGAAACTATAGTGCTGTCTTGCTAATGTAGTAAATAAGCATTAATATTACTCAGTCTCTCTCAAAAAATCATCATTTCTTAGCCTTATATAAACAGAAACCCCAGCCTGGTCTCATTCTGTCTCTATCTTATTTTCCTGATGCAAACTTACTTTTTTTTTTTTTTTAAATAGGACAGTTGTCCTATTTTATTATCATGTATTTTCTCCTCCACAGGCAGAACCTGATTAGCCAATTCCTAGATAATCACCTGTGGGAAAGCTGAGAAAGGAATATTTCCATGGCATATGCAGTTCTCCACTGCAGGGAGTCCTGGATGCAAGGTAGAGAGGAGGTCCAAGTGATCTGAACCAGATATTCCTCCCTACCCAGGCAGAAATTACTACAGACAAGATAGTATTTAATTCTCCATTTTACTGGGCCAACATTTGTAGGAAGATGAGGGATTTATTGCTTATGGACATCCCAGGAAACAGCCTCCTGGGACAATGATGCTGTCTAAAGGCAAAAGGGTTCAGCACTGAAAATGAAACTTTAAATAAAAGCCTCCTTCTCTTTTACCAAGCCTAGCATCACAGATTTGCAGAGGATACACGTTTTGGGGTTTTTTTCAGGGATAAATTACCACACATCTTGATGAAAAAGAAACTAGAAAAAAAAAATTATAACATACAAATTTCAATGTGCAAGTCCTCATAGCTATCAAAGATACAGATGAATATCCAGGGGAAAGCAGTGTGTTGGGAAAACATCTTAAGATATGATCTTAAACTCAGGAAAATACAGGCTAAAGATGTGTATGTAACACAGTAGTTCCTCTTTTGCATCCAGTGTATATTGAGGAAAGAAGGATTAAAGGAAAGAAGGATTAAAATCAATCCCATTTAAATACTTGGTATGAATCTTTGGAAATCACCTTTAAGGCATTTAACAAGGAAACCAGGCAGTTTCCACTGAAAAAAAAAAGGAAGGAAAAATAGCTCTCATCAGCCTGTGTTGGGTAAAGACATAGGGTGATGCTTTGAGTTGGAAAAGGGGCATAAGAGTTCTTTGAGTAGGTTTGACACTCACCCCATGACACTTTGGTTATAAGAACTTCCCTAAACCTGAGTCTTGGTAACCCTCTGCATTAGGATGCAAAAATTTTAATATATAGAGGTTATTGCCTTCCTTTTCTTTTACAGGATATTGAAATTCCACTTGAGCAAATGTGTGCAGTGTAAACATAAACTAAAATGAAGTATAAAAAGCATTCTTCCCAATATTCCATAAAAGAAAATAAAGTACACAAAATTAATTGCAAAATTCTCTTTCTTGCATCCTCCTAAAGACCCTTGACATATGTAAGCACAAACATGGAAGAATAAATCTCCAAAGGGGAGAGATCCATGCTCAGGTATTATCTGGGAAAAAAATGCATTGAAATTCCTCTGTGATGAGAAGACTTTTTTTTTTTTTTTTTTTTTTTTCTCCTCAGGGTGACCTCTACCTTCAGAATATGATGGTTTTATTATGATTAATAAATTTCATTTCCACAGAGGAAAGGAACAGTGTCAGCTTAAACTTAAAGCAAGTGGGTTTCTTTTTAAATGCTAATTTTTAAACACGCCCTTGCATGACACCAAATTTAGAAGCTCAGAAGGTTAGCAGAACAGATTCTGATTTCCATGCTGAAAATAGTAAGAAGGATTTAACAATATTGTCACACTGAGCATCAGTAAGCTAGTTCAGTCACATACTCATTGCTTCATTTATTCACTATTATGCCAGCCTGCTTTTTTCTCATTAAAATTACTGGCATTTAAATGCTTTCTGATCATTTACACTGGAAATCATCATTCCAGGTAAACAATTCCCTAAAATTTAGAAATTGAGGACATGCAAATGACAAAGTGTTATGCATAAATTAAAAGTCAATGCAATTATTGTGTGTATTTTACAGAATGTTAAATCAATGTTATCAAAACCAACATGTGGACAAATTCCTGCCTAAGAAAGCTGATAAAGAACTTTGATACAACACTAATTAGAGCAAGGTAAGTTCCACTATTTGCTTGTCTATCTAGAACAAGTAGGCAGGACAGAAGAGGAAAAAAACTTAATATTTGCTAGGATTTTATTACCATACTGGCACTGGTTCTAACTAGCTGGACCAACATCTTACTGAGAAATAAGAAAAAAGATGAGTACAGGCAAGCTAACATCTGCAAATGTAGCTGTAAACAGTTCACCAAAAGCTCAGGGTATGGGATGCTCTTTACTAATCCTATGCCTCAGATTCTTCAAGCATTTTTAATACAGGTTCAATATTGTTAAAATTCCACAGAAAAGGACAACTTGTTTCTCACCACAAAAATAAATAAAATTTAAAAACCAAGAATTAAAAATGGTAACTTGTCAGATTTATTTCAGAAAGGCCTTTGAAAATGAATCTCACTTAAAATTATCAGTAGTAGTTATTGCTGAACTGTCTAAAACCAGGGAAATTATGTGCCTCCCCAATTGTAATTACCATTTTAGGGTTTTGTTTTATACTATGGCTGTATTTCCATTCGGATGAAGAACAGAGAGTGGAGTTCTGATAGGGGAGACATTCAGAAGCTCCTTAAAAATATACACAGTATAGCGTTTGATAACAACATTAATAAGGGAAAAGACTCAGTATAGAAGGTGAAACAAATTAATGATATTTTTCTTAAGTGATTAGAGGACTAAAGGAGAATTTTATAAGTTTTACATTTTAAGCATGTGATGCCCATATCTTTCTAATCATTATCCTATCCCCCCATTTTTAGAAGTCTACATCTTGCTAGAACAACTACAGAAAGTTATTAATCTATTTAAGAACTAGAAAAAGAGAAGTTAATAATCTCACACTTCCTCAGCTAACTTTGATCTAATCCTTCATGGCCATATTATAAGCAAAGTGTACATATGGCCAGAGAGCTCTTATTTCTTCTCACTTTCCACAATTTTATTCATCATTGAAAAAACCCACTGGGGAAACTGAGGCTTGCCATCGTGTGACACCTAAAACCAATAGATAATAACCAATAATTTTATATATATTAAAATGAAAACCAAGTATTTCTTTGATCTGTAAAGCATTTTCCTCCTCCTACTGCTGTTAGATTTTGAGGCACTCAAGCTTGAACACTTTCACATCTACTTCAATAATAAATATAGTGGGTACCTTGTTTATTAAAGTTTAATGCAGTCTTTTGTGCTTGAGTGTAAGGTTCTGTAGTATGCAACAATATTACTTTTTTATTAATATTAATATAATACTAAAACTAAATCCTTGTTTATTTAAGGTATCTGTACATAGCCATACACACACACACACAAACCACCTTTCAGTCTCTCAGAAAAAAAAATTCTAGTGGTTTCTCTGAAAAGGGAGAGCAGAGAAGATGCACAAATGCTTGTACACACTTGTTGAGAGCAAACAGAGATTATTCACTATTCCTGTTATCAAAGGAGCTTCACATTGCAAATCCTCTATTTACAAACCACAGAACCTCAGCTTTCCTTAATCTTGTCATGTTGTCACATTTGACTGGCCATGTGAACTGACCCAGAACTGTAAGCACCAGGAAGGCAAGCTGTCAAAGAGATCATGACAAAGATGCCAAAAAGGGCTGCCAGTGTTTCCACCGGCTGAGAAAAAGGAATTAATCCAACTTCATGAAAGAAGAACAGGGGATAATCAAAGTGTTTACTGATTTTTATCAACTGATCCAATAGCTGAACATCTTTACCACACGACTACCAAGAGCAGTAAAAGCTGGAACAAATGGAGTTCCATATAAGCCACTATTTGCAGCAGCACTAAGTGCAAGTTTTAACTGCCAACATAAAGGACACTTCAATTTATGGAAGGAGTTCAATACTGTGCATTAGTACAACATTTCCTAGTCTTTCCAGAGCAAAAACTTCAGTTTATGCTATTTTTCACAGGGAAAAGCAGCACAGCCTTTAATAAATATTATCACAAAGACCTTAGAGATGCTCCATCTTTTATTTTACCTTATTAGTTGAAGAGGATAAGATAATAATAAAGGCATCTCATAGAAAATGTTGGGTTTTTTCTCAAATAGCTCCATGAAATGAAGTCAGACTATAGGAAACAATGGAAAAAGGGAAGAACCTTTCAGGACTGAACATTATGACTTCACACAGTAAATCACCAGGGTTGAAATATCTCTGAAACTGCATTCTCCCAAAGCAGTTTGGATTCTATGGACTTCTCAGAAATTCTTTTGAAAGACTCTAATCTGACCAGTATCTCCTTCCAGACACGTGAGTCAATAAGATATATGATAAAGTGTATGGTAAAACTGTGACCACCTAAAATTATTTATGGACCATAGCAGAGCTGTGCCAGTATAACAGGCATCTTAGCCAGTCTAAGCACTTTGTCAAATATTCATTTGCTTTTAAATAACTCACTCCATTTGCTATTGTTTAATAAATTATATTTCTGGTGGTGTTAGGGCTGACAGGTTAATGATAGCACACAGGAAAACTGCAATGATTTGAGCAATTGCTTGGGTTAAAAAAACCCCAATATCCTGTTCAAAAGCTTTCAAGAGCACAAACTCCAATGTTTGCTTTTTTAAGCTGCCTGCTATTATGAAACATTTTTTCCTAGAGTAATTAAATATTAAAAATTAAACCTTTCAGAACGTTTAATCTGTTTTGTAGGCTGCATCTTTCTTCCAAGGGAGGTCAGTAACTTGAAGACTGTCAACTTCTAGGGATTTACAGTGCATTTCTTTTACAGACACACAATCCCACCCCCTGGGAATGATTCTGCTCACACATGCAAATAAATACAGCCACAACTGGACAGATGTTATATCCAGTTCCACCATACTTCATTCCAAACTCAGGTTTATGTGTACACTTGCCTCTTTCTTTCTGTTAGTGCAAAATCATCAGCTGCATATACACATGGGAGAAAAATAATACCAAGCATGCATCCACACTAAATGTTTTTGTTTGTAGACAGAAGCTGGATAACACTTAAAAATTGGAGGAAGAAAGGGTGATATAAATACAGAATAATGATCCTATCCCTTATCTACACAAACCCCATAAAATGTAATATGCAGCTACACTGTAGAATATGCTTGGAAAACACATCAATTTATTTTTTTTTTTTAAAAACTATGAATTTCAATCTTAAAAAACCTAAAAGAAAAAAAATATTGGGCACTGATCTGAAAAATTCATCGAAGATGCTAAAGATTCCACATGAACAACGTTCTGTAGCCAACAGATAAATAAACACGGGTTTGTTCTGAGTCTCATTCTTATATCTTATATATATCATATATATATATATTTCTATATCTATATCTATATATATTATATATAGATGCCCATTGCCCCCATCAGCCAAGAACCTCAGAATGAATTATCCTCTGATGTAACCAGAGATTTGCAAGGGGAAGGTCTTCAGAGACCCTTGTTAAAATTCTGTCACCAAACTGTCAGGAGGTTTCCAATAGTTTCCCTACCTTTGTTCTACTTCAGGTCTCTTTGCAAACTCTTTAATCATGCCTGCCAGAGAAGATCTATCCCCGAAGTGCAGACCTTCTCTTCTGAAGAGTAATTATTTTTAGCCTCAGAATGCACTGGATGCAATCAAGAGTGAAATATTTTTAAATTTCCCATGGAGGAATCTCTCTGTCAGATAATTAAATGTCTTCTTTATATAATGTGCCTATAAGAACAGATACACATACATAAAGAGCAATGTGTATGTGGGCACACAGTTTGCAAACACAACTTTTTATTTATGCAAACTTATTTATTTAGGATTAAACTTCATTCCCAAGTTGGAAAAGATCTCTTGTGGCTGAGGGCTAAGTATCCTCTGGCAGGAGTGATAAACTATTAGGAAGAAAAGAGTGATTATTACCAGCAGAATCACCCAAGACCTCGTTTCACTTTGATTATCAAGTTCCAACCCATATTTTATTTGTTATATTATTATTTGAAATCTACAAACACACATTTTTTAGAAGGATACAATACAAACATACAAATACTCACATTTCAAACATTGACCATATTACCAGTGTCTTCACTTTACATCAACTTTACAAACACTGTTGAATTACTGTAATTGAGTTTAGAAGCACTAAAAAAAGCACTGTAAAATTGTACTGGCTTGCATGCATCTCAAAAACCACAGGGATGTTCAGTTCTGAAAATCTGGGTATCTCTGTATATGCCCCATGTATTAAAACATCAAACATCACACAATAAATGAGTTGAAAGCCAACTTACAGATCTGAAAGACCAAATTCAGCTTTGGTAACTTTTACCACAGGAATATGGTCCAGAAAATTATTTTTTTAATAAAGCCAAAACTCCTTTAAATCCCAAGACTAAAATTTAGGTATACAAGAAACAATAAACACAGGCTTTCAGTAGTTTTATCCTTTAGATCATATTAAAAAAAAAAAAAAAACAAGGCAAATTCAGTCACCCGTGATGGATGTTTTTATTATCTGCCCCAAAACATACCTAACAAAAAGACCATATTTTTGAGTCAATTCAACAGAGGCAATAAACTGGTAAACTGAAAAGTTTTAATAAATATCCAGATATCCATTTCCTATGGAAAGTGGTATTATGGTTTTTGATGGAATTCCAAACAAGTGATATATAGAATACATAACGTATAGGTTTGGACACTTCAGAGGGGGAAAATGCCTCTATTAGAGAAATAATTATTGCTTAGAAGGGCTCATTCTGCAAAAGAGGAAATTGTTTCCAGGACAAGGACCCCACGTCTATCTCAAGAATTCCAAAAATGCTAATATAATTATATTTATTATTACTTAGCAAGGTCTAGATTTATAAATTAGTAGCCACCCTACTACAGCTCACTCTCATTCAAAGCTGAGCAGGTAGCACAAGTGAAAAAATGAAAGCCAAAGTTTTGTGATATCAATAATGCGTCAAACATTGACTTCTCATCATGTATCCTCTTAATGAAGTAGCAGTTGGGAAAATCTCTGTTACTTCAGGCTTTATTACAGAAGAACTTTTCAGATTACCAAAAATGCTATGGCTAACATACAGGTTATTAAAACATAATCATTCTTTGGCTTTAGCTCTGAACTTTGACACAAACAAAGCTTCCTGATTTCTTTCTCTGTAGGTCATTGGCATAAACAGAAACCTCTCCAGCTTTCATTTCCTTCTGCCAACGTAAAACTCAATAAACAAGCACTTCTTAATACCACCATTTGGTGTCACACTCTATGTCCTTTCAGCCTTCACTACAAGCAGCTTCTATCAATTTAGCAGATTTTTTTGCAAAACAGCATTGGCAGAACATGTCCCAGCACTGCAACTACTTAATTATCCTTTTTATTTCTTAAATAGTGACATTAATACCATCCTTAACTAAGACTCAGACTGTTCAAACTCTATTGCTTCAACGAGAGAACCCCTTGACATATCAAAAATAATTACAAATTACCTTTTAAAAACTTCATTCATTCTTCTGCACTCCTGGCTCAGAACACAACAGTTTATTAGCAAAGCAGCTAAGACTTTTTACTTACTAGGGAGTGATCCTCTGAAGGCACAGACCCTCTCTCCCACTATCTCATCCATAGGATAGACTTTGTGAGTGCTTTAGGGTCTGCAGTACCAGGGTGGGCAATATTTGCCCCCAGAGAGTTGAAAAGAAAATTCTTAAAGCTATAGCACTTACAACGTCCTAGATACATCTAAAGCCTTTACTCTTTTCATTGGGTCTGTTTGGTTTGGCTTTTGAAAGTCATGGTCTTGCTTGTCCTGCACAATAAGTTTTTATTAGAAGGTTTAACATATCCTTAATTACTAGGCCATATGAGACTTAAACTGGAAATCAAACACCAAAGCCAGCAAAATAACCTGATGTCTTTTATATGGCAGAACCTAGAGGCTGAAACTAGAAATTAATTAAACTATTCCAAAGCCTCAGACTCTGGACTTTCCTAGGCTTTCTCTTATGATTAAATGCAGCATGTGAAAAAGGATATTGAGACCTGGATGGATGCATCAAGAAGTATCAATGATTGTTACCTGCAGAGCTGTTACAAGAAATTTCATCTGCTGCAACGAAGACGAATTGATTTCTGCAAGAGAAGATAAAATTCACAATACTGCTTGCTGACTGGGAAATGTGCTATCTGCCAATTGACTTGATGTTTACAGATGGGGTAGGGTAAGGGTGCTTAATTTTAATGAATGTAGCAAGAAAAAGTGTTGATGTATTTCAGTGCTAGAGAGTTCATAAGGATCATGAGGTAGACATGCTGGGAGCTTTTAAATGAAATAATGGTGACATTTGGATATGGACTATGTACAAACTCTTGCATTGGAAGCTTCATGTTTAGTGTTACAGATATGTCAGTATATTTATGAAGTCTAATAAAAAGAAAACAGTATTTATATTGATATAGAGATTAAAAGGGCACTGCTGCAAAATAAGTGAAAAGCGTTGTTTGAAAAAAAAATAATTACAATTAACTTTCTGCATCTGAAAGGAGGATATTGAAAGTAAAATATTTTGCTTTTTATATGTCTAAAATTACTGCAATAAAAAAAAGAATGTTCTGCTATTTATTAAAAAAATGACACAGTATATTCTCATATACTGTCATTCACATACATACTAAAGCCTTTTACAGAATCTTCAGAGACTGAACTAGAGATATGAGTGATTTAATATAAACCTTCTCTTGCAAAATTCTTTTTAAAACAGGTAACATAAAGAGAGAAATGCGAAATACACTTAATATTCCAAAATGCAGAAAACTCCATTACAGCACAAATCCTGATTTGTCCTTTCTGAAGTCAAAGCAAACAGGATTTGGTTTAGGGGAAACCATGTTTAAGGATTAGCATAAAATGATTCCTTTATATGCATCTACACAGCTTCCTTGGATTATTTTTGTGTTCTGTGGGGGTTAAGAAAGAACCTGGGTGAACTTTTAACTCTTGGGAGCTCTTTTACTCCCAATTCCATGCAGCTCCTCCAGCCTGCACTGCTCAGCAGACTGAGAAACAGCTTTTATTTTTGTACAGCTTTAATGCAAGAGTCTACCCACTAGGAGCTCAAAGGAACTACCTCTAGTTTGCACTAAGGACTACCTGGAAAACCTAGTTCTTTAACATGTTGAAAGCTCTGTCAAGCATTAAATATTCTGAAGATTCTATTAGAAAATATTCCATTCAGGAGCAGGTATCTCTGAGGGGTAACAGAACCTTCAAGAGGTAAGCCCTAGGTGAACAAAATCTACTTCTCTTACCTCACCTCCCATACATTAAACAGATTTGAAATTCTCATTTAGAAATCTGTGGACCTTGTTATTTAGAAGTTCATGTTTGGGAAATAAAAAAACAAACCAACAAAACAAAACAAGGAATCTCCAACCCATAATAGAGGGACAGGATTGATAAAGATCCTAAGTTGCATCTGGTCATTGCCTCTGCTCCATCTCAGAGATGCTAACACCTGAATTTCAGTATGAATGAACTTACTGATCAGACTGTACACTCTTTCATTTTCAATTTGGATGTACAAATGAGTAGTTTTGCTCTTTACCCTGTCACCTGCAGCAATTTCACAAGCTGAGATCTACCTTGCATTTAATGCTAAAGAAATCTATTTTTTTTAAAATGCAGGGGGATAAATTTAACTTTATAAATACAGAGCTACTCTATTTCATAGGCAGTATAATTTGTCACTGTACTTATGGCTATCACACCTTTTATTATCACCTCTTGTGACAATAATATAGAAAAAAGTTGGATGCTTGCTAAGAGATTTAGCCAGTAGCAATGCAGACTTACCAGCTACTGTTTTACAGAAAACCCATTTCTGTTAAGATATTAAACTCCCCTCTCACCTCAATGAAAAGCTGACTTTTCCTTAAAAACTGCCTTCTCAAGTGGCTAGCTGGAAAACTCCTTTTCTTTATCTCTATTCAGAACATCTGTTGTTATGGAGCATTGAGCCACAGATCCTCAGTCTTATGATGCCAAAGCACAGAATTATTTGTAAGAATAATGTGCTGGTTTAGTTACCTAACCCCAGAACATTAACTGCTAGTTGTCTTTTGAAATGGCAGATGTTACTGAAGCTGTTCTGACCCTTTACCTACTAGTAGAAAAGAAATATAAAATTTAACTCCAAGTGATACCTATTTGAAGAATATCTACCATAAACAGTCCTTACACTGCTTCAGTATAAGGAAGGAAAAAGTTACTTATTGGTCAGGATAGCAACTGAGAGAATAAAAAGTAAGACTAGGTGGTGCTGGAGTTCAATAAGCCAGTTCATTTTTTATAATTAATCAAGTGTTATTTGTAATAGTTACATGGAATTGTTATGTACTTTTATGGCTTGGATGTTTCTCTAGTGGCATGTTAAGATTTAGTTAAACTCTAGATTATCATTTACGTAGAGCTAGGGGGAGAACTGATAATCAGAGGTGTCACTATACAAAGATATCACAACTCATGTCCAAAATAACTATTTTATTTCTTTATGTGAACAAGCCCAGAGCTTGCAAACAGAGTGCTGCTGAGTTAAGATGATATTGGAGCATCACATTTTTCTGCTTTAAAGTTTGCAGACCTGGAAACCAGCTCAATCCTTTGGGTCCCTCCCTTTAAAGACCAGTTTTATACATTGACTGTACTGAGCAAGGATTTAAAAGTTCACAGATAAAGTTTGGTGAAAATTCATGATGAATTTCTGATTCTTTTCAAGTTCCTCATCACTGCTACACTTTTTATTGATTCAAAAAGGTACAAGCAACGTAAGCCATGTAACTTCATTAGGAAATAAGTCCTGCTTAATAATTAAGATACAATCTCATAATTTAATTTGTGTTTTAACAGTGAAAGTATAAGAGAAATTTTTTACTGCTGACTGTTTTGTCCTTCAGGTGTAAAATAATACACCTTCAAAATCCAAGTGAGTTTTCATGTTCTGCTTTAAATAAAGTTTTGGAAGTTGTTAAATAAATAAAGCTTTGGAAGTTGTTACTGGCTGTAAGGGAGATAAACAGAAAAACAAATTGAAAGAGGAACATGACAAATACATTTGTCTGAGTGTACTGCTGGATGTGTTCAACTTGCCAGATAGCAGCACCCTGGGCTAAGTGCAATCCTTCTGAGTGCTGGGGTGGCACCCTTGGCAGCCTGAGCTCTGATGGAAACCCAGACAGTGAAAGTCATGAAAATAAACTTTTGGGACTCAAAAATGGCTGTGTTCTAGCTGAGCAGCTATTTCCCAAGGGCAAAACCTTCTGCATAGTATTCCTTCTCTCAAGGCTATATATCATTTTCTCATTTCTTCTAGCAAATTGAAAACAAGCAGAGATTTTTACCAGTAGGATAATAAAGATATTTTTAAAGTTGGAAAAAAATAATGTCTTAAGATTTGATGTATTTCCTGAATTCAGACAGAAACAGAAGGGGAGGACAACAAAAGGGATATTAAGTGACTTAGATGCTCTTTCTTACTTTGGGGTGCTTACTGAACCTGCATTACTTCAATTTTCAAAAGTTCAGATATGTTCTAATTTCCTCTGCTCCATTCCCCACAGACCCCTGGGCAGGCTCCTAAAATATCCATTCCTTGAAGGCCCCAGATCTGCCATAAACCTGCCCAGCAGTTTTAGCAACTATTTCTCCCCAGCATGATTTTCTCCATGTAGCCTTCTGGATTGCATTTTTTATTCTAGGAGCCCTTTTATTACAATATCCTTGATTAGCCACATTAGTGTTTATGCCCTCAGGAATGACTTTCACTCACAATTAAAATAATAATTTGTATTTAGACAGGGACAAGTTTTGTAAGTTTTTTGGGACAGCATGAGGTGGGCAGAAAACGTTCAGCTGTTAGAAGCAAAGCATGGTCTGCAGAATCAATCTTTTAAGAGGATAACAAAGTGTTTCAAGTTCAACTTGATCACCTAAATAAAAGCCTCCTGCTCTAAGTTAAAGCACACCACCAGACTGTAAGACTTGGGTTTTTAGTATTCAAAAAAAAAAAAAATTAAAAGAGTGAAGAAGAGGAATTTAAATGAATTTGTACTATGTTTTTTCATTATAAACACTATTTAGTGAAAAATATTGCTAATGACAAATGGCTTCAATAACTCACAGAATGATCTCAGAGAAATTAGGCCTTCTGGACTGTCCACTTTTTGAATTGTTTTAAATACCATAGCCTATTTTTTCCCAACGTGTTTATAAAACTGTTATTTTTCATGCATATATTTACTCAGTCCTTTCCCTTAGCAAAATACTGCATCTGCCTTTTTCTCAGTAAGGAGAAAGTCTCAGGACAGACTTTTTCAGTCTATTTTCTCTTTGTGACATTGTACTGAAGTGGTACCTAAAGAACTTTCATATACTCATTCTATAACACAGTGGATTTATTATACTGAATTTCAGCTTAGATCAGGATATATAGAGGTCATGTCAACACTTCTAATTACTATCCAGGTTTTTTAAACTTGTATTTCTACAGATATCTTTTCTGTAAAGCATCTTCAGCCTTGACTCTCTTTCTAAATTGCCTTTAATCTACATATTCCATGAGTTACTTTTAAGTTTGAGATCTCTGACATCCCAATGAGGTTGATTAGCTCCACTGTACGTGTGTTTTACATGGTCAATCAGGAAAAAATAAGCTAAGAGTACTACCAGCATTTCTGTTTAAAGGACTTCTATGACTTTCCTTCAGACTTTTCCAAGATTCCCTTAATATTTCCCATCACCATCAATACTAACACCACTGAGTTCAGCTACTGGAACATCAATACCAGAACAGAAAGAGAAATTCTGGTTAAAGCAGCTTTGACACAATCCTGAACTTTAGGATCCTTCCAATGTGGAAACTTGGGAGTGAAAGTTTTCCTACCTACTGAAACTCTGATAATTCAGTTACACATAAGTGTGTACAACTTTTATCACATTTTCTACATCTAAATAGACTTTTAAAAGTCAGTGGCAGCTTAGAGTGGAGCTCAGAAAGAAGAGGGACTGGGGGCATAGTACAGACCTAACTGCTGATTATGCCTGGCCCATATGTGATTTGGCTACTTTAATATTCCTTCCAAAATCCCAGAACCTAGAAGACAAAGACAGGAAGAGATTCAGGTGATGGCTCTCAGATTCTTTTTTTTAAGACCTGAGGGATTTAACCATCATGAAGCAAAACTCCAACCTCATTTCAGGATAGATTTACTCCCCTAAAAGTTTCCCTACCCTGTAAAAAAATGAGCTTGTCTTTGCCTGCATTACTCCCATATTGCCAAAAAAGCATCAACCCACTACTGCATTTTACCTCCTACAATCCCTGGCTCCACTGTTTTTCAGAAGTATAAATAATCCCAGCTATGTCTGGGCAGTTTATCTGGGTGTAGGAACCTGTGTTTGTAGGGCCCATGGGACAAATGTGCAATTGTCTCTGTGTCCTGTCTTCTCCCTAAAAATCTGAGTCACAGTTGGGCTTCTCAAGAGTGTATTTTCCATAGCACATGATAAAGCACAAAATTCTGACACACATAGAGTTTTACCCAGCACTTCCAGAAGCTTTTAGTCCCTTGTCAGAGCTTCTATAAATTAGAAGCAGTAGGAGAGATCAAGTGGGATTTCAGAAATCAGGACTTCCCTAAAAACAATCACACTAACTCTAGGAAATTTAAAATGTTAAAAGAAAAATAAATTATAATCCACTAACATACAGCAGTTGTGCTTTTTACACCAGAATTTTGGGATTTTGATTTCACTAAACTAGACACAAATAATTTTGCTTAACACCAAGGAGCATCCCCCCCCCCCCAGAATTACACCACCTGCTGAAAAGAGTGCAGAGCCTCAGGACACAGGACATTAAGATGAAGGCAAACACAACACTGAACAGAAGTTACAGTGTGAAATATGTCATCAGATGACTTCTTTCTGGTAAGATCACCATGGGATTTATGGATACAGTCAGTATTTGGACTGCATGGATCAGAACCCCAGCCAGTGACATCAATACAACTTCACTGAAAGAACTGACTTTGCTGGAAATATTCCAAATTCTACTGTCCAAGGATCTGCTGTTAATTATACAGGGCAGCAAAGATTTCCCCCAAAAGTGTTATTTGTTGTGCACCTGTAAATTTTTCCATTTTATTATTGAAGATGCTTTCTTTTTCCATCATACAGAGGCTCTATTGCTCTTGTTAGGACTTTAATGTTGAGGGCTTATTCACTGTGAACTGTACCATAGCTGATAGCTGGCAGCTTGAGTAGTCTCTGTAATACTCAAGTATGGACAAAGTCTCAGAGTTTCTCTCTAAAATAATTTTATGAAGTCCTCCTCAACTCCCTCCCCTTCTGGTGTCCTAATCTGAAATATGAAGACTATCAAAGATACTTCAATTTTTAGTATAACTCTAACAGGAAGGTTGATTTTGCTGTTATTGTGCTTTATATTCCCATTACTGGAAGATCCAACTACATTATCATACTCAGAGCATTTGAATCACAACACAGACAACTAAACAACTTTACAGCCATTCCTAGATGTATTAAATTAAATAACAGTATAGATAGAAAGCAATTCATGTGGTACCAACCTTCAAGATACCACATTAAAGCATGGTACACTTCAAGAACACTAAAAGGGACTTGTTTGCATTAGGAAAGTATATTTTACTTTTAGACTAATTTCTCCCCTGCCAGGTTAATTCTTTCTCCAGAATTGCAACCTAACTGCTCTTAATGATGCCAAGACAAAGAGGAAGACACAGACATTCTGCTTTCCCTGAGCTATTCTGTTTTCACTGCCAAAAAGATAATGCATCTCCTACCTCCATCATTACTGATCATTTTATTAAATGCTGCTTTTTGATGTTTTGAGGCAAAATTGTAGGGAATAAATTAATAAAAAATATTGATGTAGCTACTTCTGTAAATAGCACCTCACAGGAACAATTCAGGCTCATCTTGATTGCTCAAGAAAAGGCAGCCTGGGCTCAGCTGCCACTCCAGAAGGTCTGGTGTCACCTACAGAGGTGTCTCCCATGCCCCAGAGAGTCTCAGGTGGCACAAGATCCCTGTTTCCAGGGGAAAACTGAGCCCTATATTTAACTGCTGCATTGCTTTTTATTTGTGCTGTCTTTGTGCTCAGGACAGGAGATTTCAGGGTGATGTAGCCAAGACTCTCCTATCATGCAGACTGCCCAAGACAGCAGGAGACAGAAACCTTAAGAAATCTCTCTCATTAAATTTTATCCTGCCTTGTGCTTGAACAGTAATAATTCATCTTAATACCAAAAAGCACATCTTCAAGAAAACTAAAAAAAAAAAAAAAAAAAAAAAAAGAAATTCCCTAATTCTTCTGGACACTAATGGCAAGGTGCATTCCCTAGCCTGGTGACATGCTTGTATTATTCCATTTGCTCCAAAGCACAAAAAAAAACTAAGGAGAAAAATGGTCAATAGATGTTTGCTCATAATGTGCATTCTTATATATTCCCCAGCAGAAAATCAGACATCTTTGTTAGTCCTTCTACTGAACTAACTAAATAAGCTATTTAAATGCTACTCAAAAGAGATTCCTCTGAGCATCACCTAATATCAATGCTGTGAAGCAGGGAAATGACAAGGTGCCCATACTGCACAAGTATAAATATCATTTTTCCATGATGCCTTCTACATGAACTCCCCCTCTTTCTCCTGCCATCACACCTCACAGATTGTATAAAGAAATTATCTGCAAATTGGTGCTGTGCTTGTTAGTATAATGGTGTGAAAAATACATTCATTTTTCATATGGTTTGGAAATGTGGATCACATCTTAGGTCACAGAGAGGAAAAATCTGGAGCCCTTTCAACTCTGTTTTAAATCTGCACCTTTTATTCCCTGATCTAGTTAGTTTTTAAATCAGAGCTATACAAATATGCTAACTCCTAATTCCTCTTACCTGCTGTTTCTACTATGCATAATTAAAATTATATTACACATATTATGTCATTATTAATAATACAATATACATAGCATACATATGAATATTTACCTGAAAGAAAGATTATTTTTAAGTGGATCTTAACATTTTAAAGAAAGCTAAAACTAATAGGTGAAATTCTGACCACCACATAATAGTGGAAATCATGCTGATCTCAGTGGTTGTTACTGTGATTAACACAGTTTACTCATTTAAACTAAATCCTTGAAGAAGTAATTGAGTAACTTGACTTCAGAAGTGTTCCTTGTCAGTAAACTGATGTCAGTTTGAACCATGGCTGCTAAAATAACTATTTTTGAAGTTTTACCATGGAAATGTTGGTCTATTACTATATTTTAGACAGATTTTTCAGTCTCTTTAGAGGAAACAGCAAAGCATTTTGAAGTCAATCTTGTGTAAAGAATCAGCATTTTATCCAGTAAATACATAATAAAAGATATTTATTTTGATGGAGGACCTACTGTTTGCAAATACAATGTAATTTCTAAAAGTAAATCTCATTAAAACCTACTTTGTTTTTTTTTTCTGATTTCATAAGGATTATGACAGTTTACTCGTAACCACAATTATACCTACAATAAAATCTCCTAATATACAGAGGTATAAACTCTTTATCAATTATGAATAAAAGCAATTATTTCCCTTTAAATAGTTTAAGGACTTAACAAATTACTTGAAACACAATTTTCTGTATTCTAACTACAATTACATTTATATGAAAAAACCAGGATTATTTAAGAATTCATTCAAGAAACCCAAAATGAAGTTTAGGGGCTGGTAAACATTTGTTTAAATGAAGACCTTTATTTTTCCTGCATGTCTCTGAAACATCCTATAGCAGCTTTCACAAGAAAAGTTGTTCTTTTCAAGGCATGGCTAAACCTCCTCCTCCCATTCCTGCTGTGCAGTACTCTCACCAACTCCTGGTTTGTGTTTCTAGGGCATTAGAGAGCTGGCAAGCCCAAAGGTACATGAAAAAAAAATAATTAAATACCTAAACAAATGCTTTAGAATCCCCTTTGAGGTGGGAAATGCTGCAGTAAAACCATGCAAGAGTGTAAATTGCATTTCTTGATTAATGTCAGCTACAAACTTATTTATTAAGTTTATTATTAATAGTATTATTACTTATTATTAAGTTTGCTCTTCTACTCCTTCCTCACCTTGCCCAAAAGACATTGCACATTACATGGCTGATCCATACAGACTATATCCAATTAATTCCATATTTTATTGGTACATTTTAGTCCATCATCTTCCCTCTGCCTCCAGCTTTCCCTCTTTGCTTTCAGAGCCCTGAGAGTGGGAGCGCTCAGGTTGACAACACTTCTGGCCTGTTCTAATCTGCCTCTTTCTGGTCTATCAAGCCAATGATCTGAAAACTAAAAAGTGGATAATTAGACAGTGACATGTCCAAAGGAACTGTTATGGTCTATCATGTCCCAGGCACTGACCCAATAGACTGTAACAGTTTTGGTCTGTTGGATTAGGAATCGATGCTTTAGTAACTCCCTAACTCCGTATTTATTCAGCCTGCTGACTGTGGCATGCTTTAAAATGTTCAAGTTACACTTTCTTTCAATACCCTCAAAGAGCAAAGAGGCCCATTTGATTTATTAAATCGACAATTCCTACTTTAAAAATGTTAAGCAATCCTTTTTCCCCCTCTTTTTGGAGAGAAAAAAACCCAACATGCATGAAAACCCATCAAAGGAATTTATTTACAATCACAATTATTTACTATAAACTTCTAATTAAAAAAAAGACACTAGGAAGGAAAACTCAAGCTACAGAATCTGATGTATTAAAGAAAAAGCAAGCAAGGGTATTGAAGTTAATACACAAACATCAGAAGAGGTGCACTGATCTATTTATTTTTAGCAGTACTATTTAACAGCTCCCACTATGTTCAGGAGGAATCTGGGAGCACAAGTCCTGTGCATCTTTAAGCTTGGAGCACTTCAGGAATCCAGGCATGGAAATCTAGGCTTTTGTAATCCTTTACCTTCTTTTTCATTTGTTTCATCCTGATTTCCATCATGGATGCCAAGTCAGAGTTTACAGCAAAGCCTCCATTTTCCTTGTCTATGGGGATTCAGAAAATATCCTTTGATATTCTAGTGAAGGTGGATGAAAATACAGAAAAGCAGAAGCAGGGTATGAAGAATACAAGCTCTGACACAACACAAGTTTCATAATCAGTGGTTACCATCACTTTGGGCCAGGGAGTTTTAAGTTCCATAGATATCACAAGAATACTGATAATACAGACAGCTGAATCAAGCTTGCTAAGTATCATAAAACACATTAATTCTACCATATATTGAGGACTGTGTTAAAGCATTAAGATATATAAAGAAGCTTTCTAGACTTGTTAGGAAATTCTATATTTATGAAATGTAATTGTTTGCTCAACTTTCCTACATCAAGACATTTCCCTGTTTCTCCCCCAAAACCTGCAATATTTTAGAGTGAACCCTGTTTCAATAATTTAAAAGCACTCCATGCAGTACATTTTTCTTTTCAGGAAACTCTCTGTTCATAATATTTTAAATATTTTATACTTTTCCCTACTACATCCTCTTTATTCACAATAATCCACTTTTATTTTCTAACTCCTTCACTAAAAGGTACCATTATGCCTACAACATGAGTCATATACTCCAGTCATTCCCAAAACTGATAATACCTGAGGGGTGAATATGGATTATGAGATGTTAACATGATGCCAGGGATCCTCTAGTTTGCCACAGATAAGATACAGACATCAAGACAAAGAAGCCTAATAATTAGATGCTCAAATCCATTACCTCTCTGAAACAGCAAGGTGAACAACTCAATTTTTAGTTTCAATATTAAGGCTTAAGCAAGTGTTTAGCTCCCACATGGGATAACCAGGAAAAAACAGATCAATTAAACATCATCACATCAAACCTAAGTGTTTGAAGAAGAAGAGTTTTCAAGATTTGCTGTCCTACTGCTGGTACAAAAGCTCCTCACAACCTTTGTACCTCACCAAGACTCCACCTGATCCATTTCAATCCCAAAATCTGAGTAGCTCAGGATATGGGCTCTGTGATTCTTGCTTGTGTATCAACCTGTCCCTCAAAATTCTTGATTTCTCAAGGTTCAACTTGCACAGCAAAACTCAAAGAAGTTTCAAGGTTTCAGCTGGGAGTAGAAGAATAAAACATAGCACTATTTGCTGTGCTTTTTCCTCTTCCAAAACAATTACTTTAGAAATTAAACCTATAAGTAGAAGCTTTTCTTCCTAAGTCTGTATGAAGTATGATCATGAAATGAAGTACTAAATTTTAAAGTAAATTAAATTTTAAATGAAAGTCTGAATGAAGATGCTGTTTTATTTTATATGCTCTCAAAACCTTAAATTTTAGTATATATATCACTAGAAGGTACTCAATAAAAGAAAGCAATTTGAATAAAACTATAGTGGCTTTCTTTGGCTAGTCAGAAAATAGAAAAGTTTAAAGCCTAAAATATACAAAAAATAATGACCTCCTTATATATAAGGAGCTTATATATAGATATATAAGCTGATATTTTGTGTATTTATTTTTCTTCATTCTCATTTCAAATTTCTAACTCATGAACATGGTTCAAATTTCATCAGATCTGTACCTATTGTATATTAGGATGACCTGACCAAATATATCAAATATCACTCTCAACTACTTGTCCAAAGAGAACTGGAAAATATATTAAATTCTATCTCTTTAGACACTGCAACTTTAACAAAATTAATACTACACATAGACATGTTAACAACCTAAACTATCAGAATATCAGGGTTTTATCAGGAGTAAGATTTCCAATCTGGAAAATACACAACTTATTTTGACAAAAATCTCCTGCCTCAGATTTCATACAAACCACAGAATGTGTAACAGAAACTGATAGTGAAAAAAAAAAATAAATTAGAAGTAATTTTTTGATATTACAAAATGTTATGTGCAAAATAGTTTGGAGTATTCCTTATTGACATTTAAAAAAAGATTAGTGGGGGAAAAAAAAAAAAAATGAGCTTCCAGTGTTGAGAGATCTAATCCAGAAATAAAGAAGTCAATGGGATTCTTCCCATTGTCTGCAGTGAGGTTTAAATTTGACACTATTTAAAAAAAAAAGGGAATTGGGTCCAGGGAAAACTCCCTCTGTATGGATGGGTGTTTGTGTGCAGGTGTCTCTGCCTGGGCATGTTTGGGGGTGGGTAATGGATGGGGGATGTGTGCATATATATGAATACACGGTCATACATATATAAACACACATAATTATCATTATTAATTATTCCAGGGATAGCAAGCAGTACAAGAGGAATGATTCTGCCTTTCAGACAAGGCTGGCTCACTATTCCTGGGGGATTATTTTGTTATGCTACCACACACACTTCCATAAGCATTGCTGACAAAGGGAATAGGCAAGAAAGGAACAGGTTTCTTACTCCTACCAAAGATGCAATAATTCAACCATAAAACACAAAACCAAGAGCCAATCAATGTGAAGAAATCTGCCCAAAGGCTTCATTCAAGCAAGCCATTCACTGAGCTATGGGATGGGTCTGTCAGGTCCAGAGGAGCAGTGCAGACATACTACAGCAACACCAAGTGAACATGCAATGACAAAATGACAATAGGCCCCACTGCCATGCTTTGACTTGTTCCACATCCTAAATGTAAAATAAAACTTTGATAACTGCTCTTGCTTCAGTCTTGGAGAGAAATTTAAAGATTGTATTTTGATTTATATGATAAAAAATGATTACGTGAAAACCTTGACTAAAATCTGTATGAAGACTTTAGTGACAGCTGATTAATGGGTTTTGTACAACTATTTGTTTCCCACACTCTCAGTTTAAAGAGTTTGGAAGGCATTCACCTCCAGAATGGTGAAGAACATAGGAATGGAACATCCAGTGTGTTCCCAAGATTTGGAAAATTTATCAGAAATACTTTAAACAGTGGGAAGTTAAACATGATTTTTTAATCTACTTTTTCAGAGATGCAGATCTTTAAAAGTAATTTAATAGATCACACAGTATAAAAATTCAGTTCTAAATTTTTTGGAAGCTGTATTTGGTGGTTATCCTGCTTCAAAAATAAAACAACATGTAACTTTTTCTTTTTTAGTTTTGTTGTATTTGCTTTACACTCCTAAAAAATGGCTGAACAACTCTGCAAGTTCTACCTTCCTTGTGAAACTGTTTTTCCAAGATTATGATTTATCTTAAATACTTAGGGGTTTGTGTTGATTGTTGCAAAATGACTGAACAATTCTGCAAGCTCTACCTTCCCTGTGAAATTGTCTTTCCAAGTTTATGATTTATCTTAAATACTTAGACGGTTGTGTTGATTTGTTGCATATTTCCTTGATTCCTCCTCCTCCCCTATCTGTCCTTTGCCTGTTTCCTTGGAGATTTCCAGCTGTGACAAACAAGGATACCATTGCATCTTGTCACAGTGATCATTACCCACTGACTTGCTCTACTGATTCCAGAGTCCCAAATCTTTCTGTTAACCTTTACTTTTAATTTACCAAAACATGTCTCCAACCTAAAGATTCCTTCTTTCCATCTCCTGCCTTAAGAAGCATTTCAAATATGGAACGTTGCCACTCATCATGGATTGAGCTGTGATCAACAAAATGAAGCTACTTTTTTTTAAATAATATGAAATAGTATTTCCATTATATGTCACTGCTTCAGTAGTACATACTCATTGGTCCTCCTTTTCTGGGTATTTTTTACACATAAGCAGTAAATATATTTAATGTGTAATTGAATTAAGTAGGGGGTCAAATCAAGACTAAGGGAAGTGCATAAGGACATCCAGAACTGTATGCACAGAGTTGTCAGTGGCCAGCAGATGGTTATCACATTACAAAGAGCTGCACTCAACTGTTTTTCAGCACTTTCAATGTTAAGAATTCACAAAAGTTGCTAAACTGGATTAATTTAAAAATGAATTAAAAGGTAATGAAATTAAGCAAATTGTAGTTGTGAGCAATCAGAGGTATCCATGTTTGCACATAGTTTCCCATATGCAAAGAAATGTTTGAGCAGATTGTGATTTGGTTGGTTTCCTATGCTAGGTTTAGAATTCTCCCATAATGAAATTCAGTGACAGTATTTTTAATTAAGACAAGAAACCATATCAGTTGGGGGAAGCAGATCAAAGTTGGGGGTTAACCACATTAAAAAAGAGAAGCTAAATTAACAGAAATCCAAAAGATCTAAAGTTCATTTAAGATATTTAAAATTATGCAAGCAAAACCAGTTTGTTACAGCTCTAATTATATACAAAGGATATCTGAATATTAGACATTTGGTCAAAAATTGGTTAAGGGTGGTAACAACTGCATTACTATTGATGCAATCTCAAGCATTTCAGAGAAGCCTCATCTTAGACAAATCCTTCACATTTTTGTCAGCATAACTCTTAGTAATGTTGACTCTCTACCCACAGCAGAACATGTCACAGTCTGATGCTTTATCTTACAGCATCTGCTTCGTTTTCTGAGAAGGTACATTAGTTAAAGCACTGAAAAGTCATCTTCATATTGCTCAGTTTCTCTCTGTGTAATGTATAGGTTTTCAGAAATTCATTTATTCAGAGGTAGAAACACCCTATAAAATGATCCAGGGACACCTGAACAGTATCTGGCAAAAAAAATTACTAAGCACAAGAGGTTATTTATAATTCTGTCCTTTTGGTTTAGTAAGTTTTTAAAAGCAGGAATAAGCTCTACAAGCTGACAGAAAAATACTAGAGCTGCAACATGCTAAGACACCTTTGTGGATATGAAATGAAACGACCTGAGTAGCACTTCACCTTTGTAGGTTACCCTAAGTAGAAATCATACATTGCAAACAGAGTGCACACAGCACAGATTGACTTGAAATCACTGATTCCAAATGAATAGAAAGTAACTTCCTTACCTGTCTGACACAGCATGCCTCAGCCACACATGCAAGTTATTTTATTCACATAACGTTACAAAATTTATCTTCATTACCCAGAAGAAGCATTGGAAAGGCAAATAGGCATGCAGAGCATTGTAACATTCAGACCATGGAACTTTATTCGAAAAACACAGAATCCATGAACAGCACTTCAAGCTAAGAAATAGTTCACTGAGGTTTCTCAGTCTGCTGATTTCATTAAGAAGAAGGAACGTTTAAAACAATGGCTAATTTAGCATCGAAAGAAATATTTTCAAAATGTGGTCAAGACTTCAGAAATTAGCTCCATGATTCCAGGGGAAAATTTTTCTGGTATCAGGAACTGAGAAGTGTGACCTTACTTCTGGCTGCTATTTTGAAGCAAAATATCTGCATTTCTCTGTCTTTCACAATATTCATCCTCCCTTCATGAATACACACTCCTCAAGTACTTGGAAAAGGATCAGTGATAGCATAGATTTATTAAGGGTACAGGGTCCATAGGCTACTCTTCCTTTCCTTTACAAACTCAGGCCCACACACTGCAAAGACTTAATTTTAATCAATTTGACAAAAATTCTGTTCCTAATGAAGTCAACAGCAATTTAGACACTGACATCAAGAGGGTTTCAATTTTCTTTTTTTGCAAGAAGACATCACTTTTAGTTTATACAACTTAAGTCTTTGCATGTTTGTCTTATGCAGATTTGACAGCCTTAAATTCCTGGGATTACTCCCACCACATGGGGTTTAAATTTTGGGGGTAAAAACTCAGAACAAAAGAATAAACGTTGGGGTTTTTTTTTTCAGTATTAAAAAAAAAAACCAAGCAAACACACAACAAAATAAAAAATATCTGGAAGGAAAGCAAACAGAAAAAATCCTGGTTTTCCTTGGATAGTTCAAGCTTAGATAGAATTCATTCTCAATTTTCACTGATTAAAACAGTGTCAATGAGAACTGAGGGCACTCAATAGGTTCTAAATCAGCTGACTCCTAAGACTAATAATGATCTTTAGCAGCAGACCATCAGGAAGCTGTACATATATTTATCTACCTTGTCCAAGGGTCACAGGCATTAACTGTATGCTCTACAGCTTGGGAATGTGCACACCTCATGCCTGATTCTCAATTAAAGCCTAAAAACCTCCCAGTTTATGGCTATTCATGGATTATAAGATAACGCCCTGCTTTAGATACCACAATTATCTGCAGAGCAACAAGACAGCTGAGACTTCAACGAGGCAAATTGATAGAATTGCCTTCAACTTCCACTGGTCAAATATTTATTAGTAATAAATGAGGACTTACCTGTCACTGTAGGCAGCTGCAGTGGCAGTGGCAGGCTGGGCATACCGGTAGGCAGCATAACCACCCTGAAACACAAAGTCAGGCTGTAACTGGGTTGCTAGAGCACCAGAAATAGCAACCTGCAAAATTTTAGCAACAACCAAAAGAGTATTTTCATGCTGTAAGTTCAGTTCAAGGGGTTAAATATGGAGGGAACATGGCAGCGAATCCTGAAGCAAAATTTATCCCTACAAATTTGTTGAGATTTGTCCCAGACCTCAGGAGAAAGAAATGAATTGTATATTTATCTTTTTTTTTTTTTTTTTTTTTTTTTACAGGGCAATAATGTATCCTTCCACCAGTTTTTGGGTAGCAACTCTTCTTATCAGGTGAGGTATCTCCTCTTAAACCTCAGGTGAGGTATCGCCTCTTATCCATGAGGTGTATGCATGGTAGGAAAGCAATGCTGAACAGAAAAGCTCAGCTAATAATCAATTATTTTTTGTACAAAATATGATTTCTCATGTCCCATTGATTCAACCTACAAATTCATGCACTCCACACTTACTGTTACATAGATTTCCAATTTATACCCAAAATGATAATGAAGGAGCTAAATTCTGTGCTTCCATGAATTAACATTCAGCTGGATGTAACAGTAATTGCAGCTGTTCAATTAAGCAAACAGGACAAACAAACACACATTTGAAAGGAATTGTGTGCAGTGATGCATTGATTATCAAACTGTGAAAACAGCAGAGCTGCCTGTTCAATGGAGCAGGGTGTTAGATCAACCATTGCAAAATGAGCTCAGCATGCCAATTAACAACCAGAGGCCATTCTCCACAGATAACACAAACACCACTTAGGTCCCAATTACAATTCACCACCCATAGTCCTCTGGGACAGGGGACTTTGGAGTTGCCTTTCCACCTTTCCCCACCTTAACAAAGAGAGAAAGTAGCAGATCACTCAGCTTAGAATAAAATTCACTCTTTCGCTAAAGCGGTCGCTTTAATGGATTGATTTTTTTCTTCTTTTTTTTTTTTTTCTTTTCCTTTTCTTTCTGGAAGGCTGCATTCACACCAGGGATTCCCTGAAGCATGGGCTATGTGTGTCAAACTTTAAGAGTAGCACACTTGTACTACAGCAACTTCTGTGGGTTTTCTATTTGGCAAGTAAAGATCTAAAACGCCGACTAGATTCGACTATTAGGAAGATCAGAATTCCCCCCACAGCCAGTCCTGGCTTGAGCCAGGATAAAACCAATTTTCTTTCAGCTAAGTCTCTTCTCAGCAGCTGCACTTGCTGAAATTTACAGCATGTTTCTCAATCAGGACTGATAACACTTGGTGTTTACAGTCACCGCTAGAGAATGGTCTGCTGGACCAAAGCCACCAACTTGGTTCTGAAAAACATCTTATGGTCTGGAAAAAAAAAAGGGGGATAAAAGAACTGCACCTTCCCTCCTTTGGCCCCAAAATGACCAAATGAAGTGTTCCATGCCATGTCTCATACTCAGTATAAATCTGAAGGATCATAAGGGTCAAGACTTCTTTGTCCATAGCAGTGGTGGAGATGTGAGTGTTACTGTGGGGAGCATATAGTGGCTTTATATATATATATCTATTTTATTACTCTCCTTTTCATCATTACTGCTACATTAAAGCTCAGTACTTTAGATTTTAACCCATAAGTTTCTCTTCCTTATTCTCTGTCTCTGCTTTCCCTTTAGGAGAAGGGAGAGGTGTTATTAGGTAGCTCCTGTTATTCACTTAATTGCCAGCCCAGCATTAGACCATGACACAGCCCACAGCATATTTCCATATTTTTAACATAAGCTCTCATATAATTACACATAAAAACATTCCTAAGCAAATTATGGGGTTTGTAGTCTGCATTTCCAGTGTGGTACTAGGTTTTCTTCTTGTTTTGCTTGAGTTACTTCAGATGATTTATCACTGTAAAACCAAAATCCCCGAAGGTGCACTTTAGATTGGAAATCAGGATGGAAATCTGATTCAGATCCCTGAGCACTGAACTTCTGTGACAAGTTGTATTGTACAATTTTTCTCTAATTTTGAACTTGGCTGCTGTATTAGATGAAGAATACACTACATACACATCTCTTGTGTACCACACTAATTATTCACCTTCATGCCTTAGATTATATTCCAAAATAAAATATTTACTATAAATTATAAATAAAGTTTTTCAGTTACTTTTTAGAAATGCTATTCCCCCTCACTCCATACATTCAAGCAGACAATATCTGACTGTTGTGCTTTGACTTATTTTGAAAATTCAGCTGAAATCCTAAATTCAACTGCAATAATGAAAAACTGCCTGCTACCTTATCTGTGCTCCCATATTCAATATGATCAGGATACAGCAGGTTCACTCTTAAATAATTAAGTGTAATTTTCAATACCCTTGCAGTCCAAACACAGAGATTTATCTCACTGATATAAAATACTGAATGGGACACTCACAACCTTAACTGTTGTATCTCATGGGATATGAGGAATATCTGTGATTTTGGGGGTAGAATCTGGAAAGTTATATGCAAATAGTAGATTATTCTTATCATTTATACACACAGAAACTCTTCTCCCACATAATCTATGAGTATTACTATGATTTTACAAGGGTTTTTCCCATCAGTCAGGATATCATAGCTGTGCTAACTTATTGCCATACACAGGCTCTTGCAATACTGCTCCATAAAGAAACAGAAATGGGATGATTTGAATGAGTCAGGAAAAACTGATGGAATTATGGATGTAAGGAAGGAATTCAGACTAATTCCTCCAAGCCAGTCATTACAATTTTCCTTTCAATGTTTTAGGCATCTCTGAAGCTCAGGCAAATTGGAAAAGATCTGTCCAAGATCAGTAGCCAATTGTTACAGGGAAATCTTGATGGATTTTTATTTATGATAAAATGGAAATTAACCAAAAATTAAATGTATCTGAATTTTTAAATAAAGCCTGTATATCTGTACTAAGAATAATTCCACAAAAGCAAGTTAAATAAACACAGATCTATACATGACAAATAAAATATAAACATGAGTTCATGTCCTAAAATGTCTAAATTACCTTTTTAGTCTTTATCTCAGATGTATGGACAGTGTTTATTGTCCATACAACTAAAATAAGTGACTCTAAATTACGGGTATTTATTTTTATAAGTTTTTCCTGTTGCTAACATATTTAACATTCTATCTGAATACTGAGAACCATTTTTCCTCAGTTTTTACTTCCCATACTTCCTTTCCCTCAAAGACCCCAAAGTATTTTGTGATAATTAGTAATATATGAATATAAATTAATCAAGTTTTAAGGCTTTCTCTAGTATTAAGAATTACTTCTTAGCAGCTACAAATAGAGAAATGAGATTAAAAATTACATTAGTTGCACACTCAGCCCTGCAGAGTTTCCTCTTCCTCCACTCATATGATACCAACTTTTAAACAGTATTTCTTCTGCTCATGGAGTGAAACTTCGGGAGAGTTAAAACTAAAATATCCACCACCTCTTTGTGCTGGTTCAGTTCTGGAACAGGGCTATGGGAAAAATTAATATTATTTCTTGTGTTCCCAAAGATGCGGCTCCTGGTAATTTATCCAAACTGACACCACATGGATAAGCTCCAACCAAATACAATCACTGGGGCTGAACCATCAGGTTTTTGAATGTTAAATCACAAATAAAGATCAGAGAGATGAAAATTTCATCACTACATCTCAAAACGTTCAACGAGGTATCAAGGAGGGTTCCAGCACAGCGAGCACCAGAAGGAACAATCCACTGTTCCTTGGGAAAGTCTTTGCTCCTTTTCTTGCCCTGATTCATTGTTCTTTATGTATTTAAAATGGCACATTCTTCCATTTAAAACCAACCAAAAATCTTTGGTATTTAAGAAAGACTTCAGTGCTAACTCCATATCATCACTTTTGACCACAAAATGGTGGTTTTGGGGGCATCTTCTACCACTGACAGATTTTACCTGGTTTCATGGGAATATTGCTTAAATAACTACATCTGCTCATTAAAAAAATCTTAAACTCATGTACTTATATGTTGTGTTGGACTCTTGGCAGCTGCAGTATCACTGGTCCAGAATGCCCAGAACAGGTTGGACATCCCAGCTGTCAGCACCACGTCTGACTGGTGTTCTGATTTACTGCTAATTTAGCTCAGCCTAGGACTGATGAAGCTGTGAAAGAGTTTGGAATTTTTTTTCCTATTTCTTAGCCTTCTCAGGCTTTTCCCACCCTTAGCCTTCATCCTTTCAGACCTACATGTTCTAAAAATATCCCTTATGACAAAGGGATAACGAAAAAACGACAAAAAAGAAAAAAACAAAACCCAAAACCAAACAGATTTAAGATAAAGCAGAGCAATGGGGTAGAGATATTACACTAACTGCATATTAAGCCTGTCACCATTTTTGCTTTATTTTGTGGAGTGTATTTTCTTATTTTCACAGGTGTCAATCTTCATCTAGAAACTTCTGTATTTGCTGGCAGGCAACCTTAATTCTCTTTTAATGACTTTTGCTCTTAGTAAATCAATACTTAATTTTAAAAGGTCTTCCTTACTTCCTAATAATCTCTTTATTTTCCCTAATCAAAGGCACATTTAAAAAGGAATTCAATAGCTAAGCTGTTTCAAAAGCATGATTACATTCCATATAGAACTATATGAACTATAGAATATATTACATCTGGAATTCTGGCTGTTGATTTTCCATTTCAAACTGTACTTATCACCTGTTTTTATATTCCTATTCTCTTCTATTCCTCTGAATAGTATTAAGCAACTCTGGGTATTTGCTGCTTTTGGTTCACCCTGCATTTTTTACCCAAGTGGTATCTTTCCATGCCTCCCACCTTGCTTCCCACAGTCTATCCATGGATAGCTACTAATGATTAGCATTGTCCAATTTTATAGTTGGTACCCAATGTCATCATAAAAGACTGAAACTCATTTTGCTATACTTGCTCATGCATATTTTTGCTCTGGCCTTTCAGTACTGTTCCTTTAATTTTGCTTTCTGTGGTATTTTTAAGGCTCTTTTCTCTTCAATCTTGTACATTCTTTTTTTTTCTTCCCCCAAAGTGTTCTTGTTCCCCCCAAAAGCGTTTTTGTTCTTTCAGAACTTTTTGCACTTAAAATTAAAAGCTGAGTAGAACCATGTCATAAGCAATTAGAATTTAATAAACAACTTGGTCTGCTGCAAACTAATACACCAAGAACTGGAACACTGTGAATTGTGCCTGTTTCCTGGTAATAAACCAAACTGATACTACAAGTTGCCAGTTCCTTATCCCTCTCTCTTCACTGCAATTTTTTTATAAGCAAGAACTAACAAAGTTGTAAAGGAAAATTAATTATGAAATAAGAAGCTTTGTACATTAGAAAAAATAATTACCAGAAGAGTGTATTAATGTAAATATTCTAATTAAGAGAACTAAGACTTGCATTCAGAAACAGAAGGCTGCAACTAAGTGAAAACCAATGCATCAGTATAATAATAACTCCATTTTCTAATGCATATAACTATTTCAGAAACCAAAACTGAGGCTATACTAGAAATTAGTAATTTCTTCAGTATTTCCCTCATTGAAATCACTTCCCATTTGGAAACAAGCTGTTAAAGTCTGTGAGGTGTGAGGCCCCCTAAAAAAGGATCTTTCCAGTTACCCAGAGAGATTCTTTTTTTTTTTTTTAGGATCAGTGGGTTCCAAAACTACAAACTCTTCATTGAAATTCAGTTCCCACCTATCCTATTGCATTAAAAATCTCAAGAATTCTCACTGCCTTTCAGCTGTTTGGATTGGTAAACTGGGCAAAATGGATGTCACATTCTCTTGGCAGTTTGAAGAAAATAGGAAAATTACCACAACTGAAGAAATTCTCTGTATCATGTATCCTACACAGGACAAAAATCCAGCAGCAAGGTGTTTAGGTGAGATTAGAATATTACCAGAATTTTACACCTGAGCAAACCTTTGGCAAATGGGTGATTTTCCTGTGTTGTTAACTGTGTGTTGCTGATAATATCACTAAGTACATGGATACCCAGGGAAAGGGTTTTAACCCGTGTTAATTTATATTAAATATATTTGTAATCTAGACAAATTAATTTTCAGGTAGGTACCAGCCTCTTCCTACCTTCAAACAAAGCCTATTTCATCCATAAATTCATACTGGCTTCCTTCTTTCTATAACATTTACTTTAAAAAAAATCTGTTCCATTGGAAATAGCTCTAAAAGACTGCTGATAACAAATGCAAGGAATGATTTTCCAGTGCTACCTGCTGCATTTTTAATATTCACACCAATTTCAACTCATCCATCTCTTTGTATCTCAACAGAACAGTACAAGAGCAGTACAAAGAGGTTAGAGGAAGTTGTCTGGTGAAATAAAGATGCTATCTGTAACTTAGGACCAGATTGTTTTATCAGAATAATAGCAAATGTGAAAGATTACTGGAGTGTCAGCAAAATATTTTACATCTACACAAAGGGCATAAGAATTTATAATTTGAGAAGAAAGAAATTAAGCCTCAGGCACCTGAAACCTTTGGCATACTCAGACATATGTAGCCTTGTTGTTTACATGGAAGGTAAACTTCAATACTGGTAAGAAACTTAAAAATAATATTATTTACCAAAAAAAATTAGTGATAAGTGAGGGGAAGTAGGCAATGAGGGATCCAGGCCTATATATCCTTACTAATATAAACTAATATATATGCTAATCTATAATTAGCAGCCTCTACCCATTTTATTTAAGTTGAAATAATAAATGGATTTTTAAAGATCAGATGGAAGTCTGTTCAGATTACAGACAGTCTGTAATCATTATCTTAACCTTACTGTGTAATTAAGCTCTGCTATCACCATGCCACTTAAGTAGAGCAAACCTTGCCTTGACATGGGAAATGTGTAAGTCTCTATAAAGTAGTTTCATACTTCAGGTATTAGTAAGATCCAGCCTACCTTGATTGTTAAAAACAACCCTTTGGGGCTTTGCAGAAGAATGTTTCTGCTTTGTTGTTATTTTTTTCTTTGAACTCCAATTCTGAAGGGAGGCACCACTCCTCCAGACATGCACACACATTTTTCACATCTTTTTGCATTCATTCAGCATTTGATTGAAGAGTTAATTCAGCTCCACTGAACAATGATAAATGTAATGAACAGAAAGGTCTTCCAATGTGAGAGATATTCTTCTCAATTCTTTCTGACAGGCAAGGGATGGTAAATAGACAAAACAGAGTCAAGCTAGGCAGCAAACTTGGAAAAAGGATGACTCTGGTAATGTACAAGGACAGCATGCACATCAATGAATACTTACATAAATGTCTGCACCATAAAATCCATCCTGGTATACAACACTGCAAGGATGCACACACAAAGAAAAACATCCATATTAGTGCATTTCCACATGCAAATGCCACCAACCCCTGCACAGCTGAGGTTAGTCACAAAAACAGAGGGAAGGGGGGGAAAAGGCACTCTTCACATTGGTTAAGGAGGTTGGTAGTAACCAGCAGAAGTGAGACTGCACCATGTACATCATCCTATAAAGAATGCCAAATGCTTAGACAAAGAGAGGTAAAGCATGGCTGGATCAGAAAGTACTTTTTTAAATGTTTTTTTTCCCTCCCTTCCTTCTTTCTTTTTTCTTCTCTTTCTTTTCTTTTTTTTTTTTTTTTTTCCAGTGGGCCAATCCTAAAATCAGTTTAAATACACTGATAAATCTCTGTCTCTAGAAATACTGCTTTCTCACCCTGAAATTATGCCAGCCTTCTCAGAGTCAGTACTTATGTGGAAAACAAAACTAAGAATTAGTTTATATTGTGAGATGAATGTGTGACACAATCATGCTGGGGACATTCTACCCAGAGGGTGAAATCTCAAAATCCCCTGTACAGAGATGGGAGCATCCACAGGTACTGCATTGGTGACTTGATATGCATTTCTGGCAGTGACAAGAGAATCATAGAATCCTTGGGGTTGGAAGGGACCTCGAAAGATCACCTAGTCCAACCCCCCCTGCCAGAGCAGGGCCACCTAGAGTACATCACATAGGAACGTGTCCAGGCGGGTTTTGAATGTCTCCAGTGAAGGAGACTCCACGACCCCCCTGGGCAGCCTGTTCCAGGGCTCTGTCACCCTTACAGGAAAAAAATTTTTCCAGATATTCAGCTTGAACCTCCTGTGCTCCAATTTACACCCGTTACCCCTTGTCCTATCACTGGTCACCACTGAGAAGAGCCTAACTCCATCTCCCTGACACTCACCCCTTACATATTTGAAAACATTGATGAGGTCACCCCTCAGTCTCCTTTTCTCCAAACTAAAGAGACCCAGCTCCCTCAGCCTTTCCTCATAAGGGAGATGTTCCACTCCCTTAATCATCTTAGTAGCTCTGTGCTGGACTCTTTCAAGCACTTCCCTGTCCTTCTTGAACTGAGGGGCCCAGAACTGGACACAATACTCCAGGTGCGGCCTCACCAATGCAGAATAGAGGGGGAGGAGAACCTCTCTTGACCTACTAACCACACCCTTTCTAATGCACCCCAGGATGCCATTGGCCTTCTTGGCCACAAGGGCACATTGCTGGCTCATGGTCATCCTCTTGTCAACCAGGACCCCCAGGTCTCTTTCACCTACACTGCTCTCCAGCAGGTCAGCCCCCAACCTATACTGGGACATTGTGTTGTTCTTCCCCAAATGCAAAACTCTACACTTCCCCTTGTTGAATTTCATCATGAAAGAGGCCTAAGAATGTCTTGGTGTTATTAAAAAAAAAAATATTAGCCTTCCTCACTTTATCATTTTACAAATTCAGTGAACACACCAATGGTTCTGAGCTCCACTGCAGTTTTGGTAGCTGAAAAATCATTCTACTGCAGTTAAGGGTTTACTCAAAACCAGCTGCATGTCAGCTGAGAAAAATCACCACCAGAAATAGTTAAAATTTTCGACTCTAAACTCTTCAGGATATGTGACACAGTATGACACAGATGGTTTAAATGATTACACTAAATGATTACACTAAATAAAATTGGAATTACACGACAGTGGCCTACCAATTACACACATTATGTAAGCCCTGCAGTTTGACATTCATTTGGCAGTTCTGCAACTTCAGATGGGTATTTCCAATATCAGAGTCAACTCTGGCTGTTTCAAGAGCTAAATATGAGAGCACACATTTTTGCAACAGTATTTTCAATTTGGGAATACTATTATCTGGCAATACTGGTTATTACCACGTTGCCAGCCTAAGCTGTTTTGCAATTCCAAGAGGAGATTTTATGTCAGATATCTAACTGATCTATTGAGGTCAATGATCAAAGCCCACAGGGCTGAACTGGTGTGTCCCTAAGTCAGAATCACTTTAGGAAATCAAAAATATGCATCCATGCATAGCAGCCACATTGATCAAACCACACTGATGATAAAAAATTGCTGTGGAATTACACTGTGTAAAAATTCCTGTCCCCTTCAATTGGAGTGTCTGCCACTTGCTTCAATAAGTTCAGTCCTTTGCTCATATATTTTTTCACTTATTAAATCTGTAGAGCAAAATATGCAAAACCTCATCTGCACTTCTAGTATTCCAAGATCTTGCTATTTACACTTGAGTTTACCTTCATTTTGCTTTTGATTTCTGATTACATTAAAATATTTCATGTTTTTCTTATACCTGTTTGCATATAAGAAATAAAGCTTTCTCATGACTCTGAGGTAGAAGCACACAACTGTGAACAACATGGAGTTTTATGAGTTCATATAAAAACTGTACAAAAAAAAGTCTCCTGAAGATGAAGGTTGTGGAGCCTCAACCCCCAGTTCCCAATATCCCTGAACCATTTGGGCTAGAAGGAGATGGAGAAATCAGCAAGGAAAGAATGAAGATGAGCTTGGGAAGTAGGGAGGGAGTGAGGGAAGGTGGTTTAGGTTCTCTGTTTCTAACCATCCAAGTGCATTTTAATAGGCAATAAATAAAATTAATTTTCTATTTTCGTTTTGCCTATGGCAATCAGTAAGGAATCTCCCTATCTTCACGACATCCTAAGAGCTTTTCCATCCTATTTTCTCCCCCTGTGTTCTGGAGGAGAGGGAATGAGAGAGTAGCCAACCAAGGTCAACCCATCACAATACATGAAAGCATCTGACCTTCAGTTATTATTAAAACACTGAAATTTGATAGAATACATGTCAGAAAGGGGAGCTTTTTTTCATTTATACTGTGAAGATGTCATAAGATGTAATCAGGGCTGATCCATTTTGAATTCCCAGGCATGGGTGGTTGTACTCTTGGATAGATCCCTTTGTTCACCAGGGCCTTCTTGTTACAGGTCCAGACAGAGATTTATTTGGAATTCTGAATATGCTGGATAAATATTATACTGAAGGAAGTACCTAATGCCAAAATCAGACAGGAAGATGACTCCACCACCAAACATAATTAATATTAAGATGAAATGACAGAAACAAACAAATGAGTGTAACATTCCCAATGTTACAAACACTATGGAAAGCTACCAGCTGATACCTTCCAAGTGGTCTTGTGCTATAGTGATGCAAAACATAAAACTTTCTCCTTCTTTTCAAGTTTGGGGAAAAATAACTCTCTGCATTTTTTATGGATTTTCAGCATGTATTTTCACTGTCCTTGTCAGTTTTTGATGCCTGTGACTGAATGCTACCAGTGGAGTCAAATATAATTTCTAGAAGCACCCTTCAGCAGAAGGACAAAGTGTAAAACACCAAGAGCTATGGCTTTGCTCTTGTGCTTTCCTTTCCTTTAGTATATAATTTTACAAAGGGTAATTTGTTTGGCTTATCATCCCCTTTTCTCTTTTTTTTTTCAAAAAAGGTAAGTTCAAAACATGGGAAGAGACTGAATGCAGTGACCAGGGACCCATCTCACAACAGTTCCTTTAACACTTGATATTAAAAAATTATCCTGGCAGACAGATAGAGCTTCACTTCCTTGCAAACCAACACAGGATCTAGAAATGGCCACATTATTGAAATGTGAACTATTTCAACCAGGAAAGGATGATATGTTAATGAGCTATCTGGAAATGTTAAAATAAGAACTAATTCTGGGTATTTATTGAGTCGTATTTTATTTTATGGTGCTAAGGAAAACTCCAAGAAGACAGAACTCTTGATTTAATAAGAAAATGTGCATTTAAATAAAATCATATGTGGCAACCAATTCCTGAAATTATTTTTCTATAAATATGAAACTATTTTCTCAACAAGTACCATATAGGTGCTATGCATGGCTTTAGCTGCTTTATTTTTGTCTCTGTGTCTTATAATGTTTATTTCTAACTCTAGTAAGATAAACTCTTCACTACTTTAGATTCCATCTTTATAATATAGTGGGAGGACTCCATCTGCCTTCATTATAATGTTTCTATCCTCATCTTTCAAAAGGGTTGGGTTGAATAATTTATCAATGACATAAGAGGAGAGTTCTTGACTGCAAAAACCTTTGTTTAGGAACTTCATAGAAGCTGAGTATCTATGGCCCTCAGCCATCTGCACAAGTAACATAAGGAACCTAATGAGATTAAATACATGGACTGCCTGACTCAGTGCAGCAAATGGGCATTACAATCATAATTTCATTCCCTGTGATAGGAATCATCATTACAGCTTGCTCTTGCCCCTCATTGCAATATGGGAAAACACCTGAGGAACAAAAATCTTCTGAGTGCTGGTAGGGTCAACTTCATTGTATTAAACATATTTTCCAGTTCCTGGCCTTGGAAGTCATGTTTTCTATGAAGCCTTCATGGAATAAATAATAGAAGCAATGTATGTGACAACAACCTGATTTAAAATAAAACAAACACCCAGAACTAAATTTACACCTATTAGCACTCTAATAACACAACTTTAACTATTGTAAACACAGAACTGGAGCCCTTGTGTGAGGCTGTTTCATTTTTTCAAATGTTTTTTTAATGCCAGGGTCTTGTCTTTCCAGTTTCAACATTTTCTACCACAGACAAGTTTATATTATCTGCTCTGGAAAATTAATTGAGGGCTTTGCTGCAGAGAACAAAGCTGAAAGACATCAATCACTGTTTGTGGCAAATCACAGGTTTTTTGTTCTAACATATATTTACAAAGCACAGAGTCCAAACTAAGAGGAAGTTTCTGTCAGCCCAAAGAAACCTGTTGGAAAAAACCATAACTAACATATTAGTTGTAGTAGCTTATATTAATTATCTTTCTTTCTTCAATTAAGAATAAGGTGTTGGAAAATAAAACTGCTTTTCCCTAGGTCAGAATGCAGCATCATATTGCAGCACTTCAAAACAATAACACAGGGGAACAGTTTCTGAATAGTCTGTTACTTCTCCTTCCAACCTCACAGTTTTATTTATGGGGTGTTTTGTTTTGTTTTTATGATTACTGCTATCTCTTTACAAGAGAACAAAAAACAAATAAAACCAAACAAAACCAACAAACAAACACTGCTATCCCATTTTTCCAACAAAGACCAGTGGAGATATAGCCTGAAATCTATTACCTACATCAGAATTGGAAGGAGTGGATGGGCACAGTGAAGACAAAGTCACCCCACAATAAACTTGTGAATTACTGTAAGGGATCTGATGGGGGAACTGTTGTAATTCCCTTCATCAGACCCACTGAGCACTTAAAAAGAATTGACCCCTGATCCACCTTTGCAACCCCCTGAGCAAATCCTCATTAACATTCCCAAAGGGATTGATGCAGAGGAAAAAGATGGTGATAAGCATCTGCATATGGCCTGGATCTTGCATATCAAGGTAACACTTTAGGAGGAAAACAACTGAGGAGCAGAAGGAGCTGAAGTCCACCCTAGTTGCCCACTTGTGATGATCCAACCAGGCTTTATCAGGATGAAACAAAAGGCTGAGAAAATCAGGGGCTGCACTGATGGATTTTGGGAGCCTCAACATCAACCTACCCATTGGCTTGGATCCAGGACTGGTGTTTTTCTGTCTCTATTTTCTTAAATGCCCCCTCAAACACACACCTTTTTAATTTATGCTTCCCTTTACATATGTATACACACAGACATACTTATGGACCTTTTCTTTTCCCTAAGAATTTCTACAAAAGAGCCTTTCCCTGTTAGAGCAGTAAAAGTGCTGCTTTCTTTGTAGGGAAACAGACTTTGAGCAAAGTTTTCACCTTAACCTGATGAAGGGAGGGCCTGAGGGGACCATCATTTGGTTACCCTCAAAGGGAAACCATTCCCTTAAAGAGAAACCTAGACCTGGGAGCAGGACTGGATCCAGCCCCACCTAAGTTTTCCTCCTAAAAGGACATCAGAAAGCAAGGGGGTTCAGTCCAAATCTCCTTTGTTTCTTGTCTGGGTCCTGACAAGAACTTGAAGGAAGTGATGCTGGAATAGAAGGGCTTCTCACCAGCTTTAGCTGCTACCAGATATACAAAATCACTGACTTCTTGACAGCAGTATGAACCTGGAGCATCATACTCTTGATGTTTTAACATCTGGGAAAGGACTGTTAAGTTTCTGAGCAACTATTTGCTGCAGAGTACAAAAGGAACTGCAGGTATCAAAACCAGAGCTCCTGCTCTCAGTAAGGTGCCATTGGGAACAAAAACTGCTTCTTTGTCCCTTCTTGCAGCAATAGAAGTACTGCCAGCTGCACCCAAAATCTGCTGTAAGAGTATCTTCACTAGTAGGTTGTCCTTTATTAGGCATTTCTTACACCATTAGTAGGCACAGTGTCAATAAAATAGGTAATCTTAAAAAAAAACAGGGCATGCCAAGAAGACTGTTTTTTAAAATTCTGTATTTTTTTTTATCTGTTAGAAATAGTTTTGTACAAAACACTATCTAGTACCCAGTGCCTGCAAAAAGGTCAAAAAGCAGTAAGCTCAAATCCTCCCAAATTGGAGCTGGCCTAAGAGAGAAGGCATGAAAGATTTTTTAAATCCCCTTAAAACAGAAACTCACTGTGAAGTTCTCATGGAGCCTCCTGGGATAAGCAGCTCCCATACATCCCCCAAACTGCTGGGCTGTGCTCAACGGGTGCCCCTCATCCATACTCAACATGACCATCTCCTCCTCCTCCTCCTTCACTATGCTTTGGAATCTAAACTCTCCATGCAATGTAGACCTCCAAAAAACTGGAAAAGTGTTCAGTTTCCTCATACCAATGAAGCTTTACACCCTTCCTTCCAGTTTCTGTGGGATTTTATGGTAGATAAATGATTTAAACATATGATCTTTTAACTAAGCTGCACACTGTAGTATTTCAAGGCATAAGAAATGATGCCACAGATGCTAAAAATGAAGTCTTTTCCAGGAGCTAATAAACAAGGAACTATTCTTAAGGAATTACTGAAACATTAATTATTTGTGCAGTGCTACAACCTCGTGAGCACTGATTTCATTTTGAAAGGACACATTCTGAAGCATGAACTTCTTTGATGTACAAGTTAACAACAGCCAAAAACTTGGCTCCATTCATCAGTTTTCCTGAGACCTGGCAAAGTGGCCACATTTGCTGTTCCCAGTACCCAAGAGGCACAGGAGAAGGGAGCTTCCCAGAGGAATCCCAATAACGTCCTTTGCCTAATGACCACAACATGATGATGATTTAGTTTCACTTCCAGAACTTTGTAGCATATCCAAGTGGGAAGAAGATTATTTCAGACCAAGTATTATATTTTACTTCCACTATAAGCTAAGGTTAATGAAATAAAAGAGATGAAAAAAGTAATTACAAAGTTCAGCTTTATATTTCACAGTTGTATATTGGTTCTTTTTTAAAAAGATAAGTATTTTTTTCTTCAATTGTTTCTTCAATTTAAGCATTGCTGGAATTTAATATAAATTTATGAAAATTACATGACATTTAAATGTAATAAATCTATTTCAATTTTCTATTAAAATCATATCTGTCATACAGAAGATATGTGGATGTGGGTTAGATGATTGAAAATATTTTAGTCCAAATCTGTTTGCTTGGCTCTAAGGCTGGGCTCCATCCTTGAGTGAAAAATGAGAAATTGCTATTAAATGAATTGCAAAATAGCATTCAAAGCTTTTTCCATTTTTCTTATCAATAAATGATCTTCCAAGTTGCTCCTTCCTTCTGTTAGTGCATTCATTCTCTGTGATCTCTTTATTATCTCTGTAATTTTCCTTGACTCCTACTCCCATTCTGACTGAAAAATACATTCTCATCATTTATCTTCATTGATTAATGATTTTTCATGATGAAAATTCCTTTTTGCTTCTTTGATAAGCCAGAGGAGGAATGGGTGAGCACAGAAGCACTACAAAGAAATTCCAAACTACTGTTTTATCAGTGAAGTTACCAGCACAGGACTTAAGACACTAGGCCAAAGAAATTATTTCAGAATAAAGCTTTATTAATCCAACTTTGGATCAGTGCAACAGAGGTGGGTATTATTTCTGAACTTTGAGCAGCACCTCATGATGCTTATACATTTAATTTACTACCTAAAGACACTGAAAGTGATCATATGTATTATGCTTGGCAATTTAAATTGTCCTGCTGAGTCACTGGATAAGCTAAACTATAAAAATATATAACACACACCCACATGTGGCCCCTTAATAATTAAAATAAAGGTAATTTAATTACTGGGCTGAAGGCATGTATTTTGCAAACAGAAATAGTACTGTCCAATTCAAAAGCTGCATCACACAAAGCTGGTATTTATTTTCTTCTATTAATTTTTTACTTTGTTTTAAGCTAAGTTTGTGACATCAATAGAATGGTAATAAATCATGTTTAAATCTTGCTGCATATTGCATACTGTGCTCAAATTTTGAGGTTTTTTAAGTTTAAATTAATTTATTTTTAAACTAAGTAGAGGTGGATTCTTTTCTTTTTCTGCAGTGTCCACTTTGTAGCTGAGACATGCAGCTTGAAATCAGCTCTTGGGGGCTCTAAACTCATTCTAAACTCACTGGGGAATTCTAAACTCATTTCCATCATTGTCATGTAAAAAAAACCTGGACTAATTCTAAAGAAGTCTGAGAAACTGTAGGATAAATTCAGTGGGATATTATCTCTGTCCATAGGTAGCTCAGGCAATCACCAAAAAATCCTCCAAGTAGTGGTAATGTTGTTTCACTTATTAAATTAGTATTATTTTGCTTATTCAACTCCACAAAACACAAATAACAAAAATATAGAATACACTCTCACAAAATAACCTGATTCTGTGGCATCATTTTTAGGACATCTTATCTCAATCAGGGGATATCTGCCCAATGGGAAGGAATGGTCCAAGTGTCAGTTCTAAATATCCCTGGAAATTTAGTTCAGTGGCTGAATGACTAGAATTGGCTAGAAGATAACCTATTTTTTTGGCTTAATAAAACAGAGGCTTCATAAGAAACAGAGGGAATTAGTGAAGGACACACATCTCACACTGGTATGAAGCAGAGATCACCTTCATTCCAAGCTTTTGCAAACCATTCCTAATCCCTTCTCATTCCTAAAACCAGCTCATGAAGATCTGGTTGCTCTATAAAGGGGCAGTGGCATTTCAATTTTTACAATTTTAAGACAAAAATACTACTTTGGCCTAGGATCTGCCAAGTTTTCTGCTTTCCCAAACTTCCCTAATAGCTCAAAATCTTTTGACAGCGTTAGGGCTCTTAAATTTCATTGCAGAATACAAGACTTTCCTGTGTCAGCATTTAGAGAGCTACAAGAAAAGCTGCTTTTTCCCTCCAAAAAACTTATCTTTTGAAGTTACAGATTATTGAGCTTCTAGAAATCATTGCTATGAATTTCTCTCCTTTGTTCCTCAGTTTTCTATTTGGTTTTGGTAAATGTTGGTAACTGACAGTGAAATCTTAAGTTATTATTTAAGCAAATGTCCTGAGAAATGTGTGACCCTGCAAGAAGCAACCTGAATTTCTATCAGGGTAAAGATGGCAGCTAGGAAAATTAACAACCTGCAAATAATAAAACAACAAAAAATAATAATACCCCACTAAGCCTTCAGGTCCAGAGACAACTTCCAGTGAATGATTAAACAAAAAAAAGTTCACTCAATCCAACCTCCTTAACAACCAGATGTTTCCAATCATCAGAAATACATCTTTTAGCTGAAACAATTTCTCTGTTCCAAAGCACTGGGTTTCTGAGAGCATTTCCATAACAATATGTGACATCTGAAACGCTCAAGGCCACCAACCATGGCAGTACAAATTAGTGTCATTTTTCAACACGGGGTGCAAGGTGCACCCCACCCTTCCAGCCCTGGGATGGGTTGCATGCAGCGAGAGGCATGCACGGCAGCCAGGAAGATTTTTGGAGCCTTTGGAAATTCATGCTAAAAGGAAAAAAAGAAAAAAAAGAGATGTCCCTACCCGCCATAGGCTGGGATTGGAGGAGGAGGAGCTGCTGCCCGGAACGTGTTGTACACCGTGCGACCTCGGCCCCTTAGGTGGGCACCTCTGTAAGCAGCAGCTGCAGTGGCAGCAGGGTAGGGAAATCCTGGCACTGTGGAAAAAAAGAAGAAGAGGAGAAATGTAAAATATTCTGGTCAATCCGTTTTCAAACCAAGGGTAATGTTTGTGCTGATATTAGGATGCTTGGAACTGGGTGAGGGAGCTGGCAAGGTAAATAAGTTATTGGTTTGTTAACCAGAGGTCTCATCTTTTTGTACATCTTCAGACACAAACGGGAGGCAGAGAACTGGGAATTTAGATGGCAGTATCACAGGTAGCTCTGATTTTCTTTAAAAAATAAAAATTTTTACTAGAGTAAAAATAAAGTTGACTGGTTTAGCCAGCGTTGTCATCAGGAGTGGCAAAAGCAGGAGTTGCAAAAGCAGGAGTTGCATCGTTTGGAAATACCCGTTTGAATTCAGATGATATTCAGAACCAACAGAAACAATGTAGAGATATACCAAAGAAATTAACTCAGTCATTTTTATATTTATATATATATTATATATGCATACATAAATATAAATATATATAATATATATATTTATATATTATATACTTATATATAATGTAGCTAAGTGTAAACCTTAGTCACCATTCCATGTAAGAAGCAAAACACTGAATCAGAAACTGAACAGTAACACTTAGAGGTTACTAAGAGTAACCTACTTAGAGGTTTTTATCTGTAAAACTTCTCTTTCATAAACTGAAATAGAAAAATAAAACAAAGTTTCCACCAGAATTCATCTGCCAGTTTTTTAACGACTATTTCATTACTTCATTCCTCCTTTGTACATATATTCTTGGCCAATGTTAGGAGAGGTATTTTGGGGGAGTTTATCAGCAAGACAGAGAACATAAGGTCCAGCTCTGTTGGCACTCAGGTTACTTCAGTTCTGCTTCACCAATTTTTTTGCATTATGTAAATAGATAAAAGAAACAAAAATACTGCTTGGCAAAGCCAGAAAATGGAAGCAATGATGTATAAAACAGAAAGTTTTACATCTGAAATACAAATTTATTTCAACTCGTGTTTGTCTTTCATCTGTTTCAGCATTACATTTTAAAAGAAACCTTGAATTTGAAAAATAAAATGAAAAAATCACAACTGGGAGGCACTGCTGGCTGAATATATCAAAGGAAATACTGCATTTATGGTGGCTTTTCTGGGACTGTCTTACCACAGTGGCTTTCCTTCTCACTGGCAAAAATGCTATACAGTATCTTCTATTTCTAGGTAGCAGTATGAAAGGTTGAGATTACAGGTAAATTAATCAACAAGATAATGTCACCCTAGATTTGAGTTGAGGAAAAAAAACCAAATCAAACCAGAAAAACATGCTACTTCATCCCAGCTGAGAAATCAGATGGTTAGGAATATATAATAACCACCTATTTTATTTTGCTACCAACTTTTTAATATCCTCACCCCAAAATAACCAGGAGAAGTGGCATCGTTAGAACACAACTGAAGAATGGATTTCATAAAAACAATTTTATGAAAAGGGCTCTCCCATCAGGAAGCATTAAGTGCTATTAACCAGCTCCATATAGTAGCCAGGAGGGGGAATGGTTTTAATGACTTAAAGAGTTTGTAGGTCAAGCTTCCTTAGTGCCTCAGTGCCAAACTGCTGAAGCTCAGGGAAAATGCTATTAAAGTGGAGCTGAAAATGCCTGTGACACTCAGCAGGGAAGCATCTAAGTCTACTTGTAAGAAAAAACACCCTAAATTTATCAACACAATTTGATTGGAATCCTTTGTACCTGTGAGAGACAAAAGGCAGATTTCACCAATCTGATGATGTGATGAGGTTAAAAAAAAAGACAGACTCTTCTAAGGACTATATATAATCAAGTACCAAGCCAGGGAAACACTTGAGATGATCTTGGAATAGTCCCATTAGTTGTATTCAGCTATTTGATTGGGATTCAGATTACAACCACAAAACAAAATATCAGTTTCTACAGAAGAATTGCAATTTCACATTTTCAAATCAAAAAAGAAGATTGATAACAATGTGCTCTGGAGCTTTGCTTTATATAATTATCCCAAAACATACAAAACATCTTGTACTACAGCCCAAATAAAAGACTTTTAGGAACGTTATGGGTAAGACTCCTTCTTTAAACTTCTTTCTTGTATTTTTCTTTTTAAGAAGAATTTATTTTTTTTTAAAGTGTATTATTTTAATGAATTATTATCCTGAAGGTTCTCTATTCCGGATACATTTTCTAAACCTGGAAATTCTATCAAGGCATCTCATTTGTTGAATTTGAGTTTAGATCTTACACAAGAAACAAATAAAAAGGCCTTTGGAAGGAAGAGATTTCATGTTAGTACATTGGTACAATTAGGTAACAATTGGTATACATTAGGTATAATGATTTTAGACTGAAAACAAATATGAATATGAGGAAAAGAAGAGTAAATAAATCCTTGTGTTCGAAAAGAAGAGTAAATAAATCCTTGTGTTCACAGATGATATTTAATCATCTTATCATTTCTCCCAAAAGATGTAATAACAGCACTGGTTTTATTATTTTTTCATTAAATCAACATCACAGGTAGATGCACTTTCTAGGCTGTAAATCTTAACATATGGCTTGGAAAACAAAGACTGAAGGACCAGCAACAAAGCTTGAGTTCCCAAAAGGAGGAATATAACCTGGTATAAAATACCTAAGGGTTATATACTGTGCATTAAACTTTTAAAGCTTTGGGATAAATGAAAGGGGAGCAGATGCAAAAAAACAACAGGGGGGCAGATTCTGTATCAAAGACATAAAAATATACAGGCATTTTAACAGGCAATTGGCTTTGGATGAGAGTGCCATATGCCTTAAGGAAGGTGTGCCACCAAAAGGGATGAACAAATCAAGCACCATCAGGAGTTCTCAAATGTTTTATGGGGAAGAATTTTAATGTTACATCATGTTAGAATCAGATTACAGCTAATTTACTGCAGCTGTGAGAAAGGCAGGGAGACATTGCCATCATTCCCATAGTTCAGGAGGATGGCTGTTAAGGAAACACTTAAAAACAAAGAGCTGTAAGGGGCAACGTGGTGAGAAAGACTAAGAAGAGTAATAATCTATATTATATTATCTGGGATTTTAGGAACAGAATTGGGAGCTTGCATGAATGCTGTATAGGGAGTTTTCACTTCACCATAATAGCAGAAAGTGGTATTACTTGGCATTCATCAAAAGAATTATAAAAACTACACAGTCCAAAGTACAAGTAAAATTTTAGCCATCTTACTACAGTTTTTAATATAAGAAGCCTTTTAAATTATACACACACATATATATATGGATTCTGTGAATTTCAGGATTAAAAAAATCTTTATAAAGTTCACAATGTTTAATCACAGCAAGCTGAAAATACCTTTTTCCAGCTGTCACTCCTGTGAGAGAATTATCCCTGGGATTCAGTTGTGAATTAACTGAATTCAAAGGAAATTTGCCATATAAGTCTAATAGAGTCAGAACTGGTCACTTCTGCTTCTTGCATTCACATCTATTTATTTTTTGAAACACAAAAGTAATAGAACAATGATTTCCTTACATTTCACAAAAAAACATGTCAGGATTAAACACGGTTGTTTAGGAATGAATAAATCTGTATTTTGGACAAACCATGACATTCTCATTTGAAATGCATTGAAAAAGAAAACAAAAATCTCTAATTAATGTACAAGTCTAATCACCATTCTCCACATGGAAGAGTAATTTTTCACTGTTCATTTGCTCAGTGTAATCTCAAAACTGACATAACAGAAAAGCAATGGCCTATAAATCTGCTCTCATTTGTTTCTTTAATATTCATATTCCATTGAACTACAGCTGCTCCTTGCTGCAGTCTATTACAACATGCAAAGCTGTCGATAAAAATACTCTGAAAAGCAAGATGTGTTTCTCCATGACTCTCTGTGCCATTTATTTTTAAAAAAAAAACACAATAAAGGATTCATGGATTCTCCTTTAGTTTGCTGCATTCTGGGCGATTAGTGATTAATTACCTTGCTGCAAATTGACATGGCAGGAGGAAATTGACACAGCTCTGATTAATTAACTTTTTATGTCAGACAGTTACTTACAAAACACTGCACACCAGAACTGAGTCCCTTCACACAACACTGCTGCATTGTTTCCAGTCAAAGCCAAATTACTACCAAATTGTACATTAATTTGGTGAAATTTTTCATTACGAGGTGGACCCTGAAAGATTACACAAATATTTCTAGAAAGAGGACAGAGCTGTTTTAACACAGTGTTGAATCATCTCATCCTCAGATATACAATAAAAGCTTTATTTGATTTCTCTATATCAAAACAGCAATATAATCACATCTTCTCAGAAAACATACATAAAATATTTCAGTGAAAAGCAACCTCCTATTTAATTTGTTTATTCTTATATTAAATTGTAGCAAAACCTCGTTTGGTTATCTTTAACTTAGCACATACTGAATTCACACTTAGTTTTCTTTATAATTATTATCCTAAGCATAATAGAATTATTCTTTTTCTCTGCCATCCTTTGTTTCATCTCCTCTGATATACCAGTAAACAAACTACCATCACCTTTGATGCAAATTGATAACATTATATGCCAAGAATTTGTAGCCTTTGGAGTAAAATCTTGATGCCAAACCTGAAAACTGTCTTTTTTTTTTTTTTTTTTTTTTTTTTTGTCTAAACTCTTCCACTGTGAAGGTGGCTGTTTACCAGATTAAGTACCCAGAGAGGCTGTGGAGTCACCACATTTTGAAGATATTCAAAAATTGTTTGGACATGATCCTGAGCATCCCACTTGAGGTCATGTTGCTTGAGAAGGGGAGGAGGACAAAATGACCTCAAAAGGTTCCTTCTAGACATTCTAAGACTCAGTCATGTGGTGATTCTCTGAATACCAGAAATTCCCATCTATTTTCTGCTGCTTCTACATGCAGCCATCTAAATCAAGGGATTTCTTTTAATATGCAGGGGAAAAGAATGGAGGATTTGGAGAGATAAAGAAGAACAGATAAGATGACTGAGCACTTCTTTGTAAAGCTACATATAGACCACCACAGTGTGGTCTATACTTTGATTTCAAAAAAAAGCTGTAACTAGTGGTGAAACCAGTTACATGGTGTACTTAATAACAAGAGTACTGCATAGTTAATCTTACAAAGAATACAAATGATTGACATGCAAAGAGCAGTTGACTTTTTTGCAAGCTACACAGCTAATAAACAAGAAAAAGCTCAGTAGGTAAAACCAAACATCAATAGAGGAAAAACAGGTAAAGAGGCAGAAGAGTTCAGAAGCCACATCTGATCATATATTAAAGAGCAATATAGATATACAGATATAGATATATCTATATAGATATAGAATTCAGCTATAGATGATCAAGCTGATCAGTAACTTCCCTTGTGTTCCTGGTGGTTGGACACCTACAAGTTCCAAGCAATTGGAAAAATTCACCTGTGTCTCATTAAACACCATTTCTGAGACAAAATAAAGAGGATATGGCTATGGAAAACTAGCTGAAGGGTACCACTACTATAGAGAGATGCCAAAATTACTGATTTGAATGCTTATGGAAGTCAATTATGTAGTGACAAGAAGTTCTGTCTGGATGACACAAGGATTACTTAAAACTCAACACAATTATTAGACTGTAAAGAAGAACATTGTCAGAATGTTGTTGGGTTGGGAACAATTTAGGCAGAAAATGATTGGGGAAAAAACCCAGCTATTAACCTACTCCAAGCCATAATGGAAAAAACTGTCAAAACAAAGAATTGCACCTGCAAAGAGTCATAGAGATATTACAAACTTAATTCCTCAAAAGCACTTAGTATTTGTGAAATTCAGCTTGAAGAATTTTGCTGTATACACAACAGGGTTTGAAGAGTCATGATTTAATAACAACTGTCACAGAATGCAAGAAAGAGTATCACTAAAGTAAGGAGATGAAACCAAATCTAACAGGCTCAGCTGAAAACCACAAATTAACAACTTCACACCTGACAGATAGAATTTCTTGAGATGTGTAAAAATGAACACAGAACCTAGAATGCAAAGCTAAGGAAACATCAGAAGCCTAGATCTAGGACCCTGCACAAAGCACCTCATGTACAAGAACATCATAGCTTATGATAAAAAAAATACTAAATGTAATTCTCACTAATTAGCTGTGAACTGAGAGGAGTATGTCCAAAAAACCCTATGTCCAAACAAACCTGTGGCCATGTGCCATATCTCCATCAACAGGAAAACACTGAGCCAGGACACATGAGGATTTTCTTGGTGAAACCTGGTATTTACAATCTGACCAAAAGGATAAAAATACTCTCTACAATTTAATATTAAAATTTTTATAGACACCTTTAGAGTCATCTCCCAGGTGACAGAATAGTGTATAAGTTAGAAAAAGTCACAAAAAACTCATACACCAGTCAGAAGAGGTCAGTTCCTATAAAATGCTCAAGCATGAGGGACTCACTGCACCATCACTAAACACATGAACAGAAGGATGAGCATAAACAGCAAGGCACTGATGAACAGATTGGCAGGACTGAAATGGAAAATATCATTTCATATTCAGGACAACTAGAATACATCTTTCTGATTACTTTGATCACCTTTGATCACATAATACAAAAGGACAGTTATCCAAAAATAGTTACAAAAGGACAATATGTAGTGATTAAACAGAAAAAAATGCTGTAAGAATTTCAGGTATTCAATTAGCCAAAAGAGTGTTTAAAAACCTTCTAAACACATTTCAACAAGAGACGATATCAATATATTTCTTTGGTTTCATTTCTTAATATCTTCTTTATTTAAACTTCTGTGTAAACCTGTTGTACTTTAACACACAGACAAGGAAGGATACTTTGCCCATTATTCCTGGGATACTACCAGGTGAGTCTCTTTGCTGCATAAATAAAGGCAATTAATTAATTCAGGGAGCATATTATAAGGTAATTTGACTTCCCAATGTTCAGTAATGAGGTTTTTGTATCCTGGAAATATGTGTGATTGGTCTACTCAGATGTCTGGACACTTCCCTTTGGGCATGATTTTTGTCCTGTTTCATTCATTAATCTCAGTCCTACAATGGTTAAATTGACTTCATCACACAACTCCCCTACAGGGGTAATCTACCTTTTTTCTATGAAGTAATAAAAAGCAGAGAAAATCATGAACATTTAAATATATCCACATATATATATTTTCATTATGATGAAGTGACCTGCCATTCTGTTTAAGATAAAATAAACCAATTAAAAATTTAGTTTACAGAAATCTTATGTTTAATTTACAAATGGTGTAAAATACATTATTTATACAATATGAATACTTACTCTTTACTTTTCCTGATCCATATATGAACACGAAATGGCAAGCTTACTGAACAGTTTCTCCCTTACCATTAACATTAAATTAATCCCAAGTAATTCATAAAAATGACAATAAAATCAGAAAACAATATTGATTTAGTTACCATTTATATATTCTAAGTATATATCCATTTGCAATGAATACAGTCACTCATGTATTACATCCAAAACCCAGAAAAGGATATATCAAATGCCAGGAGCACCTTCACCTCAGTTTCTTGGAGTCTCAAGCTAATACTATCAGAAGACAATCATCATTACACTACCATTTTCAAGTAATTACTTGAAGGCAACAGATTAAACCTGACAAAATTAACTGAATCAAAGTTTCTAAAGTGAATTTATCCACAAATGATGCTGCTCATAAGCACCCTTTATAGTACCTTTTGAAAATTTATAGTTTTTCCCCTGTAATCTTCTTGGGACAGGAGATGGCCCAAAATATGATACAAATGTGAAGTGTCTTTTTCCAATCCATTGGTAATGCCACGGGAAAAGAACACTTGGAATGTCTTCACTGACACAACCATGAAAATAGTTTGTTACAGCATTTTGGAGGTGGTTTATACCAAGTACCCTACTTCTAAGTGAGGTTATTCAACAGATATATTGAATAAACAGGCTTTGCTTAACCTTGATTCTGTAGCACAAGAGGTGCTCAAATGGACTAAATGCTACTCCTGGATGTGGTATTTAAGCTTCAATATTTGTGATTTTTTTTTCCATGTGTTTCATGCATACCAACTAAGTCCTGAACCATCCTCCACCTGTGGATCAAAACTAAACACCCACAGGAAAAAAAATAGTTTTCAAAATAGTCCATGTTTTTACTAGAGAACATGTATAAAAAGCAAAATGCCCTTAGCATGTAATTAATGCTTAAAGCTTCTGCTCTAGATTCTCCTTATGTGCTGGCATATAAGGCCTAACTTTGGATGAATGGGATTATTAGGATAATTTAGGAACATTCCTACTCTGTAGGCACGGGATGCATTTTCCTGATTCCTTTGCAAGAACGGAAGCATTAAAAATATATATTATCAAAAGGACTACAGGACTCAAGGTTTCCGGGGAATTTTCTGAAAAAAAAACCAAACCCAAACTGCCTTCCTACCTTTCAAAACCATCTCATCTTTGCCTTGTTGTTTTCTGGTTGCTCATAAGCTAAAATCCCAGGGCAAGATGGTTTATTGTTTTAATATCGGCTTGACGCAAAGCAGAAGAATTCTCTGGTGAGTGCTTAACTGTCATATGTATTTCTGGGAAAGGAATATCAAGACAAATAAGATGTTCTAGGGCATATCCTGGTAGTAGGAGTTCAGCACTGACTGAGGTCTACTTAAAAAAATAGTTGAGATGATAAATACAAAAAATATCTGCGCTGATGTTCTGAGGATAATAACTTGAAGAGCTCTGGGTTTCAAATATTTTAGTTATGCTTTACACTGTTTTAGTATTAATAAAAATGAACATTCAGGTCCTTAAGTGGGACGAATAAAATGAGAGGGGAAAATGTTCATAATTGAAACAGTTAAACCAGTAAAATCCTGTTCTAATGATACAAAGGGCTGTGAACTTACTTAGTATTAATTAAACTCAATGTAATACCATTTTCTATATTGAAATGAATAACCAGTGATCTGGAAATTAATTTAGACCATTAGGTTAATTATAGAAACCGATGGAAGTTTTATCAGACAATTACAATTAAAGAACATGAACAATGTGGGACAGATTTATAAGCATTTGTACCACCTCAATCATTTTTGCTGAAGTCCACCACCACTTCTTATGAAATTGTAATCAATATATCAATTAAAAAATGGTCCATCAACTTCATTTGCCCTTGAGATATATAAAATAAATTAATATCTGAGCTCTGCATTTTCCTCTATCCTTTTAATTCTCTCTCTTTACTGCAATATGAAAGAGATTCTTTTTTAATAAAATATGAAAATCTACAGAAAAAAAGCATGTATACTTTGGAGTGATCAGCACGCTTACTGAACATGAAACAAGTCAAGTATTTAGCAAATATAAGTCCAACTTTACAGTTAAAAATATACTCATTAAAGTCAAGGCAAAATTCTCTTTTATGGGCGTGCAAAACATCTGGGAAATACAGGCACTCAGCTGCACTCACTCTGAATAAAGACACGTAGCAATTTACTGTTTGACCACGGATATTCTCTGTACATCACAGTAAACTTTGTAGTGCATGCTCAGAAAAATCATCTTGTAGTTCCATAGTTGATAACTCAAGTATCTTCATTTTTACTTGGAGCTAAAATAGTCTAAAAGTTACAAAGATCAAAGTCCTGATTTAGAGAGTGAGATGTACTTCACTGCCTTTGAACTCTGAATTTTTGAAAATTTGTAATCTCTCTCCCATTGCCTTCCCTGGGACCTGGGTTTGCAGGATGGGAAATTTTTGGAATGGGATGCACAGCTCCAGGCTGGCTTCCTCACTACCCCAGATGTGCTCAGGGAGCCCAAGAACCTTGATTATTTATTCTAGAGCACAGAGAATTTTTCTCTACTGGCAGGTACATCTCCTTTTCTGTCCTCTGCCATGGGAGATTATTAAGAAAAATGATCCAGGTACTTTAAAGAGCCAAAGAGTGAGAAACTAAGAGACAACAAACTTGAAAGAACACAGGTTTCCACTGTTAGGACATCCAAGTTTTGGAACATCTGACCCAGAAAGGTTGTGCAGACTCCATCCCTAAAGGTGCCCTGATTTTCCCAACCTGAATTATTCTATGGTTCTACAATTGCATATCTTCCTTCTTTCCCAGGTTTTGGGTCTCATTAAGTTCTTTTTCATTCACATTTTCAGGCACTTCTACATTATGGAAAAATGGGGAAAATAGGGAACAAGGGTTTATAGAAGTCTTTGCAACAATGCAGATTAGTAGTTTTGCCATTTTTAACCATACATACCCAGCTCTATTACTGTTCTTCATGGAAGAGTGATACAGATATTCAGTGACAAAACTTTATCCTTCTCTTCCATTTTCTTTTTGTCCAGCAGGGTCTTGAGAGTCCCATCGATCCTATTCTCAAGTGGCTTCAATGGGGAAAAGTTCCAAAAATTTTTCTTGATACATTTCTTATTTAAAAGCAGATAAAAACTTCTTCAGGAATTAAAAATCTCCTGTGGAAGGAACTAGTCTAAAGAAGCAGGGACAAAAAGTGACTGTCAGTCATGTGCAGCCACGCTCTGTTTCACTAAGCTTCAGTCAGATATCAGGGGGCTCCAGCAAGTTTTTAGAGGATGTCTACTTACTTGCTGGGACTTTCTGAATAGATCTCCTTCCAGTGCTCACCAACATACTGCATTGGGGTGATAATGATGATGGATCCAACTGAAATCAGCTGTATTAGTTCTGTCCTGGAGATGCAAATTCTATGGGAATCTACAGCAGCCAAGATGAAAAGATCAGCTTCCTTTCTTGGGTTCTGTCCATCGAGCAAAATCTGTCCCACCAAGGGCTAGGAACACAGGTAACATCCTGAAACTCTGCTTTCTACATAACACACATTATCTATTCCCAGAACAGATGTGCAAATGAAAAATTGATCCAGGTCCCATCTTCTCCTTCAGCCTAAGAGAAGGGATGAGGCATGAGAGACTATTGCTACTGATTTGTTCCACTGCTTGCAGAAGAAACAGCTCATTTCTTTCTGTATTATGCAAAGGGCCAGAAGTGATGGGAGGAAGCAGAGACATGTTTCCATCTCCTGACATATCCAGAAGTGTAACTAATCACTGTACTGGGAAATGCACAATGTGATACATCAAATATATCCTAGGGAAATAAAACATCAGGAGGGAAAGAGCAGCTCCAAGAAATGAACTCTCCTTTCTGGTTGACCAAAACAATAGGGTAAGGGTGTTCAGAGTCATCACAAATTACCAGTGGCCAACAAAATTAAAATTCAGAAATAAATTCAGAAATAGAGCTGGTCAAATTAAGAAAAAGTATTTTTTATAACCATGTTTCAGTCTTCCATTCCCTATAGAATATAACTCGGGAGCAAAATATAAACAGCCAAGTTAAAAACATCATTATTTCTGAAAATGGGGACTATCCTCTTCCAAACAGCTGAAAATTCTTAAATGCCATTAGCGTTTGGTTTGGAGCAAACTCCAAACCTCTCAGGTGGCTTGAAAATTCTCAGCTGACTCTTTCCCTTCTCTTAAGAAAATTACAAGGCTAAAACCTCTTAATTCTTACATTCTAACTATTTCAAAATATTAGATACAATACTAAGAGCAGCAGAATACATGATTAACAAATTACTCAAAGATAAAGACAGCAATATTTTTGTCTACATGGAATGATGTCAAAATGTCAAAATTACCCATGTGCATAAAAAATGGGAGTACAGGAAACCTTTAAAATAATAAAAGAAAATGAGTCAAAACTCGAGCTTCATTTCTATTCATTTCTTAGTAGAATTTCCTATAGAAGTGGAACTACTTTACATCTTTATTGAAAGTTTTGTAGTAAGGAGAAATAAAAGATCTAATTACAATCATTAGTAAATGTAGTAATTTAGTATTATTAGTCGTTGTGGCCCTGTGGGGGAAACTGCATTTTGCCAGTATGAAACACTCTACATAATAAAAGAAAAATCCCGACTTGCAGACACACAGACCCAACAAGAGTGAAATCATTTCTACTGCAAGGGCTACCAGCAATCTCTGTTATGAAACTCTGTATTACATCTTGCCCAGTGGGAGGCAGCCAGGCAAAGTCTGTTTACTTCTGGATTTGCCATAATTGAAAAGAAACAGGTGTTTGTTAGGATATCACTCTTCAAGGAGCACCACTGCAAAATAAGATTTTTCCAAGGGATTGACTCACGAGACATAATCCAAAGACTGAAGTATAGAGCTCAGTTAGCAACACAATTCCTATCTGCTGGTTTAATAAGATGGAAATAGCATCCAATGGAAGCCCAGAAACACATTTCTTTGGACACAAATCTGAAACAGCAGGAGCAAACATGGTAAAGGTAAGAAAGGCTTTCTTTAGAGGAACTTCCAGGAAAGAAAAAACAAACACTGCCCCTCCCCTGCTCCAAAAGAAGCTCCCTAACAGAGAGGTGAATTAAATGCATGGATAATTCTGTAGGAAAATCATTTTAGTCAAAGACTGCTATTTCAGTCAAAAGACTGCTGGTTCAGTCAAAAAGACTACTGCACTAAAAAGGGAATATAGGAAGCATGGATTTAAACAGTTAAGCAGTAATTCTCTATTGTATTAAAAGGATTAAAAAAAAAAATCAACACTATTTGGGAAAGGTGACATAGTACAAAATATTCTTGGAGGACCTGAATGCAAGTACAGATATAATTGATAATTTTATTTCCAATTTAAAGTACTTCAACATTTGTAGACTCCTGATTTAAAAGTAGATCCTCTATTTCTAATGCAAAAGCAGGAGCTCTAGGGAGAATATTTGACAGGAGAGTTACATGACTACATGAGATGATCACGGTGGAACTTTTGTCCTCACTCCTGGTTTTAAATATTGAAATAAATTATTTTATACTCTAGATAAAGCTTAAAAAGAGGAGAATTGCATTCTAGATTGAATCCAATCTTCCTAAAGAGCATATCTGACAATATGAAATCAGACAATCCATTTTCTTTACAGAGGGCTGCTAAGAACACAGAGCAGAAGCCTCTGTTCACCCTAACTCAGCAAGCAGCAGTGATTATTGTTTCGTTCTGCTAGAGGCTTCTTCATCTGCCTAGATTTCACAATGAGCATCAGTGGCACCACCAACGTGATCTGAAACACTCTCAGATGAATCAGTTCCACTTCTGCTGCAGAGTTTCACAGCAGACACTGCTATGCCAAAATTCTGTACACCAAAACAGTTGATGGCAGCATCTATTCTTCCAGCTTGCCTTTGCTACTTTAATTAGGGCAGCTTTTTAGAATTCCAAATACCCATTTGCTCAGTCTTTCTCCTTTTGTAAAAAAAGACTTCATATCTACTTTCTTCCTGGCACAATCCAATGGTGGCAATGATCTGAGGCTTTTTGTTTGGTAAATCAAAGCTGTGACCAGGAAGGAAACAGAAACACAACTTCATCTTCTATGCAGAGTGCACAACAATCCTGGATTCCCAAAAATGTCAGTGTTACTGTAGGATTTCTGATCATTTCTGGAGCACAGTGCAATACAGCCCTTTTTATTTTTTTTTTTTCATTCTCTTTTTTCCTTTTTTCTTTCTATTTTTTTTTTTTTAATGAAATAAAATATACGTCAAGGGTAAAGATGCAACTAAAACCACTGATTAATCCATCAGCATTACTTAAAACATTTATAAACACCACATTTACAAGAGCTGTTGGGAAAGTTACAGTTTTAGGGGGCTTCATTGACATTCATGTGCTTTTGCCACAAAACAGAAGAAAAGAAGAGCCATAGCACTAGCTTACTTGTGGATGTGTATACTAGTGAACTGGGGGCACTGTACACGGGAGATCCCTCCTGGTTTGCCTGGCACAGCAGCACCCTGCCTACAAGAAAGAGAGAGAGAGTGGTATCTGGTTTTGCAACACTGGAACTAAACCTCAATTTTCATCCCCCAAACAGAAACCAAGTCAGAACGCAGCGGCGCGGTGAAGCGAGGCCACGTTTTGACCTTTTGGCTTCAAAGCAGCCCGAGCCCCGAGACATAGTCACAATTTGGCATTGGAAAAATGGCAAACACAGGCATCCCCCCAAAATGCAAACACTTTTATTTTATCCCCTGGGAAAAGCCCCAGGGTGGGCCAAGGTCTCTCCCGCTCTGCCCCGGCTCCCACCGCCCGCGCAGACCCCGCGGGCACCAGCTCAGGGTAGCACCTGAGTTAACACTGCTGAAAGTGCCAACATGCACAAAGATTTCTCTGGTTTTTGCTCAAGAAGCTGGATTCAGGGTGAAGAACAAAAGCAAATAAAAGAAATAAAACCGTTTCTTTAAAGGAGGAAAAAAAAAAATAATAAGCAAATGGATTTAAAACAACCCGTTCACAACACAAGCTCATTTGGAACAAATGACAGGAGTTCAGGCTTATTTCCTGTTGGGTTTTAAATGAATTTTAATACCTTCCTGTTCCAACAACTGTCTTAAAATTGTATTTTAGCAGTCTAAGCTGAATATAGATTGAACACTGATCAGAGGAAGGAACTACTATACCATCAAAAAAAATTCTGCATGTTTGGAACGCTGCCTTGGAAGGAGCAGGATGCGATGTGTGTTTTGCAGATGGATGTATATGTGATACACACCCAAAGAATACATATATACATACACTGACATACTTCAAGCTGTCAGGATTTGTGAATCGTGCAGTTTCAAAACTGTACACTGATGTAGCAAGTCCCTGACCCACAGAAAACCTTACACAGGTTATTAAAAAAAAACAAAACAGAGTGGGGTGGTGGAGGGATGTGTCTCCAAGCCATTTTATGGCATCTCTTGATCACAAGAACAACTTACATTATGTTTCCATTCACAATGTAAAATAGCTGCAATAAAGCACCCTTTTCAAATGGAATTCATAAATGATTGGCCACAGACATGCCTTGTCTTATAACAAAAATTCATCTATGTCACACAAACTCAAATGCTGCTTGTACCCAAACAAATAACAAGCTAAGAGTTTACTGTGCTTGTTAGTGAATTTTTATCAGTGCCATCCATGTGGAAGTCCTTATAGACATTGCCAAAAAAACTAAAATTGGAAATGCACTGCATAAAAACTCAGAGGTAATGTCAGCATTTGAGTATTGCCCAGAACTGTAACTTTGCTACAAATACGATAAGGATATGATAAATATACACAAATTCAGGTGCACAGAAACTGATATTCAGTGATGCTCACTACCATTATCTTACACTGGGAGATGTGTCCCACTTAAGTTGTTCTGGACCTTTGAAAATCAAAGAAAGATCTTTATTTCTGAGTTTTCTTGGTCCTCCCAGCTGACTAAAAGGTATGTAAATGATGGTTACCCTTGGTTCAATGTAACCTGATCTTGGTTTATTTATAACTCTCAGAAATATAACTCTCTGTCTCTCTCTGAGAGAAATACTGAAGCATAAACACATATTCTGAGCTGACAATACAACATCCTTGAAATAGGATACTTGAGAATATGAAAAATACATTTCTATTCTGCTGATAACTACAGGGGGTCCCATTCATACATCTGCCTGATGAATGATGATTGCAATATGAAGAGAGTCACAGAAGAAATGAAACTGGAGCTTTTCTGCTCAAACAGGAACACTACAGTTTCACCATGGCCCTGGAGGGATTGCAAGCAGATGTGTTTATACTTTATCCTCTCATATTGTGTCAAGACACTGTTTTCTGTGTAAATTACCCATTTCAGTAAATTGATAAGGCCAAGATGCAAATTACTAATCAGTTCTATTTGCTTACCCCAACGGATGTTGGTTCAAATAAAATAATTTTCCAATAAATACAAATAAAATAATTTTCTGAATGACAGGCTGGGAATAAAAGAGAGCAAAACCAGCAAAAACCCTGGGTCTCAGTAGGCTATTTCTTCCCTAGCCCATTCAGAGTCCAGAATTTCAGCAGCATGAGAAACATTAGGAAAATGGGAATGCAATGTTTCCAAACTTTCCATACTGCAAAGCAGAGATTCATCTTGGCTTCCTCTACAAATGAGCAACCAAATGAAAACTCAGTATTTTGAGCTCACTGTCAATAAGCATTATGAAATTCAATTCCAAAGCAAGTGCATTGGTGATTCTGTCATGCAGTGACCAAAATGGAAAAAAAATGCAGAAGATGACACAGAAAACATTAGCTATAGTTTTGGAATACAATTCAACTTAATCTTAAACTGCTTTAGCATTAATTTAAAGATCTAATTGAAGTTTAACACATAGCAGAGGGCTTTTTTTTCCATTCCACTTAACTCTATTAGCTTTACATTTCATATATTACTTTATTCCTTTGCATTTCAGAATAGTTTGTCTGCCTGATTGTCCATCCTAAAGCAAGGATCTTTCTAACTTGGTTACTCCTCTAATCAGAGGAATTTATTCCTCTGCATAACTGCTGTTAACCTATCCAGCATTGGAAATACCCCACCCAGTCCTGAACAAACAAGTGTTTTAGTGAGGACCTGGTAGTTTGCCTGAAGTTTTCCTTTGAGATTCTGAAGCCATTGCTTTTTTTACATGTATCTATAGCTGGGATTTGAATTTTAGTCTGTTTTACCCTACCAGACAGGTGCCATGGAGCTCAGACAATGCACACCCAGGCTGACCCCTGTTGCAGAGTAATTGGTGAGACAGTAGCATCACCTATAAAAAAGCTGCTTTTATGTCTGGCCTCTAAACCCACATCACATACAGCCTGGGGAATTGACTCAGGATCAGGTTTAGCCTCATCCCCTGAAGCAGACAACCCCACACACACTCCAAAGCTGTCCAAAAGCCAATCTGTGTGACATATGCCAGTCAGACTGCCTCCAAGTACAGCTCCCAGGGCAGTTTCTTGCAAAAAAGAATTTATTTCTCATGGACTAAACCTGCCCTGCAAACCCATGGCAAGCAGGGAAAAAATTCAGGTGTATTTATAAACCATGGTAAAGCTGCAAAGTGATGGATTAACAGGGGGGGGACAGTTGTGGGGAAATTTATCTCAGTATAATGCTTATAATTAGCCAGTTCCAAGTTACCACAGTATTTAGTTTATTTTTTGCTTCATCACTACAAACAGAATGACATTTAAACAAGAAACCCAAGCATTATTTTTCCTTGCAAATCTTTCTTCCTAAGTAAAGTTCCATGCAACTTTCTTTTTAGCCCTTTAAAAACCGATCAGTTATAGGCACAACAAAAAGAAAACAACATTTGAACAAGCAAAGGAGAAGTTAGAAGCAATGTAATAACAACGAAAAATCAGAATATTTTCTTTGGTGGTATTAAAGTATCATTTACAAAAAACAAGACAAACTGCATAGTAGGGGAAATTAGGGGCGATGTGGCTGAGGAGCTGTTGTTATTCCCACAACACACAAACACTTCAAGTCAAGCAGGGCTGTACCTGGAAAACTGCACTGAATTTTCAAACCTACTGTTCTATTTTTCCTGATTCTATTTCATAGAATCATAGAATCATAGAATTGGCTGGGTTGGAAGGGACCTCAGAGATCATCGAGTCCAACCCTTTTACCACCGTTGCGGTTGCTAGACCATGGCACTGAGTGCCACATCCAGGCTCTTTTGAAATATCTCCAGACACGGAGAATCCACTGCTTCCCTGGGCAGCCCATTCCAATGCCTGATCACTCTCTCCGTAAAGAAATTCTTTCTAATATCTAACCTAAATTTCCCCTGGCACAACTTAAGACCCTGCCCTCTTGTCTTGTTGAAAGTCGTCTGGCAAAGAGACCAACGTCCACCCGGTTACAACCTCCTTTCAGGGAGTTGTAGACAGCGATGAGGTCTCCCCTGAGCTGCCTCTTATCCAGGCTGAACAGCCCCAGCTCTCTCAGCCTCTCCTCATAGGGTCTGTGCTCCAGTCCCTTCACCAGCCTGGTTGCCTTCCTTTGGACCTGCTCCAGGACCTCGATATGCTTCCTGAACTGGGGAGCCCAGAACTGGACACAGGACTCAAGCTGTGGCCTCACCAGGGCTGAGCACAGGGGCAGAATCACTTCCTTGGACCTGCTGGCCACGCTGTTCCTGAGCCAGGCCAGGAGCCATCAGCTTTCTTGGCCACCTGGGCACACTGCTGGCTCATGTTCAGCTTCCTATTTGTGCACAAATTCACTGTAAACCAATGATTCCTCGACAATGGACTCTGATCAAAATTCCCAAAGTTTTACACTGAAGAAGCAAAAACTCCCTTCTTAATCATTCTCTGTATTCTGATATAAATCTCTAGCTGCAGCTCAAGATTTACAGTGAAATAATCAAGAGTACAGATTTTCTTCTGGGCATCACACAGGGACAGAAGGAGCATCTTTTAAAGGGCAATACTGAGAGTATCTGTGATTTTCACTTTAATATGTACAGATTTAGATACAATCAGGCTGATTAACCTTGCTCTAGCTTTAAATGTATAACCAATTAACTAAATATTTTAAAACATATCAGTCAGTTGCATTATTCTTTGAATAATCCCTGTTTAGTTTCCAGGATGGTATACATTTTAATGAAAACCTCATTATACTGTAGCACAAGGCATAATTAATTCTGGGGGAAAAAAACTGAGTAAATAAGTAGTACAGATGCTGAATTCAATTTTTTTACTGCTTTATTAATCTTTCATAAATCATTATTTCCAGTATAATGGCTTGTAACTTCTCCATAGAACTTTTAGAAATTCTTTAGCTGCCACCAGTGGCATTAATCACCCCAGGATGTTGTCATTTCTATGCTGGTGCTTCAGCATCATGATTTTTGAAGCAACACTTACAGATTTGTTTTATGCCTTGAAAAGGAGCATACAGAAACAGATGGGATATTAAACAATAATTAATTTTTTTTTCTGTAGTTTGAGAATCAAGCTATTTAGCTAGCAGTGTTGAAAATGTTTGCTCACAAAAATCTATTTAGTCAGTGGCCAAGTTAATATCTACGTGTGTGCAAACAAACTGTAAAATTAATTAATCTATAAAGAGACAGACAGCCAATTTTCACCAAAATCATGCTTGCTCTGTGGTGAACTTTCACCCTAAGATTAGAATTACTAAGTATAAAATTCAGCTTTGGAAACTCCAAACACTTTCACTGAGAAGTGTTTCTAGGGTGTTGGCTGAGCTAATGAAAAAGTCATTTACATTCAAAGACCAGAAAAAGATTAAATAGAGACATGAACACAGAGGATGAGTGTTAGCAAACACACAGGAATCATCTATTCACCTGATTCCTCTTATTTAAGTGCATTTATATAGAGAGAGAGCACTACTGTATTTCATCTCATTTTAATTACATAAAACATATTTTAAAACTTTTTAAACAAACTTGTGAAAGGAAATTGGTTACAAAATGTGCTTCTTGGAGGATGCTGCTAGCTTCCAGCTCCACAGGATGCTAAAAAGCCCAAGCATCTAAAATCCCTCTGTCTTCTGAGGGCATCCAAACAGCCCAAAGCACAAGCTCTTCTCTTTTCTTTCATTTTAACTGAAGGGAAATCTTTTCAAGCCATCTCGGAATGATAACTACAAACTGCACAAGAAACTGGGTGCCTACAGAACTCCTCACTTCATGACTATTCAGGAAAAAGGAATTTACAGTTAGATGCTTAAGTCAAAGGAGTATGAGAACTCTACTGCTTGTCATTGGCCTCTGCTCCATCACTTGTTATATTGCTGGTCCTTCAAGAGCCTGCAATCCTCTCTCTCTCCACATACAACTTAAATCTTGAACTTTTTGATATGCTGCTTGTTGTCCATGACCAGACAACTCTATTTTCTCATGTGGGTCACTTTGAATTCAGCTGTTTTCTGAAAGAAGATTCAGTGGATTTCCAGGTAATTTCTACAACATCTTTTCCCCCACCTTGCACGCTAGAACTGTCAGAAAGAAGCCTCTCCCAGAGATGTGCACTCTAAAATACATTTTCTGCCAGTTCCCAGGCCAAAAGCTTTTGAAATCGCCTTGCTGTGTCTCACACTCTCTGCTCTAAAAGGCTGATGTTTTGCAGTGATATAGATCCAACCATATTCTACATTCCACTAAGGAGAGTGCAAGGTGCTGCTCAAAAAATCATCATTCCAAAAACCAAAACAGGGAAAAAAAAAAAGAAAGAGAAAGATCTGCAATAACTGAAAGAGCAACAGGAAACTTCACTTTCAGACTTTCCGAGGCTGAAAGGAAGGCTGGGCATTACAGATAAAATATACACTATATAAAAATAAATAAGGAGGTATAAATGATATAACCAAGCATGGGAACAAAGAATGTCACAACAAATGGTAAGAAACTTCTGGAGTGCTCCTAGAAAAGAAACCAGACTGCAAATCTGTAATTTGTGAGCCATAGATGAGTGCATGGGCAACAATAACAGAGTCTAGCTAAACACAGCAAGATTGTGGGTCACTTTGGGATGGATTTCAAATTGCACAGATATACAAATAAATTAAATTTTTGTCTCAGTTTACATGAAGATCACACAGTGCTTCTTACAAATTCCCTCATTAGGACTTGCCTAAGAACTTGATAAATAGTTAGCTGGAAAAGAAGATGAAATGGGAATGATAACTTCATTAATTATCTCTTCCTCATAAGAAAAAAAAACACCTTAAGGAGCATCCTTTCATTTACCAGAAGAATCTATGTGGATGTAAGTACATTTTTAAAATAGCACCTATCAATTATGCTATATAGAAAAATTGAAATCTGTGAAATGCTGAGAATGTTGAATAAAAAAAAAATCAAAATAATAAAAAAAAAAATCACTGGTCTTTTGTTTTCTATAAAATCTCATTTTGGGTTTCCCCAGCTAAGCCATGGGCATGGCAGGAGGTGTGCACACCCACAGGCAGAAACTCTGATGGGAACTCACTAGGCCTTGGAATTACAACCACCATCTTCAAATCCCACACCCTGAACATGTCACTGGAAATCCACATGAATGCTACATGACCCAAGCAGCTGTATTTCTAGAGTTTTCCAATTTACTACAGCATGAACTTTTTAAAACCAGAAAAACAGTCTTAGAAAGGCTACTCAGGAAGAAAAATCAGGAGTGCTTTGCAAACAGACAGTATTTTCCAGTCCCCAAGTAACACTTTATTTACAAAGTCCCTGCTGTGCATCTATTTTGTATCTTACAGGCTCCATTTTTAGCTGCCATGCATTTCCTCAATAAAGGTTTTTTTTGTTTTACAGAAGTGTAAACTGAGCAAAAGCAGAGCAGAGCTATAACAATCATGTCACTGGTCCTACTGTTTACCATTACCCTCAAGGTTTTAGGGCTGATTTACATTGTGTTCCTCCCTATTTGACTTTAATTGTCTGCTTCAACTTGTCAGGACATAACTATATCTTAGATTTGCATTGCATTAGGGGATTTTTTTTCCCCTTTCTCTATTGATCTTGTCTTACGGAGCAATTTACCTCAATTCTCATTTTCTTTTGCATGCGGGGTGCTCTCTACCCAAGGAAGTGAGTTATGTGTATTCAAGTGGTGCATCTTATGAATCTTGTTAAGCTTTACTGCCTTATAGCCCCCACTGATGGAATATTTAATCACAGGAATGACTTGGCAGATATGATGTACAATACAGTTAAGCCTTGCAGCGTGTGTCTTCGCTGGCAATTGAGAAACGGGGGAATTCGCCATTCATCAGTGCCACCCTGACAGCTTTGCATAACCTTCTGGGTTTTTCTTTTTTTTTTTACTTATTTATGAAGATTAAAGGTGCTTTAAATCAACAGTTTTCCTGCAAATGTATCATCTTTATTTCAGAAGTGGCCGAATTTTTCATCGTTTATTCGGAGTTAAAGGAACTTCTGGCACTGGCTATGGAACAGTTGGTACAGTTGTGACGTGACAGTGTTAAACCAAATGACAAGAACTCAGTCTTAAAAATCACATTTCTAATATTACAATCTTGATAATGTAATTGTTTCTTCTCCAAGGGAGGTGGGAGGGAAAACTCAAAAGGAAAGGTATGTTGCAGAATTCTATAATGATGTGCAAGAGCTGCATTGCTCGTTTACTGCTTCATTTTCTATCAACTTCTAGAGAACTTCAGAGTTTTGTTTGGGTGGGGTTTTTTTTGTTTTGTTTTGTTTTTTTTTAATCAAAATTTCTTTAAAAAAAGTTTAAATGTCTTAGGAAAAAATTTTCACCTTTTAGTCAACACTGAAAACATGCATTTGAGATGCATTAAAAACCCACAGCCAACTAACCAAAAAACCATCCTCTATTTAAAAATAAATAAAAGATCTGAAACTGTCTTGGATAGAACTTTCTGGAGAGGTGTGGTGGAGTGCGTGTCATAATTCATAAAATTAAATTAATACTCTTCTAATGGTAATTAAAGATTCTCATTAAGAAGGACAAACACCTCCCTTGTGCTGGCAATAAAAATGCACTTGGGACTTAAGGAGGTTATAGAAAAAAATCAATAACCTGCCATTTTATAATTAAAAGACAAAATAAATGTTAGGGAAAAGTCCAGTAAATTAGGAAAATTACCTTCAGGAGAGATTGAAAATATTGATTTTAATTTACAAACTATGTGAACTCTTCATGCCCTACTTCATGAGACAATTATAAGTGATTGTTAATTCTGCATACGTATTAGAAAATTGATTACTGTACTGTGGGAATATTATTATATTTGTCATTAACACAAAGTCATTTATATGAAATGCCTAATAACTCTGACTTTCTGATTTATGCAGGTTCAGGCTTGGTTCACTAACTACTCAAACAAGATCAATGTGAAATTCCTCTTCTCATTGTAGGCATATAGCAGGGAAAGAAATAAATCCTGCCCACACTAAATATTGCAAATCCAGGAAAAATAGTATTTTTAACATGCTGAGCCACTTTTACTCTAATTGGAATATTTTTATCTATCTTAGTAGATGGCACTGGGTGTATTACAGGCAGCTTTTTTAAAAAGAAAAATCTGTTTGTAACAATATTCCTATTTTATTTATCAGAAAGGTGCCTGCAATAATGGTGGGGAGAGGCTTTTTGCATGTAGTAACTGGACAAGAGGTAATGGTTTTAACCTAGAAGGGGGCAGGTTTGGATTAGACATTAGAAAAATTGTTTTAAAACCATTTCTTGATTTAAAACAATTTTAAAACAATTTTTCTGCTTTGTCTCTACTAGAGGTTTGTTTATCTCCATGAGTGGAGATTCCCCAGCTTTTGTGAGCAACCTTTTCACATGCTTAACCACCAGCTATGAAAAAGGGTTTCCTAACAGCTCTTCTTTATTTGCTATAAAAATAACTAAGTATAAAATTTAAAGAAAAATATTCAAGATAAAATTCTGAAAACAGATACTCTGTGTGTGTGTTTCTGTACGTGCATATAAAGAAAATATATATATATATATATAGACAGATTTATTGCTGTTGCTCTCTAGGCTTAAATAATTCCTGCAGGAGTATGACTGTACTAAAATATCAAATCAAATAAAACATATATAAAATAAAATCTCACATCAGACTGGGATATTGCAGTACATTTCATGTTACACTCTCTACTTTCAAAAAAGGTATTCATATATCTTCTGTATAAACTTTCAGATGCCCAAACAAATTAGAAACCTGCACCACAAATCTGAAAATGACTTGTGGATATCTTAATCAAAGAAATCAAACCACACACCAAACAGGTATTCTGTACTTTTGCATGCTTTAAAGCACACTAGAATAAAAGAAGACATTGGCAACTATCACATAATCCTTACCTGCATAGAATTCTGGACTATAAACTGCACCAACAACTGGATTTAATTTCCAGCCTGCAGCAAACATAAAAACATAATGGAGTTAATATTGCAATTAGTGGTAATAACAATTATACTAATAATGATTTATTTTTTAGAGCTGTGCATAGATTTTTATAGAGATATGCAGGTAAAATGGCTTAAAATCAGGTCATTTTATGGAATGCTTTGTAGGCATCTTAGATTACTGATATTTAATATCAGAGTATGAATTATGGAAATGAGGAATGAAACAAGGCATTCTCTGAACTGGAGTAAATTATCAGGCAAATTACCTTGGTTGAAATGCAGAGCTACAGTGGCCTTTTTCCCTCAAGGTATGGAATTAAGTCAGAATTAGTTCAGTTATCCCTATATCATGTAGCACCAGAGTAGATCAGTTAATTTTCATTGCTTTAACTCTCTGTTTATAAACCAGAATAGCCTCAACAGTTTATTTACTGGACACGTTTCTGGTGTGTTAGTGTTGGTTCCAAGGCAATCAAATCCTCTGAGCATTCTGATTCTACTTGGGAATATATGGAAGCAATGGCACTGTATGGAAATGCCTCCTGGGACATGGAGGAGATGTGGGATCCTAATCAAACCATGGAGACTTCTTCTCCATTTGCATTAGTACATCAGAAGTGTCTGTACCACCTGCTTTTACAGCTGATAAATGTTGTTAGCATCTTAGCTGGCACCTAAGAGAAAGCCACAGTCACATCCTGCAAAGCTGTGAAGTGGGACAAATTCAGCCTTGATCTTAAATCATCACCCTCCTCCCGTGGCTGGCATGAAACCAAAGCAGAGCACCACCAGATATTCTGTGCTGTGTGCTCTGGCCAAACCCCAGGTAATTTTTGATGTGTCCTTACATCCCATGAGGCATTTCCAGGTCAGCCTGGAGTGCTCAGGATGGCTGTAGAAGCATCATGTGGGATGCTCAAGAGAGCAATGGTGGAAAAACTGAATGGGAAGGGGGAAGAGGGAAAAACCCTGCTAACTCATGAGCCTTCTCTGCTGTGGTTCAGTGCCAGATACTGTGTTTTGCTCAGCCACAGGTAGAACCACTCCCAGGTAATACCTAACACCATAGAATATTCCCCACCCACACTCTTTCAGGATTCTTTAGGGTTTGAACAATTCTTTCAACCACAAAGGCTGAAAAATTAGGGGTTTTCCAAAAGCACACTTGAATCCAAGGAGTGGGAAGCACCATTTCTAACTGGGAATAAAGAAAGAAGCCTGAGAAAAAGCATCTTGTAAACTCAAGAACTACTGGAGTTTAAACAGATCCTGTAACTATGCTGCTGGAAACACAAAACAGCCAGGACAGGAACAACAAGAATTTTCAGAATCAACAGAGCCAGGATTAGAAGAATTTAAATGCAAACTGGATTGAGGCCTGATTTTGTCTTGGCCATATCATGTAATGCAATGAAAAAATACAGTAGAAAATCATAAAACCATAATGAATTCATTATAAGACACAAGAAGTGTCATACAAAAATCTCAGTAGTAACACAAAGAAAACCAATCTACCCTTTAAAAATACTGTCTCTGATGCACAGCAACTATTTACCAGTAACTAGAAGTTCAGGAACAGAGGTAAAGGGTGTTTTTGAGAGGCAAAACTGAGTTTTGAAAGGCAATGAGTTAAACAGACTTAGGAGCAGCATCGTATGGAATTGCTGTGCAGAAGTAATTACAGCTGCTATGAGTGTGTAGCAGTTACAGAAGTTGAAATACAACCAAGCAAAAAGGGTTAAAATGACTTTCCTCCTGAAAACATCACAGGATTTTTACCTGACCCTTTGATTTTACATACTAGAGGATTATATTCAGGAATGTTGTGGTATAACAAATACCCTAAAACACATCTTGTGCGACAGAAAATCATCCAAAGTTTGAGACTCTCAGCAAACTTTTTTAAAGCTTGGGGAATATTTAGTGTTTCAAAATAATTTCTTTTTTAAAAGATCACTGATCAACACCATCCAAATGAAAGATCAGCTTGATCTGTCAGCTTGTTTGACACCTCTCAGCATCCACATTACACTAAGAGTGCCCCAATTTGTCTGAAAGAAAGAAAAAAGTCTTGGACGGCTCGGCTCGTTCTTCACAGCTGAAAGTCACTCTCATCTTTCAGCTTCTTACCTCTCACTCTGACAGCTGGCTCATCGGGTTTTCTGAAGCTCAGATAGGAAATACTTCATTCATCATGAAAATAACAGTAATTAAACTTCACTTTATCTCATCAGCTAACAACGTGCTGGCCCAGAGCTGTGCGGGTTAACCAAGTGTGACGGGAGTTCATGGATCTGAGAGAGCATCTGCCAAGTAACCCTGCTGCAGCAGAGGGAGAAGGCAAATTCTTTGCAGCAGCTGTAATTCTGTGCATTTGTCTTCTGTTCACAACATTAACCTTCTCCTCAAGCTGAAACTAGCAGAGCACAAAACTTCAAAACCAAACAAGGAAACCAACAATCCCCGCGTGCCTACCCGAAAACCCCACCACAGAGAGTTATGGAAAAAATACAGATTTAAGAGAGTTAAATAACCCCACTGCATGGAGTAACCAACCTGGGTAGGCAGTGGGCAGAGCAGGATCCTTGCCTAGGAAGGAAGGAAAGTTTTGGCAGGAAAGCTGGCCTGTCACATTGCTTCCTGCCCCTTCCTGCCTTGCACGGAATGGAGGGAGGGAAATAGTCACTTGCTGTGCACTGGAATCTAAGCTTAGATCACCAGAAGGCTCAAATACAAGACTTCACAAGTACAAACTTTAAAACGTACATATCCCTCTACTGATCTCTGTTTCACGTTCCTTATTCATTGCTGCAGTGCTCTGAATCTGCTTGCTTGTGATCCTCTGTTCCCTTCAACACCCGGGTGAGCATCCTGAATTGTAATATGGGCATCAGAAGGAAGTATAACTGTGAACAGGAGAGGCTGGAACATCTAAAAATGCCTCTGAAATATTTTTGCCAACAAGTAGAACGCCTGACACTGAATTTATTTGCCAAGAAAAGGCAGCTCCATCTCCGAGGTCAGCTATCAAAATCAGCCTGTCTGATACTGAACTTCCACAAAAAAAGCCCTCCTACCAACTGAGTGCTTATGAACTGCTCACTTCAGGAATCATCACAAGTCATGGGAAATGATTCCTATTTCAAAAAACATCTAGGACACCAAAGGAAAACAAAACAAACAAAAAAGAAGCTGCACATATAAGAAGTTTAGACTTTTGTGCTTGAGGAGCTACAGACTTGCAATCATATTGATAACATAAGCCCTGTTATCAACCAGCCAGCATTATTCAGGAGGGAAAGAGAAAAGAGAGGGCATCCTATTTTTAAATTACAATAGATATTAGTCCCTGATGTTTTCATGTAATACAACACAGGCCCACTTACTCCTTTCAAAGTAAAGCCACATAGAAGCAGTGCTGAAGAGATAAGCATGTGCAAATAAAAAAAATCTGCTTATCTGCATCAGAAGCATCTTGTAAATGTTGATATCCTTATAGAAGAACACAGAAAAACTAGCCTCATATTTTAAAGATCAGACCTTTATTTCAGACAACAATAATATTTAATAATCAGCTCTAGTACTGGGGAATTCCTGGCAAAATGATAAAAGAATGAATCATACACTGTCAGGATTGCTGCTAAAAAATGGTTAAAATAAATGCACTGTTTAATATATAATAATAACCCTGTATCTACATTTGATGCTTTGCCACTTGTAATGATAATGCAAGAAGAACATGATTCTCCTTGTGTGTTTACTTCAGGGGATCACCAACACTAAAAAAAAAAATCAACATATATGAACTACAACCAGATTTTGCCTCAGCAGATACACACCTAGAGGTGTGCAAAAGAATATTCTGCATGCAGCATCTTGGATGTAGGGATTCACAACTAGAAAGGCTGATTTTTATTCACTAAACAGGATGTTGCATAGTTTTGGCAAGATCTGGTGTAGATGGAACAGGATGGAAAATGACAGACACAAAGCACTTGAAGTGGGAAATACTTAAAAGCAAATTTTTATTATTCTGGTTTTGGGTATTAAGAAATGTTAATGTATGACCTAAGTAATCCTGTAGCACAGGACACAGGGGTGAACCTCCTCCAAAAGCAGATTCCCCCAAAATCTCAGCTCTCTATTTCTAGCACTCACTTCCTTCAGCACTGGATATGTCAATATGTAACATGCTAGTTGCTAATTAATAGTTTTGTAGCCTTAGGAAAATATGAATACCAAATATACATAATTTATAACAAAACTGCTTTTATCCTTTTATCATTACAGTATAGGAGATAAAGTTCAGATGCATAAAGTTAATTTATCTCCCTATTGCAAAAAAAATGTGTTATGTGATCCAGTCAAGCTTCATGTCTCTTTTGCTACATTTACCATGATGTCTTCAAGCCAGCAAAAAGGAAAATTTTCCCATCTGCATCATTTGCCAAGTTCCACGTTTACACCCAGAATGAGGAAGAAAACAGTTTCTGAGAAAGCAAGAGGAATCTCAGACTCTTCTTATGCCAGACGATTTTAACTATCATGTCAAATGAAAACCAGCACTATATTGTATTTTTAATACTGTGATAGAAAAAAAATTATGACTCCCTCATTAAAAAATAAAGCCATTGTTTGCCATGTGTTTTAGGGAAGCCTCACTAATGAGACCTCAGATAGAGGAAATAAGACCTATTATATTTCAAAGTGGAAAAGAGTCCAATGTACCTGTGGAAACCTTTACTGCTACATGTGCAGATTTCATCTGCTTTCTGCTGGATGGGGAAAAACTAAATTAAATTGAAAAGCAAATCATTAGAAGTAAACAGCCAACTTAAACTGGAAAATGTTAATTGCTACTAACTTCAAATGATGTATTACTCTTTGAAATTGAGAGTTAGGAACTTTTTAAAATTTTTTAGAATAGCAAATACCAACAACTCAAGAACGTGATCAAGCACTGTACAAAGGAAACGTTTTTAACATGTATTGCTTCCAAGCCCTTCAAATATCTGTGGGCTATTTTTCCATCATTAAGGTACAGCATTATACCAACTTAGGTAAGTAGAAGAATTATTTTGTTTTAGATTGCTTGGAACTGAGATTTTTCCAGGGGAAACAAGGGGGACCCAGCATCCAATTAAAGTTTGCCCTTCACTTCTGTGGAAAGAAGACACACAGGATTTTGTCTTGGCACTAAAAGTATCTCATGCTTTCATCTGTCTCCCTACCTCCACCATCCAACCAAAACTGAATCCTCCAACGACTTCATTCATCCCAATCTTAACACTGCACCAAGCTAGAAGAGAATGAGGCTCTCCTAGGGTTGGCTTCCTCTACAAAAGCCACAAAATGATGCTGGCTACGAGTCACTGACACAGAACTTATGCCCAACCAGATCATGTTTTAGGTTCATAGAATCATAGAATCGACTGGGTTGGAAGGGACCTCAGAGATCATCAAGTCCAACCCTTGATCCACTCCCTCTGCAGTTCCCAGCCCATGGCACTCAGTGCCACATCCAGGCTCTTTGGAAAGATCTCCAGACACGGAGAATCCACTACTTCCCTGGGCAGCCCATTCCAATGCCTGATCACCCTCTCCAGAAAGAAATTCTTTCTCATCTCCAACCTAAACCTCCCCTGGCACAACTTGAGACCTTTTGTGCCCTCTTGTCTTGCTGAGAGTTGCCTGGGAAAAGAGCCCAACCCCCCCCCCCGCTCCAACCTCATTTCAGGGAGTTGTAGAGACTGATGAGGTCTCCCCTGAGCCTCCTCTTCTCCAGCCTCAACACCCCCAGCTCCCTCAGCCTCTCCTCATAGGGTATGTGCTTAAGTCCCTTCACCAGCTTCGTTGCCATCCTTTGGACCTGCTCCAGGACCTCAATCTCCTTCCTAAACTGAGGGGCCCAGAACTGGACACAGGACTCAAGCTGTGGCCTCACCAGGGCTGAGCACAGGGGCAGAATCCCTTCCCTAGACCTGCTGGCCACGCTGTTCCTGATCCAGCCCAGGATGCCATTGGCTTTCTTGGCCACCTGGGCACACTGCTGGCTCATGTTCAGCTTCCTGTCAATCCAGACTCCCAGGTCCCTTTCTGCCTGGCTGCTCTCCAACCACTCTGTCCCCAGCCTGTAGCGCTGCATGGGGTTGTTGTGGCCAAAGTGCAGGACCCGGCACTTGGCCGTGTTGAACCTCATCCCGTTGGGATCAGCCCATCTCTCCAGTCTGTCCAGGTCCCTCTGTAGAACCCAAACCCAGGGAAATGGGGAGATGAGACCTATGGCACCTCAGGAGTAGATGAGTCCCCCAGCTCCACAGCTGAGTGAGGTTTTTTTGGGCACTGATGTGAAAGAAAAAAAGCAGGAAAATCAGGCACTTACCATTCGTGTAAGGGTTGACGGTCTTTTTATTTGTCATTACTCGTGCTGTTGCATTATTTACCTAAGCACATAGAACACTGGATTAAAAAGGGTTCCAGGGGGGGTCCACCTTACTATTTAGTGCATGCATTATTATTGCTATTAGTCATGTAAAAATAAAATGCAATTTAATTTATAGAAGGCAACAGGTGCATAACAAAATCATACTGTTTATAATTACATTTACTTTCATAACCATTTTAACTTACAAATCATTTCAATAAAGCAACATCATATCATTTAAACTTTAATAAAAAGACATTAAAAGCAAATTAAAAGGTACTGCATAATTTAAGACTTAAGAGCATGCTTGTATTCCATGATAACACTGATACAATAAATACTCAAAACAGAAGAAAAAAAAAAAAAAAGATTATATGAAGGAACATGCAGTGGAGTAAAAGGGAAAGAGACAAGGTACAAGGAAACAAAGAAAATGTCAAAAAAAGGGACAAACAAATTTAGCAGTGTGCAACATAACCCTTTAGAAGAGAAGTACCATTGGAAAAGCAACATCTAGCATTCAACACTTGGAACAAGAGCCTTTTTCATTGCAAGAATTAACAAAATCATTCAAGCTTTAAAATCACAGCTAACAAAAGGATAAAAAGAGGGTGCATTATTTAACACAATATGGAGTTAACAATCTGAGTAAGATGTGCACGAAGTCATATCCTCAATCCAAATCAGTGCCTCCCAGGCTCGCTTAAAACGTACACTCAATTACAGGCGTACCACTATCGAAAAAAATGTAGCATCAAGAAAACTTAATACAACAAGTCAAAAAAATCCACGTGGTATATCAGCGCTAAATACGTGAAACGGCAGATGGACTTCTCCACTTACCATTCAGCACCATCGCCAGCATGGGTATGTATACAGTTACCATGGTTACTGAGAGTTTGGTGAGGGCCCTAAGAGCTACCGTCGAAGGGGGAAAATGAAAAGGCAAAATATGCAACATCTTACTCAAAAGACGACAGCATTTTCAATTGGTAATTTTTTTTTTTTTTTTTTTTTTTTTTTTTTTAAAAACTCTAACAAATACGACTCGGGCAGTATTGAAGGGGATCCAGTGGTACAAAACATCAGTGCTAGGTTTTTTTTTTGATTAGGTTTGAATGGCTCGGGCCATCCAGGCAAAGGAGCCTGATGGTTTCGTTAAAAATTAAAGGTTAAAATCAGTGGGGGTTTACTCTGCTTTGGGTTCTTTTGCTCGAACATCTTTTGGATGCTTCTTTTCCAATTGGAATTTGCTGGAAGCCACTGTGGATCCCGCATCAACCCTGCAGGGAAAAAAAAAACAAAACAAAAGAAAAAAAGAACCAAAGAAAAAGAAAAAAAAAAAAACCAACCTTTTGTTTGTTTTGTTTTGTCTGTCACACTTTTTTTGTTGTTGTTGTTCTCAATTTTTTTTTTTTTTTTTTTGGCTGTTTTTTGGGAATCTACTGCACCCATCGATTTCCAAAACATCCAAAATAACCACTTCAAAATACTCAAGCTTTCATTTTATTTTTTTTTTTTATTTTTTCCAATTCTCTCATCCACCTTTCAGCAATGACAACGAAAACCATTAGAAAAGAAACCATAAAACAAAAAAAAAACAAAACAAAAACAACCAAAAAAAAAAAAAAACCAAAACCAACCCAAGTAAGGCCAGATTCTCTCTTTATATATAAAGTAGATATATATATAAACAACGGGGAGGGGAGAGGGGAGCACACAGAAGACACCAATGATGCATCTGAAACAACAAATGAGAGTGAAGCAGACATTTATCAAAAAGATGAAAAGGAAAATATTTTGAACATGCACCTCGATTTTACGGCCCTCTACCACGGTGCCGTGTAATTTCTCCCTCGCCCTGTCCGCATCAGCACTATTTTCGAAAGTTACGAAACCAAATCCCTGCATGCAGGAGGGAGAAGGGGGGAAAACAACATGCACATTATTATTTCAGTCAGCGACCACTTGTTTTGCTTATGTTCTCTCTCTCTCTCTCTTTAATTTAATACTTCCTCGTCCTCGCTTCAGTTCTGTAACATGCAAATTAGAAAAAATTGAGCTGTCTTGAGATGTGCAGTAAAGAGCGACAAAGGTGAACAAATTATTCTTTTTTTTTTTTTGCTGTCATCAGTTATAGAACACCCTCTGAGAAAGTCCAAGAATGCTGCCCAAAATACCTTTCTACACGTCACTACGGAGGAAAACCAAAATAACAGTAAGAAAATGAAATTCAAATCAATTACAGTGTTTTCACATAGAAAGAAATGAACTAATGAGGAAAGAAAATGAACCACGTTTTCATGACATGCAGATATCTCAACGAAATAAAAAACATGTGCACAGAATTCAACACTGAATGTCAATATCCTCTAAAACATTGTCTACTTAAACATGCTGTTGTGATCATAAGAAACATTGTTCCCATGCAACACTAGGGTAACTTAAACTTTTTGCCAAACTCTACAGCCTTTACTTATTTTTTTATAAAAGAAAAAAAGAAAAAGAAAAGCACCAACCAAACAGAAGTACTTTCAGAACAAAGTATAAGCTTTTTTGTATTAACAGAATAAATAAAATCACATGATGTGAATAGGAAAAGAAACTCTGATAAAGGAATAAAAATGCAAATGTTTAGAATAAGTTTAACTGCTTCATTTACTATTTCTGGATATAACTTTCACATATAGAACATGCAACTGGTAAAACTCCAGAATCCCACATTACTGGGACAGGAGAACTCTTGTCAAACGTGAAATTCTGCTTGGGACAAACACTTGGCTTGGTGATATTAGGCTAAACAAACATCTCCAATCCTACTAAGTTTCTTATTCTTGTGCTCAGTTAAACATTGCTTGTGATGGTAAATATTTCTGCCAAAATCTGAGATCAGAAAACAGTTTAGAAACATACACCAACCCTTTGAAGTGGTTCTCATGTCAGCATTACCAGGCCTTTGCGTGCTTTCCCAAAGTTAACCCAACAAATACACTTCCACCTCCTTGGTCTTGTTTGGTACCAAGAAACATTTGCAAGTTACTCATGGCTGCTTTATAAGGAGTAGTCATTGCTGCACATATCTGAAGTCCTACTAAAACCTTGCTCTTTACTGTTATTTTAAACTATGGAGTTAAATCTTTCCTCCTGGCTGTTCCTCAGCAATAAGCATCCTGTCTTTCCCTTCATCATCCCCCTGATAAGTTCTGTAGTCAGCATTCTCCCACTTATTGCAGTTCAACATTTATGCACATTGTAATTTTTTTAAAAAAAGAAGAAAACAGATACTTAAACATTTATTTATACATTTTATACAAAGAGGCTAAATTCGAAATTAAGGCAAAACTGACACCAAGCATTGAGAAAAAAACAATGGACATGAAATACAAAATTAACAGGCAGAAAGATGTAAGCAACTATCAGGATCGTTACATGTGAAATACTTGGGTTTCTTTACCTACTCAAAAACCATATTTATTTATGCCTGTTTCTAAAACAGAAAGTGGTATTTATATATATAGTAGCAGTTTATGTCCTGTGCTTTACCAAACAGCTTCACCAACACTGTCTGATCTTTATTTTTTCCTCTCTTCTCAAGGTCCACTCAGGCTCAGCTCAGCTGTGTCCCTGCTACCCAAACCCATCCTCAGCCTCTCTGCTTCCTCACATTTCCTCCATCACTTTAGCACAAAGCCCCAACCTCACTCTGTCAAAGGACACTGAGGATCCAACTCTCTTTTCCCCAGAACACCAGGAGTGTTTGGGACAAAATAAATCCTTCTCCTCAGCACTGTGTTTTAGATGCTTTCATAGGCTTTGCTTATACCTAAACCCAGCCTCAACCTTAAAATTTTATTTTATAGTGTTCTCTCGAATCTTGTAAAAGCTTTGTAGAAAGACTTCATAGTTCAAGATGCTATTAAGAAAAATTAACAGCAGAATACATCCCTGAACCTGTTGATCCAATGAGCCCAGCTCCAGAACCTGCCCCACTCCTCTCTGCTCTCCCTTCTGATCCTGCTGCCCCTTTACAGAACTGCAAACAATTGGTGGGAGCTGGTTAGTCAAAATTTATAATCAGTCATCTCAGCTTGCAGCAATACCAGCTATTTCCTTTCAAGCAACTGAAGGGAAAGATAAAAAGCTAATTATATTTTAAAAATTAGAAAAAGATATAAAGTGGAGCCACATGCCAAGATAAGACAGGAACTTCAAAGATTATGAAAAGACACTCACTGTAATTCTTTAATTTCTTATGTTATACTTATTCTCAGAATTAATACTATTTAAAATTAAGTTATTATTTCTGTAAACCCTTATTTTACCTAGCTGATACAGAAACTCAATCACAGAACACAGCTCCATTCCCCACACATTTCAAATATCTACACAAACACATTAATTTGATATGCAGCTGATCCAACAGCTACTTTAGCTTAGCATAATATGTATTTTATTAACCAGTAATATAAATTTTTAAAATCTGCCTCATGATTTTGCCATAGCCAAGTTAGTACCTGGGAGGGTTATGTTTTAATCTGGGAGGTGCTTTGGAGAATTTCTTTTTTTAAGAAATACTTTTTAATACAATACAAAATATATAGAGTGTATATTAATAGATTTACACAGATTTATGAAAGCATACACATGGTTTATAGCTGTATAGAGCATTGATTTACAGCTGTAAAAAATGGCACTCACTGCTCTTCCTCCACCTTTTCAGCCTTGCACTTGTGCCCAAGACTCCACCCAGGGCTTCAGTGTTAAAACAGCAGAGTGGAATTAAAATAGGCACAGTAATAAAAGCTAAATTCTTTATTCTCCTCCCAAGATGAGTGGTAAACAGAGAGACAGGTGAGTTACCTGCAGTTTTCCATGTTACTTTCATCAACAGCTTTAAGAATTGGCAAAGGTAAACCTCGTTCATTTAACACATTGTAAGGAAGGATCTACACCAAAACAGTACTGACATTCTAGCAATTCATATATAGACTTTCAAATGTCATCAGTGTTGCCATACAATTCCAGCAAAATTATCTTAATTACTATCATGGCCCTAAATAAACAAATTTGTAGCATGAAGCTTGCATTATATTAGTTTCTTTTATGAACAAACTCCCTTCTGTGAAATTCTTTTCTATTTTATGGTGTTGCTGCAGCATTATGTTTTTTGAATCTGCAATTCAATTTTTCTTAACTATTATGGCATGAAAATGAGCTTACTTCTGCTGTTTTTGCAAGAATATTCTTAAACATGAATTATTCGAAGAAAAAGAAATAAACAAAACCAGAAACAGACACATTTTCTAGCAATTCTTTCATGCCAAACTACAGCTAGAAACAAGGTGGAATTGTGATCCTGCAAACTTTTGTTACCTGTACTCAGTTTGAGACCACTTAGTAGTCCTTTCAGTTTCAGTGGGATTTTATGAAAACATAGATAAGCACTGCCAGGAATGGGACTTTAATCTGCTGCATCTTAAGTCCTACAGAATGGACATGAAATGATCAGATTAAAAAAAAAATAATAATAATTAAAAAAAAAAAAAAAAAAAAAACTTCCTGTCATTCCTAATCCCATTTTTTAAACTTTGCATTTAACTGAGAAAGCCTAAGGATGCTTCTGCAAATCAAAATATTAGATTGCTGGATGGGAAACAACTCTGAAGAATGAGAAGCAGCAGACAAAAGTCAGGAGATGCATCAGAGATGCTTCAGCAGCTTCCTCAGAGCCAGCACCAACACACAGCTGAGATAGTAACCCTATAAACATACCTAAAAAAAAAGGTAGGATTCACTCTTCCTTGAGAAATCCTTTCTAGGAGCTCCTTTTTATGCAAAGCACTGGGATAATCTGTAAGATCACTACCAAAAAAGCTCTCCCCAAAAATGTCTCCTCATTTCAACCCCAAAAACACTTCAAAAAAGCCTCATTCTTATGCAGCCTGATGCAGAGGTGGTGGTTAAAAGTCCCATATTTATAAGATTTAATGGTTAAACCAATGCATCAACCACTATGTGTGTCTTCAGTTCCACCCCACATCTTCAATAGAACCCATTAAAGGTGCCAAGTGTGGGATGGCTTTTGAAATGTATAACATGACCCAATAGAAGCAGGTTCTGGAAAATGAGCATCTTTGCAAAGTATTATTGAACAGATATAATTTAATTTTAAGTTTCAGGCAGGGTAGGAGGGTTCTAAACCCCCAAATTGCACACATTTTGGTTGTTTACTGAGAAAGCAGTAAATGCTCCAACTGTGTTTTGGGCTAGCAGGCAAGGGTACTAATTAATAAATGTCAGAAAAATTTCAGCATATAAATCAGAATTTTTCAGCTATTCTGTTTTTTTGTGGGGGTTTTTTGTGTGTTTTTATTTTGTTTTTTTATTTTTGCTTTTCAGAAGAAGTTGATGGCTGTCAATTTGGAATATAAATACAGATACATTAAAATATAGTTTAAAAATAGTAAAATAGTAATAGTAAATCATAAATAGTAAAATAGCATTAAAATATAGCTGACTTAAGAGAGATTTATGTTATAGCTAATCCTCCTAAAACACCTTACAGTATGTCTTGAACAGGAATAAAATTCCCCAATAATAATATATGAGTTACATGTAGACTGAAGCATTGGTGGATAAATGTTTTAGTGTGTCTGACATGGGAGGAACAGGAAAAAGAGATGCATTTCACATACAAATACATCTTTAAAATACATCTGATACCACAAGAGAAGCACCCTGGGCTGGAGTTTTTCAGCAGCTAAAGATGCTAATGCAGTCATAGCCACTCTATCTTGTTTTGTTTCTTAAATATTGAATAAATTGAAGGATCCATTTAAGACAAAATGATTTTTCAGAAAAGAATGCAACACAGTAAGAAGTCTGTAAATCAAGTGAGTGTTTAAATAGGTTGTTTTCAAAGGGTTGGTGTACTGAAGCTTCAACTAAAGAGGAAAGCATCTGCACTTAGGCAATCTAGATCAATCACATATTTTCTCAGCTAATTACCAAAGCAGATAGTTATTAGCTATCATTACCATCTTTCATTTCAACAGGGGGGAAAAAAAATACCTGTACTAATACAGACCTGCCTACAAATAGGTGTAAGTATGGACTCATCTTGTAAAATAAACAAGATAATTACCATTGAAGAATAAAAACCAGCAGAAATCAACATTCCCACAAAACTGATGACAGTTTGGAGTAGCTAAAATTACCCCCTTTACAAGATATAAAATGAGTCCAATGATTTTCATGCTGTTTAGGAAACTGAATGACAGCTCAGAAGATGCTTTAACTAACATGGCTTTTTCAGACATTTTTTACAGCAGTGCAGTTGTTTCCTTTTACTCGTAAATACTTCAATGAATCAAAACATTCCATGGGTGAATTAAACTGCTTACCTTTGAGCCTCTCTCATTAAAAATAATTTCAACATCTAAGATTTTACCAAATTGCTGCAAAGAAATAGAAAAGTTACATGAAAATAACATAACTTCAACCCTTTTGCATGCACAATACAGATGTTTGCTTCAGAAAATGGTGCACAAAGTAACAAAAAACTAAAAAATATAAAATCAAAGAAAATCAAGCACTGAAGAGGAGTCAGATCTGCCCCTAAGCAGATTGAATCAATGCTTAAAAAATCCTCTGTTCTACTTATGTCCATGGAAAAAGATCATTTGCCACATGTAGGAACATGGTCATGATGCAGCTGTTACAATATTCTATACCAGACATTTCCCTCACACTTGCAGAAATGGCATTTTTCTATCATTTCAGAAGGTACTAACTCATTCTAAAGTTGGAAAACACCAGCCAGTCTCTTTTGAGTTCTAGGGCTTAGAAATATTGAAAATAAATGTAGGTTTTTTTAACTTATAAATTCCTACAGTCCCTCAAAAAATTCCTTTTGTTTACTTTCAAATTAAATCAATTTTAATCATTTTGTTGAATTTAAATACATCTGTTTATTTTAATTACTATCCCTTCTGTTACTTTTCCAGTGTGCTGTGAGCTGCATTTAGGAGAGGCTCCTTGTAACAAGTCAGAAAGAGTAAAACACTCCCTCATTTCTCAGTACTATCCCAGGATTCTTTTTCCAGCGACTGTTTCCTTCACTGGATACAAATACTGGAAAAAATAACCTCTTAACTCACATATAAAGACATTAGAAGGACTTAAAAATCTGAATCAAACATGTAAGATGGAGAGCAGGATAGTGCCATGATGTAGCTGATGCTTCACTGGTAACAAACTGGAACGTGGAAGAGAATTAAATCTTAATGAGTCCCTAATAAGAAAGCAAGAAGAACACTAATACTTAAAAGTACTAAATTGGAAAAGGAACAGCTGGTTTCTAATCAAGGACTATTTCTAGATAGTATTTAGCAACAGTTGAAAATAAACCTAAGAGTAGCAGGGAGGAGAAACCAGGTCTAACCTCTCATGGTGATCAGCCTAGAATGAAGGGCAGGTGTGAGATGTGTAAAACACAGGCAATGCACATGAAGGCAGCTAATGGCCTGGGAAAAAGCAAAAATTATGGAAAAATACTGGCAAAGAGTTTGGAATCTTATAGACCTACAAAACCATTGGTGAGAAATCCTAATCCTGGACTTGCTGCTTAAATTCAGCCCATGGCTGCCTTCTGTAGATTTGGGTCCCTTGATCATGAGGTTAAGCACTGACTATTTTACAGCAAGCTTTCCAGAATCAATAAATACAGGCAGATAAATCCAGGTGTGTTACAGGAGGAATATAGATACATTCCATATTTTAAACCAATGTCTGCAGCTTTTTTTTTTTTTTTTTTTAAGTAATACCAAGTGGCATAAAACATCGAATGCACTCATCTGTATCACAACAGAATCAGGGGAATTCATTTTCCCAGTTGTGACTGGCAAATCAGATGCTTTGCAAATTAAAAGAGAATCTTTAAATGGTTAAACAGCTTCAAAGAGTGATATTGCTCTCACGGTTGCCTATAAGATACCTATTGCAATGGAAATATCGAAAAGGATAAATCAAATATGAGTACTTACACCAAACATTTGTCTAAGATCTGGATCCCGGAATCGGAATGGTATATTTGAGACATGAAGCCTTTTGGGCTGTGATTTGTTTTCTGTGTTTTCAGAAGATTGTGTCTGTTGCTGGCCGTCGGTCTGTGCTGCATCATCTGTCTGCTAAAAGGGGGAAGCAGAACAAAGGAAAGAACATTAAGTATTTCTATCATTTTTTACTTAAAGTGGTGGCCTTAAATTCTCATGAAAAAAAGAAAAATTATTAAACCTGCTCAAAGGTGCTGAGGAATAACACAAGTTGAAACACACAAAAATCTAACCTGTTTCTGTGTCTGTCTCAACAAGATATGTTTTAAATGATGCTTTTATTATGGATTATCAGAAACTGGAGAACAGAAAGGAGATTATTATATGCTGATTTTCTCTCATTTTAAAATAATGAATAATTATGCATCCCTCTAAGACTCTTGAAACACTTTTAACCTCGTCATTGTTTGTAAGGAACTGAATCCCCAGGTCCAAATACCAGCCCACTTGCAGGAGCAAGCTCTACCCTTTCAAATAAAATTAGTAATTTATTTCAGAGGCCACTGGGACTTCTACACAGGAGGCAGGTAACACATCACATCCTAGTTGCCATTTCATAAGTGGTGCTAATGGGCACCGGAGGGTCATTTTGTCTAGATAAATGGTCACCATTAGGAAGAAGGCCTTGAGTTGGGCAAGGGAACAGAAGTACAATCAGTGGTGAAGGTTGTCTGACAGAAATGGGAGACCCAGTAACAAAGTTTTATGGATTTGCTTCATCGCAAAATTAAGATCATAGCATGGTAGTCCTTTCAAGGATAATGTTATCTGCTTTGAAATGCTATTTTATAAATTGGGGACATTTCTGTGTGTTACACACAAAAATAGAATTCCAGGCCACTAAGGAGATTAGGAAAATGCATAATATCCTTCATCCAAAAAGTAAAACTAACCAGTGCTGCTCTATCTAATTAATCACTACGTGATCAGCAGACATTCACTAGAATAAGATTTTGCATAAGGATGTAAAAAGGGAATAGTTCCTTTCTTTTGCACTGGTAGAGGGGATCTGGAAGAAAAAAAGAGTAAAGAAAATAGCTGAATGAAATCACAAGGATCATCTTACAGCTGTTACTCTATTGTCTCTGTCCTCTCTCTTTCTCCTGAGCAATATCCATCTTCCAAATATTTATTTTTCCCTTGTGTTCTAATGTTACAGTTCAGTTGTCTGACTTTTCATTTAAAAAAAAAAAAAAAAAAAAAAAAGGTAGAATCTCATGTTTCTGGTAGCATCTGATTTCTTTTAAAAGACAACAGTTTTAAGCAAATTAAAAATGGTTAAATAAAGCAAACCTGACCACACAGTTTTGGTGCCAACAAGCCTGTTATGGACGAAACAAAAGAACTGAAATAGAATATGTAATTTACATCAGCATTAACTACATACAAATTTAATTCTGTCAAGTTAACACTTAAAAAATACCTCGTATTTTGATACTTTGCAATAGCACATTATTTTTCCAGATGATACCTGCAATTTGTCAAGATTATTTTGAATTCTACCCCTGTCCTGCACTGTCCTTGCAGTCCTTTCCAGCTTGGTATAGTTACAAATTGAATAAGCAGACACTCCATTCCATCATTCAGATCATTGATGAAAATACTGAAAAGCACTGAGTCACCACAAATAACTGCAGAACTCCTTTTAATAAATCTCATTTTGATACTCAACTACTGAAACACAGTTTCTAGTGTTCCACCCAGCCTGCTAGAGCTGCAGCTTTATCTCTGATGATTTGGTGAGCACTTCAATCACTCAATCCCACCTGGGAACCAGGAAAAGGAAAAGAGATCCATGGCTTGAAAAGAGATTTAACATAATAATAATTAAGTAATATTAACCCTCGTGATCAATACAAGATCCAAAGTTATTCTCAGCTCCAGGTAGCAGCAGGGAGCTGTGCACTTCTAGCAGTAGAAGCCTTGGAGACAGCCTCAGGCACGAGATGGACAGGACCTTTTTGGTAGAAATCCCCCAAAACAACCCTGCAAACTTGCTCATTTATAGCACAGATGACATTTAAGGTATGGAATCCTTGGGCTTGCCCTGGGTTTTTGCCCCTCCTCACCCACTGCACCTCCAGGGCTCAAAACAAGCCCTGACCTTGGTCCCTGTTGATGCCAGAGCATCCTCTCTCTTTGTTCTCACACAGTTGGATGCTGCAGTCTCAAAAAATCAGTTTCTCTAAACCAGGAAATGATTTCAGAATTCTCTCCAAATGGAGAGAATTTCAGAATTCTCTCCAAAAAGGACATGACTGTATTTCACCTCGAGTATATCACCTCCAGTCCTGTGTCCAGTTCTGGGCCCCTCAGTTTAGGAAGGATATCGAGGTCCTGGAGCAGGTCCAAAGGAGGGCAACCAGGCTGGTGAAAGGACTCGAGCACAGATCCCATGAGGAGAGGCTGAGGGAGCTGGGGGTGTTGAGGCTGGAGAAGAGGAGGCTCTGGGGAGACCTCATCACTCTCTACAACTCCCTGAAAAGAGGTTGGAGAAAGGGGGGGATTGGGCTCTTTTCCCAGGCAACTCTCAGCAAGACAAGAGGGCAGGGTCTCAAGTTGTGCCAGGGGAGGTTTAGGTTGGAGATTAGAAAGAATTTCTTTCTGGAGAGGGTGATCAGGCATTGGAATGGGCTGCCCAGGGAAGTAGTGGATTCTCCGTGTCTGGAGATCTTTCCAAAGAGCCTGGATGTGGCACTCAGTGCCATGGTCTAGAAACCACAACGGTGGTTCAAGGGTTGGACTTGATGATCTCTGAGGTCCCTTCCAACCCAGCCAATTCTATGATTCTATGATTCCCAGCTTGCTTAAAAGTCTGTCTTGTGGGGAAGCTTCAATTCTTTATGAAAAGCTAAGTACAACATTCAAGGCCGTTCCTCTGGCCACAAGAAGTAAAAGCCTAACTTGCTGACAAACCTGTGCTGATGGCACATTCTTCTTCTATTTTCTGGCATTAAAAATGCAGTGTGCACTTACTAGTTCCAGCTATGTCCCAGGACTGAAACTTTGATACCAGCACATTCCTAGAGACTCCATAACCAACACTTTTCTCTCCCTTCTCTTTAAAACTTGGCATTAAATCTACTCCCCTCCTGTTCACCAGGACCTCTACTCATTAGTCACAAGGCAACAGAGACAGACACTAATGGCTCCAAAATCAGTTTAATCTTTAAATACCTCGGAACAGAGCTAATTAGAAACAGTTACCTGAAAATAACCTTCCACACCTAACTGAATATTTTTAATTGGTTTCCAGCCTCTTTGAGACTGACAACTTTTCCTGACAGTTGGGAAATTATTGTAATAATCCTCTGGCTGACTTCTGCAGTGAGGAATCGTGCATAGCAGAAAGGTTCTCTTCCTATTCTTCCTAAAAGCCTACATAGCCTGAGGAATGGAATTTCTGTGAGCCTATAAAATTCCTAAACATTTTTAGAACCCTACATCATGCCTCAGAACCATTAAAGCTATTTTAAAAATATCCAGCCTGTGACAGCTCAAGTAATTTTCAAAGAGGATTTTTTTCTAAACAGACCAAGAAGTGAAGCTACAAAAGCTGGTAATACAGTAATACAGAAATGAATGGGAACTGCAGGTTCTTGGCACCCTTAAAAATTACTACAGCCTGGTGGTTTTTTTCTAGGCATGTCAGTCAGCCCTGTAGCAGGTGAGTTTGGAGCTCTGAGGTTTAAGAAGCCATTTGTCATCTTCACTGAGAGATCATTTCCACCAATATGCTGCATGACTTTTTTTTTTTTTCCCTGTTCCACTGAGAATGTGTTTCTAATTTAAAAAAATCTAATAAGCAGTTCCATATTTTAGCAGATTATTGATGAGCACTGCCTGAAGGGACCACAGGATGAAAGCTTTGGCATCCTGTTGCCTAGAAAACAACAGGCACTGCTAGAAAATCTTATTTATGTAAAAAACATTTGCTCCAGATATTTATTAATACACAATTGCCAGCTTCCAGCACCGTTTTATGTTATAAATGTTAAAATGTTGTTAAAATAAGTTGCTGAAACTTGAATCCTTTAACAACTGTTGATTGCATTTGCAGGCACTTCATCCAGAATTGAGATGCTCAATTTCCATAATAATTTCTAACTCAATCGATACAGATCTGAGCTAAACAAGTTTAATCTTGGTGAAATATAATTTAGGTATGAACTACATTCAGAGAAAATCATGAGGCCTGTGTACATCTCTATGCAGAAATATGGCTTCATTTGTCAATTTTAATTTATCATTTCAGAGAACAAATATTCCTCTCTATCTTAAGACCCCGTGTCATGCTATTATTATTAATTGCTGATAATTCTCTTTATAGTTCACTTTTCTCTTGACCTTTGTCCAGCCTAATACATACATCTCCATTTTAATAAAAAAATGTTTGGTGCTGCCATCTCATAAATATTGAAGAGAAACTATTTAGCACAAAAAAATGAGGAAATATATCTAACCCTGCAGAGAAGCAAACATTGGGAAGCTGACTTCTTGAGCCAGCCAATTTAAATGAAATGGATACGTTCATAATATTGCCTAACTGCAGAATCATATTAATATTTATCACTAAAATTATCAAATCAGCTACTAAAAGAGTGTGTCAGTGTAAATTACAATAAAGATTAAAAAAGCAAAACAAACCAAAAAAACTAGAGCTAAAGCCATATGCTCTTGCATATGATGTTTCATTACAATATCTGAAGTGATTCTCAGCCAGTTCAAAACACAGAGGAGAAATGAACAGAAAAGAAAGTTCTTCACTTGTCTGCATTCAGAAAACCTTGTAACAGAAGTTAATTCCAATTATATATGATAGAAAACTTTGATTTGAGTCTCAGTTGTCTTCAATATTTACACGTATTTTACAGTAATTTTTTTTTTTCCTGATTTGCTCTTCTCTTTCTCAGTACATCACCACCCAGGGCTTTGCTACTCCTTGCCTTTCCTGGCCAAATCCCACATTCTGCTTTTAGTTCTTATTCCATCACATAGTTGTAATTATAAAATATGAAAGAATCTTACGATATATGGTAGTGTTAAATTTATGATGAAAGATATAAATAAAGAATACAAATATAGAAGACCAAATTCTCACATAGACAGAACCAGAGACAAACTCTCTTTAGCTCAGTGACCTACTGCAGGCTTAGGTCTTAGAGTAAATTAAAATGGAAATTATTCTTCTAGGTAAGTAAATCCAAATCAAAGAGGCTGTTTCTAAAAATGATTTTGTACTTCATATAAGATGCTTTCCAAATAAATACTTGGTATACTTTTCAAACAAACCCATCATCAGGACAGTGCAAACAAAATATAATATTTTGTAAAGAAAAAAATACTGATTTTTCATCTAATTCAGTTCTAGAAACAGAAATCTGCTATTCTTAAAACAGCTCAAATTCTTAAAAGACATCCCACTGAAGCCAAGTTGCTAAAAGCACTTTGAAACATCACTTATTTGGGTCAGCCCAGCTTTTCCACACTTGCCACTATCACCACTTGCACTGGGAGGAGGTTAAATGCAATGAAACGTTAGGAGTGGCAGTGCCAGTGCAAGTCTTGAGAAGTTACATGGCTGACAAAGTTCCTTCTAACAACAAGCAATAAAACACCATGTTCAGTGAACATGAAACCAGAGATGGCCTTTTGTACACTGTTTGGGCAGAAAAACCAAATCCATTCACCTTCCCAGCAAACACAAATTTTTCTGTATCTCCCTCCATCAATTACTGAAGACAGCTGGTCCTACAATGTTCCTTCCACTGCAATTGTGTTCTGATTCCCTTCTGTACTTTTTCATTGCCTGATCTCTCTCTTTTTCTACAAAAAGCAGACAAAGTCACCCTCGAACTCTGTTTTAAATGTCAGGAAATGCTGCCACAGAACAACTGTCACAAAAAGAACACTGGTCTCAATCTCAGCTTTTAAAGTGTAAATAGAAAATAAACAGTAGGAATACCTAAAATTGCACTGAAGCTGTTATCTCTTTCTGGACAAACTGAAAATATGTTCTATTAGAATAACCTGAAAAAGCTCTACCAAGCCTTGGTCATCCTTATATTCTCTATAAGCAAATACAAATTTGTTGCATATTTTTTAAGCCCACACCAAGACCCAAGGAAGAGCATCCTGATTCTAGTTGGAATGACCTCCAGAATATTAACAGGAAGAAAATAAAAAGAACAAAGCCAATGGATAATTTTTTAAAATAAATGACAAGTGGCATTTTGGCAAACAATGCAACCCTGAGTTTCTCATGTACACACACCTGCATGAGGGAAAAAACTTCAGAATTTTAAATTAAAAAAAAAATGTTCATTGAATTAAAAAAAATAAAAAAAATCAAGATAGCACCTGTTTTTTTCCCAATGCACCAATCAAGTTATTTCTCAGAGAGAAAGAGCTTGTGAATGTCTTCTAGGCATTATTTGATTAAGTTGACAATATTATGTGAGCAATGGTTGAGTACCCACTGTGCTGTACTTTTGACCAAATTGATTTGTGTAATGAACACTTTCTCTGTCTCTTCTCCAGCCTGAACAGGGCTCTTGATTTAACCAGTGATGCTGGAAGCCAAGTGAATTTACAGCCCCCACAGTCATTCTCTCTCAATCTAGAGAGAATAGCAGCAGCAGTACATGAGCAAGCATAATTCAATACATTGTGCTATAAGAGCAGAAAATAATATCAGAGAGCTCTGCAATATACCTGGTTGATTTGATTTGTAAACCTGATAAAAAAGCAATCGAGAAAAGTTCAGCAGAAAAAAAAATATATATGTGTGTCTTGAGTCAAAATGTAACCATACTGAGTGTGTACAAAGGACTGAAAAAATCATGCATTGTAAAGCAGCTTCATACTTTCCTCAGATAATATTGCACATTTTCCATTTAAAAAGGGTCCACGTTTTGAGAAGTTGCCTTTCCATTTAAAAAGTACACAGAGAAGAGCTTCAAACTTGGGACGTTCTGAAAATCTTGTTTCACAAATACAGTTTGAGCAGTGTACTGCCAAATGCTATGGGCTTTTCCTGTTTTCTGAAGTAGAAAGACTGATTAATTAATCAGACTGGGTTTGATACACTTATACTCCAAAAAATCCTGGCACTGCAATATGCTTCCCAGAAACAGAACACCTTAGAAGAGAGATATCTGTGCAGATACATCTGTTTGTACTTAAATGTTTGCACAAAGGTGTACACATGAAAAAAAAAACCCAAAACCAAACATACCTATCACTGGGGTTTTTTACACCTGTGATAAACGTTACCAGCAGTATCAGTGACTTTTCTTGCCAGCTGTATCACTGTTATCCTTGCCTCCCAGTAAAGATCAGCAGTCAATGCGAGAGATTTTTTTCAAATGAGTTGGAAACTCCCAACAACAAGCTCGAAACTCCCAAGCAACTCACCCCAACACCACCAGCAATACCAAGCTGTGCTGGGGCTCCAGCAGGCTGCCAGGGACAGCAACAATCAGTCCTGCAAAGACCTCTGGAATGTGGGGGAGAGTTGTGCCACTCCTTGATGCCAGCAGCAGCGGTGAGAGCTGAGAGCATCACACCCTGCCTGGAAAACACCCCAGCCTCCTGTCTGCTCAGCAGAGTCCCCCCTACACATCAGCCTCCTCCCTGCATGGATGATGGGATGATGTCTTCCAGGGTGGCAGAAGGCAGGGGGTCAGCACACTTTTTGTCAGTGAGAGGAGACAATCATCTCCCCTCTGGTGTATTTCATGTTCGAGGTCCTCGAGCATCCTAAAGAATCCAAGTGACTACCAGAAAGACATTGGAAGGTGGTTGAGTCTGACTGAGACATTTGTTTTCATTACTTAGCAACACACCCCAGTAAAATCCTTTAATCCATTTTGCAGGCAAACAAACAAACAAATAAGCAAAAAAACCAAAAAACCAAACCAAACCAAAACAAAAACCTGAATAATGTTACACTTCTCTTCAGCATTCTCGGTGATTTCTGCTACTGAACATGCTGAGGGCCTTCAGCAGAGTGGGTGATGTTCCAGGCTGGGATTATTTATTTCATTTCTAGATGGATGCATTCTGGATGCTGACACCACAGGCTAGAGGAAAGCACTGCTCTGGTGATAGCTTATGCATAGAAAGCCAGCAGCCTAAATAAGAGATCATTAATTTTGAGGAGAGAAAAGAGCAGTAAGATAGGTTTCCTAAGCTTCTGGTACTGCAGGGCAAGCAAAGAGTTATTAATTACTTGGCTGCATTAATTATTTCCCCAATCTATCTTCCTTAACAATATGGAATTTCTCCTTTACATGGAGCTTTACATCACCACTGCTGGCTCATCATTTTTCTTCTAAAATAGTCAGCGGGGCACCAGGGAATAGCACATCAATCATGCTTGGAGTGGAAACACCAGGAGAAACCACAGAAGTTTTGGATTCTGAATGCATTGTGTCAAAAAGAAGGGAAAATTTGTTGGTGTGAAGGCAGATAGGATTTTTAAAATAATATTCATGGTAAGTTTTAATAAACTTTGAGTAATTAAGTAGTGGCCAAGTTCAGCTAAGGACAGTTGATTGACATTAGCATATCAATAACTTGAAATGGGAGAAGGAATTCTAGTAATGCCCTAATGCTTTATTTGTTGTTGCCATTGATTCAATAACTATTTGTGACTGCCCACTGATCCCATCTATGAATATCACACAAAAACAATTAATCAAAACATCCTCTAATCAGCTGCATCCTGCCTCCATTAGCCAAGAGGGAAATACATACACTGTGGAAATTTTTAGAAGTTCATTTCACACCTCCAGACCTGAATTACTGTGATATCTTTGCAGGATACTTTAAAACTCAATCTTGAAAAAAAATTAAGCAAGCACAGTAGGAAACAGTTTACAGTTCAAAGGAGAAAAGCATTAATTTACTCCAATTGAAATAGCTTAAGCAGCAATACGTAGACACAAGGAAATATTAATTTAATTTTATTATTCCTCTTTCATCTATTAGTTAGAACACTATTATTTCTGATGTAATTCTTGTTCCTCTTTCAAGGGACTTCAATAGCAGGAATGAAGTACTGAAAGAGAACTTTGTTCCAAGACTTGAAAGGCTCATGTAAAATCAAGACAGACATCAAATGAAAATGAATCCAAAAAAATACCATGAAAATAATTATAGAAATCTCAATCAGAGTTGATTAAAGGGTTTTTATCATTTGAATGGGCCATCTAGCTTCACACTGCACAAGTTTGTTTGATTAATCCATCAAAGCATTACAAGAATTAAAAGCTATCAGTATCCTCAGTGCTAACAAATTACTTGCACGTATCACTTTTGCTCACAAATTACTCAACACATTTCCATCCTCAATTAATCTCTCTTCTTTTTTGTCCTGATGGAGCTTATTCTCTCTTCCATGCCCCAAAAGAAACATAATTCTAAACGTGTGGTTTCGGAAACAACTCAAACCTCAGCAACACATCTGACATAAAAAAGGAAACAAACGAAGGTGGACTCTCTCTTAACTTTGTAGTGATTAAAAGTAATCAGAAGTGGTGATAAAACAGCATCACCAGTTGTGAAAAAAAGAAGAAAAAAATCAAAAAACCCTAAAGATTAGTCAAGAGAAGAAGAAATGTAGGAGACCTCAGTAAGAATCTCCAACAATGGGATTTGAGGCATACAGAAGGAGCTGCCTCAAGATTTCTTCAAGATTTTTTTCAGTGAAAAGGTGGAAAGAAACAACACTTTTTTTTTGCAACAGAACTTCCATCCCCCTTGTGTCTACTGAAACACTTCCATAGCTGAGTGCTGGTTCAGACCCACTGATGCAACTCCAAACTTACACTTCATAAAATGACTTTGTGAACTGATCTAATTCACTGCAGAAGAAAGGGACATAAATATGTTGATGATATAAGGAAAAGCTGGAGGACAAGCCTCTTCCTTCCCATGGCACCACAGCCTTAGGTCACCTCAAACTACTTTGGAAACTTCTATTTACTCCCACCATAGAAAAGGGCTTCAGAGATTGCCAAGTTAGACAAATCATATAAAATGGGAGTTGAAATGCTTCCTCTGAAAGTATTAATGGCAAATGGATATAAATTCCCAAACCTGGCATCTAAAAATGTGTACCAGTAAGCAACAAAGTTTAAGTGAAGAGGTATAAAAGAGATGCAGAAATAGGCAAATGTTTAGTAAAGGTTATAGGTAAATATGCCTACTAGTTATTAAACTTCTAAACCACCTTCTTCTAAGTTGCACTTAAAAAGGCAAATATATTAGCAATAAATCAAGACACAAGACTCTTGAGACCAGCTTTGTGACTGATGCAAAGCTTGTGACAATAACTTGGTTACTGGAAATCCAACCTGTTCTTCCTAAAGTTCTCCAATACAACTCAGCTATAATGTTCATATATTAAGAAATTATTCACTAAACAGAACTCAAAACACAGGAATATTATTTTTACTCACTCAATCAAGCACAAGTATCCCAATTATAAAATACAATGAGTTTCCCTTCCTAAATGTTCAAATTAGCTTAAAAATTCTTGGAACTATTATCCCTCAGAAGCCAACACCATTAAAGGTTGCAAATCTGTAGTAAAGTTTATTATATTTTTGTTCTGGCAACAGGCTCTATCTGGACAAAAATCTCTTTTAAAGCCTGTGACTACTTGTTCAATGCTGTGACATTTACCAATATTTGTCCAAATGAAAAATCATTAACGAAACACTATGCTCCACAGCTTCAAAGCACATCAGTTTCTTTAAAGAAAAAGGGGAGAAATGCCTTTAGTTGGACCATTTGAAGGTTTAGATTCAGAGAGTTGTTTAGAAAACAATGTTTACCCTCAGCTGGAATCAATGGACTTTAGTTTCTGGAATTCCTCCCCTGAACCAACTTGTCATGGATGCAAAGTCCCTTTCTGTAAGAGTTGTGTTGACACAACCAACTGCTGAGTGAACTTGTGAGAGCAAAGCTTCATGCTGAGAGGGAATGGCTGATTGCTACAGTGCCAGCTCATGAAAAGGGGAAAAAAAAAAAATGTGACAGCATGATAAAAGGTTTTTCATTGCCTGACCCCTCACCTATTCCTGAATTCCTGCTGGGAATTTCCATTTGCTCACTTGCATGTCTAAGCCCCAGAAGTCAATTCTTAAACTTGCTGAAACACAGATGAATTTGAGGGTTCTTTATGTCACAAAAAGACACTTCCCAAATCACATTGTTCTTTTTACACTGAGGTATAAAGCAGCTTAAAAAAGAGTAGTTTAGGACAGTCGTTTATCAAACTTAGTTTATTTTTATCTATCCAAACAGCTGGATTTATTTTTTTTTACTGGTTATGTTTGGTACTCTGGTATCTTAGTACATTGCCAAAAAAAAAAAAAAAAATGCAAGCTGCATTTCAAAAGAGATGCAATATTTCAAATAAAAAAGCATGTCTGTGCCTGCTGTATTCTGATGCCTTCCTCACAGTCAAGGGAACATGCCTGGAATTTTTTCCTAGCCCAGCCAACCCCAGAGCTACACCTGATGGAATATTATGCTTTATATGACCCCAAAGCAGACTTCTTCATTCTTCAACTCATCCAACACCTTCCCTTCATGAACATGGAAAACAATTCCAAGTCCTCAAAAATATCCAAACACTACTGGATGGATCAATGCATTTGTAAAGGGTTTAAATCACTAATTCAAGTGATTTAAAGCAAGTGAATCTTAACAGTGAATTCTGCTTGACCATATGAATGCTTGCTGGAGCTCCTGGGCTAGTGGGAGTGTGCTGGGAAGCCAAGGAGGATGAGCAGGGCCAGCAAGAGCCCCAGCAAGGATCAGCTCAGAAAAGCTGATGCCAGAATATCAGAAGAAAACAAGATGCAAAGGAAGAGGATCTATAAGCAGTGGAAAAAAAAATAATCTTAATTTCAATGGGCAAAAACTTCCTGCTTGCCAGAAATGAGTGGTCTGATGCTCTGCAGATTATGTACATAAATGCATTGTATTCTTCCAGAACAGACTGGTTCTCTTTCTCTGACTCATAATTGCTCACTTTAATCAATAAGCTTTTGTTTTTAATTTAGCAGGGCTGCACTAAGTGGATTCTCTTATTTTGAATACTGTCATCAACAAAGAAGTTTCTGCAGAACAGATTCATGCCCTCCATCCAATTCCATGATGTAAATCCACTTTCTTGCTATTATTCTTCATTTGCACCTGTCAAGCTTCATGGTATTGAGAAAACTGCTCAAATTTACCTGACCTGGTTGAAAAAATCTGTTGCAGGTGCATATGAAGAAAAAGAAAACAACACAGAGTCTCTAAGCCACCCTGGCTCTGAAAAACCCAATTTACTAACAGGACAGAATCCCTGTTACTGATCCCACTGATGTGTTAGTAATGTAATATGATCATGGTAAGATTTGGAGTTCATTTTCAAACAGAAATTCAGGCTAAAAAAAAGGGATTTAAAATCAGTTCAGCTGTTACTTTAATGGAACAACCTACACAACAAAATCATCTCAAAAATATCAGCACCAGCTCTGAGCTGCTCACTGCAATTATCTGGGCCAATCTTGCATTCTCTGTTTCCTCTGAAAAAATGGGGCTTCAGATACCAGTCTTCATGAATGTAACCATGGAAAAGGTAAGCCTGGTCCAGGAGCTGACATCAGTTATCCTGAAGGATGCAGGGAACTCCCTAGAAAGGGAACTATTCAGCAAAGCTCTCCTCTTAAAAAACAATACTCTTCATTACCCTCAGTGGGAATGTGATCTTGTTGAAGCAAGCCAGAATTACTTCTCAAAATACTCTTTATATATCCTTTTCTAAGTACAGGTGGGGTTATTATTAAGTTAACTCCCATTTGTATTTATGCTAATATATTTATGTATTTTTAAGGACATAGCTCTTCATTCCTGGTTCAAGGGTTGGACTTGATTGATCTCTGAGGTCCCTTCCAACCCAGCCAATTCTATGATTCTATGATTTTAGTTGTAAATCCCTTTTGAGAAGACCAATAAAGAGCAATTTTGACAGCTTTTTCTACCAAATATATGTTATTTCATAAAAGAACTTAACTGCCTTGCAACACACAGCTTCCACACCACTCCTCACCTCCACCTGTGAGAGAGCTTTGCATTTAAAACCACAGAAAAAGTCATGCCCTAACACCTTGCCTTGAAATCAAAGCAGAAGAAGCATTTTGTAAACACCCTACTGGCAAATGACAACTTGACATCATCTCATCCTATCACTGCCCTACAACATTTAGCATCTGATGGTCATAACCCCCAAAAAAAAAAAAAAAATTGATTCACACAGTTCCACATTTTTCCTTTTAAATCTCCCTTCTGTACCTAAGATTCTCACAGTCCTCTATTGCACAACTTCTTTGGGATTATAATGTCATTTTGACCATTTTTCCTGAACCTGTGTAAGATAATTGAAGTCTCCCTATCCACACTTGGTTTCATGTTCTGTAAGCTGTAATGCTCACCAGATCCCTTGAACTACAACCAAATTTAGCTTTCCCAGGAATTTTCAGTTCAGAAGAAAAAGGAACTTAAGCAAAATTGACAGAATAGCAAGTCCTGCCAGACATCCAGCTGAGCAGGCACCCCCCTTTGTGGGAATAATGCCAGTTTATAATACCCCAAAGCCATTCTTTCATGAAAATTAAATTATTTTTCCACTTTTTTCATTGTATTTCAAACACCAACTGCAAAAGACAGAGCCCCCCTTCCTTAAAAGTCAACCACCTATGATGGTTAGTGGACTGAAACTGGAAAAGGGGGGAAAAAGAGAAAATATTTTTCTGTTATTTTCTTGGAACCTGCTTCTACACCTAGGTTTGCCTCCCTAACTTGTATCAAATCTCAGCTAAACAGGTTTTTACTTTCTTTAGCAATTTATGGACTTAAAATTACACCTTGTTTCAGTGCTGCTATGGAAAACATTTGGTAATCTAAAGTATATTTAAAATAAACCATCCCAAGATTCTTTTTTTTTCTTGGTATGGAATTTCCATTCTTACTGAATTAATCACTTTTTAAGGAAAAAACAGGATTGGTCATTAGGAAATGACAGGAGTATTTAAATCTAAAAAGAGAGACTTTATTCACACTGATCTAAGAATTTGTGATTAGAACTCAGCCACTTATATCAGAGAAAGCTATGGCAATAATTAACAGCTGTTGGGAGTAAAAATAATTAAGAAATATAATAAACTGAGAATAATTAAACTGGCTTCATCCAGAGAAAAGAACAGCTTACAGAAACATGGCATGAACTGCATTTACATTTAGTATCATCTACTTTTGTAACACCTCCCCCTTCCTCTACTTGTAACAGAAAAAACTGTCAAAATTGCTCTTTATTGGTCTTCTGGAAATGGATTTACAACTAAAATTGTAAATTCTAACCTTTACTATCCTGCTCACTTCCATCCTAGTGAAGAATTCACTTACTCCAGAACACGGAGCATCTCCTGACTGCCCAACAGCTAGAAAATAAAGTACCACGAGCATTATTATTGTTAAATATATTAAATAATATGTTAAATATATTAATTATTATTTATAAAACAAAAAAAAAGAAAAGCAGATCCAAAAGTGATATTCCCAAGTGGCTGGTATGAGCTCAAATCCCTTCAGTCATTTGCACCACCACCCAACATGGTTTAATGACTGCAGTTCCAAGATGATATAAATTCATGAAGAATATATATATTTATTAACACATCCACTCAGGACTCTTAGGCTTAGAATGTCAGGTGAGCATTTCAGCTGAAAGAAAATGAATTGTGAGCTGAAGATGAGCAGTTCTGTCTCACCTGACTTCCTCCCATGAAGAGCCTCTAAGAGACATTGGGGGCTGCACACATGAAATTAGAAACCACGTCATTGATTTTTTCACATTCCCTTTAAATAAAAAGGCAGAAGAAAAGGTTAATTAAGTTCTCCCATGCAATTCTATTAAGAATATCCATGATTACTGTAGCATGAGGAGGATAGTTAATTCAAAAAGAAAAAAGAAAGAAAAAAAAAAGAGAGGCACTACTGAAATGACTGAACAGCTGTGGCTGCATTCACATAATGCAGACTCCAAGAAAATTATTATAGCAGAAAAATACCTAAAAAACTAAATAAACAAAGTAGGTTTCTGCTCAGGACTATAATACAGGAATCCTCATAACCCAATATACAAGGATGAGCTGATACCATATAATATTTCTTTGTGTTATCATCAAAACCTTATGTATTCCAATACAAAAGGCATTTTTCATATATCCATAACCTCATATACTGGCCCACTGGGGCTTGGCTGTTTGGATTTCTAGCTTGACCAATTGCCCCAAAATAAAATAAGCCATCTCAAAATTTGTTAAGAACCACATTTTCTTTTCAAAGACATGATGGAGGCTTTTACAACTTGCATCCTTCACTTTCTGTTCTCTCCCAGGTATTCTGTTCTAACTCTGTTAGAGCAGGAACAGCTCAGAGTGTTCTTTGTAAAATTAAATATGGCCTTAAACTAAAAGAGAGAACCTACAGAGATTTACTAATGATATATTTGCAATCCAAACACTATCAGCTTTTAAACTGCATCTTAATAAGAACTGAACGTGTTGGTTTTCAACATCTTAAAATAATAATAATAAAAGTAACCAGGCTTCTGCAATGGGAGATAGATGTATCTATATCAAATTCTTTCCTGTAGATATTTTTTCTTGTTTAATTCCTCAGAACTATTTACTATCCTCCAGAGACAGGTGTACTTTATTGAGAGAATAAATTGAAAGTAAAATACTTCTTTTGTAACCAGAGAAGGCTGAAAGCAAGTATCAACAGTCTGCAAATAAAAGGGTTTTTACTATTTGATTCCAGCTTTTATTAACTGCTTCAATTTAGCCTGGCCAAGAAATGGCACTTCATTGAAAAGAGGGGAACTGACTCAAAAGATTAATTACAGTAAAATTATCCTAATCTGTCATAAGCTCTGATCTAGGAGTAAGAGGAAGTAATTTGTTTCAGTAAAAAGCAATGATCACCAAAGCATGAAAATTAACACTTCAGAGAGGTAGATATTAAATGAAAAATATTAGCTGCATCAGCATATTGGAGACAACTACAAACCACTGCAGACTTTCAAGAATCAGAAATTCTGTACTTTATTACAATAAAGTCACTTTTATCATTCAGTAAATGCTCACTTTGTGAATTTAGCACTGGATTTCCTTCTCCTCAAAGGTAAATTCCATTACTGCTTTACAGAATTTATATCACTTTAGTTTCCTTTCTGCTTTATTGCTTACTTTATCTCATGGAAACTTATTAATACACAGAAAGCAAAGAAATCACTGAGTAATACTTTATTATTTTGAGTACACAGACAATGCCTCTGATATGGGCTCTTCAGAAACTGTATTAATCAAAAAGAGCTTTTTATCATTTTCAGGCAGTGGGCACTTCTGACCAGATGATAACCTGGGGTTTTTTTGTTGTTGTTCCAAAGAGAAATAAATATAAAAAGATAAGTACAACCACCCAGTGCTGATACTCTGCCTTTCCTTTCTTGCATTACAGAAGAAATTCAACCCAAAGATTTTATAACCACTACCATTCTTCCTGAAAGGTACTAATGCATCATTATGATCTAGCAGGTTGCTTGCTGTGTTTTACAGCCTTTCACACTACATTAACCTTTTGTACCTCAACTATTTATGACCTCATAAGTAAGTATTTATCAAACTGAAGGCTCATATACAGCCTTGTATTTTAGCTCTCCTTGTTTAGGAACATTTGTAACTTCTTTTTGCCTGAATTTAAAACCACTTTGCTATACAGTCCATATTTTTAACAAAACCATTAATGCAGAGTCAAACTATTTTTCCCCCATCCATGCAAATGACTAGCCAGGAAATTGCAAAATGCCTCAAATTTAGTCTTATGCCAATGTGAAGAAAGCTCTCTCAGGTGAATTTTATTCCAAAAGAAGAAAGTTTTCAGAAGCAGCAAATACATCAAGCAATATTCAACAGTGTATCATAGCAAAACAATACACCAAAGTATTCCTGGAACAAAAATAATTGCAGCTCTGAAGTCATAGATTCTACAACTACACATCATGCTCTGCTTTTAACAAAAAAAAAAATCCAAAAAAACCTTCACAGAAGGAAATAAGTATGCTATGTTAAACAGCCCTATGCCATATGCTTAGCCACATTTGAGAAAAAAACCTGCAGCTGATTCATGTATTGTACAACTATTTCATGTACCACAGTGCTGCTTGCAAATATTTTTCCCTGGCAAATCAGCATGAAATGTGAAATATGGAAAGCTACCATCAGGAAGGCAAAACTGGAAGCTTACAAATATTCTTATAAAATTTATGGCTAACAAACCCCACTGCATAAACTGAGCATCTCTCCAAATAAACCATGTCTGGCTGAGCCTCTCATTTCTTTGCTCTCTATGGGGGGTGTGTGGCAGGGTGAAGCATTCCCCTCCTATCCACAGGAAGAGTGAAGGCCAAAACAACCAACCAAATAAAAAAAAAATCAACCAAACAATAACACCAAACCATCCCCCCACCCCAAAAAAAAAAAAAAAAATTGCTGAAAACCCAGCTGAAAGAACACAAAGTCAGTCTCAACCTCTGCTGGATTTCTGCCATCAGGTAATCATACTGAGGATATAGATTACTGGCCTTGCCTGGTGCATTTATTGCAGAAAAAACACACAGCAAACATAAATAACTCATTCACAGATGGATTAGATTAAGGATTAATCTTATTTAGATTAGAGGAGTTGTTGAGGTGCTTTGCTGTCTATAGAGCCCCAAGAACATCCTGCCAGCCAGCCCTCTCCCCAGCTTGTTCCTTTCCCAGATCATGATCCCCTGCCACTCCTCTTGAAGTTTTCTCAAGAATTTGCAGTGTAGGTTTTAAACTCAACAACCCTGTAAATCAAAAGCCACTTTTCACCCTCCCTTGACAGCCACAGATCCCTGTATTTGTTAAGCAGAACACCCTCAAAACCAGCACAAAGAAACAATACACGTTTCCCAAGTTTCCAAGGAGTGTCTTCCCATTTTCTTTTTATTATTCCAACACCTGAAATGTAAAATTCACACAAATCAAGCTCAGCCTGGGATTGATTCCATGCTCCAAAAGCAAACACCAGTTTCAAATGAAATTCAGCAATAGCATTCTGCTGTTATAGGAAAAAAAAACCTCTTTCTCAGTCTTGGGCTCAGGATAGCCAGCTGCTGCAATCTGTTTTGTCACATATTTGCCTCTAGCAGGTTATTTAAACTACTTGTACCCTAGTTCTTCCTCTGCACAAGTGGAAAAAAAAAAAAACCAATGATTTTAATGCGACAAAATCGCACAAAACGGTCACAGGGAGGAAATCAATGCTTGGAAGGAATCATCCTCTAAACTCAGCAAGAAAGCCATAATGACACTAGATTAAAGCAGAAGCATCACCTTCAGAAATACTTCAGTCTTACTGCCCCCTCCCAAATCTATCATTTGAGGTCACAGGTTTGTAAGCTCTCTACCTCAAACTGCTTTGTGCTGCTCCATGAAATGCAGCTCAACTTCCCTCATCTAAGGAATCATCACCTGGGCAAATGGCAGAAATTTTAGAGAAAACAAAGGGTCTCCTTGCATTCAGAATCATCTGAGAGCAGCCCTGGAATACACCACCAGACTGCCTGGTGACAGAAACCCCTCAGCCCCTCAGCTGCTCCAAAGCAGACAAGACATCCTGGTCCTAAGGCAGTCCCACAGCATCTCATACATCCTCCTTCAGTCACTCTGACATCTCTATGAGGCAAAAACCCAGGAAGACTTCACAGCATTGGTTACATCTCTCTGACAAGGCAATTCATCAGCACCAACAAGCTTGTGCAGTGGAACAAGCCTCACATTATACCCCTGCAGTATTATCAGTAGCCTCAGATTATTTTATATATTCCCCACTCAGCCTTTACTGTACAGGACAGTGGATTCATGACCATAGAGGTAAGACTGAAGCAAACAAAGAAAAACAAATAAAACAACAACTCTTCAATCCCTCAAAGCTCTTAGTGATAAAATTACCCTAGGATATTATTTTCACAAACCTTGTCAGAAGAAGGTCAAGCAGAAAGGTATTTTAACAAAAGTGAGAGCAAATTTATCACTCTTCAATTTACCAAAGAACCAACCTCTAAATCATGTAAATAACATTTGTCATGGAATATCTGCTCTTACTGAAACTTGCTGAGCAAATACCAGATTTGATTGCTGCATGTCATCTGCACGTGGTACCAAAGCATCCCCAAAGGATGAGGACTTTCAAACAAATTGCAAGGATTTCCCAGTTAATTCCCATTTCTTCACCTGCAAGGGAATCACTGGGAAGTAAAACCAAAATGACTTCACCTGGAGTAAAATAAAAGACAATTCCTTGTAGTAAATGCACAATTTCATCATAGAATCATCATCATAGAATCCTAGGGGTTGGAAGGGACCTTGAAAGATCACCTAGTCCAACCCCCCCTGCCAGAGCAGGGCCACCTAGAGTACCTTGCATAGGAACGTGTCCAGGCGGGTTTTGAATGTCTCCAGTGAAGGAGACTCCACGACCCCCCTGGGCAGCCTGTTCCAGGGCTCTGTCACCCTTACAGGAAAAAAAATTTTCCAGATATTCAACTTGAACCTCCTGTGCTCCAATTTACACCCATTACCCCTTGTCCTATCACTGGTCACCACTGAGAAGAGCCTAACTCCATCTCCCTGACACTCACCCCTTACATATTTGAAAACATTGATGAGGTCACCCCTCAGTCTCCTTTCTCCAAACTAAGAGACCCAGCTCCCTCAGCCTTTCCTCATAAGGGAGATGTTCCACTCCCTTAATCATCTTAGTAGCTCTGCGCTGGACTCTTTCAAGCACTTCCCTGTCCTTCTTGAACTGAGGGGCCCAGAACTGGACACAATACTCCAGGTGTGGCCTCACCAATGCAGAATAGAGGGGGAGGAGAACCTCTCTTGACCTACTAACCACACCCTTTCTAATGCACCCCAGGATGCCATTGGCCTTCTTGGCCACAAGGGCACATTGCTGGCTCATGGTCATCTTCTTGTCAACCAGGACCCCCAGGTCTCTTTCACCTACACTGCTTTCCAGCAGGTCAGCCCCCAACCTATACTGGGCCATCGTGCCAATTTGTTGCAGAGGCAACAGACTTCAACAAGCATAGCACCAACCAGCCTCACTCCCCTGTTTCCAGTCCAAGCAGGAAAAACGTGTTCTTGTGGGCACAGTTTCCCCAAAGAGAATGGAGTGGGCTTGCAATTAAACAGTAATTTGTAAATAAGATTCAGGCCTACTCTGAGCTGGAATGGTTACACTGATACCTGTGGAATCATGATGCTTTTCAGGCAGTAAAATTCCTGTGAATGAGTAATGGATGACTCTATGCTAAATGAAAAAGTCTCTGTATTACTTGTAATAAAGACAAAGCACCATTCTTCAGAGAAGAAAAATGATTGACAGGTAGGTAGACAGACAGATGAAAATAGAAAACTTGAATATTCAGGAACACAAGTCCTCCTCCCCTTCCTTCCCACACAAAGAAAAAGCACTAAAAGTAGAGGATACAAGAAGCTAAATCAAATTTTAAAATACCAGGGTCCTAAGTGATGCTTGCTAGTTGGTTCTACACTGAGCTGGTCTCAATGACCAACATCTGAAATCCATCAGATCAGCACATCAAAGCAATAATTCAATTAATTAGGAGTGTTTAGGCTGAGGAAACTGGAGCTACTGAAACCAGATTCAGTTTGCTACTTGATGTCCAGAGACATCTTAATCAGAGGCTGATGACAGAAACCAATTTTGGCTGGCGGGTGGCCAGGACATGTGTGACATTGCTGCCACGTTGTTCAGTCAGAAATGTGACACCCAAAATTGCTTATTTTTACTCTAGGCAAGGCTTGCTACACAGGCCTAGTAGGATTATTATTAACATAATCTTTATCAGCTAGCAGACAGTGAGTATATGTTGCATTTCACTGTACTCTGAGAAACTTCCCTTTGAGAAACCCCAGACAAGTATCCCAGCTCCTCAAATTGCATCTGGATAACAGTCCCAGGCAGAAAAATTAAAAGCACTGGGCTAAAACAGACACATGGGATATGGTAAATCTGTTTTCTTGAAAAACAAACAGAAACGAACAAAAACCTTGCCAAAAATGCATACCTGTGTTGGAAACAGACAAATCTCTGGCTGTATCAATAATTCCACTAAAAAGCACAGAACAGAATTCATGGTGCAGACACCAATAGCTTTGATTGAACTTGTATTGTCTATAAAACACACCAGAATCTTTAGAGAGCTCATTTTGCTGTACATGAAAAATAATTAAAAAAAAAAAGTAACAGGAAATGGCTGCAAGTTTCTTTTGAGAGAGAACAGAAGGATAAAAGGAGTGGATCTTCAGCACTTTCAACTCACTGGGGAAAAAAAGAAAAGAGGAAACCTAGCTCAAAAATGAGGGAGAAAATTCTAAACTGGGAAAGGTTTGCTAGAGCCAGGAAAAAGAGGAGAGCACCATTTTATGTTGGTGTGAAAATGTTTTTCTGCATCCATGAACCATTTCACAAGTCCATCCACTGCCAGTCTGAATGGTAATGGCAACAACTTTACCATGAGTGGAGCCTGCAGTGTTCCCAAGCTTTACAACTACATGTGAAGGCTAAAGATCTGCTTAAAACCCAGATTTTGATTGGATTTTTATTTCTCTATTTTATCCTTTACTTTTTAACCCCATATGGTATCTTTTTTTTTCTACACAAACTGGTGAATCTCTAATACATTCTGTATTAAAAAGAGGACAAAGAGGTACTCAGACATATATATATATATAAAAAAAGCTCCACTATTTCTTCTACTCGAGTTTGCTACCTGTGTCTACCACTTTTTCTTTAAAGAAAAAAAAAAAAGGAAGAGCTTATATATGAGAACAAAGAAATACAAATATGCAGAGGTGAAACATTCTATACCTTTTCTGTTTATAAATGTTTGTAAACATTCAATGCTAATTATTAATAATTAATATGAAAGTTATAAAAATATACATGATAAAAATATATTATGTATTAATATAAACACATAATAATAAAAACATAACCCCCCCAATACTTATGGCAAGAACAAGGGCAGCAACAAGAGAACATTTTTTGTAATCTGAACATATTGCAAACCACTTCACATGTCAGTATGAAAAAGAAAAGCAGGTGTTGCAGAAATATAACTTGTAAATAATAAATGCACACAGTTTCCTTTCAGTTTTGTAGATGCCTCTTATCTCACACACTATCTGCTTGTAACTCAAAAGGTCTTTTATTAACTGAAGCTTTATCTGCAAACACATCAGCACATACAGGATCCTTCTGGCTGATCATGCCTGATGTTGCAGTGTTGCTTTCAACTGTTTTCAAATCAAATATTCAGATACTACTCTGGGACAGCTGGAACTCAGGTGAATCCTTATCAAATTAAGCAGTTGGCTTCTTTTGATATGCTTTTTATAATAGCAACCAAAAACTATAGAATAGAAAAGGCTTGCAGGATGCAATCACACTTGCCCCTTCTGACTGAATTTTTTTTAATATATTTTCTGCTGCTTTATTTTTTTATATTTATTTTATATATATATATTGCTTTTATATTTTCATGCTGCTTTATTTTTCTCTTCTGAAGCACAGAATGAAGGTATTGTAATTACACTCCATAGCAAAAAAAAAAAAAGCACAGGAAGAGTAACCCTTAATTCTTACTTCCCAAGGTATAAGGCAGCTGGGAGGCAGTGCCACTCTTATTACAGAATCAGTCAGGATAGGAAGATTGAGACTATGGCAAAAAAAAAATCTTTGAAGTCCTTTGTTCCACTGCCAGAGAGTTTCATGTCCTTTGTCTCCCACACCTGCAGTGTCCTCTGCTTCTACCCTGTCACATCACTTGGAGACCACAAGGCAGCTTCAAAGTTAGAGATCAATTCCACTGCTTGAAGGCAAAGCCAAGACAGACCCCATGTCCCTTTCTAATATTGACAGGGAGCTCAGTCAAATGTTTGACTCGAGTCTCTCCTTCACACTGACTCCAGAAAGGGAGCAGATTAAGCAGGCAGAAGTGGTTACGTCAGCCCCCAGATGACTAACATTTAATTAAAGTAATTCTGTGGGTAGGGATGTGGGTGTGTGGGAAAGCTGAAGAGAGAGGTGTGGAGGAGAGGAATGGAAACTTGAGAGTACAAACAGGATTGGAAAAAATATTTGCAGGGTTTGGTTAGGGGGGAATAAGCCACTAAACCAGCCTTAACTGAGACCCAGATGCAGTCATGCAGGAGAGGAGATTTAGCTCTTGGAGAACCCTGGTAAAGGTTTCAGATTTTTTCAGAATATTCAGCCTTATGATTTAGGGAAGAAGATGGGAAGACAAAGTGAATGAACATCATAGCTTTTAAGCACAAGCTTTGTTCATCTACTTGTGCTACATGAGCCCTCCAACCTCTAATGACAAGCCAGTTCCTTGCAAGCAAGAACCTAAGGATGTTGCTGTTTAACCAAGAAATTCCCAACATATTCTCCTAATGCCACTGCACTAAGCACTCCAGGCAATACACAAGTTTATAAAGCAATTACAAAGAGCTGGTACAGAGAGGAACCAAAAAAAAGCTTGCAAAGAGTTACCTACCATCTGCATCCCAATTACAAGAGAAGGCAAAACATCATTAGTTTTTACCTAAAATTGCAGAGCCACTCCTGTATTTAACAAAAATGAGAGCTAATTTTCACCAGAAAAAAAAAAACCTCCCCATAAGGATCGATTTTAATTACTATGTTATAATGTGTATCCAAAACGCAGAAGGTCAAACACAAAGTTGTAATTAGCTATTTCATCACACCAAGATCCTCTTGGAAATTTATGCTCTGTTTATTCAGCAAAATGTGCAACAAATGTTTTTCTCAGTACATCAGAACCCAAAGCACAGCCAAAGCATTTGGATGCCACGGCTACTTAGGCTGCAGAGAAGAAAAAGTCAATAAATTAACATGTAAAGGAATTGGTATGGAGAAGTAAAGACCCCAAGAGACAATGTAAAGTACAAGAATATTCAGAATATTGTTAACTCTTTCTGGACCAAGCAGGAAGAACATTTTTAACTGATTAATTGGTCAACTAAGCTTGGCACATCAGAAATTAATTGGTAATTCTTTGTAGAAATTCTTGGTAATTCTTTTTAGAACCATCAAGTTGGAGCAATGTGACCATATTTCTGAGAACATGATTGAAAAGATCTCTGCAATGATTTCTGTGTTTAATCTGCTTTTCAGTTGCCTGGAATTACCTGCTGGAGTGATCTAAGAGCTGCTGGTCTGCCCCACAATGAGCAGTCAGAGGGGTTCTCAGGGGCAATTTGCTCATTTGCTTGTAAATATGACAAGCAAATTGTTCTCTACCCCTGGGTGGGTTTTGTGCTTTTGGGGAGGAGCTTCAGCTTTATTCTTTCAGCAATTTGAAGTGCTCAAAAATCATAAAGGAGTATAAAAAAACCACAGAGTAATTTTGTCTTCTGTTTCAGTATCACATTTGCTTCTTGTGAAAACGAAAAGGACAAAAAGAAGCTTGGGTGATGCCTACATCACCAGGATGAGTTACTGGGATTCCAGAAGAACACAAAGCCTGGTGATAGGCACACAATGACCTGGCTGTGTAATCACTCTTGTCACATAAATACCCACCCACAGAAGGAGAAGTACTGGGAGAAATGCCTAAATCAGCTTAGCAACACAGGAAAAAAAAAGAAAAAGAAAAAAAAGTTATCTTCTCACCAAGCAAAACAACTAAATCTACAAATAGGCACTTTATAAACATTATGATAAAAAGCAGTGGGTATATCCTTGGGAAGAATCTATTTTAGAGCATGCCCTGACACATCCAGCTGCTAAAGTGAGCAATATGTTCCTGCTATTCCTCAGCATAAGCAAAGAAATACACATGGGGCATGGTTACAACGTCTCCATGCAGGGCTCTCAGCATGGAAGCCTCTCAGAAGCAATAAAACCTATGATCACAAATCATCCCTGCCCCTCACCAAACCAGCTCTGCATTATGTTAGCTATTTGGGATGTCACTTTTGATCTCTTCACTACAGAGCAGGAGCTGGACCAGGCTGCTTGCTGCTGCAGCTCTGAAGCATCCAGGGGCTTGAAACAAGTTCCTTGAAAAAAAAAAAATTAAGTAGTATTTGGCACCAAATAAAGTAGATAATACAACAAGCAGAACTACCATGCCTTGCTGATCCAATAGCCTGCACCAGCAGGGTATGATTTAGATGAATAAACATTGCTGTAACAATTATCCACCTATTACCAACCATTTTACTATTATTATATTACTGTATTTCTACTATTTACTACTATTATATTTACTATTATTATTTTATTATTTTAACTATTTTTATTTACTATTTATTTAACTATTTTTATTTATATTACCAGCTGTTACCAATTGTCCAAGTATTACCAACTATCTAGCATCCAGGTGGCAAACATCTCGAGACAAAAATACGGCATGAAAATAGAATAAAAATGGAGTCAATGAGAGCAGCCTGGGGGGGGAATCCATGGGGAAATCTGACTTTCAAGGCAGCTGCTTCTTGGTGAGAAGTTCCAGAGCACAGTCCTCCCAGTCAGTGCCACTATTTAGAGAAATGATGGATGTGCTTTTCTGCTTCCCATGCTTTCCAGAGAGAGGCAAAGCACAAGAGGTAGGGCCAGGATCTGCATGCCAGGCACCCCAGGAAAACCTGCCAGGCAGAGGCAGAATATTCAGAGAGAAGAAGAACATCACTAAGAAGTGTCCCACTATTTGCTGCACTCAAGGCTACGAAACACAACCACAGATACACATTGAATCAGTAAATTAAAGTCAATTTTGTTTGAAACAGCTCTACTTCAGTGATGCTGTTGAAAGACCCATCAATGAACACCAGGTCTGGTTTAGACAGAGAAGAATTTCTTGAAAAAGCTAATATATCCCATAGCACAGGACATGGAGAAGCCAGGAAGGAGAAAAGGAGGAGAAGAAAGAAATAGGGACCAAAAAAAAAACACCAAAAAAACACCCAAAAAACATCCCCTGCACCAATAATTTACAGAAAGAACAGAACAGAAAAAAAAGCTGATAAAAAGCAGAAATATGCTGCAGGGAACTGTAGAAACAATCTACACACCTGCAGGTTTATACAATGCACTAAAGTACTATACTATTAATATCTGCTACTATCAGGCTTCTTACATAAATTAAAAAGTGCAAAGAGATCAGTACCAAAATTAAATATTAAAAGATTTTACATCTTTCTCTCCCCCAAACCAAACATGTTCAACACAGTAAATAATTTGTCAGTCCAGCATATCACTAAGATTCCCCAAATCTTCAGATGAAGAGATGAGCTCTGCCACATGACTAAAGAATACACAAACCTGGATCTAAGAAAATCAAACCCCCTCCAGAAATTGAACAAGATTTATTCTCAGAACTGTACAATATGTTTGCATAGATATATGAACAAAGGCAAAAGGTGATTTCATATTTCAAAAAATGGTCAAACCTCTTAAAAATATTTTAAAATACTTTACTATTCAACACAGCACTCAAATGCACCCTGCAAAATGATCAGACATGTTATCACTGTTACCATAACTTTCTAACAACCTTATCAGATCCATCCTTCTTTAAAAGAAACAATTTAACATTTTTATTAACTACTCCAAGCACATTTGATGCTAGGCAACTCCAAAAGTCCACCAGCTCTTAAATAACCCACTACTGGAGGAGTATTGGCTATGCATACACTGAGATGGACTCCTTCCTTCATTAAACAAACATATTGATCTGAACAGATGAAAACACCATTATTCAGAGAAGACTCAAAGTAACTTTTGACAGTATATTACCTGCAGATTATTTTCTATGATTTCAGTTAAATCAGCCTGTCTTTAAGCATTTAGTTCTCTTTTAGCCTGTTCATTTTGTTTCACAGAATAAACCCACAAATGTTAGCAGTCCCTAGGCATATGATCTAAGCAGAATCTAAGCAAGTGGTAAGTGATATATTAAAATAACAAAGTTACTTTGAAAATGTAAAACCATGGATAAAGTTGTAAACTTGTATTTCAAAGCCTTGTTCTCGATGGGAGAGATAACAACTCCACAGCTTGCAATATAACATTGCAATTTAGAAAAAATACCTTTAAAAAAGCCCAAAGCTTTATCAAAAAGAGCCTGAATTTGAAAGAAAGGAAATCGAATAATTTATAAACATTACAGGAGCGACTTCAAGAAGTGATGTGGATTACTCTGTAAGAAAGGAAACAGGAAGGCAAGAAAAGGATCCATAATAAAAAGAGCAAGTAACTATCCTATATTGCCCAGATACAAAAGGCTACTGGAAATGAAGTGTTATCCTTCAGAGAATGGAAATTCACTTCCAGTGGAACCAGAAGGGAGAAAGTGTATGACAGGCAAAATATAAATTGGATATTAGGAAGGCAAAAAGGAAATAAGAAGAGCAGACAGCAAAGGATACAAACCCAAATAACAATAAAGCCTATTAGTGTATCAGAAGCAGGAAACTTTCAAGGGAATAATTGGATTTGCTAGAGTTGGGATTGAATAGAGCACTTGAAGATAACAGCATTGCAGACAATCCAAATTATTTCATTTCATCAGCCTTTGCCAAGGAAGATGTTGCAAAAACACATACCTGACTTTCCTGATAAAGAGACTAACACTTCTGCAAACTGAAAAATCAAAACAGGGGAAGGAAACACAATAAATTGAAGGTAATAAATGACAAGGGATGAGCTCCTGGCCCACTTGCAACGTTTTACCACTGACTGTAGCACTGAGAATGTTTTGCTTCAGGACTGAATGGGAAACAGAGCAAGAGTTTTAAAATACACAAAGGATGAGCTGGACAACACAGTGTGCAGCAGTGGTCAAAAAAAGCAAGCAGAATATGTATATATATGTATATATATATATATATTAAAAGAATGAGACAGGGACAGAAAGATGCTCTTTTTTTAGTTAATATTCCATCTCCTCTGGATTATCTATTCAGCTGAGGGTTTCTGCTCGAAACCAATGACAGTGACAAGTGAGGAGAGTCTGATGCCAATCAAAATTAGAAAATTTTAAAAAGAAGAAAAGGAAGGAAAAAAAAAAGGAAGAAAATTTTAAAAGCTAGAAAGAACCAGGAAGTTCACTCAGCAAAGAAATGAGAAGACACTCTAGAAATGCAAAAAAGACCATGACATGTAAGTAACTAGGATGTTGTTCAACTTAAACTTTCTCACAATACTAAAAAAAATGCTTAATAAAAAGCTACCAGGTCAAAAATAAAAGGACTGCACATTTGACTCCACAGAAGTGTGCAAGGAATTTAATATGCCATTTTTCTCCAGCAGCAAGGAATATTCTTTTGCTGTTGCTTTTCTAGCTTGTTCCTATAAAGAAATAATTGGCAATAAACATAAACCTTTAGAACAAGTCTGCAGAAAGCACAGGTTTCCCTTTCTTCCTGCCCTGCACTATGAAAGCTTCAGGGTTAGATAATGCCAGGGATGGAAGGGGAGGTAAAATGAGGCATGGAACATGTTTGAGGCAAGGATGAGGAGAGCTAGTGGAGGTTTTTCAAGTGCAGGTTCAAGTCCTCCCTGTTCTGATCTAGGTCCTACACAAACTCAGGTGGCTGATGGTTCAGAAATCTGTCAGCTCTTGGCACTGGATAAATTGCATCCAACCTAGAACTGAGACAGAAGCATCAAACTAGCAATGTGTGACTTAAATTACAAGGTAGGGACCATCCAAGGAGTCTCTTGCATAATTCATGACACTTCAGAACTTCATATATAAATCCAAGAGATGGAAAGTCCATCATTTCTGCTTCGTTGGACACAGATCCACAGAGCCATGGCTGAACAATAAGCTTTCTAGAAAATACAGTATTACAGACAGTACTTTTCACAGTACTCATTCACACAAGTCATTTCCATGTAGTATCATTCAAGGAACTTCTATGAAAAACTGCTCAGAAGTGTCAAAAATACAGAGTTCCTTAAAAATAACAAAATTATTGAGGTTTTGGGTTGTTTGTTTGTTTCCAAATCACTGATTACTAAGTCTTTTTTAATGTTTTTCCATACTGAACTTAGTCCAACTTTATCATATGATTAATGGGCTTGCAATAAATCATTTCACTTAACACTAAAAATGGAACTAACAGATTCCACAAAGCTCCCACACTCACTAAAAGGCTCCTAAAGCAGCAAAATAACAGTCTCCAAGTTCCAGGCTAAACTTTAGACAGAATTTCAGCCTTGAAATAGTGAATAATCCTGACCCAACCAAAATGCAAAACCAGTGAGTGTAGCCTAAGTGTAAATATTACCAATAAATCCAGGTGGAAGTAGACACAAAGAGCTGAAACCTTGACTTACTGTGGCTGTGCCGGAGACAGTTTGTGCATTTGTGTCAGGTGCACTCTGTTCAGAGTGTGTCTGAGCAGGAGGGTACATGGTTAAGGTGTGCTCTGGAACAGTGCTTTGGGCTGTGTAGTCTGGAGCTGGATGAGGATGTGGGGCTGGGTATTCTGCAGGGATACCGTTCTGAGCTGGAGCAAACTGGGCTGAGGCATAAGGCTGGGCCATGGTGTCAGGAGGGGCTGGAGCTTCCTGATTACCCTGGAAAAAAGCAAAGGAGGAAAAAAAAAAAACCAAAAAAAAACCAACAAAAAAACCAAAGCAAACGAACAAAATAATAATAAAAAAAAACAAACAGGAGAAGAAACGTGGCATGAGATAAAACAGGTGAGGATCCTGCACACAAAACACAGAAAGCAGTGACAGAATTCTGCTAAGATTACAGTTTTCTAACTCTGGGCAATCTTATAATGAGACAAATCTGCTGTTCTCTGGATAATTGTAGGCTACTACCTAACCAGGAATGGCCAGGGAAATCTCAGCTGAAACAGAACAAAGCTCAGTGTGGTCCATACACCTGCCAACATGGAGTTCTGATAAGGTGAGCCCGTGGTTTGTGATCAGTTCTGATTTTCCCCTTGCAGAACACAATAAATGCAACACACACAAACACAGAGCAGGATTTGGGTCCATGCTGTTAACATGACCATATACTGAAAATATTGATATGATATAATGCTCTGTGAGATAGTCAGGAATAGTTTGAGGCACGTGGTATGGAGCAAGTGCATGCTGCCAATTAAAAAAAATATTATATCCAATCAAAATATCAAACACTGAAAATGCAGCAGTTCAGAATCTCAAGGTAACATAAAATATTATGTTACAGGCTGTCAAAAAAATTAAAAACTGTAAAGGCTTTAAATATTAAGACAACAGTTACAATAAGCCTATACAGTTAAAAATAAATTCCCTCATCTCTTCATAGATAAATCCATATCTCTGCTTGATATAGTAAAGAATAGAAAAGCAAATTAATTTATCAGTTAGATACTTCTGACTAAATGCTCTGCTCATACCAATCAGTAATAATTCTAAGGGAAGAAATGTACAGAATCTACACAGATGTCCCAAACATGATGCTGCAGATGACACAGCATTAGAGGCCATTCATACAGGGACTATCCCAAACTCAGATGAGCTGATTTACAAGATAAAATCATCCCTCTAAATATCAAAGAAAGTAAAAATGACTCCTTGAGTAAAACTTTAATTAGTTTTTAAAATACTCTGTCATTCTCCCATCAGAGCATGTACGAGTAGCTGCACAGGACTATTGCAGGACTACTGCTTACTGTGCTTGTCAGCACCCAAAGATTTACTAGTTTTAAAATAGGCTGGGTTAATAAAAGACATCCTTTTGCACTTTGTATTTCAGGACATTTCCAGAAAATTTCAACTAGTTCAGACATCACTTCTGGAACATGAACTGGTTCTAAATTCAAGAGCTTTTGAGAAACTGCAAAATCACAGCACATGCAGAAGCCTTGCTACATGCCAGGCTGAGAAGGGAAAATTAAGGTTTTGTAAGAGGCATTCAGTGTGCTCTAAAAAATTAAAACTTTATATCAGCAATCAGCCCCTCACTAATTTAATCTTTGCTTGTACTTTAGTGTAAGGCCCTGAGCAGGTACCTTATATTGCATCATTCACTCATCTTCAAAATAAAACAGTGTCATTTACCTGCTTTCACAGGGTTAAGTCACTAAGTTTCATTTACAAATATCTACAATCATTTTAAGGTTATATTTTTACTACCAGCTCCACCTGATTCACTTTTTAGGTTTATCATAAAATGACAAACTGCACTGGCAAGTCCAGCATCTTCACATTGCTGAGACTCTTCTACCTCTCCCATTACACCTGAGGTCTGGATCATTTATTTCAAACCAAGATCCCATAAATAAATAACCAACAAAGGGTCAGGGGGTTGTTTTTTTCCTCTCTCTCTATCTATCTTTTTTTTTTTTTAATACATAACTTCTACATACTCAGGGATTTACAATCCTGCCACTATGCAAACAAAGAAAAAAAACCTCCAGCATGCTGAAAGTAGAAAGCTGGCCTGCAAGATTATCAGTTTAGGCACTGAGCACTCATTAAATTGCTTTTAGGGAAAAAAAAATTAATTAAATTATACTTGCACAATCTACTGTAGGCTATGAGTTTCAAATGATAGTGGCAATCAATCTGAGTTGTTCCTCTCTTAAAATCAGTGCTTAATGTAGCATTTAAAATTAGTATGAATTCATTATTCACACTGAATCCCACAAAAAGAATACTGTGATGTAGTATAAAACATGTATGCACAGACATGTTCTTCACTTACATGGGTATCAAGCTTTTTGTGTAGCATTTAAATTCAAATAAAAACCAATTCAGTGGGAACTGACACACCTTAGCTGGGTATCCATGTGGCTGACAGAAACCCCAGACTGCACAACAGCCAGATAAATACACCTGAACAGCTTTTCAAGAACCAGAAACTCTAGAAATATAATCACCTAAAATGCCCCTCTTGTTTTTTTTTCCTTTAAAACACAGTGAACTAAAATAGCTAAGGGAAATAATAGATGTAATGCAATGAGTTAAAATATGAAATGGCCCTAAAAGCAACAGGGATATATTGATCCTGAATTAGCCTATGAACTCAGGGATTAGAGTAATCTTAAAACCCCAGAAGACAGAACACAGACATCACTTAATACAACAGTAATATCAGGCATGAGAAGCTAAATATAAGTTGTCCCTTTGGACTCAGTTCCAAGTATCTTTAAGATTAAATGACCCCTTAATGCTCACTTTGTGCATGGTTTTTAATAAAGTAGTTGTTGGCAAGAGAAAGAACAGAGGATGGCAGACAGTCAGGCTCTGCTAAATGTTCTGCCCTGAGTTTTAATGAAAACCACATTTCAACTGAAAAATATGCTTTACGTGGCAGTTTATAGAATGAAATTGATTGCTTTCTGCTTAAATGTTGAGCTCTAAAGGAGAAAAAAAGAAAGCAATCCAATGATGTAGGTAAGCTGACTTGCTTCTGTTCTATATATATTGCTTCAAGAGAAGAAAAACTTAGAATTTAAAATGTTCCCAGTATCTCAGATCTCAATATGCTTTGTTGGCATCTTCAGCTCTAAAAGGATTTCATAATTAAGAAATGCAGGAAGTGTCAAAGCTAATAAAGGAAGCTGGTAATGTTTGTACACCAAAGACAGAGCTAAGAAAACATTCCTTGTGCAGTGCTCCTTTTTAAAAACACATAAAATAAGGTAAAAAACACAGAATAAAAATTTATTCAATGAAGACCTTTCTACTTGCCTGCACTTTCAAGTCTAACGAGGAGTTCATTGTTTTACCCTTATTTTCTGTTTGGTGGGGTTTGTTTCTTTGGCAAGAAAGTCTCCATTTCTAGCAAGCCTCTCAGACTGTAATTAAATGAGCCCAACTGCATCATATCCTTAGGGCACAGGAACAAAAAGGAAAAATGCAACATTATTCTGTAAAGCTGCTGGTTATAAGAACAGCTCAACTCCATACATCAAGCCCAGCAGAGACAGAAAATCACTGCTGAACTTCACCCTCCTCCAAACTTAAGCAACAAAACGTATTAGAAGAAACATGCAGTGGGGGAGCTGGTTATAAGAATTGCCCTGGTTTGACTAAAATCAAGAGTTTCAGATGAAAATAAAAGTCAAAATACCTGCTGGACCATCCTGCTGCCTTTATTCTCCATAAACTTTAGCAGCTGCTCTAGTCCCAGGCCATACAGCATCTGCCCAAAGCAAGCATCAATTATGGATGAGGGTGTTGTGAGCACTGTGGTGTGTGCAGGAGTGGGGATGACAGGGGTGTTGAAAGAGGGGGAGCTAAAGCAAAGCTTCCTGACCTCCCTCTCAACATCTGCCTGCTCCCAAAACCTAACCCAGACGGGACTTTTCCAGCCTGTGGGGCCTCTGCCCATCAATCACAGCAGGCCACTCCCCGGGCTCCTGCTCCTACTTCCAGACTGCACCACTGAGCAGATGATTACACACAGAAGAAGAAGAAAAAAAAAACAACAAAAAACCCACAGCTTGGCTATGATAATAGCTGTTTAAAAAGCATTAGCAATGCTACTATGTGACTTGCCAGAAGCTGAACATTTCTGAAATTAAGGCAGCTGCATTCCAAGTTGCAAAACCCCCTGAACTGCCAGGGGTTTGGCTTTTTGATGGCTATAGTAACATATGTGCATTTCTATGCCATTAATTCGTGTGGCAGAGTTCAGAGCAATAAGATTTCTATTTTAAAATTGCTGAAGTCCACAAGTAAGCCATCCTTATTGAAGGAACCTGTTTTAGATTACGGGTACTTAACCCCTCCATACAAATGAAATATCCTTTCCTTTTTTGTTTCATTTTGTGGCATCCCTCTTGCTTAGCAGGAGAAATATTTAAGAAATCTTTCCAAGATTCATCTCTGTGAGGCACTTTAAGCAGCTTTCACTATTAAAGGAATTTTCCTAGATGCTCTGGAAGTATTTTTGTAATGACCAAACTGCTAACTAAATCACCTAATAGAGAAAACAACAGAACTTAAGAAGACAACCCCAAAAACCACATTTATTGCCAGCTCTGTCATGGACTTCATACAGCCCCAAGAATTCAGAGACAGGGTAACTTGTGTAACTTGGGAATTATCCTTACAAATGTTCAGATCCTAAGAAGAGGGCAAAACAGGAGATAAACAGCCATTTAACTTATCATTAAATTGAAATACAGTGGATTCCTCTAAAGCAGCAGTGTAATTCTTCCAGCTTTGTTTCTGGCACTCCCCAATTAATGATAATAAAAGCAGCATCTTCGAATTTTACAGAAGGAATCAGATATACAACCACACTGGACCAATAATCACAACTGACTGACTCTGGGAGGTTTCTCTGTTGTAGTTTAATTAGCTGACCAGGCCACTTGACTCAGATCATTTGTTTCTGCAATCATAGAGAAGGAATTCTCCAGCCACCTCTCCTTTTTGGAAGGTTCAGCACAGAGCCAAATTCAGATTTCATTTTAAAAACTACCTTGTTCCTAAAGAAGGGTATACTCAAAAATAAGAAAGATAATGCATTATACATATATTTTTAGAGAGCATACAGGGAGAAAGTAGCAGCATGCAAGCAAAAGAGAATTTTCTTATCACCTTAGCAAGGAAGTACCATCTTTTTACTCCCATTACAGAGAAATGTTCACTTTTTGCCCTGTTCATATAACATACTACAGTAAAAGACTGTCTTCTTGCTACTGCTATGTATTTTTTGCTTCATTTTCCTTACACATTACCACCTGTTCTTTCCTTTTCTTTCCTTTTTCCTATCCTGTCCTTTTTCCTTTCCTTTTTCCTTTTTTTCCTTTCCGTTTTCCTTCCCTTTTTCATTTCTTTCCTTTTTCCTTTCCTTTTTTCCCTTCTTTTCCTTTTTCCTTTATCATTTCCTTTCCTTTTTCCTTTCTCTTTCCCTTTTTTCTTTTCCCTTCCCTTTTTCCTTTCCTTCCCTTTTTCCTTTTTCCTTTCCTTTTCTCCTTTCCTTTCCGTTTTCCTTTTCTTTTTTCCTTTCCTTCCCTTTTTCTTTTCCTTTTCTTTTTTCCTTTCCTCCCCTTTTTCCTTTTTTCTTCCCTTTTTCCTTTTTCCTTCCATTTTTCCTTTCCTTTCCTTTTTCCTCCCCTTCTTCCTTTCCTTTTTCCTTTCCCTGGCATCTTGGAGACTTCTGAAGCTCAAGTGGCTAAACCCCTGAGCAATCTAATCTGTGTAATGACCCTTGATTTAAAAAGGATGTTGGGATTAGATGGCTTTTGAGGCTCCCTTCCAATCAAAATTATTCTGTGATCCCATATGGTCTCAACAGAAGCAGAATAGTTTCAAAGTGGATTTTATACTTTCATCCTATTTGATTACTTTCCCCAAAAAGGATTTACTGACAAGAGAGAGACTAGCTCCAACTTCTAGTCTGCTTTCTTTCCTCAAGCAACACTACATATCTCCATTCTTTGAGACAGGTTTGCAATGCTTTCTTAGAAATATATACATAAAGGTTTTTAATCCACAGCCAAAGCAGTATGAAAGAGGCAATCACTATAGTGCTTGCAAGATGAGTTTCACAAACCAGGTAAATTCATGTGAACTGCAACAAGAAGTCTTTTTCTCTACTTTCTGCATCACCTTTAAAAAAAAAACCTACAGGCTTGTAAGCTTTCTAATTATATCTGCCCCTTTTTATTCCAGGTATTAATTTATTGAAAATCACTGCCACCTTCTACAGCTGAATTCCAGTAAAGTCAATATGTGCATGTTCTTATTTTTGTGTCTAGGAAAGTGGTTGCACAAGCCAGTTTGTTGTTTTTTTTACTTCAATACTGATTGAAGATATGGGATTTTAAAAGCTGGATCAGTTCCCAAATCAGTTCACAAGCACTTGAGACAGGAGAAGTGAGAGGTTAATACACCAAAGAAACAATCAATGGGAGCTGGAGAAAGAGGACAAAGCAACAGCCATAAAATAAACTGTGCAATATTGACATAAAAGCTTTTTTCTTCAGAAACCACCTCTTAATAATCTTCAGTCTTCACTTTGCAAGAAAGAAGACAACATAGACCAAGTGTTAAACTAAAGGAAATATGTCTGGTCTTTACACAGCCCTGAATTATGCTTTGTAAGCCTTTCTTCTACACCCCACTGAGACTGTTCCTTCCTTGGAACGTACACACGAGCATATTCCCAGGATTTCAGTCAAAATAACTTTTCTAAATACCATATTCTTGGCCAAGGATTGATCACAGCAAAAGATGTCTGCACAGAGGAACTAACAGCTATCAAATCCAACTGCAGGTCTATGTTATCTGCTGAAAAATTCCACAAAGCTGAGCAATGCTTGTAACATCACTGAAATAATTCACTGTAAGTAGAACTCAACATCTAAGTTGCAATGAACTCCAGTCCTCCCTTACTGAATTACTCAGGAGATGATAGCCATGTATTTCCCAGCTTTTTTAGCCACAGAAAGTGGCAAACCTGAGGTCTCATGCAGAGAGAGCATGTTTGAAAGTCCCTTTACTGGGGAACCCACATCACAGCTTCATCTGTACCTAGGTGGTTATTTTTCATGTGATTTTATTTCTCAAAAAATCCACGAGGCAGCATGAATGATGTGTATTCCAAGCATCAGAGGAAGAGAACCAAGGAAACAGAGCTGTAAGCAGGCACACTGGTTTCATGGGTCAGCCTGGCAGACTTTTGGCTGCTTCCCAAGAGCCCCACTGAAGTCAACTGCACCCCAGGTATTCAGAGCTGGAGTAACACAAAGCTGCAGAGTGCCAGAGAGCAAAGTTCCATCAGAAAACAGGGCAGCAGCAGCAGCTTTTTGAGCACTGCCAGGCCATCCCTTTCAAGTCAATCTTTTGAACAATCTCTTTTAACCAGGGCCGTGATCTTTTGTTGATGAGCTGTGATTTAGCTTCAGAAAAAAAGGAGAGCTTTCTCCTCCTAATACCCAATGCTGAATCCTTTTTGAGGCTGTAACACAACCACCTCAATTCATCTGTTATGTGTGAAACAGGCCCAAGTTTCAATATCACAACTGAAGGATCATTACTTGACTCAGCTGAAATAAAACAAGGAATATGGGCAGCTAGTAAGAGAAATGAGAATGGAATGCTGGAAGTTGTCCTAAACAATGCTGACTGAAGATCAAACCTCCCCAGCTATTTGCTTGCTAATTTCCAGGTCACAGTACTGCTTTGTAAGGTTACTTGAACCAGCCAGGTTAAGCAATAATGACTACTGTATAAATGCCCCAAATTAAGTAGTGGGGTAGTTTTCATTTCCTTTGTTATAACCAGGCACATTTAAGAGTTTCATTTATGTGGTCAGCTCCATAAGGACACGACTGAGGTTGGGAATTTGGAAGAAGAGAAGGAAGATTAGGAGCAGAGTTAGAAAATGACTGCAGGAAAAGAGACCTCAGTTTATGCAGGGAATGGTTCAGAATCTCTGAGGTTCTGTTCAAGGCACCTGTGACTGAGTAAAGAAAATTTCAGCAGCTAGAAGGAAACCACCCATGCAGAAGCAAGGTCCCTAGGAGAAGGTCTAACATGGCTAAGCAGGAAGTTTCTCAATGGAAAAAGACACAAGAAAGGGAGTGTATAAGGAATGGAATCAAGGCTTGGCAACAAGAGGAGTACAAAATAAAAACATTGGTCAGGAAGTGGAGGACAAAATGTGAAGGTTTTTTTGTCCAGTCTAGCTAGAACTAAGACTAGTAAGGACATTAAGGGTGCTACAAAGGGATTCTATACACCAGGTCTGTATATTGCCAAAGAAAGTTAAAGGAAAATGTTGATGCAGGGAGGATACAAACTTGTGATGCAAAAGTCATGATATTATAATGACGTAGGATTAGGCTGGATGTTAGGGAGTATTTTTTCACTGAGAGGGTTGTCAGGCACTGGGATGGCCCAGGACAGTGGTGGAGTTCCCATCCCTGGAGGGATTTAAAAGGCATTTGGAACTGGTCCTTAAGGACAGGGTTTAGGAGGTGACTGTGGTGTTGGTCAAAGGTTGGACTGGATGAGCTTGGAGGTCTCTTCCAACCTAAACATTCTGTGATTTTGTAATATTTAGGAAATCCATACATGCACAAATCCTCCTTATGAGTTCCAAGGGACAGGAATTGTGATCTGCAGGCCCATAAACTTCTCTGTAAAATGAAGATATCTCAACAGAGCTGAATATAGTTTTATGGGGAAGAAATTCACCATTCTGCTCCTTTATTTTTTACCATTTCTTTCAATGTCCACTTCCCCTTCTCTGTTTAACTTTATAATGTCTATAATCCTGTTATTTCTGATAGACCATACATCACCAGAGCTGCAATGACCAACGATCCCAGCAATGCCACCTTGTTTAATATTAGTTCCAGCAGCATCCATTTCTTTGGCACTGCAATGAAATTATGGAACGTGATCTCCAATGTTATTTACTTCTAAAATTAAAATGACTATCAAATGACTAACACAAGGAACAGACAGACTGGCTTCCTGCCTCAGCTACACTTTGCTTGTTTAGCTGTGATCATTTGTATACATCAGTTAATGTTTATTATGTTAAGATGCTGCATTAACAGGTAACTGTTTACTCCCAAAATATTTGTTGTTAACAAACTAAGCCACTAAAGGAAGGAAAAGCTCCTCTCACCACTGAGATAAAAATGGCAATAAGATTTGCCTAGGCAATGCAAAATATATTTCTAGACACTGCTGAATGAGAGAACTGCCTGAAAATAGACAAACATTTATCAGGACAGAGCTACAAGGAATCTGCAGGTGTAAAGAAACTGAACAAAATCCTTCAGGGGTTCCAATAGCATTGGAAAGACTTTTGCTGACTACACTGAATGACAAGTTCTACTTTGTTAAATCTCTTAAAAGCTTTTATAACCGTGGAAGGAATGGGCACTTTGTCTTGAGATTTTTATTTCCTCATCCATATGACAGGGACTAAAACTGCTCTTAAATCTGCAGAGCTGTACTGCTTCTCCTTGAGCATCATCTCTAAAAATCCTTTTTTTTTTTTTTTACTATCCGTTCTTCACAAGATGGAAGATGCTCTTGTGAGAACCTCATGTTCTGAAGCCCCTAAACCAAGAAAGATGCCCATCTGCTGGAGAGAATTCAGAGGAGGGACATGAAGATGATCAGAAACCTTGAGTCCCTCTGCTCTGGAGCCAGGCTGAGAGTTTTGGGGGTGTTCAGCCTGGAAAAAAGGTTCTGGGGAGCCCTTAGAGCACCTTCCAGTGTCTGAAGGGGCTCCAGGAAAGCTGGGGAGGGACTTGGGACAAGAGCAACAGGATGAGGGGTTTGAAAAGGAAGAAGGTGGATTTAGGTTAGACTATTAGGAAGAAATTCTTCACTGTGAGGCTGGCGAGACACTAGGACAGGTTGCCCATTCCCTTCCAACCCAGACAATTTTATACAGCAGTAAATCTGGCTAGAAAGCTCTCCTCTGCCATATGCCATAGGTGCTAAACTCTGGCAAGCTTAAAAATCACATAGTGGAAAAACACAGTAGAATAAACCAATACAGCTTATGGGACTGGGTATAAATGATCTTTCCCAGTTTATGGTTTTTTGTGCCTCTATGTGTAAGGAAGGGAAGGCTGGTTGAAGGAAAGGTATTTTCCCAACTGAAACAGCATGGAGAAAAACTTTGGCATATTTACCAGAAGCATACAACTTATTTAAAGCAACCCCATCCAAAAACATTTGTGTTTCTACAGTGCAGCATCTGTACCAGCCAAGACATCCAAATTCTAGAGCTAGTGAAAATAAGCATCTACATAGAGTATTTTGGGAGAGGAGAATTGCAGCCTGACAAGTGCTTTAATTCACATGACCTGAACAGGCTGTCTTTTCTACCAGAACAGGAGATTAAATAAGATATTGAAACCCTCCAGTACTTGCTGAGTGTGCACCCAGTGAGACAGAGGACACAGCCAATGTGTTAGCATTCTAGCTGCAAAAAGAAATTCAGATTAGATCCTGCTACACAGAAATTGATAGCTCGATGTATTCAATCAGAAAAGTGGTTTTTCTTTTAAATATTACAATCACATGGTACAGTACATCACTTGTGTCAAGTTCAATTTAATCATATCAGCATACTTAAAGAAAAAGACCTGAATACCTACTCATATACCCATGCCAAGAGGGATTATGTGAGACTTTATGAAGCCTTTTCCTTCTATTTAATATTCTGATGTCTATATAGAACAATTTTGATGTGTATTATACCCTCCAAGTAATCTATTCCATTGTCTTTTTAATGCACACCTAGCATGCCTCAACTCAGTTACAGTCTAATGTCTACTGTCAATTACTCTTTTGAAGTCTGCCTGTGTAAAAGCAAAGACTTTTTCCTTGAAGCAGCAGCAAGAGGTAGGAGAGCATTTCTAATTTCCTTGAGAGTCAAGCAACACCACCTACTTTCTACTGGTTAAGAGCATTTGCAAGGGAACAATAATTTATGAGCTCACTAATGCCTACTGATTTTTTTTCAGCCTTAGCAGAATCAGATATGTGAAGGACTGGACTGTGTTTCAAAAATGAGCAGAGCAAACCAGACACTTGCTAAGATTTATAGAGAATTATTTTTTTTTGTGCATTTGTTTAATGGTTTATCTTGAAAACCAAAGAAAAATGGTGGCTATCTAATCTGTCAGCAACAAATCAGTTTTCAGCTCCCAGAGACTAAATACAACAACAAAAATGGGGAAACATTCATTTTATTCTGGGAAAGTAACTGAAACTCTTAAGTGGCACATACTTCAAGCACGGAGACTCAATCCACCTCAGAAGACACACAGACTTGGAATAGGATTTAGGCTCCCAAACCAGGGAGTTAAAAGCCAGAACTTTACCTCTACAAATGTCCTGAGTTTATTCTGCCAAGCCTCCCAGTGAATTCTCCTCTTTTCTCATCAAGCTCTGCTTTATTTTTCTTATCTCCTAAACCTCCCTCTTCCTCCTTCAGGCATCTTTGTATCCTCATTATTTTTCTGCATCCTTTTTCTACACTCACCTGCAAAACCCAGCAGAGAGCTGAGACTACAGGACTAGAAGAGTTTAGAGAATTTGGTTGCCTGGTCCCAGTTATTCCACCTGCCACTGTGGCAAGTCAATCCAGGACTGGGAGGCTGAAGAGGTAGTTTAGAACTTAACACATCTATGGCACTTCCCATTTGTTCATCTTGATTAAGTGATAAATATATTAATCACCTTATCTAAGGGTCCACTGCTTATCAATCAACTTCATGTACTACCAAAAAGATTCAATGTTTTAAACTGATTCTTAAATTCTACAACTATTCATATTTCCACTACCTACAGGTCCAAAGAATAGCAGAAGAAAAAAACCCCACCAATAACCAAAAAAGCAGGGAATTGATTTAAATCAACAAAAGCTGAAAAAAAGTAGATTCAAGTCCCCAGTAAAGGGGTCTGCAAGAGCTCAGAGCATTATTTAAGAAATGCAATGCACACCAAATTCTATTTCAGTGACATGCACACACAGACACATCTAACTTCCCAGCATCAAACTAAGAACTAAATACAGTGGGGAGCTATGAAGCAGAGTAAAATGATCTGAAAACATTGCTTGCTATTAAGGATTATTAAATAATGTTTCCAAATTATTATTTATTTCATTTTAGTAGCACAGACTGAACAGCAGTTAAATAGCTTTTATTCAAGACCTCTTACACAATTTAGAAGCAAATTAAGATATAAATTACTTCTAATTAAAAAGAGAATAGAAATTAAAACAATATAAACAGTACATATTATAAACATCTCTCTTGTTCTATGCAGAAAAGTGAGGGTGAAGATACCCTGAACTTAAATACTGATTTCTCTATGTCTTGGGCTTCAACAATTTCAAATATTTTGCTTCTCCTTCTTCCATATATATATATATATATATATAAATTTAAAAGCATAGTTTCAACTGGAATTTATTGGCTAACATCTTACACTTAATGAATCTGATAAAGCAACATCATTGCACCATTTAGCTTAAAATAAAACCTAAAAATAACTAAACCAGCAAGCCACAATAAACTCTGCACTGACCCAAATTGCCCAGCTACGTGGTGGACACCTTACCATTGCCCTGGGTAAAAAGAATTTTTTAAATAGAATTATACAGAGCAAAAAGGCAAATTAAAAAAACTAAAAAAAAATCCAACCCAAAAATTCCAAGCTTTCCCTTAAGCACTGCAACTTCCTGATGCAGACAAATCCCCATCAATCCTGTCACTTGCAGCTCCTAAAGTTCTCTTACTTGTCTGCAAATCTTTCAAATCATTTCTGTGCTTTTTGGAGAGTAACTTCAGTCAAGCTGTATTTAGGAATCATGTGTGGTTCAGCTACAAATAATACTGGGTTCTGAAATACAAATTATGTCACAACTAGAAAGGAATAATTAATTCAGCCTCAACAAAACCCTCTAAAACTGCATTTACCAGGTAGATACCATTCAATAGTCAGCTGCACATTACCTGCAATCCAAAAAAACCCCAAACTAGCTTTTCCATATGCTTTCAGGAGCACAAAAAAGTATCTGCCATCAAGTTAAAAATAACCAGAAGTGGGTGAAGATATTATATGTATATTGCTATTAATTCCTTCCAGTCTACTCAGTCCAGCTAATGCAGTTAACTGTCATTAAAAGAGATCTTGGAAAAGGAGTATGAGAAGAGAGAACAATATTCATAAATTATTATCTTGAACTCACTGTACTTCATGCATGAAACTTCAACCTCCTGGGAAACCTCATTATTCAGGATCATCTCTGACAAACACAGCTGCCTCTTCTCTACAGACACTGCAACATTTTCTAGGTGATCATGGAAGCAAAAGAGGAGTTTCAGATATTTCAAGAAATTAACTTGAGAAATCCAGACACCCAGAGCTTGATCTCCAACAAGCAAGTTGCTTCCCCTTGAATCCCTCAGAATTTCAATAGAATCCTAAACTTTTTATTCAACTATATCCAAACTTTTTGTATATTATTTCATAGAATCATAGAAGGGTTTGGGTTGGAAGGGACCTTAAAGATCATCTAGTTCCAACCCTCCTGCATGGGCAGGGACACCTCCCACCAGACCAGGTTACCCCATCCAGCCTGGACTTCAACACTTCCAGGGAAGGAGCAGCCAGAACTTCCTTGGGCAACCTGTTCCAGTGGCTCACCACTCTCACAAGAATGAATTTCTCCCTAAAAGGCAAATCACTGAAATTATTTGGAAATAGCAGGGCAATCCACACTCACTGCTCAAGGCTGCATTTCATTTTTAAGAGTTAACTGTGTTCCACAAAGATGGGATGCTCAACTTATTTTCTTTGTTTCAAATATCAGTGCTTTTGCTTTGCAGAAAATGTGCAGAATGAAAGAAAACTCTATACCTGCCCTCATAACAACCACTGCTGGCTCATTTCAACAGAATAAGAGAGAAACAGAAGAGGGAAAGTGTAAGAGTGGGTGGGGGAATATGTTCAAGGTAAAATAGATCAAGATAAGCACTCCCATTTACATGGGGAGTCATATTGCCCACCATAAACCAGTTAATAGGTTGCTTAAGAGCTTTCCCCCCCCCCTCCACTGCATTTAACACAGGAGCTTGTACTGATGCTGAGCTCTCAGCCAGAAACACCTCTGCCTATGGGCATCACCACATGGTGCAAATGGAGCTGGAGAGAGAAATCAGCTCCTGGCTCACAATCACAAGGGGACACTGAGCAATGCAAGAGCAGCTCAGCCCTGCTCAGCTTTTTCCTATCACCACTTTAATTAAATACCACCTCAAAATGCTGCATTACCATTAGGCATCTCCCTGTTGCAGGCTAGCATGCTGGAATCTGAGTGCTGAATCTAATTAGAAAAAAATATAAATAAAATAAAATAAAAACATTCATTAAAAAGTGTGGGATTTCCCCTACCAGAGATGCCCTACACCCTGGAATTAAGATTTGCCTTTCTCTGGATTTCCAATACCCTGTTAAATAATTATCATTAAGCTGAAACCTTTTCCTTTAAACCTGGCATTGTCTTGCAGAAGCAAAGCTAGATTTTAGCTGTATCTAACAAACCATTGTGAGAATTTAAAAGACTCTTGGCTTATGGTTAGCTGATAAGAGCCTTGATTCCTCTTCTTCTAGCATTTGATACACTCATTTAAAATTTTTCAGACTTGGCAGACTCAAGGGCTTTTTTGCCTTAGTTCCCTGGATATACATAAGCTACTCATTACTATTTATGAAGGGGGTGAAAGAAAACATTAAATAGTCAAAGAAATATAAATCTTAGATGCTAACAGAGAGGGTGCAATGGCAGGATTAGAAACAAAATGAAACGAAAAATAAAAAATAAAAAAAAAAACCAAAACCTGAGGCAAATAAAAAGACATTTGCAACTGAAAGCAATACAACATCACTGAAAAGCATTTTTCTCCTGCACTTGACTGCCAAGTGACCTGACTCAGGATTTTACAGCCTTCCCAGGAATGACATCAGGAACAGGAAAACCTTAGTGAAATAGCAGTGTCACGAGCAAAACACAGGGAGCAGAGAAATCCTACTGATTCAAGGGACAAAGCCACTGTTTTCCTCATCTCCAGCCATGGTAAAATGAAAATATAAATTTGGGGTTTATTCAGCTCATTTATTAGATAATTTTCTTTACCCAGACCTGAATAGGGCCCTATCCATTGCTAAGAGCCAACGAGGGTGAGAATATCTTGTTGAGTTCTGTGCATGACAATTATTTTTAACATCTGAAGTGATTTCAGAAACCAAAAAAACCTCTCAAATATTAACAAAAAAAAAAAAAAAAAAAAAAAAAAAAAAAAAAAAAAAAAAAAAGACCTAATGTTTTTCCTATGTAAGACATAATATTACATGAATAATGACCAAACCATAAAGCTACTTAGAGTATATGAACTCATAAAAGATAAATTCAAATTTAGCCTAATTTTATTTTTTAAGTATCAGTTAAATGTTTAATGATAATACTACTAATTCCAAAGGAAACAGATGGCTTTAAATAGTTACTTATCTCAACATATGGAAACCAATCACTGAACTATGAAGAATCAAACAGGAAACTCTCAGTAATTTTTAAGCCATTTTGACTAACAAGAACAAAATATACAGAGAACACAACACGTAAGTGAAATAACCCAGCTTTTAATGCCACTAATGGAGTTTAAACTGTAATGGAACATGGAAGATTTTAAGAATATTTAAGCTATGAAATTAACACTGAATTTTTGGCTTTTGTATGTGTGATTTTTTTAGAAATTAATTTGTGATGCATGTATATTTTTATACTAATCTACCACCTTAAGCCTCCAAACTTTATAATCTCCCCTGCAAACGGGGGAGATTATTTATTTTCCATTTCAAGAAGCCTGCAACATTCTAAACCAGCATCAAAAATTTGTTTTGTTTCATTTCTTCCTATAATCTTATATAAGAATAGACCTGAAAGGTGCCTCTGCATTCTCCTCAGCTGGTGGGCAGAATTGTACTCTCTTTAGAATATTTTTTAAGGACTCCATTTGTTAAAAGGAAAAAAAAAAAAAGGCTCCTTAGGCATTTCATGATTTCTGTGCAGAATATTCAGCATGTGGGAGGGCCTCATTTCCATCCTGCCATGTGGGAAGGGTTTGGACAAGCACACTGAAAGATCCGACAATCAAACCCAGAAATGTGGGAAATCTCTTTTAAATGCAGAAAAAAACCCCTCACCCAGGTTTCACTAATTTAGGCAAACATTATTTCTAAGGGAGAAATAAAGGTACAAGCTACCCATGATGTAAAAATTGGCTTCAAGCACTGTAGTTCCTGCATACACTGCAGTTGCATACAACACTGCACCCAAGAATGATTTCTTATTCTGTCCCAGGTCTAACACAGCAAAACTCCAGGAGAAATGGAATTTTGATCAATGTTAAAAATTTGCATATGATTTTCCCAGCTAATGACATGCAGAAGGAGCTAAAACTGAAATCTGCCACTGCCATTCTGTCAGTTTAATAATAGATCCCTCTTTTCATGTGACTTGACTGCCATTAGCATTCTAAATATAGTGAAGTTTTTTGTTAATCATAGAATCATAGAATTGGCTGGGTTGGAAGGGACCTCAGAGCTCATCAAGTCCAACCCTTGATCCACTCCTGCTGCAGTTCCCAGCCCATGGCACTCAGTGCCACATCCAGGCTCTTTGGAAAGATCTCCAGACACGGAGAATCCACTACTTCCCTGGGCAGCCCATTCCAATGTCTGATCACCCTCTCCAGAAAGAAATTCTTTCTCATCTCCAACCTAAACCTCCCCTGGCACAACTTGAGACCCTGCCCTCTTGTCTTGCTGAGAGTTGCCTGGGAAAAGAGCCCAATCCCCCCCTGGCTCCAACCTCCTTTCAGGGAGTTGGAGAGAGTGATGAGGTCTCCCCTGAGCCTCCTCTTCTCCAGCCTGAACACCCCCAGCTCCCTCAGCCTCTCCTCATAGGGTCTGTGCTCCAGTCCCTTCACCAGCCTGGTTGCCTCCTTTGGACCTGCTCCAGCACCTCAATCTCCTTCCTGAGCTGAGGGGCCCAGAACTGGACACAGGACTCAAGCTGTGGCCTCACCAGGGCTGAGCACAGGGGCAGAATCCCTTCCCTGGACCTGCTGGCCACGCTGTTCCTGGCCACAAGTCCACATTACTCAGTACAGAAAGTACCAGTGGCTTTTCCTCAGAAAGCAAAAAATGTATTAGTTAATGCCACTAACTAATTTGCAGCTAAATGCAAATTAACTGAATCTAAAAACCTTTACAATTGACATTCAGGAACACACAGGTGACTCCCAAGAAGTAATTGTTTAAGAGAGAAAAATCACAGTTTTCACCAACTGATTCACACAGCTTCAGATAAAATAGAAAGTGCCAAGACACTGAACAGGAATTCCTCCAGAGCTTCTCTTTCCAGAAAAAAATACTGTTTGCTGAGAAAAAATAATAATTAAAACCCACTATTACTAAAAAAAAATCCATAGGTTATTCCTATAAACAAAATCCATAGGTCATGGTGTCATTGCTTGTTTTACTCAACTCGGTCACATAATTTAAGAGAAAGTTTAATCCACAAAAGTTAAATTGTTTGTTTTTAAAGTGAAAGTATCACATCACATCATCTTCTACTTTTGGACTATGAAAAGCAGACAGATTACAAAGCAATTTTAGAAGAGTTACTCATTCTCTCTCACTTCCAAGAATGCACATGCTACTGATAAACAATGTCAGGCAAGAAAAAGAACCAAGGAAATCTGTATTTCTCCTGACATTTAATTATTAAAAAAAAAGAAAAAAAGGAAAGAAAAAAGGAAGAAAAAAAGAAAAAGAGAAAAAAAAGAAAAAAAAAGAAAAAAGAAAAGAGAAAAAAGAGAAAGAAATAGAAAAAAAGAAAAAGAAAAGAAAAAAGGAAAAAACAAGAAAAAGCAAAACAAATAAAACCCAAAACGAAAAAAACCCACCAAAACCCAATAAAACCCCCACAACCAAAAACCAAGCAAAAACCCCCCCAAACCAAAAAGAACCCAACCCTTCCCCCCCCCAAAAAAAGAAAATAAAACCAAGCAAAATTAAAACAAATAAACCCCACCACCAAGCAGGCCTTTCTACAATTGTATTAATTCCAGTACAGCAAATAGAATTTGAACTTATTTCTTAAAAACTAATTTTTTTAGTGTCTATATTACAGGACAAGCATTAACCACTTAGGGTACTTTGTGTCCTAAATGCTTTTCACTGATGTTGTATTTTCAAGCATGATCTGTTTAAACCTACCAGAACAAATTACTCAAAGAGTTGATCAACCACTAAACCTTTTTTTTTTTAAATCTTAAAATGCTAAGCTGATGATTAAAGTTGTTTCAGATAACAAATACTAATGTTATTTTACTCGTAGTGCTTATGTGTTTCCAGTATTGGGTTTTTTTTGCTAAGATTCAGTCACTGCATCAGACCCCCTTGTTGTGACTGCTCTGGCTTTCTGCCACATTCAGGGAAAGATCTTCAGCTGGTCTGAATTCCCCAAAAATGCTCCCTGCAATTCAGTCTGCAAGCATTTTGATGTGGACAGAATACATGTTTGATATATCTAAAATACAAAATAATAGGTTTTTTTTTTAGTCACTAAGAAAAAAAAACAAGTGATAGGCATTTAGCATATGAAGGACACAGCAAGAAATAAATTCACACAATTCCATCACTTTTTCCCTGAAATCTCTTGTGCCCTGGTCCATTTAGCACCTGCTAAGCCTAAGCTGAACCCACTCAGGTTGTCAGCAGCTGAAGTACAGATTCATTTCCAAGTCTTGATCTTTCTTTCCTTGGAAAAGAGAGGTGATCCTTCTAGTCCTGCTGATTCCCCCACACAAAGCCCAGTGTGGACTGGTCTCAAGCAGAGGCCAGAAGAATGAAAACAAGCCCCTAAAAACTTGACTTGCATGTAGCTGCTGCCACCTTAATAAGGTGAGAGCAGCTTGGAAATCCCAAGCAGCTCCAGAAGCTGCAGCACAGTCCCTGCCATATGGAGCCAGCCTGGAATCTGTCAGGTTCACTTAGTGAATTTTAGCTTTGGGGACTCAGTCAGGCAAAGCTACATCAGAATAAACAGGATGCTGCTGAGATCTGGAGCCTGACAGTGGGATGAGCTGGGCTAGTGAACCAAAAAAAAGGAGTTTTAAATAAACATGTGGTGACTAGAAAAATTAATGATAGATAGGGCAGTATAGAGACAAAACCAAGTACATGGGATTTGTGTTGGGGTCAGAAAGACCACGTTCTCTCTCTGACTTTAGGAACTGGCCAGACTTTTGCTTTGTTTCCATCATTCCTTATATTGTAAGATTTTATGGTTTATACCAGCTTTAAGAATTGATGGTTTTAAATACCCTATTTAAACAATGTGCCTAATTATACAATCTTTTTATAGCTGTTAAAGGGAACTCAACAGTGAAAGTGAGCAGTGTCATGTTCCCATGATCTACCTCCAAGTCTGAGCTGCTGCTTGGTGCTTCAACAGGAGACAAAAATCTGGGGTCTCCAAACCTATCGAATTCTGATAGATGGGGATCAGACAGACTTTGTTGTGCTTTGGGTACAAGCCAGAATGTTAAATGTAACGTTCTGCACATGCTTTTACTGATATTCAGCATAAAAAAGAAGCCTTATCCATTTTTATTAGTTGGGCTGAGCCAGAACCAATTCTTTTGATGTCACCTAGCTTATAAAATGCAGCACTATAAGCAAGGGAGGTTTTAAAATGCTTCATAGACTTTAGCCATTATATTAATGGGTTTCAAATTGCAATCTGTGGAGCACTTTCTGGTGTGGATCCACAGGCAGCTGGCCAGTCACCTGGAGCTGGCTCCTCTCCTTATTCACTATGAAAGACAAAGCTGAAAACAGGGAAACTAAAAAAAAAAAAAAGATGTAATGCTATTTTTAATGGCATTTCTCTAGATAAAGAGTTACAGTGCTTGCTACATGAAAAGAAAAAAGAATACACAATTATAAAAGGCAACACAGCCTGCTGGCACCATGCACAGAGGACCACAGCAGGCAGGTAGAGCACAGGAGAAATAATTGTTTTTATGATAGGATTAATATGATTAAACTTGAAGGTGAACGAGTAAAATAGCTCATTTTTCAGCATTCTCCTATTTTCAGGCAACAGCCAAATTTTACCTTTACAAGATGAGCTCATCCTGTGTGGCTATTTGCTAGAACAACTTCAGGTTTAAAGCACTTGTTTTGAGAATGTCCAGATAGATACACTTTAAAAGGACACCTTGGACTATTTCTTTTAGTACTTTAAGTGGCATCAACAGATCCATGCAAAGAATTAAACTTATCTCTATATAGAGAGAAACAAGCAAAGAAAAGCTACTGGGTGACCAGTGTAGGAAAGGCTTCTAAGAACCTAATCAGCAAACCATAATAAGGAAGGCACCTCCTCTATTTACACACTAATTTAATATGCTTTTAAAAATGTTTCTATATTACTGGTCTTTCATTTAAATTGTCTCTTATTTTCAGCTGTCTTTTAGCAGATTTTCCCCAGCTAAACCACAGGTGAGAAATCACCACTACCATTACACCAGGGCTTGGTAGTGAACAGGTTCAGGAGCTGAAATCATTTCAGCTATCAGGAATAGCTGTGATTAGATCCCAGAAAACATTTGTGACTGCCATGCCCAAACAAATTATTAATAGCACACAGCAGGATAGGTTGAATCAGAGCAACTCTGAACGTGGAATTTCCTGGCTTTTCTTCCAGGAAAGGAGGCTGTGGAACAGGGAAATCTTGGCCTCCCTGAAATCTGCTGCCCAAGAGGGTCAATGAAAAGCCAAACATTCAGTCCCCAGAGAAGCAGGAATGATGGGGAGAAATAATTGTTTTCTATTCTTTGGTTCTGAGATCCACTTTTGTTCTAGCAGAATGATGTGGACATCTTAGTGGAAATTTAAATCTAAGAAAGGTCTGCAAGTGCCCCTTGTTTGTCCTTTACAGCATCACAGTAGCCTAGATAAAGCTTAAGACAGAAATATTTCCTATGCCCAGAACACAAAAGAAATCAAAAAGTGTTTTTCAATTATGCAATTTCCTGTTTAGAGTTGTTCTATTTTGTTTGGGTTTTTGTTTTCTTTTTGTTTTTTCAGAAATCTTCAAACTCTCACAATAAATGGCAGGTGCCTAGGCTTTAGGTGCCAGTCTTGTACCTCACAAAATCTTTAATCCAAATACATTTAGATCATAACATTTCTTGTAATAGATCCCTTATTTTGTTTCCAGTAATAGCATTTAAATCATTTTGAAAAATTTATTATAAAGTATTTTTTTTTTACCCATTAAAGAATCTTCAGAGGCAATGATGTGCACTGGTAATAAAAGCACTACAGGAGGGTAAACTTTTGTCTAGTTAAAAAAAAATAAAGTTTTTTTAGAAAAAGAAAGAAAAATACTTGTTTTGCTTTTAGCTGTCACTTCACAGGATCCTACAGAAGCTTCTAGGAGCATTAGTAATATCTCATCCTGAATTCAGTAGGCAGTAACAATCCTAAAATAGAGTGTCTTTTGTCTGGAATTTTTCTCTTATATGTATAGGGGAAAAAAAAAAATCCATAAGCAGATGTGGCAGCATCTCCCATGATCATTCTGTGACAAGTTTTATAAAACATGTCAAGAACTCACGACCAGGCATAACAGCAAAAGAAATACTAAGCCAGACACACATTAAACTTAATTTCTCTACAGATGTGCATGATCTATTGCTGACCAAATGCAGATCTTTTCATGTGGTCATTCAAGGTACTAAAATATATTTCCTGACCTGTTTAAAAAAATATATAAAATATATCTGACATTCAAGTAGTTCCAGTGGGCACAGAGAAGTAGTTAATCATCATTCACAATCAAGATTTCAATGAAACCCTCTATTCATAAATATTAATAATGAAATGGTCTTCATAGAAAAAGCTGGGACCTTTACTTACTCCCATTATTTTTGGTGTGATTCCTTAATGTCTCCACACTTCACAGTACCCTCTATAAATAGGTAACCATGTTTGCACTTCTTCTCATGTGTATCTGATATTAATATATCCAACTGGGGGTTCTCAAGATATTATTCAGTAATGTATCACTCTCAAATTCAATCTGAAATAAATAGGGTTATAAAGTGCTTGATCTCCAACAGGACAAGGTCACTGTCCTGAACTGTATTTTTACTTTGTCATTTAAAATGTTATTGCTAGTCCTAGAAATATCTTTATTCACAAGCCAAGCACTTGGAGGAGTGAGTTTTCTCTTGTACACATTACCTGATTATTGAGCAAAACTGGATAAAGTTGTGTACAGAACTAAACAATCAAAGACTGATGAAGGTAAAGGATGCTTTCCATGATACTAAAAAACAGCCAACCACAACAACCAACAATGACAAAGAAAAATAGTTTAAAATAGACTGTAAACCACTGTTCTAATGATGTTCTAGCATTTACCTAATCAGAATTAAGTCCCTAAATACTTCCAAAGAATAACTCCAGGTTGCTGAGACACAAGGTTATCTGTCTAGATTTCCATGTGCTGTGAAGTAATCCAGCTGTAAGAACTGTGAACTCTTACATCCAGGGAAGGTATCAGTTAGGAACAAATTCAAAGTTAATGAGCCTTGACTGTAAGGAATGTTGCATCCTTACAGCAAGCAGGAAAAATGAAAGAGTCTCAAAAGTGAAATAGCCCAGGAAAATTTTTCATTTTCCTTTCATTCAGGTTTGTAAGTGGTAACAGCAATACTGCAGTTTTGTGCTTGTTAACAGAGTTTATAAGTTAAAAGGAAATACTTTTGTGTGCTCTGCAAATCTATTTTGCATATAAAGGCACAAATACAGCAGAAAAATACACACAAGACTAAGTAAAAACTTCCAAAATTTTGCTTAATTTTGTTTGCCTACACTTTCAAATAATTGTATTTTTTATTTGAAGCTTTGAAAGTCAGAAAACTGAGATTTCTAAGCCCTTCATTTTTAAAGCTTAGAATTCTTTCCTTACCCACAACTTCAAAACCTGCACACAACAGTGACAATCACAGCTGCTTCTCTATCAGATCAGATAGACACCCTCAGACACCACCAAAATACATTGATTCTGAACACAAAGCTATTGCAAATGCCTCCACTAAATGCCCCAAATGTTGCTAACTTCACAAAAAAAGAACACTATTGTGTGACTATTACAAATTCAATGTGGTTCCTGCTGGCTTTAGCTCTGTGAGACATCTTTCCAGCTCTACAAATTGCCTGCACAAGTTTTCAAGGAGAGCTGATTCATAAGAATACAAATACAGCATTTCTGAGATCCCTGCTCTGTAGTTTTCTGGTTTACATGGCTCTTTTTCCAGGCTGCTGAATGCCCACAGAATGTACATCACATCATCTGGAGGAAGAGCACAAGAAAATCTTTTCTATGACAGCTGAAGTGTGCTGTATTTGCACCATTTTACAGGAAAAAAAAAAAAAAAAAAAGATAAAAAAAAAAGAAAACCTAGAGTGTGTGCTAATTTTGCTGAGAAACCTGAATTTCTTTTAAAAGAAATTCTATTATACCCATTTTAAAAATGGGGAAATGAAGCAATTTCACAATTTGTCCAGGGCACACATGATTAGCACCCAGTAATACTCATTTATAGACATCAACCAAACTGATCTCTTGTTCCAGACATCTGACCATGCCATAGAAGTAACATTTGCACCCCACAAAGTTCTACCCCATGGGTATTTTCAGCATTAAACAATAGGATTTTAAAATAGTTTAACTCATGGAATACCACTTTCATCTTCAGGTTTTTCTCTCCTTAAGACTTTCTGTAGCTGTTTTAAAATCCCAAACAGGATGGAGTTAGTTTTGAGTTAGTTTACCAGCAATTTTCAACCAAATGACCACTTTGTCTAGTGGTGTTTGCCACCTACAAAGCAGTAACAACCTTCAGACTATTTTTATGTTTCTGCAGTGGAACAGCCTAAAAAATAATATATTTCAGTATCTGCATATTCTTTCCTTTGCTCTTGGTCTCATAAGCATGGAACAAGGGAAGAACTCCAGAATTTTCATTTTGTTGCTGATTCCTTGCACTGCCAGAAATAAAGTTTGTTGATTACCTACACCTGTATCATGTATGTTGTCAGGATTAGGGCTTCTAAAGTGCTTTGAAGATTAAAGTTTTGCTAATTTTTTTTTTCTATTGTCAGATAAACTCCAAAGTACTGTTCTCTCTATACAGAGACATTTCTAGCTTATACACAAACAGGGTAAGATCTTTCTCTAGTGAAAGCTCAGTAACACACAATATTCATCCACATCTAACTCTGTTCATTTCTCCTTCTATTTTAACTGCTTATGTCCAACATGTCAGCTGAACTAGTCACAGGGAATATAATAAATCATCAGATGTAGATCTCCACACATTCTCCAGGAATTCTCCTCAAAATCACAGTTTGGACTTTGCCTGACAAACATCTGTAGAAACTTCTGTGCTTCTATGATTCAAAAGCAAATGTCACATGAATGGATATTTTCAAATCTACCTCATTTTTTTTTGAGGCTCAGAGCCAAGCAGTTGACAGTTAAAAGAGCAAAAAAAAAGAAAAAAAAGATGCCCTCCACCTCTCTGAGTTTATGTAAGTACATTCCCTTGAACTTGTTCATGCTCCGTGTCAAACATCCCCCTTGAAAAGAATTTCACACCATGCATTGCATTCACATCTGCAAATAGAAATTACCTGATAATATTTAATGGCCTCTAGGTAGAATCAGCATAAAAGAGACTCAATAGGAATAGGAAATGCTTAAATCAAATGTGATGGAACCTCAGAGGGAATTCTGCCACACGTGTTGTCCTTTCTTCTAGGAGGTCCTTCAGCTGTCTCCCTTCACTGTCCTTGCAGAGGATACAGCAAAATGACAGAAAAAAGAAAGCTAAGCATGGGGATGCTGCAGCAGTGTTTAACCACCCTTTCAATGAAGCAAACTTTGATCACTTCTTAGGAAAATCCAGTGACCTCTCCTTTCAGGAAAGCATTTTCTCTTTTGATCTGCATCTTGCACTCATTTAAAGTGATGTCCAAGTGTGAACGTTTTATTTAATGCTCAGTTATAAAGATATCATCTAAACAGATAAAAAATCATGCCACCAACTTCCAACCCAGTTCCTTTCTGTGCAGCTGTACTCAGTTAATAACTTTGAAAGATGTCAGAAGTGGGTTCTAATGCACCACAAAATCTGCAGTACAGAATAGCAAGCTCTGTGTATATCAGCTAAATACAACCATGCTAATTATTGTTTATACCCTAAACACCACAGCTGCCAAGGTAAATCATAAGGGCCTTATCTTAATTTCTGCATTTGTCTAAGTTTAATATTAATATTCATGTAAATGCTATGTAGTGTTATACACAGAAACCTACAAAGCTCCCTTTGAGTACCTAAAAGCAGAGATTGTATCAGAATCATCTACATCACATTCACTGCAGCTCAGAACAAAAAATGACACCCCCAACTGATTAATACATGGCAATTAAGAATTAGACTAAAATCTGCCCATTTCCTGCTGTTCAGTTAATTCCAAGTTGATGTGAATAATTTTACTGTGAACTGGGATTTTTGAGGATAAAATTCCAGGAAAGATAAATAACTCTTCCTCTCCAGAGTATGTGACAAAAACCATTGGTCTGGACAAGATTTGGGACACTTAAAAATAATGATCATGGATATCAGTGGTCATGAATAAAATAAAATTAATGATAATAAATGGCTCTTAAATAAAATGAATAAAAATAAATTAATTCTTAAAAGTCACAACCTTTATTTTACATGATCTACAGTTATTATAAATAGTGTAAGACACCTGGACTTAAAATAATGATTTGAATATTCCTAAAAATCACTGTCTTTAGATCTCCAATATAGGAGACTCTTAACAGTAGGGAGATTCAGATTCCAAATTCAGATTGTAAATTGAGAAGATTTCTGAATTTTTCCATTGCTTGGCTGCAAGGTTGTAGTCTCCATCCATGTCTAGCCTAAAACACCCAATCTGGCATAGCAGTCCACGTTAGAATATACATATACACCTTGCTGGGTACCTCTACATTGGATGATTTCATTTTGGAAAACTGTAGATTTCACTCTCAACAAGTTCATAGCACTTCATAAATTCATAGCAAAGCTTTAGGATTAATATTACTTCAGTATTAGAGGGAAGAAAAATTAATAAGCAAAGACAGAAAAAGCCTTTTTCCCTCAGCCCACATCAGTAATGCAGCAGGAAGAATATTAGCACCTTGCTGCATCAAAATGGAAGGAGTCCTTGAAGCACTTAGCCCCCTGGCAAATTATTCTTGGGGATTTCTAGCTGAATGACTTGTATCTGTGTTTACAGCCCTTCAGCAGAGTGCTCACTGTTTACTCTGGAATTAATCCAGGTCCATAAAACCAGTGATACACCAATGTAGCAGATGTGCTTAAGTGACTATGCATTAGGAGGGGATTTGCTTAAGTTATAAAATCAGTAACTGGTTTTAAGTTGATTTTTACAATCAGAGTCTGCAACCTCTCAGCAACTGCTGTATTAATTACTGGTGGCAGATTGGTCATCTTTAGTTCTTTATCAATCTCTGTATTTCATAACTTCACTTTTTGACTTTCAAAAGTATCTAGCCTGATCCAAGTATTGGAGTTGATGCAGAATGTCCTAGTTCTTGCCATAAAATGAATATATTGCTATAATATCACTATGTTGAAAACAGTTTGTGTTCATCTCATGCTTACAAAATGCTGGAATTTACACATATTAAGTTTCTTTATCTTCAGGACACACAATGGAGCTGAAGGCAACACTAGTGCTGCTCTCTCTAAGATCTACTGAGCAAATAAAACCCAAGCTTTAAAGGCTTTTTTTTTTCTTAAGAGGTCACTTTCATTATTATCCACTTTTCTAATCAATTGGTGACTTCTTGGCTGCTTGCAAGAGAACTATGAATTCTTGATTTGAAAGTTTTTGAACTGTGTGGCAGAGTTCTGCATTTGGCTGTCAGAACTCTCTGAGAGGGTGGTAACAGCTGCCACACATTAAATACAGAAAAAAAAATCTATTTAAAAATGCTTTTTCTTCTTTTTCTCTGCTGCTTTCTATTGTGAATTTTTTATAATGTTGATCATAGAGAACATCTTCCTTCCAAGCTAATTATATCATTGAACTGATAGTGGCAGATTGAGACTGAAGTGTCCTCAAGACTGTACTGAAAATGTTTTGCTCTCCAGTCACAAAGATGTATTTGTATGAATTTCTGTCATAGCCAGCAGAAACCCTGCATTTTCCATCATAAGCTTACAGGTTTGGTGTGGGAACAGGTCTCCACACAGTTCTGTAACTTTACAAATAAGTTGTCTTAGTCTGTGTTCATTTTCAAAAATGTACAGGTAGAAACACTGAGGGTTTCATTAGGTGGAATATCAAGGTGTTGGGTGAAAGCAAAGCTGCCATAAAACATATGGTATGTTTGAGGTTTCACCAACTATCAGGCTGCTTTAACTAGGGCCAAAAGCTAAATTTAAAGTAGGATAAAACCTGTGGCTACCTAAAAGCCCTTAATGTAAATATATGCATTTTGAAGTGATGCATATTTGTATTGAATTGTCCAAGTCTACTGAGTTACTCTAAGTATAATATCCCTGAAATGCCTTTACAAAGCCAGCTGGAAACCTTGACATTTCATCCATATTGTTATTTATATACATATTTACTGCTGCCACCTGCTTGTAACTTGGCTCAGATCATGAAGCAGTACATTTCCCTTGTTTCATTAGACTTTGACATTTCCCTGTAACTACATAGCTGCCCATTTCTCAGTTTCCAATTGCTCTGCAGCCACTCTTGAATTATATTGGCTTAGTAATAGAATCAAGATCTTTCTCCATGCTAGTACTAACCCCTTTTTTTCATACCCAGATGGTCCAAATCGCTGCTGGCACATGGAACAATTACAGCCCAGCTTCTGCTGCTTAAATGAACCCCCATAAACCCCACAGAGTTAGATTAGATTAGGGAATTGGGAGGGGAGGAGGAGGGCTGGCCAGTGGTCTCAGCTGAAACAGAGAAATATTTGGTACAGCCTGGGTAGGACTCGGAGTCCATCACCTATTTACAATGTACTGTTCAGTGAGACTGTTCTAAGGAAGAAAGAGTAATTAGCTAATAGAGTTAATAAACCTAATTCCACTATCTGTATCACAACACCCATATATACTACTCATCAACTAACCAGGTTTTCTGAATGCCTCATGATGTCTCAGAAAACACATTTTCCAGCAGTCACCAAACTCAGATCCATTACTCAGATTTTCCTGGGTTCTTCCTTTACTCAGCTCTCAAGTGAATCAACCTGTTATTTCTGAAGGAGGCTGATGGCCACTATCCATATCCTCAGACATTTAAAAATACATCTAAATTTCCAGGTCTTCAGTCTATTTCTCTAAGTAGAAACCCCAGCAACTGTGCAGAGTAAAATGGGATTAAATGAAGAGGTCCTGGGACAATACTGAACCAAACTGGTTTGGAGAGGGGAAAAAAACTCTGGGCCAGAAAATATTTCTATGTTATCAGTCCCAGAGCTTGCCATGAGCCACTTTAAGAACACAAAAAAGAAAATTACAGCATTAAAATCTTCACATATGAAATGAATCTTTTATGGCTTCACCTTAAGGTTTATACAAGCTAGAACAAAACCCAGCACACAAACACATGAGTGTGGATATATTTAATAAGTTTCTAGGAAAATCCTGTAGGTATTCGGTATTTAAAAGATGCTAAAATATAGTTTAAATATACAGGAAGAAATATAAGAAATAAGGGTAATGAATATAATTAAAAATAGTGGCATACAAAATAATTTTTTGTGTTTCTAAGGATGTACCTGCTCTACCTTTTCCTGAACTCTGTCCTGAGCAGGACAACAGAGGAATTCTTCTCATGTACCTGAATGGCCAACAGGTACAGACTAACTGCAGCAAGGCAGAAAAAGAAGGAATTTACTGTCATTTTTCTAGTCCTCAACATCAAATCAAAATCAAAACGTTTAGTTTTTCCTGCTGACTGAAAAGAAACTCCATCAAAAAACCGAAACTAAATCTATGCAGCATTTAGAGTGCAAAATCAGTGCCACATTTTGCATTTCTAAATCAAATGCAGTAAGGTAACTTGCAGAAACACATATTTTGATTGTTAAAATTAATTTAAGCATGTACTTAAATGACAAGACTACATGGAAAAGTACTACAGTACTACTAAAAGTACTGCTACTACATGGAAAGCAGTAATTTCTCCTGCTGTTTTGACAACCATAGCTCAGGACAGAATGGGAAAAGGTGAAGACCATTCATTTCTATCAAGGAACTAATGGAAAAACAAACCAGAAGACTCAAACAATTGAAGAAAAACAACCTTCAGTTTGTAAACCTTGTTTCTACCTTAGCTGGCAAGGAGCAAACCCAAACTCGTTGAGTCAGTCTCAAAATAAAGGTCAAGTTTCACAAAGCAGATGAGTTTCTGGTTTCTGTTTAGGATAAGTAAGCTTTTTTTCAAAGGACCAGGAATCTTGATAATCAACCCCTATGAAAATTGGGCTCTTAATTTTGGTTCCTGTCAAACACTACTGAAAGCAATGGGAACCTGGAACCCTTTTAATGCAAATTTACACAGATGGAATTAAGCAGCGATGCAACTAAAATAAAGAGAAAGTCACAGATGCTTCTCTTCTTTAATCAAACCCTCCAAAAGTAGGTCTGATGTGAGCGATAAAGTTTTTTCCCTTGAAGTCTGGTCACAATCTCTGTCCTTCAGAGCAGCTGACACTGGGCTCCCCTAGAGAACACACTGAATGCCTGCCCTGTGCTTATGATCTTTATGTTTGGACTGGCATTAATCAAAACCAGAGATAAAAGCTCATTATTTTAGTCTTCTGCAGAAATTAATTGAATAGCAGAAAACCTAACTTTGGGTTTGTCTTTATTCTAAAGGAATTTTACTTTTTTTCTCTGAAGAGAGAGTTGATTATATCTGTGATGACACCTATAAAATGTAAAGGAACTTTATTACCACCACAAGGCTTTTCAAACATTGATTTTGGAGACAGAGCTGGGAATCCTAGGTTGTAGAATGAGACCTTCCCTTCAGTCACAGTAGTTCTATTATCTGAATGAATAAACCAGTGTTTGCCTCAAATCTCAGATTCAGTTCCTGCTCACAGTACCACATACAGGTGGTAAATTCAGCAGAAATTGGTTTAATTTCCAGCTGTAAGAAAAAACAAAGGCAGAAGCAGCAGGAGGCAATGAGAAAAGAACTGTGATAAAAGAGGTTGAGGAGCTGCAAAGTATTCAGGATATCTGAGGAAAAACAGTTAAACAGTAAGATGGCACCTATTATAATACCTAGAAATTGTATTTTTGGAAGTCTGCTGCTTGACTTAGGCTCTAAAATTCAACAGTGACAGCAGAAGGTTTGCACCAGTTATTAAAAACCTAGAGAGCAGAGCAAAATGAAATATTGCCACTGTTCACATATATTTTATAAAATGATCTTTAATCAACCCTTGATAAGAAAAATGGTTGGAGGAGTACTCTGATACTTCACAAAGTACCTCCACACTACATAGCTAACACTGGAAAAAAAATAAAATCATCTCATTTGGTTTGTGGACCTCTCATGGTATTTGATGTCTGGGTCTCACTTACCGCATCTTTGCATTTTAATTAATTAAATACCACAGAGACATATTTAATAAATATGAACACAATAATCTTTTAATTCACTGAAATGGGTGTTTTGGCTACTTAAAGGTATTTTAAAAAATGGTGAAATTGTGATGCAACTGTTAATCAGTCACTAAACTTTGTGGAGTAGCATAATTTAAAATGAATAATAAATTAATTATTTTGATCCTCACAAGCCTTAATTCAGCTTTTTAAAACAATAACAAAATCTTTTTCTTCACCATGAATCTGAATTTTTATTTTCAAAACCATGATAGACAGCTCAAAGATTCAAACCACACTAGAGGAACAAGTTAAGAAGTTAACTAATCTAAAAAATACCAATTTTCAAAGAAGTTTTTTCCTTCACTTTCCAAATAACATTTACACAGTAGAAAGAAAACTTAAAAACAACCAGATTTTAATCAGACAAACTTTCACATTGTAGCCTGACTGCCAAAACCTGATGTGAATTCCTAGAGAGGCAGCTTAGGAAAGTGAAGTTTATTTATATCTCTTACATGATCAAATTGGGTGCGATGCATCTGTCAGGATGGAAGTTGGAATGAACACTTCTAATATGCAATAAAGGCTGCAAACATGTATGCTGATAGCCACCTAAACCCTAGGAAAACCTTGTTGAAGTCAAAGCTGTCAACTTCTGTTGACAGTTTTTTTATATTGTATTGGAAACATCAAAAATACTCTCGATACAAGTTCTATTTTACTAGTAAACTGCTAATAAAAACCAAATAGAAATCCATACAATTAAAAATAAAATGAAACTACAAGCCTTGGAACATAAAAGCATCAAATGATGAATGAGTTTTTCAGTCTACCTGAACAAACACCACGTGGTCCATGGTAAGCCAAACCCCGTCTCCTTCTGGAAATGACTCTACATGCTTGCAACCATCACCACTCAGTAATCAATAACAAATGATCATTATTTTGAGAAAGAATCACATATTGGTCATCATGTGACAAATCAAATCTTCCCTTGACAAATGTGCTACCATATCTACTCAAGTTTGGCAGCACAACAGGCATGGGGCATGTCTTCCATTAGCAATCAGCTCTTACAATCCCTATTGACAAGACAGACAACAATCCAGTCTTGTAAAAGATTCATGACACAACTTTTGCACTCTCTACTGCTTGCTTTCTCATAAAACCAGTGCAAATCCCATCAAAAATTTAGCAGAACCCCTGCCTCATCTGTTTAGGCCTGAAGCTAGTTGCAGGGACAACTCATTAGGGACAAGCTCATTAAAACCAGCCCTGGAGCAAAAGCAGTTTGTGCATCTCCTCATTTTTATTCACTTTCACCTAGCCATCAGTTCCTTGTGGTTCACAGACCCAGAGCTTCTAATGTATGGGTACAATAAGCAAGGCTCTTTCCAAACTTCTGCTGTGCTCCACAAAGACAGTTCCCTTTGTACACCAAAGCTAACATGGTTCTGGTCATTTCTAAGGCTTAGATGGGTCTCTACTGAAGGGTTCTATCAGAAAACCTGGTGGATTGGCTTTCAATTCCATTAGCAAAAGGTGCCTCTGCTTATCAGCTACCAAACATGCTAAAATATGAAGAGCTAGCAAGATATGAAGATAGAGATGCAGGAGATCTCACTCATCTAGGAGTGCATTTGGGATTTGAATTGGTATTTTTTGGCACTTGAGATATTTAGATTACACCCAAGAACAAAAAAAATAAATATTGATTAAATAAAGTAGGTTTTTGTTATGTTGCTTTCTATACCTACCATTTCCTCAAGTCCCTCAGTGACATGATTCTTTCTTTTCCCATGAGTACTGGCTGTGAACCCTTGCTAATAAAACCTTCTAAATGAGATGTCTAAAGTCAGGCACATCAAGGAGTGCCCCAATTTCACGTGGCTACATTCAGACAACAGAATTTTCCAAATCACAGTTATCCAGTTTTGAAGGGTTGGGATCAAAATATTCAGAGAGCAAAAGCTCCTTTCCTGTCACCTAACACAGACAACTACAAAGGTTCACCCATCAGGATTTCCACCCTGAGGCCAAAAAATCTCTTTTCAAATTTGTACAGAGGGATGGAGGAAAGGCTCATGGGCATATATTTGACAATTACTAAATCTGGGCTTAGAAGAGCTTAATTCCATCAAATGTTACTGACACAGGCATGGTGCAACCACTCAGATGGAGAAACATCCCCAGATAATCTGAGGACCACACATCTGAGGAGCATCTTATTGAATCTAGGGGAGAAGATTCTGGACAAGAAGCACATCCTAATCCTTCTGCAGATCATCTGCTGAATACCAACCAAATTCTACTTGCCCAATTAAGCAGTTAAGACCATAAACAACTGTCAGAATTCACTCCTGTCTCAGAGGTGGCTTTCAACTTGCATTTTTGCAAGCATGCCAATATTCAATTATGAATTTTCACCTTGCTTGCACTCCACACACTGCACTTTTATTCTTGCCAAGTCCTTTACACACTTCTCAGCTCTACGTGAAGCAAAGCAGTCTTACTTTGCACAAAGTAGGAACATTTAGTGGGTAGTTTAACTTCAAAAATAGGAAAAAAACCAGTACTTTTTTCAATTATTCTGGTTTTACTGAAAATCTGACTCTCTCTCCATTCCACAGCCTTCAGCAGGGACTTGAGTATAGGGCACTCACACCACTAAAAGCCAACCTCAGTCCAGAAAAACTTCTCTGAGAGAAGAATGAAAGCTACAACATCATCAACAGAGACCAAACAGTGAAATTCAAGTTTTCTGAAAAATGAGAACTTCAGAAGTAAGCTTTTTAAAATGAAAACATATAACTGGCTGTAAAAAAACCCACCATGGCTTTAATGAATACACTAGCACAGGGTTTCAGCATCTCTAAACCATTAAAAGAGTTTCATTCATTTTTCTATTAGTCTCCTGTGCCTCTATTAAAAACTACATGAAGGCTGAGAACTGTTTCATGAACCTTTCTGCAGACAGAAAACTTAAAGAAACCATGGATTGTGAAGAGAACAATTAGAAAAAAATTAAAGCAAGAATCGTAATGTTACCTTTATCTTTTAAATGCCAAGAAATCATGTAAGAGAAGCTTAGCAACAGACTGAAATGCAAAGGCTTTAGAATATAAGTAATCACACATTTCATAATGCTTCTTTTTTTCAGACAAATATTATACTGTTATTTTAGCTTTCTTGCACCTTTTCAAAGGCACCTAAGAAACAAATCTGCCTTTACATTTATGTACAAAGTGTACACTAGAATACAACTAGTTACCACCTTATCTCACTTTTTTCTACTGTATTTTTTTAGAAAAACAAGTGATTTTTCAGCTTCTAGGTAAACTATACAACACAGGCAAATTCAACAGAGAGCACACAGAAAATATTTGAATGCACCATATACAGCAATTACTGTGAGAGGAAAAAACCTGAAAACACCTTTGAAAGAGTTTCATTACTACAATAGTGAGAGTTAACAGCACAATATCAATGAAACTGAAAGATGTAAATAGTTAATTTGGTTTAAACAAAGTTACTTGCTTTAGTTAATGAGCACCACTCCACCTGCACTTGCCCTAAGGTACTAACATAATTACAAATATTGTGAGTTTCTCTTCTGAAGATGCTGGAAAGGCACTGATGCTCTTAGAGAGGAATTTAGTCAGAGTCTTCCAAGCAAAAATTCAATGGTTTCATTGAGCTTCGTTACCATCACAACTTTTTCTTCTTCAAAATTCCAAACAAACAGGTGCTTCACACTAAGCCTACTTCTAAAATTGCCTTCTTTTTATTCCCAGGGATCCATCAAGAGCTGAAGGAGAATTCATGCAGTATAGATCAGTCAGGCATTGACAGCACATCACACCCTGACAACCTGCTTGGCTCTGTTTAAAGTCTAAGTTAGGCCTTGGCCCATCAAGGCCATGGCTATTGAATTATTGACAGCCTCTCACTGAGGTGCAAAGGGAAAGAGAGCTACAGCCTCAGCTCAATAAAGATGAAATGGAAACCCACTCTGAAGCTGACTTTAGCACGTTAAAGGAGTTTTAATGGTCTTTTTTAAAATTCAGTAACAGAATACATTAGACTGATGATATTTTCCCCAGCCAAACAAAAAGTTTGGGGTGTTGTGGAGGTTAAAAATGAGAGGAAAAGTAGGCAAAGTACAAATCAGATCTACACCAAGAAATGCTGAAGGCTTCAAACTCATTTCACATAACCCAGCTTTAGATAATTCACAATTTTTCATCATTCTGTACCATTAGACCCTGTGCAGCCAAGGGTTAATAATAAATTAGATATTCACCATTATAAAATACAGGCTGACTTTCAGGCAGACTTTAGACTGATGGTATTTTCCCCAGCCAAACAAAAAGTTTGGGGTGTTGAGGAGGTTATAAATTAGAGGAAAAGTAGGCAAAGAACAAAGCTGATCTACACCAAGAAACTGCTTAAGGCTTCAAACTGATTCCACGTAACCCAGCTTTAGATATTCAACAATTTTTCATCATTTTGTACCATTATAACATGTGCAGTCAGGGGTTAATAATAAATTAGATATTCACCACATAAAATACAGGCTGACTTTCAGGCAGACTTTAGACTGATGATATTTTCCCCAGCCAAACAAAAATTCGTGTTGTGGAAATTATAAAAGAGAGGAAAAGAAGGCAAAGTACAAATCAGATCTACACCAAGAAATGCTGAAGGCTTCAAACTCATTTCACATAACCCAGCTTTAGATATTCAACAATTTTTCATCATTCTGTACCATTATACCATGTGCAAGGGTTAATAAAAAATTAGATATTCCCCACTATAAAATACAGGCTGACTATTATAAGTAACATAAGTTACTTTCTTAAATTTCACAGTTCCTTTCTGATTATGTCATTAAATCTAAAAGGTAATGCAATGGCCAGTCCATGTTTGCATCCTATCAGGATATAAGCTGTGAATATCATGAAATCTCAATCCCTTTGGATCTCATCCATCCCACACATTACTTCTAGACCTCTTTTCCTTCCCAGCTATGGAAAGTGCAGTGCTGGGGTGTCAGGAAGTACCAAGCTACCCATGTGGTTTGTTTCTCCTTCCTACAGAACTCTCTTATAGAGTACATCCCCATTCTTTCCCAACTAACTGATTAATATTAACTATTCTGATCTTCTTACATAATCTCTTTTCTTCTTCAAATTTCTACCTGCCAAGCTTTACTTGCATTTTAATAGCTGATGTCAGACAAGCAACAAGCAGAAAGTTCCATCTCAGGACTATAATTTTAAACACAATGAGACTCACATCAACTGTCTCATAGACATGCAGAAAATTATTCCACACGGACTTCTAAAGTGCATCCTGAAAGCTTCAAAGAATGGGTACATTTTCCAAAGAATCTGAATTGATGATTTGGGGGGGGAGGGGGTTAAGCAATTTATCTAATGTGACCCTACACTCATTTCTCCAAAATCACTTCCAATATGCTGCCTCCTGTCAAATCAACAAAGAGAGCCTAAGAGCACATCTAAATTTGTGTTCATTTGCCTTCTGCAGGATTATCTTTGCCACGTCAAGCATTATAAGTAAATCAAAGATGCTTCTCAGGGGCTGAAAGAGTAGGGCTAATCTCCAGACAAATATTTAGAAGGCAGCTTAGCCTGTTCTGGCTTTAATCGTTTCCAACTGATTTGACTTATTCTAATTACAGACTTTAGGTTATAAAAGCCATTTTTATGCTGCTGAGGAGCAGTTTCACTGCAAATACATGAAATTTTGCTGAGTTTCTGTTCCCATGTTGATTATGGAAATGGTACTCTACAGCTTTTCTCTAATTAGAAAAACACACTGCACAGAGCATCAACAATTTTGAACATTAATAACATAGTGACAGTGTCTTTTTGTGTACCTTTAAATAATTTCTCAAAATGTGACACCACAAAGCCACCATATCCCACTTGGGTATCATCCTAAAAGCAATTTTCACATTTTTGCATATTCTAGTTATTCAAACACCGAGCAATCTTTGAAGAAGCTGTTTAGTAATTTAACCTAACAGAGCAAGATAATTAAACTTCTGGGTAGTTTATGGTAAAGTGCCTTCCAAGCCCATGGACTTGGAAATACACACAAATCACATTAAACTCATCCTTTGACAAATCAGACAGCACAACTATTTTCCACTTTTAGTATTTACTTCCCATGCTATCATTTTCCATAATGAACAGACAGCTGAGATCACACAGGTTTGCTTTGCAGCACCTCACAGACTTTGGTTTAATGGAAACCTTTTACCCAAATGCTTTGGACAACAGAAATCAAGGTGGAGAAGGCAGAGCACACAGAGCAAACGTCCAATCCCACTACTCAGTTATGCTTCCCTTTAACAGTGGAGACTTTTTCATTTATTATCAAAGCTGAGCTCAGAAAGAGTAGTTCTAATGAAATATCAATAAGGCATGTGATAATATATGTAATTTCTGCTATGACAGCTGTAAACATTGCAACCTTCCTAGCACTGTGCAGACGGAATCAACCCTAATATCTTGAGATGATGAGAAACACAAATAGAATAAAAGCACTGAAAGCTGGTATGATTTTTTTTTTACATAAAGAAAAGATGCTTTAGGAGTCTGAACAAAAAGTGAGGGCAGATGTTAAGTTCCTACCCTGCATATATAAGCTTAAAAAATATGAATGTGTCACTTTCACTGCTGTGACTGGTCAAACAATGCCAGAAATTTCCATATAACAGGATTCCAGCCACAACAGACTTCTGTAAGATATTTACAGCATGACTTTCAATGTCTCCATGAATTAGCAGGCAGCCCTATCACACAATCCTGCATACTTCTGTGATGATAACATCTCTGAGCTCCTTTAATTTCTTTGGGAAGCCTGGACTTGTTGACACAACCTGTTGGGTGTCTCCAAAAAAGCTTCTAAGTCCCCATTAGGTAAAATCAAAGGCCTGAATTATCAAGGGAACACCTTTTACTGCTTTTAATTACTTGCTCAGTAATATTGCACACTAACACCATAACACCTCCAGAACCTGGAGTGCCTGCAACCATAAAAAGAGCTTTCCAGATGCATGCTAAGGTAGGTGGATTCTGAAAAAGACTTCAGTCCTTGTCCCTTCCTACCCTAAAACTACCCTGGGTTTTCCTCCCAAAGACAGCAAGGAATGTGCACAGTTCTTATCCTGACATGGACTTAAAATGTGTCCAGAGCATCCACTTGGAACTGGAAATCAGTTCTAGCCACAACCTATGCAGGGGATACCAAAGCATCCCCCAGGAGAAATGCTGAATTACATTAGAGGATGTAGGGCATGAGAGACTTCAAGGATGAAAGAATAAAATCCTGCTATGGCCAATTTTACAATTAATCCTTGGGGAGAGTCCAGCAAGCTGTAAATATAATGAAATCTCAATCACTTTGGATCTCATCCATCCCACACTATTTTTCTCACCTTAACTAACATTATTAATAGCCCTGTTCCTTCAGGGCAGTGATTCTGTTCACCTCCATGGACTTCATATTCTTTGGGGCTGTAATCATCAACTAAAAACTTGTACTTTTCTGTTAAAAGCCTCTGTTATCTCCAGTCCTCCAAAAAGAAAAAGACTGAATTCCCTAATGATCCAACTGCATTCTCCCAAGAATTTCACACAAAATAATTTTGGCCTGGTACAGCTTATAACAAGTTTCCTTTTTTCTATCTAGTTGACAGCTGCAGACAGGACAGGAATATGCTGGAATGGAAAAGAAGGAACAGTGATTTGGGAGTGACCTGATTTAGATTATTGTTACTGTCTTATCTGCTGCTGACAGTCAAATGAAAAGAGCCATAAGCACTGGCACTAGGATTTCTCAAGACTTTGTACTTCCCTTAAAAAAAAATAAAAAAGAAGAAAAAAAGAAAAAAAACAGAGCTTGAAAATAGCATTCCAACACAAATAATGGTTATAGAGATGATGTGTGCTTGAAGATGTATTGACAAAACACATGACAGACTGGTGACAAATTCAAAAGTTATGACACTTCAGGATTTCAGGATAGACAGATGCATTTAGCTAACTATCTATATGTGTGTGAGTGTGTACTGCATATAAAATAATCTCTTGAGAATCTAAAAGGAGAAAACTTTATTGTTCATTCTTCATCCTTGCCTTGTAGGATCAGCTTTAATTAGGAATTGGGATTACAAGTGACACTGAGGTTTCTATGACTCTCAGTGGGATGCACTGGGTCTGAGGCACCTAAGTAATGGAATTCATGTTTTCCTCTATTTTAGCTGTCAACTTCAAATTCTTAATGCTTGTTAATATACAACTTGCTGATACCATTCACTCTAAAGAACACAAAACATATTCACTGCTTTATTCCTAGAATGGATCTTTATCACCAGCAATATGAACCTCAAGAACAGAAAAGAGAAAGAGGAATTAAAATGATAAACAGTGGAGTAGAGATGCCACCTCTTTTACTCCTTGTCTCAAGAAATCTACCAGTTAGAGATGTTCTTTTTCACCACTACCTTTGCATTTTACATTTGAGCTGCTTATTGAGATGTTCTTTTTCACCACTACCTCTGCATTTTACACTTGAGCTGGTTATTTGAACTTGGATTGGCAATCTTCCTCTCAGACACTGCAATGCAAACGTGTGCTTAACACAGTGGTAGATTATGTAAAGCCAAAAAATTGTATTTCTAACATGCCATATTTGCACTGCATTTCATGCACTCGGTGTATCTTAAGATTCCCTGACCTCTAAAAAGAAACCTAAGTCAGCTTGCTGTTGGACACTTACACAGCTCTTTGAAATCTTTCATCACAATTTCTTTAAACCAAACTGTAATAATTCAGATCTATGTCAAAAAAAGTAGCCAAGTCCAAGACAAGATGCTGTATCATAGTAATAAAATAATAAATGCTGACTAATCATTGGTATGTTTTATAGATTTAAAATAAATCAAAAATTAAATCAAATATAAAAGTATTTCAGATTTTTCACTCTTCACACTATTCCTCAAAACTCATTATCAGAAAAGTTAACTCTTTTTTATCACCCTTTCATCAGTGCTCTTCTCACTTGTAAATGTGTGCCCTTAGCACTTCGAAATATAGCATCAGTTACCTGTCACCAGGATTGGAAGTGATGTTTAGAGTCTCCTTGCCTATTGATGCAGGAAGAAAATTCTATTTTAATTTTAATGGGGGTTACATGCATATGCTGGTAAAATACGTGACCTGGTAGTTTCATGATTTTGCTTTCAACTTTGGCTTTTCTGCTTTATTTTTAATTATTCTCCAATTTTAAATATGCTCATTGTGACTTTCAACTTTGGGTATTCTGCTTATTTTTTTTATTATTATTATTCTCCAATTTTAAACATGCTCATTGTGACTTTCAACTGGGTATTCTGGTTTTTTATTTTTTTATTCTCCAATTTTAAACATGCTCATTGTGCTGCTTGAAAAGGACAAGCAAAGACCATTCAAATAGCTCTGGAAGCTGAACACTGTTATTAGATAAAAGTGGCTCTAATGCATTAGAAGGTGTTGAGTTAATAGGAAAAGTGCTTTGATTCAGTAGCCCCTGTCTAATGTGCCACCACAAGAGAAGTAAAAAGGCAGCAGGCAACTCCCCTCTAATCACCTCCTGTTAGCTGCAACCATAGGCAAATTGCTAGTGAGGATTAAGTGGGGAGACTATCACAGGATCAGTGTCAAGCAGAAAAAAGACTCAATTTGTGAGCAATCATGACTCCCTAATCACTCCTCTAAGAGCTTTAAGAATTCCTACCAGTGGTCTTTAGAAGTGTGGCCACATCCTAAGTGCCGACCTACAGAGATGAGGAATCTCTTTTCACCACAAACCCAAGAGAGAGCAGTTAACTTTCTCCATAATTAAATAAATGAAGGCTGAAAAAAAAATAAAATAAAATACTTTGCGTTGATCAGTGCTGTACATTCTGATAACATGATAACGTGTCAACACTCTGAATGCAAATTGAGAGAAAAAAGAGGTTTGCATGGTTTTGGAGGCAATCTTCTGAACAAATCTGCCATTTCCAGTGGAAAGAACACGCCAGTGCTATTGCAATACTACAGATCAACACTGGAAGAGATTCTACCCACTGTGTATTTTCAAGCAGTGGTTGCAGAATTATTCCCTGTGGATTATTTTATTCCTGCTTGCTTTTACCTTTAATAAAAACCACCATCCAAATGAGAAACGTGCACGCCGACTATTTAACTCGGCGACGGTTTTATTTATGCTGCCTTTAATTTGTTTTATGTATCACTACGCTGCCTTAGATTATAAAATTTAATCAAGATGAGAAGCAGTGGCTTCGGAACACCTCACAGATCTATAATTATTGAGGTCTAAAAATCAACATGCCCAAGAAGCAATCCCATTTTAGAGATCACAAAGTGTTATTCTGCCTTCCTAGTCCCAGGTTGGTCCAACTGCCTTACCAAAAATCCATGGTATTGTGTTTTACATGACCTGATTTCTTACCACCCCAAAGAACAAAATTAATGAATGTTTCGCCATAGTGGGGAAAAAAGAGAAAATAATGTCTCAGCATAAGACATTTCTCAAAGCTGCTATTATGCTGTCAATAAAAGGCATTGCTTGATACAGGTAAATCAGGGTATTGCTCACTGAGAGCAAATGAAGACAGAAAATGCAAATATCAGATGGGACTGGACTGATAAACACATTTATTGCTTCTGTGTTTATGTATGATTCAGAATTAGAGAGAAACAGTTATATTTTAAAGACAGAAGTAATACACATCCTTAGAAATAAACTGGATTATTATCAAGACTACTCTAAGAATAAAAAGCTTCAATAGTTTCAGTGGGTTTTTTTACAGTAGCGTTCAGACATTAAATCTTGGTATCTCAAACATTAATATAGGAAAAAGGAATAAAAAACAATTAGGGCTCAGTAATCAATCAATGACAAGTCCTTCTCCTAATGTACTGGTAATCTCATGGGCAATAAAAATAAACAAATCAACCAACCAAAAAAAGCACTGCCCCAAGGTTTTCTGTGCATCTCAAACTTGAATTGGAAGCAGGATCTTTATAATTCCATTATAAACTGCCTTCTAGGAATGAAACGGATCCTTCCACACTGAGGTAAAAATTCCTGGGAAATAGCACCTGAAAATGAAGGATGCCAACGTGTCTCCCTTATTATGAGGAGTACGAAAACACCACCAAGAGAGGCTGAACACTGAGACTACTTTGTTAACAGGGCACATTTTTAAAGGCTGAGAAGAGAAGGAGTTCCTTAAGTTTAGAAAAGATTTCAGGTAAATCTCTGAAGGCAGATATCTGACTATATATACCTTCATTAGATGTATTGAAGAGATAATTATATATTTATATACTGAAGATATATTAATATATTTTTATATATATTTATATCTAGGTAAACACACAGAGGAGATCTGGACTCACTGATCCTTGTGGGTCCCTTCCAACTTATGGTACTCTGATTTTATCAGCAAATGTGCAAAATGTCTCTACATACACTGTCTGTGCTGGTATTAGGAAATCTGTCTGATATTAATGCTTCTAAATCATAAGACAAAATACGAATACACAAATTCAGGGCAAAAATAAAAACCAGCTGTAATGCATATACTGTATAAACCCAAATCAGAGATGTTGCACACCTCGTTTCTTATCATTCCACATCTACTGCATGGCTTAGAAACAAATAAATGAAAATTACAGCACCCACCCTATTTTCACTAACACCACATTAATAGTGCTTAATTGATGCATTATTTCATCTGCTCCTTTCACAAAGAAACCTACCAACTGTATGTAGACATATATCAATTTATAAATACATACAAAAATATTTGGTATTGGCTTACCAACATTTAACTTTTGATTTTAATTAAAAAGTTTACATATTCTATAATTTGCTTCAAGACATTAAATTCTTCGTAGTTTATTACATTAAGCTGAATTAAGAAGAGCAAAATTTCTTAGTCTTGCTGTACTAATTTAGGATAATAAAACACATTACACAGTATTATAACATAGTAACTTCATAAAATTAATCAAATTGAGACATCAGAAATCAAACATATTTCCCTTATATACACTGGACACATGACCTGGTCAGCGAATCAAAAGAGAGAAGCCCAGGGTATCACATGCACGTGAAACATTTGCAGCACCCATTCTATCCAATTTCTGCTAAATCCTCCTCAGCTGCCATGAGATTCCCCCAGCAAAAATATGGGAAGGATATTTTATTGTGATGATTCCACCAAAATCAATAATGTTACAAATGAGACTTTTGTGATTGCAAAACTAAAGCTATTTTCATGACAAGGAGTCTTGGAAAAGCCTCGTTAAAAAACCAAAACCAACCAAAAAAAAAAAAAAAAAAAAAACCAAACCACAAACCAAACCTGAAAAGGAAAAAAAATAACTAGCAACACCACCAAAAAAAAAAAAAAAAAGCATCGTGTCCAATTATTGCCACTAACTCCCATTTTCTACCAATTTGCAGCCTCTCTATGCAATCAGGGTTTCTAAAGGGCCAATTTTAATGAGTTGGAATAATGAGAAGCAGTGATTAGCTGTCCATGCAGTGCAGTGCTCTCCAGACACTGCAACACAATCCTTGCCTTTTAGGTCAGCATTAACTCCAGTTGTAGCAGTTCTAGCTGAAGGTAACTGCACTGGAATCAAGCAGCACAGGGATGGTTTTGCTTTCTCTTTTTTATTTTTTTTTTTTCCTTTTGCTGCTTCCTTGCAGAATCCCCTAGTTTAATATCCAAACTCACCCCACTGTGAAGTAAGCCCTTGCAGGGTTGGATAGCCACGAGAATGTTAGTGGCTAGTGGGTAGCTCCGAGAGAGGGAAAAAAAAAAATTAAAATAAAAAAAAAAGGAAAGAAAAGAATAAAAAAAAAAAAGACGAAAAAAAGAGGGGGGGGAAGAAAAGAGAAAAGCTTTTTTTTTTTTTCAAAAGGGAAAGCGTCAGGGGTATGTGTAAGAGAAGGGAAAAAGGATGGAAAATTAATAATCCAACAGGCAGGTTCTCTCAGTGTTATTAATCATGCTGCTTCCCACAAGCTAGGGAGGAGCTGAGATTTGCACATGGGAGGGGAGGGGAATGCACACTATTGGTCAGCTGGCTCATTCCTATACATCTCAACCAATCCTCCTTTTTTTTTGGTTTTTTTTTTTTTTCCTCCCCCTCCCTCCTTCCCCCCCCCCCCCCCTTTCCCTTTGCCTTAAGGTACAAATATATCTGAGAAGCAGTTACAAAACCCTGAAAGATGAAAAACCCTGCTCCCAGGCTAGGCAACGCTCGGTCCAGTTAATGCACTATAAACTTTATTTGAGCTGACTTCTCATTTGATCCCCTTGTGACAGGGTCAGTGAATGGCAAGCAATTCCATCCCAAATCATGCCATAATCGAATTGCTGCCTATTTCCCCAACCTATAATGAAAAAGGCAACTGAAATAATGCAGGTAATGCTGGCAGCCTCCCCTTGCTGTCGTACATTATTACTGCCGATTGCTTGCCTCCATTTCCCCTCTCCTCTAACAATGAATATATTTCACAGCTCACTTGCTTTCCTGTGTGGGTGGTATGGCAGAGACACCTACATGAGATGAAAGAAAAGCTAAAACAATAGGGTTTTGTTTCCTTGCACAGCACCTACCAGCCTGCTGGTAGGAAAGGCAATTTTGTCAAACTGCTAGAGGAAAAAAAAAAAAGCAGAGGCTTCAAAAGGGGTAAAACCAGCTCCGACTTCTTTTTATCTAATTAACCCCAGCTTCATGATTTACAGAACGGTTCAAGCATTTCTGACAGTCTTCACATAAATTACATTAAAATAATCCTTGAGAAACAGCTGCATAAAGTTAGGGTTTCCTAAGCAAAACACTTGAGAGACAGGAGGTTTTTCTTTGCCAATATACACATGCTGAAAAATACAGATATTAACAAACCATCCTGAGAATTGCCTCCGTTACAATCAGGACACTCTCTACCAATTCACTGACTTATTACAACTATTGTAGCAAAAATTGGCAATTTTTGCCCTCACTCATCCCAGGGATCCTGTGCTATAATGAGAGTGGGGCACAAACCAGAGAAAGAACAGGAGGATTCAGCCAGTTCAGTGCTCCTGTCCACTACCAAACTGGAGCATGACTGCCTTTTAAAAACACAAAATAGGACTGTAGAAAGCTGGCAATAACCACGAGGTAATTACATTTTCCAATGACACAAATTAACCACGATTGGGAGGAATATTCCCTTTGATCCACGGGATAAATACGTTCCTTTATATAACCCTCTACTTTGAATCTCTCTTTAGAAGAGTTTGAAGCATGAAGTCTGGCACAAAAAAAAGCTTATGTAATGAACAGAAAAGATATTTAATAAGGACAAGGAGAAATTTCCCTGCGTTTCCCTCGAAAAGATGTACAGAGAAAACCAACGTGCATAACAGCACAAAAAAACTCCCTGGGAAAGCCTGAATTCAGACCTCACCCTACACCAGGGCAAGCCAAAATCCCAGTCTAAATCTGAAATTCAGACCTTTTCTGACCTATAAAAATATTTCAGGCTAAATACACTATTTTGATCAGAAATCAGCATCAATTATTTGCAGCAAATTACTTATCACCTCATGCACTGACATTAAGAGGAGAGAAACAATCTAAAATCATCAGAACTGGAACACAGTGAGAATACCAAAAAATATTTGAAATTACAGAGGATATGTTTCTATATTATCACTTTTGATGATTTTTACAAGGCTGAACAGCACGGTACATAAATGCAGACTGAAACAAGCAGAGCTTTAGCACATGGAAGTGCCTTCCAAAACATATACTTTAATTTTATCTGTGTTACACTTATTAATGAGAGGCATTTTCAGTAATTGACCACTACCAGCATTTCATTATCTCAGGCAAGAGGAACAGGGACTGGAAGAAAGCATTGTAATTCTGAAGTAATGCAATCCTTCATTTGACTAGAATACAATATGTATCACACTAATTTTTCACTTACTGCTTAGGCAGAATTGATTCCAAACAACATTCCATTAAAACAAAAAAAAGATGCATGGGTTCAAAAGTGCATGCCAACATATGGACATAGAGTAATTCTTTCAAAATGCAGCACTGGAGGCTATGAAGAGCAGATCTTATATAGAAAAAAAAGATCAATATAAAGAAAAAATTGTTCTAGGTATAATTGAAGTCATACATTTTTACACGACTTCTGCTATACATCCAATTACTGCTATTTATCAAACAGCAGACAACATTGAACCTGGCAGCATAAAACCCAAATTTTACTAAGTCAGGAAAAAAAAAATCATCAGAAAGAGAAGGAAAAAAGATACAAATAATAAATAATTCAATATTCCTGAGGAAAGCTCTTGCAGAAAAGGCCTGACTGATTCAAACATCAGACGTGAGGCTGACAAGAGATATATCGATTTAGACAATTCTATCATTATTATTCCAGCCTGAGTCCTTCAGAAAAGCTGTTCTTTTTGCTTCTGTTTTTATTGCTGTAACTACCAACCTTTTCTCTCATACCTTCCTCTCTTTGAACTTGTATTCATTATGGCTTTAATCTCAGCCTAGCTATAAAATGAGAAATAGAAATCCCACTCTCATTTATCTGAAATCTAAGCTCAGGTTTTTTTTTAAGGAACAACCCTGGAAATATTTGCTTTATATACATGTGACTTTAATGCTTCCTTAAAATAGGTCAAGTGCTTTGTGAAGTTTCTAATTATAAGTAGAGGCCTCCAACTTCAGCATTAAATCCGTGCACTGAGACAGCACTGGTAACCTCCAATTTAACTTTCCTAAATTCAAGCCTTTACCAAAGGTACCACTGACTGCTTCTAAGTGAACTTTAGATGACCCATAATGAGCAGACAAACCTATTTTTTTAGTTTATTTTCCCCACCTAAACAGTAGTAGAACACTGCAGATGTTCTCAAAAGATATAAATAAATAAATAAAAATTAAAAAATAAAAATCCTTGCAGGTCAATGCAACTCAGTACAGTGAAAATGTATAATTACTGGAAGAAATCATTCCTCCATTAGGCATCTGCAAGCAGAACCATTTGACTGTTCACTGTGTTAATTACAACCAGCTAGGATATGCCACAGAAAATTAACAGTCTTGCAAAGACATCAGAGGTAAACACACAAAACAGGAGCTGCTTAAGGGTCAGGAGAGCAAGTCAATTCTGAAGAAAGATAAAAGAACTGTCATGTATATGATTGCTTATGAAAGAGAAGAGGGCAATCCTGCCTTGTTATCATCAGTTAATTAGGCACTACAGTCAGGCATGCATCCACTGCAACATTTGCCATGGTAATCAAATGTATTATTCAAATAGGAAACAAAACAAAAGCAACTGCAACTCTGACAGGGAGGAACACAATCTGCCCACACAAAGGTGCTGAATTAAGAGGTAAAAGGAAGCTCAGGAATATGTTACAGTCATTTTCTCAACTGCCTTCGAGTTGAGGCTGCAAGTCCACTCCTAAGGAAAATACTCTTTTCAAAATGGGATTCACACACAAGGTGGTGACCTCTGAATGTAAAGACAAGGGTGATGAAAAGCAACTGGTAGTGCAGGCCTGTTGTGTCTTTAATGTAGAATCATAGAATAGAATCATAGAATTGGCTGGGTTGGAAGGGACCTCAGAGATCATCAAGTCCAACCCTTGATCCACTACTGTTGCAGTTGCCAGCCCATGGCACTCAGTGCCACATCCAGGCTCTTTTGAAATATCTCCAGACACGGAGAATCCACTACTTCCCTGGGCAGCCCATTCCAATGCCTGATCACCCTCTCCAGAAAGAAATTCTTTCTAATCTCCAACCTAAACCTCCCCTGGCACAACTTGAGACCCTGCCCTCTTGTCTTGCTGAGAGTTGCCTGGGAAAAGAGCCCAACCCCCCCCTGGCTCCAACCTCCTTTCAGGGAGTTGGAGAGAGTGATGAGGTCTCCCCTGAGCCTCCTCTTCTTCAGCCTCAACACCCCCAGCTCCCTCAGCCTCTCCTCATGGGATCTGTCCCTTCACCAGCTTAGTTGCCCTATACATATGACAGAGAGACAAACAAATGCCCACTTGACAAAGCATTCCAGCTCATGAGTCAAAAATGAAAGGAAAAGAAAGCAAAAAACATTTTCCCTGTCCTGAGCTACAAATCAAAGTGCTCTGGAAATGATGTGATGACACTGGGTGATAACCAATAACCACCCTTTCTGTCTCACTGAGGCTTATCCCATCTCACTGTACAGCCAGGCTTTTCTCAGCTTCTACAAAATGGATGCTTTGGACTAATACCATACAAAGTATGGTAAGAATACCCCATACAAAGTTCAGTAAGAAAATTAGGATATTAGCCAGGAAATGATAGCATCTTCCCATTTTTTCCCCTTTCTTCTTATTAGACAATTTTCAGAATATGTTTCCTTAACACAAGTAAATATGGACAAGGAAAAATCCTGTGGATTTGTTTCCAATGGAGCCAAGATGCATGCTCCCTGCTCCACCTGAGCAAAGAAAAAGGATATCCCTCCTGATTCAAGCTTCTGGATAGAGAGATGTATGGTATTGAGTTGATAATGCTCCTTTCCTCAACCAGAATGATGGTGAAGGACCTGGAGAACAGCAGATGCAGTCAGACATCAGCACCCTAACATCCTTTCTCCCCATAACGAGGTTCCTATAAACTAAACCTGATAAACCTGAACTGAAAAGTTGTCTTCTCTTGGATGGAGCACTCCTGTAGCTCAAGACCTACTTCTGCAAGATTAGAATGTCACTAATACTTCTTCATGCCCATGTTGCAGATTCTCCAGACATTTTTCAACTCCATATTTTTTATGGTTTTCTCATATTGTGCCAAAAAACTTTAAAAATTCAATAAAGAAAAACATCTTTGCTGGCTGTGCAGCTACTGACCAACTTCAGGGATGAAATTATTCTACAAACCTGAGTAAAAAGAAGGAATAAAATACAAAATTACGTAGCAGAGTATCATATATTATGCTGTTATTTTGAAGACAGCTGCCATCAAAAGATGTATATATATCCACAGGGAAAATCAATGCAAACAAAATCTAACAAATCTGTATTTTTTTTTTTAATGTCTCTCTTTTCCAATCCCTCTTTTCCCACACAATATTCTCAATGTTTGACCATCTCAATCAAATACTGTAGGACAAAATAAGAGGATACTGAAGTCACTCTTCTATCAAATTAATCTAACATGGATCAATATGAAACCTTTGTGCATCTGCAATCTCAAAGTCTTCTGTGTCCAGGCCTACAGTAATCTGGGAGAAAAAAAAAAGGAATATTTGTTTCTTTGGTACAGGAGATTTTCTTTTAGTCAGTCTGTCACTTCCTATTTCAGTTAACAAAATGTTGAATGCAGCTCATCCCTGGACAAATAATACAGCTCTGTAGAGCACAAAATGGGAGGAATTGTTTCAAAGATTTAATACAAAAAAAAAAACATCTCCAAGAAATTCACATACTTCAGAAGACAGAGAGATGAAAACAACACTAATATATATATATATATACACACACCCTGTTTTTTTCCATAATCCTTTCAGAAGCCCCTAAAATGTATTTTAGAAGCAAAGCAGCATAATAATACACAACGTGTAAATGAACCAAAACAAATAAAAAACCAAACTCGAGGTAATTAAACTTTCTGGCCCTGCAAACAGGCCTTGTTTTTCTTCCTAATCAATGGAAATGTTTAGAGTGATCACAGACAGAGGACCTGATGAGTACATCAGTTAAACGTTCATCTTGCTAATACAAACAGGTTTATTTTCATAATCTAGGGGTGTCCATGTCTCAGGGTCAATACACAAAACATCTGGATTGATGAGTGGTGTGGGTACATACCAAAAAGTTAGTATTCTGCATAATTAAGTTATTTCTCTTTATATTTCACTGTATTTACAACTGTCAGAATTATTTAGCTGGAGTTTATGGTGAGAATTAAGTAATTCTTTGTCAAGGACTGAGGAAAAATACTCATTCTATGGAAGCTCATACAACTATTTGATGTAAAGAGGGGAATGGCTACGTATGGAAAAAGCAGCAGCAGTCCTGTAACACTAGAATTGTTTAAATATGTGAATTTCATAATTTTTTTTTTTCATTTCTTACTATTTTACCTGATCTAAAAATCTGAAAATAGGGAAAAAACCCAACCTTTCACTGTTCATCCCAAAAGGCAGCTGGAGCTTTCAGGTCACACACTAAGACTCCTCAGATATGGTTTTGTAGCCATCCACATTTTTTTGGAGTTTCTGCTGCTATATGTAAACACCTACATGTAATGAACCAGTGAGGACATCCAATTCTCCCTCTTATTACAGTTTATTACAATTTTTCACAGCTTTCAGCCTTACTTTACTTTGCAGGTAGCACACAGAGTTTCCCCACAGAGTTACTGGAGCTCTATCAACAGAAAGAGGATCCAAGGCCTGGGGATGCAGGACTTTGCATTGGATCCCTTTTTCATTTATTTATTTAAAACTTATTTTGAAGATAAGCACTGACCTCTGGTTTTCTGTGGTTGCTTAAGTCATCAGATAATACCAAAGCCAAGTCTGTCTTTTCATGGACTGTTACGTGAAATAAATTGAAGTAAAAATATTAAAAAGGAAATATAAAAACATTACTTGTCCACAAAAGCAATTGTTACACTTGTTGATTTCAATGAAGAGGTGAAAAGCTTCATTACCACCCCATAATTGAGTTTGGTATTCTATTTTTCTTTATGTATTTCCAATAATTAATATTAAAATAAGAAAAAAAAAATCACACACAGAATCACAGAATCACAGAATGAACAACTATTCACTCCTCTGGCTTTCTGACCAGAGTTATTTTTTCAAAACTGAATACCAAACTTTCAGAGCAGTGTACAAAATATAATCCTAACTAATTCTCCTCTTAGAGAGATTTCCATCTGAAACACTTTCTGGTGGTCATGCAGCTGACTGCGTAAATCTTCCTAACACAAGAGAGAAAACGTATAAAGTAGCACAACTCATTACAGCACATACCAAAACCTACAAATAAAAGTGGGCTTCCATAGCTGCATAACTCACAAATGTCAATTAAATTTCTCCAGAAGATCTTTCAAGTAGAAAGCCAGATTTTTTTTAGATTACATAACACTTCAGAAGTTCCAATAGTATGTGTCTTCTGTCAAATACCCAAAGCTGTACTGATGTCCAACATAAAAACTCATTTTTTTCCTGGCACCATAATTATAAGAAACACAATTAATATTTCAGCCTCTTCATTTCAAGATAGTGCACTTTAATAATTTTTTTTCCACACTTTAATTTGCTTGATTATCAGGCAAATACCCTATCAAAGCAGTGAGACTAAAGAGCAATTTTATGCTCTTGAACTTCCATAAGGAATGCCCACCAGCAAGAAGTGACTACAATCCAAGGTGGACTTTCTAAGATTCATCTCAGTCCCAAAGGGAGCAGGTAGGTGGTGCTTAGAAAAATACAGACATCTAGGAAGACTCAGTGCATTATGAGAAGCTTTTATTTCACATCACTATTATTTCCTGCTTATTATAATGTCACATGATTTTTTTTTCTATATCAGCAGGAAATAACAACACTTGGGAAATTCAACCATCTCTCTGAATGTGTAAAATAAATTAAACATATAGTATTCTGTATTATCTTGCAATGGGATTGTGCTCCAAATGGGGACAGATATGATTATAGTATTAGCTTATCCTCTTTTGCATTTAGAACATTTTTCCCTTGCTCACACTGATAGAATACAAAAAAAAAAAAAAAAAAGTATCCTCAATCCACTAAAATAAATACTTCTGTTATATTATCTTGCTTCAACAATGAATAAAGCAACCATGCAGGTTTATAATATCAATTCACAGGGCTCTTTCTGCTTCAGTGAACTGTTACTGAAAGGTTGGGAACTGCTACAGGCAGATGGGACAAAGCTGCTGGAACAGGATTTCCATTATTCCCCACCTGATAAACCCACATCAGAGAGAGCTCAGACTTCAGAACCTCTGATTAGAACAGTGCAAGGACTCTGAGTATTTTGGCTCTGAGCATCTGATCACAGCAGCTGTATTACACCTCTAAGTTTCAGGGTTGATCTGATCTCCCATCAGGAGCATCATTTATGTTCTCTCCTTTTCCTTTCCTTACGTTGGGATTGCAATAAAATGGGAATTCAGGAAAGGCAAAGAGATCTGGAGCTATCACACACATAGAGTTATGACCAGAAGCACTCACATACTGTAAGTGAGATCTGAAGTAATAAAAATATTCTGTATTCCAACTTTAATAATTAGTTGACACTTTTTTTGTAGAAGGAGGGAGGCACAGGGTAGCTCACATCTCAAGGGAAGCCAAGTATAATGCTTAATAATTAATTAAATCCTGCCAGGTGAAGTCACTGCCATGGATTTCTTACAAGTAAGGAATTTCTTTCTGCAGACTTATCTACAGTCACATTCTGGAAATATTCTTGCTTAAAGTAACAGCTCCATTTCAGTTTTTTCTTTCCTTTTCACTTCAAAATACTGATCTTTGCAATTAGGCCAGACAACCCCAAAGAATCTTTCCTGTTTCCCTTTTGCTGCTGAACACTCAATAAGCACCCAAACCCAAACCATTTGTGCACAACAATAAACTCAAGGCTTTAATTAAATAAAGCATAAAACAACACAGCATTAATAGAGTGTAATGGTACCAATTCCAGTGCTCAGTGATTACCTGCTATGATGGCAATCCCTTCAAGTTCCTTGCTCACATTTTTGGTTTTTTTCATCACCAACACTAAGAGCCCCAGATTGCCCCTTTTCTGCCAACTGCATTATTCACCTTTTTTTACCCTGAGCCACACTAAGACTTGAGCAACAGTTGGAAAAGAAGTAGAGCAATTAAAATGCATATTTTTATGTCATAGCACAAGGGCTGAACTCACCAGGGAGGCAGGAGAGAAACTGCTGCTACGAGAGCTCTTTGCCTGAGCATTTTGCACTGCATTGTTGGGATCACAAGTTTGAGGTTCTTATTACCTCAAGCAAACCTGGGCTTTTGGAAGCACATTTTCTTCCTGGAGTGAGACAAAACTTGAAATAGAACTGACTTGTGATATGCAAAACTCCTGATTCAGCAAAACACAAATTAAAAAAAAAAAAAGGAAGCCTGCAAAACTAAAAATACACCCAAGTTGAGTGATTTCAAGAGCTTGCAAAAAGTTCCTCGTGTACCAAAACTGGAATAGCAACCTAGTGGAATATTTACAAGAATATAACTACTTGTTAAAGCAGTGCATTCTTCACCTAAAGCCTGGTAAAGAACAGCTTTCTACCATAAGGAAAAATGCATTTTTTAAGACCATGACACCTCTCATTGGTGTCACTGTGTCAAATTCAGTTCCTACTGCTTGGTTGCCAAGAAAAGAGCCAAGCTCTTCAGCATGTAAGGAAGCTGCCCCTGAAAAAAAAAGGTTTTAATGGTCTGGAAAGTCTGTACACATGTTCCAAGCAACTTCCACTTCAGCTGCAAACTTTGCCTTGGCTGTATGTTCTTTGGCAGCACCTGGTGGAATCTGGATAAAACTGCAATAATAACATCAAAGTTACAGCTCAAGTACTTTTTGTATAAATACTGCTGAGGAAGTTACATCTTGAAAGCATGAACTTCAAGAAAAGAGCTCGTTTCTTCTGTTTTGCTAAACATCAGTGGGGATTTCTGTAATATCAACTAAAAATACTTACAATCTCTAGCTTGAGTCAAGATAAGCAGCTTGTTTTACACTATAAATAAATAAAGAACAGGAACTAAGAATTAAAAATGCCATCTATTTAATAAAGCCTGGAAGAAAGCAAAGATTTCTTATTTGCAATAAATGACCCACTCACTGCAACAGGTCAAGGAAACTGATTTCTCTGCAAAAGTAACACACGTTTTGAAAGTCATTTTAGAGAAAGTATCTGACCATATTTTGTACTTGTCTCTTTCAGTGACTGGGAAAACCTTTTCAGTTTAGTCATTAGCAGAGAGCAAGCATTCAAATTAAACAGAGACCTAGTAAGTAATGAGATATTATCTATTTGTGGTGCAGAGCTTTCAAAATTGAAATATCCTATGAAAGTATTCACACAGAAGGGGGAAGGGGACCTCCAACTTATACTATAGGAGGTATTTAGCATAATATGAGCTGGTGGCTGTCAAATTAGTCTTGTTTGAAATACTGTAATTAGCAGAAGGAAGCCTAACATAACTTATCACACTTAGCCACTTGTATTCAAATCATGCTAAATAGTTTTGAAGCCCATAAAGACTTCCCTCCCACACTATGGAAGCACTAAAACCCAGCAGCATTTAACTCCAAAAAGAAATTTATTTATAAAAATTGTATATTTTTCTCTTTAATCACTCTAAGAATAAATTAATGAGCTACTGGCACAGGTCAGAGAATCTTGTACTTTAAAGTTATCAAAATTTATATTAAAATAAAACTTGATAATTGTGCTGACAACCAATATCCAGATGTTTTTATACCAGTTCTATTGTAAGTAATTTTGGGTTCTTGTATTTCTAAATCCACTGTCCCCATGATGATTTGGCTTCCCAATTCCAAACACATGAAACCACTTCACAACCCCAGGTCCTGAAACACCTTGCAAATCGCTGCTCATCATTCCAGTTTCTCCTCCCTATATTCACTTTACAAACAATATTCCTATGTTGTAAATTAATCCAAGGTGTGAGAGAAATGCCAAGAGGTTACCACGACACAAGAGCTTTCTGGCAAGCATAAACTTAACACTTATCCACTTAAAATTCCTATCTAAACATTAAACAACAGGATCACTGAATTTTCCTTCAATGCCTTCCACCTGACTACCAAAAAGAAAAAACCTCACCAAACCTCTGAGAAGTTTGAGGAAGGGTAAATGTCAATCACTGATCTCACCTTTTCAATGCCAGCACCATGCAGGGGAATCACAGACCCCCCAGGACAACTGCTTAGGACAGAAATCAAGGTAAAAACTGCATCCACAACCCTCCATCTTCAGTGTCGTGGTGTTTGACTGTGATGTCTCACCATAAGAAAAAAAAAAGAGACTTCAGCATTCTGTCATTATGCAGAACTTCAGTAAACCTTGTTGCATGTTTTCTGTTCTGTTGGGAAGGTTGCAGAGCTGTCATTAGCCTTGGATGTTTTAATGGACAAGACTAAGTTCAGATTTCTGAGCTGTTCCAGCACTGCACAGCCTTACCTGAGCTAAATAATTTTTTCAATAAACAGTTTTAACCTTTTTTTTTTTTTCCCCCTCAGTTCAATTACTGAGAATTACCTTAAAAAAAGGCTTTTTCTTAACTCTTCAGTGGCACTGTAACCTCTTTTTCTTTTAATAAACCAGCTTGGTGCCATTCAAAACATGCGTATCTTTAATTTATTTTTGATCTGCTGTTGGGGAAAAAGGACAAAGGGAGCAGACAAAAGGTCCAGCGACTGGAGTTCAAAATTCAATTTCTTTAAATGCATTTACTTGAAGGCTCTAAAAGTCACGTTATAGTTTAATCTTCCCCAAACCATTCCGTTTCTGCTAGATTTAGCACTTTTGTCCCTTTATATTCACCGACTTCACATAGCTTCTCCCAGGCTGGCAGGCCAACATATTAGAAATAAAATGCAATTCTGGTAGCTGACACTTCAATTTAGCTTCTTCAGTAGCAAAGATCATCAACTGCACTGCTTTTTCCCATGACAGAAGATCACCTAAATATCACTTAACTGATGGGAGCTCTGTTGGTAATGCATACACTGTCTCCCCACTACATTACCTCCATGCTGCCTGGACCAAAAATCAATTTTTAATTGACTGTATTATTTGAGGAATGTGGCCTATCCACTACACACTGCTGATAGATTCTCCTAGCTTGTGTGTCAGCAAAGACTGGAAAATTTCAAGCATCTCCAATACAGTTATTCAAGGATTTATCCAGAAGCCAGATGAACACCACAGGTTTTTTCAGTGCTGCCCCTCCAGTATTCTTTTCTGGCTTGCAAAGTTAAGTGTCTAAAGCACAGTACAAATGAAAAGAAAATTAAAAAAAAGGGAAAAAAAAAAAAAACAGGGAAAAAAAACCCAAAATCAAAACACACAACAATGAGGTTTTCCCTGAAATGAAAATTATGCAAAGGATGCAAATGGAACACAGAGGACTAAGAGGGGACTTGGAAAATTCCCTTTAAGCACTTAAAGTCTGCCAGTGGATTATCCTGCAGAGCATCAATCTGCAAGAGCCAAGAACAAGCTGGAATACCTGGCTCCAGCAGCAACCCCAGTGTGATTTCCCAGACTTCAGCTATAATTTCTGCAATAAGATCTAAGCCCAAACAGCTGAGGAAAGGGTGGACATGAGAAAGCAGCATTATCCAAATGAAAACACAGAGGTGAGTGGGCATCTAATGCTTGACACTTTACCAATAAATACTGCAGGAAGCAATTTTATGAAACAGGAGCTAAGTTATTCATTGCCTGCTTGGCACAGAGATTATAAAAGTTTCTACCACTCCAGGGAATTCTGTGACAGCTTAGGTGTATAATTTCATTTATATATAATTTTTTATTTACTTTCATCAGTGTTTTTCTTTCTGCTTGAAGAAAAAAGAAAGGCAACTGCACTGCTGTACTAAACAGAAAATCTACCTTTACACCACAGCCATTTCCAGCACACTCAAGTGACAAATTCTGTACTGTACTCACATCAGTTCTGACAAAATTTGATCTATGTAAAAAATCAGTACAATTCCAGAAATCACTAATTTAAGATAGTGATTTCTTGCCAGTAAATGATATATATGAGGATGACAATAATGATAATATGAGGATGCATTTGGCTTCATTTCCTGAGTCCCATTTCACAAAGGTCTAAACCACATTTTTCCTTTAACCACATACATTAGAGCATCACTAAGTGGTCAACAGGATGTTGTTTTTTCAGTCTCTGTGCATCTCTCCAAGCAAGTACCAACATAATTTCACAGTAATATTACATATATAAAATATTAGATATTTGATATAGATACACAATATAAAATATACTATGTAGTATATATAGGGTGTATATATATAATGTATATAATATAATAACATGGTTGGCATTTAATGCTACAGTCTGCTGGACCATGTTGAGCCAGAATAACTTGATTTATTTCATAAAGTCAGTCCCTGATATAACCCTCAGTAAGACAGTGATGCTGCCACTCCTCCCCACCAGGAACAAGGATGCTGCAAAGCAACCTGGCTGAGCCATTCCTGCTGCTTTCTTTTCCAGAAGTGCTTCTGGCTCTTGCCAGTTATTTGCTGGCCAAAGCCTCCATCCTCAGAGATCAATCTCCTGACAGTCTCTTAGGTTTCTCTTACTACTGCTACCAGATCTGTGCACTGCTGGATTACTGGCAGAACAAATCTGACCCAATTAGCCAGAGTCATATTTCTAGCCAACAGACTAAAACACATGGTTCAGAGGGTTTTTTTCCTTTTTATGAAAGAAGACAGAAATACCTGGTCTGGCACAAAGTTGGAGGGAGAAAGATAAGATCTGATTTGGGTTACAGCTTTCAATACAAAGAGAGCCTGTCAAAGATTCTGTCACATCAGCACCTTGCACCTGGTTAGCACCAATAGTTCTGATGTAGTACTAAAAATCCTAAAAGTCAGACTTTCTGCATCATCAGACTATACCCCATATATTTTGCTGCCAAAATTCATAGATTCTGCAACTAGATATTCACAGAAACCTCTGCTCCTCCACTTGAAAAATAAACACAGACTCTGGGTTTTTCAGACCTCTCTGCACTTCCCAAAGCTTAACCAGATGTCAGAGAAAAACAAAGCCAACTTGATGCAATGCCATCCAGGTCTCTGAATGCTTCAGTCATTGTCAATCATTGCTCCAAAAGAACTCTGTATTTAAAACTAAATTTATGCTCTGAAACAAGAAAAACATGAATAAAATTGCTTTAGCTAAAAGAGTACACTTTATTCCCTTTTATTTCAGAATCAGGGACATGGTTATAGTCCAGGTTAGAATGCATTTTTCATATGCTACTGATGTCCCCTTTCAATACAACTCTGTCCCCATACAAATACTCTTGAAATGCTAAAGCCCTAAATTCAATGAATTCAATGCCTACAATATGTAATTCTGAAAACCAGCTGCTTTGCAAAATTATTTATAGAAAAAAGAAACAAACTTGCTCAACCAATACACATGAGTGGACTTGATGCCCAATGTGAAGGAATCTTCACGTTGCTGTTCCATTAACACTTTGGACTTTGATACCCCAGTGCAGCTTTGAGCAATTCTCACTGTGCTATTACAGTCTACAGCATTTAAAAGCCAGTCCAGACCTTTTAGAAGGTTATAGTCAAACTCTTGTTCATCTGCTGATCATGAAAAGTGAAAAATCAGGATTTTTTTTTTCCTCTTAATGAGAGAAAATTTAGCTCCTATGTAACTGTAACTTGGAGTGCCCTAGGGATGAGTCCACAGTGCAAAAGATTCCAATCTTATTTCAGTAAAACCAGCAATGATATGCTACTTGTACACAGCACATTCCCTCTATCCAAGCTATTTTACAAGTAAAGAAAAGGGGTATGTTAAAATAAATATTCTCAGTTTTCAGAAGCATGCATCAGAAAGCCAGAAGTCCTGAGTCTTCCATTGGGACTTCTCATGTTTCTACAAAACTACAGCAATTGTACAAAACTTCTGACTTTGCACTGGGTTTTTGCATTAGAAAGCAAAAACTGCACTGTAAAAGGGTAAAATAAAGGCTAAAATAAAGCCAGGCTGCATTTGATTTGATGCACTACGTAGAGCCAAGCAACAGCCTAAAGGCTCCTGCTGGTCCAGGTCACTGTAATGAAACCAGGACTGAACATGGAACACAGCAGCACAGAGCAGATTTATACTCCTAAAATTTGCATTCTTCAGAATAAGTCAGAATAAAGTGGCAATGAAAACTCCCTCATTAATTCCAGTATTGGGAAATAACAAAACTGACTAATGCTGAACATAAAGTCAAGGAGATTCTATTTGTGGACCAATTTTAGAGTCTGTTTTGTAGAGAAAAACAAAGTTTCAGATCAGAAAAGATTTGTCCATCACTGACTAATGATGCAGTGATTGACAGCAGGATTTAAACACCACCATGGAAGTGTTAAAATACTGCTGACTTCAGCGATTTCTGTTGTTGTCTATGCAGGAAGATGTCCCTTTCCTATCAGCTGAAAGCCATTGATAATTATAATAAGATATTAATAATAACCTCTCTTTTAACATTTCAAAATCCTAGATATTGCAGGTAACAAATTTTGCAGACACCTGGGGCAGCTGCTAACAATGCCATTTTTCAACCATTTTTGGGGGGTTCCTTTGTATTATGTATTAAACTTCTATTTTACAGTTCTCTAAAATGCTACTTCAAAGTACCAGTGCTGGAAAGCTGTATCTGCCTCTGGCTACGTGCAGGCAGTATTCTGGCTTTTTAGCTCCCACACAGAGACTCCTTCAACCTAGTTTAATTCCTACTTGTTTCTGATAAGCAAGTTTATGTCCATCCTTGGCTTACAGAGCTCTAATTCCTTTATCACATTCCAAAGATGTTTTTCTTTAGCTGCAGTCACAAACAGCAATGCAGTTCCCCTCCTCCTATCACCTTACTGCTTTACACTACAAACCATACTAATTAATTTAGGCATATATAGTAGTAAAAAAAATTAAATGTAACTCAGATATTTTCTCTATTTCATACTCATTTAAAAATCTATTGATCTGAGGCATGCTAAGTACAGGACAATGTGCAGAGAGTTCATTTGTCCCACAGGAAAAGAAAATTTCTAACAAGTCATCACTTCCCACAGCCCTCTGTTGATATTTCAGAAATGTCATTTTTTCCTTGGATATATTCAGAAAGCTTTCTACAAGTCTACAAATGCATCTTTTCACTAACATAAATGCATATTTTAATAACAGTATCACATAATTCTTCAATGAGACAAAGAAATAAAAGGCTTCACCATTTCTGTATCCCCCAAAACAAAGGTAATAAGCCTTTGTCTTGGCTTTTTCATGTCTGTGAGCTTTAAGCATTTCCCTTAATGAGCTTTGTTTCTTTGTACCTCTGGAGATTAGTATTCTGCCCAGCAAAACAATTTATTGCCCAAAATGTTACTACTGCTGATAAAATCTCAGCTTCTCCAATACTTCTGCCTTGACAGCTAATACCCTAATGTTTCATTTACAGCTGAACAAAGCAGCTTATCTCCACTAAAAGGGGAATTAGTTAGTAGTAAGAAATAATTTCAATCATCTGTTCTGCTTCCAAAGTAAAGTGATGACTTGGGCATTCTTGCTGCTATCTGATGACAGGGATGTTGCAGTTCCTGGAATACAGAACAGGTCTGTCACAGGAGCTTTGTAATTCCTACAATACAGCTACAAGGATTAGGGGAGAGTCAGGTCCCTGCTGTCAAAAAATCTGCAAGCAGCATTGTGCTGCAGTCAGCAATTTTACTTTACAGACAGGGCACAGGCTCAAGGGAAAAAGAAAAAAAAAACCAGCTCTGATCAATCAATATTTTGTATTTTTTTTTGTATCTGCAAGTCTTGGTAATTTTTCAACAAGTAGATGTATATGTGGAAATCCCTGTTAATAACAGAAGAGATTTTGTTGACAAAATCCTAATTTCAAGTGCATGCTTTGAAAAATGGCTTTATCACCTCACTATGTAACTAATTCTGTGTATTTCCAGGAATAAAAATCTGCTAGGATTTTATCTCCATGCCATATACACCAAATCAGTTGTGAAATTCCTACCTGGAGTAGTTGATACACGTTTTGAAATGTCTGTGGCAAAGCAAAAATGTTTTTTGCTTGATGTCTGAGTGACCTTCTTATCCCAACATCATTTTTTTCATGTTGTTTCAGAATAAGGTCACCTGAATAAATCAGGAAAAGCAGCATAACATTTGCTCACACTCTATTTTCTCTCTATATTTTCCCTGCCCTGATGCTTTTGTAAATAGTTATTTATTTGCACTGAGTTTAAGAAAATTACAGAAATAATTAGAACTGCAGTGCCATCCTTCCAGTCTCCTCACTTCTTTAATTGGTCATCAATTTATGAGAGCATAAACATTCAATGATAACGTTTTTAAAAACCAGTAGCACTTTTATCAGAAGAAATAATAGATTTTTGATATCAGTGCTAAATTGCTGGAGATGAAACGTGCATTAGATCAAATCTTTAAAGTGACTGAAATGAACTGATATTACAGAAGAATCACTCAAAATACCAGCACAATTTCTGAAATTGCAAAGGCCAAGAAAAGAGCAAATATTAAATCCCTGCATGTTCTCCAACCTTTCATTTGCATGCCTACATTTACATCAATAAATGCACACATGCAAGTGGCTCCTTAACTTACTTGTATCATAAGCATCTTTATATAGTAATAAAAAATGGATAGAACACTTTTTGTTCATATGAATTATCATATATGAATTATCAACCAACTTGGTTGCTAATTAAAAATGCTTATTTAGCTGAATAACATTTTAATATGTTATTTTCATTCACATTATTTTCATTTTAACATGAAAAAGCCAAGGTGGGAAAACACGATTTTATGAAAGTGCCATGAAAGGTTTCAATCTTATAACACAGGTGGAATAAAAATACTTTTATCTACCTTGAAAAGGACAATTTTCTTCTTGGCTTAGTGACTACTGACAACAAAAATACACAGAAAATTCATAAAAATGGTAAACCAGTGCAATCAGAACATCAGCTACAGACAGCTGTGTGTAAAATGAAACTGGGAGAGGATCTGGCATCCCATATAACCTCTGGCACCCTGGAAATAATAAGGATATGAATACACATTTACATGAATCCTGGAGTTCCTATTCACTAGAATCTTATTTCAAATGACAAGGTTCCAGGTAAAGGAACCATATCAGATGAGGTCCCACAGGATCCTGAAGATCACACAGATGGAAGCTGGATTTTATCCTAATTTACTCCTCATGGCAGCAATGACAATGTCCACAAACACAGAAGCATCAGAGTTCTATTTGGCCTGGAGTTGTTTCATTTTTAGTGCAGGTTCTGTGCCATCATTAATCTTTGAAAATACTATTAATTTAATGATGCATGCCTTAAAAGTGTAAAGACAGCTTCACAAGATTTAACTCCACTGACACAAGAAGCACTGAGGCACTGGAACTCAATTTTGCACAAAATATTTGTTCCCTAAAAGTAAATTACAAGATTTTACAAGTAGCAAGCACCAGAACTGGCTTCAGCCACGCTGCAGTTGCTACATTTGACATTTAGGACAGTTTCAAAATGCAGTTGTTTTCCTTCTCACTTAACTATTAGTAATTAAAAAATTATATTAATTTGACAGCATGCACAACAAGATGTGGAAACTTCCCATCTGCTGCACACTGTCAGTTCAATTGCTTAAGAAAATGGAAAACTGGGCACGTGGGCTGCAGGCATTGGCTGTGGTCACTTCTGTTATTTATTTTTTGTTTCTACACCTCATCACACATAGAATGAGCTTCATTTCCAGTTAACCTTCCCCTGAAATAAGGGAGGACCAAAGAATCATTACAGCTGGAAAAGACCTCAGCTGCTTCTCATACAACTTCTTCTCCAGACCCTTCTCCCGCCATGTGCCAGCAACTTCTTATAGAAGGACCCAAAACTGAACAGTCTACACTTCATATTTTTATTCTGATGCAATAACTCCTTTATCAAATAACATGAGCTACTTAAATCTATATAAATTTTGAATTAAGAACCAGCCTGCCCCTGAGTCCTCATGCAGCCCACCAGCCTCTCTGTAGGAGCAGGTGATGGTACAAACATCCTAAACCTTAAAGTCAGAATTTCCCTTGGTTCCTACGTTTAAAAAAAAAATAAGGTTTAGGAAAAGCAGCACTAAAACCAAATATAGCAGTAACATGTGTGAATTACTGAATACGGATGAGAAAACACAGATTTTCTATGATTCTTGGACAAATTTAGCAGCTTGATCCTATCAACTGCAGGGGATTTGGCAGTTAAAATAGCAGAGCATCTGTGACTTGGACTTTTCTTGGAATCACAGCAGAACTGAAAGATAACTCCTGAATCACTGTGTCCAGTCACCTGCTAGGAAGCCACATGATGTAATTTCTGTAAAGAAACTGAAGAAACTCTATTTTAAAATAAATGTTTGACCTTCCCCAGGCCATGCTCAAACTGGAATCCTGCTTCAGAAACTCCGACTAAAGGTTGTTTTATTTCTCTTCATAAATGACAATGGACTCTGTGTATTTATTTTTGTGCCTTTTACCTCAAGATTCTCTGCATACCCCTGGCTGGTGACACCAAAATTTTCATAGGAAATAATGACAGCCTCTTCTCAGCCTTTTTCTTTGCTTGACCAGACATTCCTACCTCTTTTCTAATAGGACAATATTCTCTGTTCCCCTCATCCTACCAGCTCTTATCTGCACCTCTTCTACTTTGTGTTCACCTGCCAGGATTCAGCTGCACCATCAGGAAACTTCAGACATCAAATGTGCTTAAAAATGTTGTATATAACATTAGACTTTGAACCAGTTGTGTGCTTGGGATGGATAATTCATTAAGTGACATTTAGGAGCTATGAAAATAATAATAAAACCTTAGTTGCACACTCCTTGAACACAAGTAATGATGGGTCAAGCAGAAGAACACAAGGGCAACAACCTGGATTTGAAATCAGATTAAATGTACAAATTAGTTAAAAATCAGTTTTATGACTATGATCAGTCTCTGGTTTCAATATTTTAAGCATTATTCTTTTAGAGTTTCAAGCATTCTGCTGGTAAGGAGAACCACACAAATTAAATATCTGCCTTTTAATAGCACATTCTGTGATTACAGACTGCTTAAGCAGTTTGAGAACATTATTTTAAGCATTTGTTTGTACCCACGTTATGGCTGGAGAGCTATTTGCTCACTATGCCTCATTTTCTTTCTAAATACCTCTCTATTTATTAGGATGACCAGCAGTAATTATACGCAAATTACTTGCCAACTAATAAACTAGAGTTTCTTTAGATTCTCTCCATTTTACAACAGGCTACAATGATCCTTATATTATTGGTGTCTTTTTTAGGTGGCCACTTTTAGAAGAAACCACCAGAACAGAAGGCACCATGACAAAAAGAGGATTTTATGGGCTAATCAACCAGGAATATTTCCTAATATTATACTCCATGCCAACACAGATCATCAGAGTTGTAGGAAGTCATGGATATTTACTTAGTATTATGCAGGACAAGTTACTCACTATGGGCTATGTTATGCCTGGTCCACCTGGGTGTATGCTACAGGATTTGCTGTCTGGTGAATGTGAGCTCATCAGAAATATGAAACTGGTGCTGTGAGTGCATAGGGATATAGTGGCATCATCTTCTTTGCCTAGCAAAAGATAGAATATTTAGATATATTTAGAGTTGGAGGGCAGGGCCTCAGAAGAAAAGGAACTTCAGTTGAGCTATAATGACTTATAAAAGTGAAATATCTGCTCTCCAGACTGGGTAAAATGTTGTCCCTAGCCAAAAACCTACTGATATAGAAAGTTCGTGGTCAACCAACTCTTCCCAAAAGTTGAAAGGGATTTTCCTCACTTGAACAGTTTTAAGTGTCAGGCAGTTCCCTAAAATACTTGCATTGCCTGTAGATCTTTTGATAAATGAGTAATTTATCATAAATTTATCATTAAACATAGCTAATATATAAGCAACATGACCCACAGATAGATCTCGTTGACCAATATGAAACCACATTGAATCTGAAACACATTTATCTCATTGTATAATTTAGAAAGAGTTTTTATGAACCTCTTTAGTTGGTGTTCCTTCCATGCTACTGAAAGTACTATAAATATGCAAATTACTGTAAAGTGAAATAAAAAAGTTATTATTAAATGAATTAGATGTGCCTCAAAGGAAGACATGAGGAACACTTTTTTTTTGTTTGCTTTCTGTGTCCAAACCAACTCTATGTTTACAGGGATCTTTTACAGGTTGGCACTAAATAATTAATGAAGATAGAAATAAAAGAGAAAATTATTGAACAAGCTTAGTGTAAAAAGAACTCTATAGCCATGAATTATCTATACTATAAACACACTGCTATTTCTTAATGTAAAAATTATACAGATAGCTTCTGTATAAACAGATACAAATTCAAGAACATTTAAATGCTGGAATTTGAAATTTAAATACATCAGATAAACTTGCCATCTAAAGGAACTACAGAATCTCCTAGATGACTTATCAAATATGCAAATCTGCAAAAAAAGAGTAATTACATTCACCCATTTTCTTTGTCTTATCCTTTCGGAAAGCTCTGCAGCAGGTATTTTAAGTACAAACACCTAAACTGAACTAAGGAGATTTGGGAGGCTTAGAACTTCTTCATTTAATTGCATTACAAGTCTATAAGTAGAAAGAGATTTAGTCTGAAGTGGTACTTATGCATTATTCCTTACAGCTTTCCAGGAACTGGGAATCTCTTAAATTCTTAGCATTCAAGGTATTCTGGGTTTATAATTTAAACAGAAAATAGTGGTGTAAATGGAGCTTAAGAAGTGTCCAATAATCACATGATATTTTAATTTTGCAATCACTAATAGTCCAAAGCAACTTCCACCCCCCCCAGAGGTAAATTAATCAGTGTTCTGCAATTCCAGGCTGTAAACTGAATATCAGAATTTTTAACATTATTATCTATATACAGGAGAGCTGTAACTGTTCAACATCTGTTAACAAGAAGGCCAAACACATTAATTAAAGCTATACATCATTCTAGATAATAAGTAATAATTAAGAAGAATTACCACCCTAAATAAGACCAATACCACTGTTTCAACTAAAGCTTGAAAGTGGAATTCAAAAACCCAAAATAAACTCTTGGGAATGTAAATGTCCTATTATGCAAACTGTTTTCTTTAAGTATGATATAATTTAAGTAATGAAATAAATCTATGCTGTTAAAATATTTAACAGAACTGAGAATAATGAGAAGACATAGGATTAGTTTAATTAGTTTACTGAAATGCAGTTCTTATGGTGGCTAAATGTGATATATTAGCTTCTGGCATTTGGAATAAAAAAGAGGTAATTAGTTCTCCTTCCAATCTATTGTTTTCTTTGAAGAAGGAATTGTAATATTTCAGCCTGCATAACAGGAAATAAGACAAGGAGCATAAAACTTCTTCATCCAAGAGTACATCTCTGGTGAGTTAGAAGAGAACAGAAAAAACTGAAGTATTCAGGAATGTCATCTTGAATACATACATTTCATTTGCACTGGTGCAACCATACAGATTCAAATGAAATTACAGCTGCTCAAATCACACAGGTCCATTGGTTGCTTATGCCTGCTTAATTTTAGGATTTGTTAGAAGTTTTGTCTCCCTATTCAGCAACTACTTCATTACTCAGAAACTCCAAATTAAGAGAAGAAATATTTCCCAATATTTACTACTGAATCCTTAACTTCTCCATTGTAAGGTCAGGATCTAATTTGATTCCCATAAAAGTTATGAAAATAACACTTGAGTATCCTTTCATAGAATAAATATTGTTTCACAGTCAGAAAGCTACTTCATGGTAATTCTACATTTCTAAAGACAGCTGTATGGAACATATTGAACAAGGAATACAAATGTTTTATCCATCTTTTTTTAAGAAAACATAACATTTGAATTTTCTGTATTAAGTCTGAGGATATTATTCCAATCAAGAAATATGAATGTATTTAATCTGGAATTTAAAGGCTCAAGAAATAAACTGCCTGTAACAACCAAAACCAGTGTTTGTGCTAACACGAAGATGGGAACAGGAGCAATACAGAGAACTTGATGTCTTGAAAAGCTACCAGATGATTTTCTGTTAATACAATTATAATGGGACTAAATTTATTTTAGCTTAAAGACTCAAATGGGAAACCCTATTCTGCAGCATACTGAAAAGCCTCAGGCCCTAGTATAAAAAGACTTGCCATCTATCATTTAATTTTGGGGTTATTTGGACTGGTATTGCATATGTAGCATCTATTTAGCATTCTGGAGTTTGGAGGACTCCATGCACAAGCAATTCCTAAATTGAAATACAGCAGCTCAATCACAAAAAACATGAGCTCAGCCAGCAATACAGACATGGACAGAAATTTATAGAAATTATGAGAATATAAAGATCCAGCTCATAGAAGGGTTCAGTTGGAATATATATGATGATGGTTTGGACTGAAGAGTCCAACTGAGCTCTGAGAGACACAAGAAACATCCAAGCCATGCAAAGTCTTCATTCTTCATGTGTTTTTCAATGCATCCTACATGCATCTCACTAACCTCAGACTTTCACCACCTAGGTGATTTTAATAATTAAAACATAGACTTGCTTCAGAATGGCAGAGATGCCAAACTTCATGGGTTTTGTTTGGTTTTTTTTAAGTACCCTGAATTTATGACATGGAGTTGCCATATCCCTATTAGGAAAAGTGGACAGAGCTGTGATTTATGCAGTGTAGAAAATGATCACCTCATTTACTAATTGGTAAGGTGAAATATAGAAAAAACCTTGTGCACTACTGCTGCTGCTGATATTGAGTCTGGGAATATGAGCAGTGAGCACAGAAAGAGGATTTTGCTTCACTTTTAAGTATACAACAGTTTACTACATGGTTTGCATGAAAATCTTGACTACACTGAAGACTAAGCTGATTTTTAAGGTTTTTTTATATATACTTTCTTATAGGCACTCATTCATCTCACTCCACCCCCTCAAAATACAGTGGGCTTTGTATATTCAGAGCAGAAATGTTGCAACTGATATGAACTACCCAGGATGATGGAATTTTCCTTCCAGTTACCTGCTAGAGAGGATGAGATCCAATATTGGTCCAGGCATTACAATTCTAGAGATAACACCCCAAGTGCTACAAGGAGCACTAATTCAACAAAAATTTACTTGTTATCTGCAAGGGGGAACAAGGGGAGAAGAATAAAAAGGAGAAAAAAAAAATAAGAAATTCCTCCTTTTCCTCATGGAGTTGCCCAAGGATAAGGATGCAGTGGAACACTCAGAAAATAATGACCTAGAGGTGGGCAGAAAATCTGACCTTTAGTGAGGCTCATTTTCTGCCTGGCTAAGAGTTGGTACCAAGCACATACAGCACTAGTGTAGTAGTAACTCTAGTAGTAGTAGTGTAGTAACTAGTAAGTAGAGTTACTACCACTGCTCCATACCCATCTCCAATTACCAACCAACACCTAAGGAGCAGATTTTCACCTCCTGCGTAGTGCCAGAGGGGAAAACAAAGTTAAAGTTCCACTCATCACAGAAGAAGGAAGCTTTGGAAAAATCCACAGGCTCAACTGCCTGAAGTATTCATCTGACAAAATAATAAAAAAAAATAATAATAAAAAATTCTTGGGAAAATTCTACAGTTTTAGCAATCTCTACCTGCACTCGAGTACTTGCACCCAACTACTGGAGAACAAGTGTGTTTCTCTCAGCCAGGAATAATACTTTTTTTTTTTTATACATTATTTACCTTAAGGAGTTCATCAACACAAACATTTTGGCTGTGTGCAAGAACAATTTGGAAATAACCCTCAGGAAATGAAACAAAAAATTAAGGATTCAGAGGCACAAAGAAGATGGAATCACTTTGAAGGGATGAGTTGAGTGTGTCAGGGAGTGATGGGAACCTGACAAGTTTTCTGCTCTAAAAACAGTCTTCTGACTTAGTAATAAATCCAATATCATCCTTTTTGATATAATCTTATACCAAGAAGGTGACATAACTATTTTTTTTAAGTTTGGTGAAGGAAGGGAGAATGTATTTCCAACCATAAATCCTGGCAGTAAATTAGAGGCAAAATGTCACCTAAGCTGAAATAACTCTGCAGTTCCTGCATGGACAATATTCAGTACAGCCTAACAGTAGTTTCAGTGTTATTCTTTTGTGACACCTCTATTAGTGATGATGCTAATGTACTTTTTGGCTTTGAGAACCCAAATTGGTGTGTATTAAACCATAAGATGTCTAATTATTTGAACACATATGAAAGCAGATGCTGATGCAACACTAAGAAAACATGATTTTCCTTGATTTAGTCAAGCTGCAACACGAGTCACATATTCTGAAAAGCCATTCTTGTCCTTTCTCCAGCTGCACAGGTTTATATCCATTTTATTGTAACAAATATATTCACATCACATTCCAGTGAAGTGTGTTCTCTTTGCCTTTAATCTGCTCACAATGCAGACATCTAGAAACATATAGTAAGCATTTGTTTATTACCTCATTTCCAGCCCTCAGCTGATAAAAAGGTTAATATATACCAGAGTGTGTCTGCTGGAACAAACCAGATGGACTCCAGAGCACTATTACAGGTTGAAGGTCAAATTGATGATTCCAGTAGCCCCTCGTGGACTTGTGTCCAAGGTGTAATATGGAGAAAAGCTGAGCAAGTCTTCAATCACATCTCCTAGCTGGAATTTATTCTGCATTCATAACCCTTAGGTTTATAAATGGAAATGATTCAGCTCTTTTAATAACTGTTGGAAGAGAATTGCTCAAAGAACCCAATTTCTGTGAACTGAATTTTACAATGAAGTTCAGTGTAATGTAAGATATATTACCAAAACCTCTTAAATATAGAACCAGAACCCTAAGAATACTTTTCTCCTCTTCATTTTTACTACAGTAAAAGTCACAAAGTACAAGAACAGATACCGAGTGATAGAGGAATGGACTCAAAGAGTATGAAATGCTCTGGGTAATTCAAGTTCTTTGTATAAGAAGTAATATTACAATAACTTGAATTTTGTTTTTCAGGCATGGTTCATGCTGTGCAGTCATCAGTTGCATGACTCTGCTCTTGTTTACCCACTTCTCTGGTCAATGTGACCGAGGATGAATCAGATTCCTCTATGTGAGCATGAGACCAAGGGGAAAAAATCCTCTACAGAACAAAAAACCAAATCAAACAAAAAATATCACAGCTAGTACAGTAATATTTTAAAGAAAATTTTGTTATTTAGGGATTTTTTTTTGCTAGGACTTTGCAGTCAGCATACAGACATCTAAAAGCAGGACCTAGCATTGGTAGGGTTCTTGCACAACTGTTGCAATGTGGTGCCACCTTCAAATATTACTTTAAGCTACTTTCACTTGAAAATGCAACATACAAACATCTGATTTTCAAATAAAACAGTCATGCTCACACAAACTAGAAGATTAAAGCAGCTGTAACTGAACTTCTAGTGACCAATAGTGATGTATTTAAAATGCAAACCATGCAGGGCTACTGAACTAAACTTAGCTGACTACTGATTTGTTCAGACCACAAAGACACATCCCTTACACACTATTAACTTATCCCACATTACATAGTATTAAAAGGTTTCCCTTAAAGCAACTTGCTGCAATCAGGAAACAAAAGTAAAAAAAAACAAATTGCAACTGAGGCTGTGTTAAGAAATGTTAATACCCACTCAGGACAAGAAATCAGTGGCCAATATACAAAATTTCTGACTGCTACAAAATTGTAAGAAATAACAATTATAGTTTCTGTGCTTAAAAAAGAAAAAAAAACCCAAAAACAGCAAATCAAAGCACACCCCTCCCAAAAAACAAAACCCCAAACCCCACAGTTCAATGTGCTCTATTTCATTGTCAGCAACCTTGAGGAAATTTTGGAAATTAATTTGATTTATTCTGATTTAAATAACTTTTTTGTGTACACTGACTCAACTCAACCGAAGCAACTATGAAACCAAACCAAAATTACAATTTTACAGAGCTAGTCACCCTTCTTAGGGACTACAGGGTCTTACGAGAAAAACCAAGGGATCTTTGCAAAGTTGGATCTGGGGCTCTCCTAGGCTCTTTCAAGACAAAACATTGCCTTTATATTGCTGCACAAGCAAGGAAAAAAATCAAGCAGGTATCAAACAGTCACGAAAATCAAACAGTCTTGCTACACGTGGGCCAAGCTACTCACACTTTCAAACGAGGCTGCCAAGAAGTCTTCTACTCGTACCATGTATTCCTGGCTGGCTGCCCAGGACCATCTGTTGGGAGAGGCACAGTGCCAGCCTTAAACTCCTATTACCCTACCTGAATCATCTGATGAGGAAAGTAGATGAGAAGTCCACCCATAACTACATCCACAAGTCCAAAATAACTCTTTGGAGAATAAAGATACCACATTTGGGAGATGTTCTTTTTCACAGAAAAGGAATATTTCCAATTTCAAGACAAAAAAACCCAACGTGGATGCAGCAAACATAAAAAAACAAGTTTGGAAAGGCATCTGGGAGTTGCCTAAAAAACTTCTTTGGATTTTTCTGCCTATTCCTTCAGAACTTGAAACAATCATTTCTGATTTAAGACTAGGAAAGGACAACTGAAGCTTAAGATGATTGAGAAGTGAACTTTTATATAGCTCTTTTCCTGGAGTAAAGCATTTCTCAATAAAAAAACAATTGAGCATCAATGCTACTGGTGAATTTTATGCCTCCAATATAGAAACAGCTCTTCTTAACAGTGCTTATTACTCACTTTTTAGTAGAATTATTGCATATTGCTTTCATTTCATATGGTCTTGCCAGTCATTCCTGCAGAACAAGAATGATTGTCAATTTAAAAGCACTAAAATGGGTCCTACAGCTGTAGAGTGCAGAATGAGAGCTTGTGAGATGCTGGCCTTCCCTGCATGGGTTTTCCTGGAAAATTATTGGAAAGTTTACTGGAAAGTTTACTGGAAAGTTTACTGGAAAGTTTACTGGAAAGTTTACTGGAAAGTTTACTGGAAAGTTAGGCTGGCAATCTCCAAATCAGAGCATGAATGCAAAAACTAAAGATTATCATCTAGTTTTCTACTAGACATTGCTTTTTAAAAATATCCAGCCTAATTTAAAAGAAATATTATAAAGGAGCCAGGTGTTGGGCACAAATTAAATTGCAGTTTTGAGCAAGGTTTTTTTCAGGCAGTATTTTGCTCAGCATGCCTCTGAGTAGGAATCTGCATATCTGAGACTATATAAAGATAGGATTTAGGAAAAAGCAGTCAAAATTTATATACAGCTGAAAAATCAACATACAAATAAGCAGCCTAGAGAAAAACAGTCATTTTCCATTGGTTCACCCCTAAAATGGGTAAATCTCAGGTCTTTTTAGAGGTTTAAGTGTTATCCAAACCTGGAATGAAAGGTCAGACAACCCAAACATGACAGGGAGTCACTCTTTGAGCTAAATTCTATTCTGAGAAATACAAATTGACAACCCTGAAAGCAAGACTATTTTAAGGTTAAACAGCTTCTTACTCTATGGAATTATCTTGTGTACATACCTAAGAATTCCCAGCAAATGAATGGATAAGGAAATGCTTCTTTTGGGCAAGATATTGGAAAAGTCTGGAATTGCAGCCTGGCAGCATACCTAGCCCAGATGTGACATGGATAATAAATGTATATTTTTATTTGTCTAGTTTGCCTAACCTTACAAGTTTCCAAGGTTTTTGGAAATCCTGAATTTCTGAATGTTCAGCCAAAAATTTCTAAAAAAACCTGATTTTACTCCTGTATCTATAAACAAACCCAAATCATCCAAAGAACACAAATATTATGAAATCTCAGCTATGTCTGCAAATTATATTTGTATGTAAATACCTTGATGAGTGATTGCAGTGCAATCAGTGGAAAAAATATTGTATAAAAACATCTCAAGTTATGGAAAGAGACAGTTTGGTAAAAAAAAAACATTGCTAAAAGATGACAGCATACGTTTGGTCTTGGACCAAGAAGTTTTGAAGCACAGAAAGCATCAAAATAATCTAAGTTAGGCAGCAAAAGCTTCCTCTGGCACAATTCTGGCCCTTTGCATCCTGCAGAGCCACGAGTGGAGGCACAGAAACACATCTGGCAGGACAGTCACAGAAAAAGGTTTCACATTCCACCCAAAGCTTGGGAAAACACTTCAGACAACCCAGAAAAAGCTTTGATCAACAATTCTACAAGTCAAATAGGTCAAAGAATTAAAGCCCCCAATTTCTGCAATATTTTTTTCATCCAGTTGATGCAGGTAAATATGGAATGTCTGCTCTTCATTTCCAATTAAAGAAAAAATTAAATTAAAATGCCTTCTGTTTCTAAATTGCAAACAGCATCCACTCAGCACCACGTGCCTTTGTTTCCAAGGAATAGGTTTCAACATAAGCTCAGCATAAAAACCCACTTTAAATTTTCTTTTCACATTAATAACTGGACCTCCTTTTGCCCCCACAACAAACAAATGTCCACTAACTAAACAGCAAAACCACAATAACAGCCCCAAACCCAATAAAGAATAAAGTAGCCTGTCAGCTGCCCCCATTTTCCATCCTGAGCAGACAAGCTGGAAGCACTGCTCTTCTGTCATGCCTTGACAGTTATAGACCAGTTCTGCACCTTATTAAAGATTGAGCTTTGCCCAGGCTCTCCCTTTTCACCATCTCCTGTCCCCAGCCCAGCATTTATTACAGAGGAGCTGGAGGTTGGTACCATTCATTCTCCTTGGAAAAATTACATAATTGAGAACAAGGCCACATGCCACCAAGGAAGTAAAAAAATACTCAAAGAACACAGCATTTCATTTCATTTAATACTTCTGGATATTCCTATAGATACACTAGGTATCTATATATGTAGATTCTACATTCTAGATAAATACATATACTTCTAGTTATATATATAGCTGATTTCTCTTATTTAGGATATTGTTTAGTTTGAAACCAGAATAAAATTGATAACAGGTTGCCTTTTTATAATCCAAAATAGATTCCTGGTTTGCTAAAAATGTATGAAAACAATTACGCAAGAATTAGTATATGTATATATGATACCTCATACATATTATATGTATTACACATATTATATTATAATACATAATATATAATATATATAATATATATATCTATAATATATGTTTTATATATTATATTATTTATAGCATATAATATATATTACTACATGTGTATATGTATATAAGCATTTGTTATCTGGGTTTTGGTATAATATTACAGCAAGAATTCAGCAGGATGAAACTCTACAGAAGAAAGATTCCCTGGTGTGTGATTTCTCCAGAACACTGTGTGTGTCTCAGACTGTTTAGCAAAGACCACTCTCAACCCTCGACATTTCTTAGAGGCCAGCATGAAAAATCATCACCCAATTTTTAAGCAAAAGCATTAAAAATCAACATGATTCCACAGAACACTGAGCACCGTTGTCTAGACCACAGTTTGAAAAATTGTTTTGTAAAGGTTTGAGTTTCTAGGAGCACTGCTAGCTAATTCTAAACAAAATAGTCCTAAAAATATTCACTAAATATCATCATAACTTCCCAGGCTCCCATTTGGAAGACATGCTGAAAAGGAAGTGTAAACGGCTAAGTGGCAAAAACTGTAAATGAACATAAACTTGTTTCATTACAGAGAGCTAAAAATAGAAAAAAATAACTTTTTAAAGTGGTTTATGTTGGTTTCACTTAACCATTTTGTTTGAGAACAAACAGGAGATGTAATTTCTTTCCAGTTCAAATGGCAACTTCTAATATAAAATTCTATGTCTAGCAACAAAACTACATAAACCAGTAAGAATCAGTAAAGGGTATGGGGAAGGAATATAAAATTCTATATCTAGGAATAAATTAATAAACAAGTAAGAATTTGTAAGGGGTATTGGAAAGTTTAGCCTTTCTTTCATGGATGCTAAGGAAAAGCCTGACAACCTGGAACTTACACAAATGCAAGAAAGGAAGGTTTTTTGGTTTTGTTTGGGGTTTTTTTTTGCTTTTAACATTGATAACTTCTGGGACAGTCTTATCAGTTCAGACTTCAAAACAAGAACAAAACTAGTTAGATTCATGTCAATTTTATGATTTTATCAAAGGACAAATCAACTCACTAACCCTGAGGAGCTGGGAGATGACTCCCTCTGCTCTAGGTATCCATTATCTTCACTTGGTTGTACACCAGGTGTACAGAGCCAGCTTTTGGTTTCTATTATATGGAATTGTGGTGGTAAAGGACCCAAAAAGCTATGGATCACACTGCCAACCTGGTAATGACACCCTGACCAGGGTCTGTTTGTTACCAGACAGAAAGTGAAACACTGAGATTCCTGCTGCATGGCATCCTCCCTGCATGCCAAAACCTTCTTAAAGCCTCTGGAAGACAAGAATTTCATTTATTGCTAGGATATGTACCAACAGAGAGGCAAGAGGCTTCCTTCAGAATGCAGGTATAATTCTCATCAGGCTATTTTTCCATTATCCTTTTCCTCAGAGAGGAAAATCAATAGAGGCCTTTCCCAGCCAGCAGTCTGATGGAGGTTTCCAGTAAGGCATCTGACAAAGAAGGATTCAAGCCAATTAAACTGTAAAAATAACTAGTGGCTGGGGCATCCTGGGGTGGGTGAGAAGAAAAGTTAAACAGAGAAAGAAAAGCAAAGAAGAATATTCCAATTATTGGCTATTGTTGTAGAAAGATCATTATTCCCAGGATGAGTCAATGCATTAGCATTCCATCTGCCAATGCTGGAGCCACCATTTTTCTCCATTTCTGTTTGACCTCAAGCCTTTTATGCATAAATGTCAGGGCTCTTTACAATTAATCATGTCTACCACAGACTAATTGTGGACAACAGTAGTGCAATTAAGACAAATTTGCTTCAAATATTCATGAACATTCAAAAAGCATTCGTTGACACGAGTGTTAGGTACCTAACCACAAAAATCTGACAGCTCTCTTCTGGTTTCAAGCAGCCTCTGCATTAGGAAACTAAGCATAAAAGCAATAGCAAGACCAAAAAAAACCATTCCACCAGTTCCTAAATACATTTGCTTCAGTGTTATACTTGCTACACTACATTGTACATGCTAGAAGGAAACACGGAAAGTAAAAAATACATTTATTCCCCTTTTAACCTTAGGACTAGAGTAAATCCAAAATATTGAACCAAGTTCTGTGTAATTAAAAAAAAATCTTACCTCTACCTTAACAGAATCTTTTTAAAAGTGTTGTTATTTCTATACTTAACTCAAAGAAATAAAAAAGTCATTACAAAATAAGAAACAATGAGACCTGTATTGGTTGTCTTGGTACATTCTTAATAATATGCCTGGTGCTTTATTTGTACCTCACTAAGGAACTAAAGGCAGAAATAACCACAGAAAGCTATTTGTAAGGCCTGACCTACACACAGGAGATGTAATAGAATTTTTTTAATACATGCTTTACATTAAATAATTTCTTGGACAGTTGTGCTATTTCTAATCAGGCCCCGTGGCAACTATTCCCCAACCCCCAGAGGAATAAACTATTCTCACTTCAAACAATTGTTACAGTTTGAATCCAATTGACTCCAGACAAAAGTACTGAGATAATCAGCATATTAAAGCCAACACTATAACCATATGTTAATTATGTAAATGATTCATTTTAATCAGCTAGAACCATGTAAAGAGTTACAAGGAATGCAAATGTAGGGAGTTATTAAAAATCTCATTATTATTCATCTGGGTTCCATGCGTGAATGTATCCATCCAAACAGATGAATTAATAGTTAGATGAAAGATGAAAGAGCTGGAAGGGAAGTCTGGGGGAAACCATCTGGCTTGCTTTGTATCCCTCCCAGCCTTCACCCATCCTGCTGCAGCTACACGGAGAACAACCCCAGAGAAGAGCCAGTGACTCCCTGCACAGCACCTCAACCAGTAGCCAATGGTTCTATAAAAAAAAATCATTTAGGAAAATCACAACACTTCTCATTCTTTCCCAGACTGATCCCCTCAGCAGGGTCAGGAGATGAAAAGGAAAAATAAGAGTAAGTTTAGATGTACTGCTACAAGGAACATGGTTCCATGCTGACTCAAAATACACCACAAGTGTTTATTTATACAAGGGAGTATTTTAAATATTGCTTTAAATACTTCTTTAAATACTTCTTTAAATACTTCTTTAAATACTTCTTTAAATACTTCTTTAAATACTTCTTTAAATATTTCTTTAAATATTTCTTTAAATATTGCTTTATACAAGGAGTATTTTAAATATTTTTCTCTACAGAAATCCCTCTTACAGCTGCCAATTAAATGTTTAAAGATATTCAGGAACTACTGTGTTTGGGACCTCTATCACTATCTACATTGGCTGTCTCAATTTCCATAGAAATCCTGTATGTGGGAAAACCAGAAAACCTGTCCTAATACTGCAGAAGTCTGTGTGTGCTCTCTTCCAAGGAACCCAGAATTGCAGTGAATTAAGTTTTATTCCTGGAAGGGTGATTTTTCACTTATCCCATTCATCCAGTTCTCTGTGCAAAGAAAATTAATTCCATGCAACAGTCATTTGTATGGAGAAAAAAAAAAAAAAAAAAGGCTCAAAATCTATTTTCAGTCCCAATTGCACCACAATTTTTTAGCACTCTGGATGCAGCTCAACACCTCTCTACTGGTTAAGAAATAAGGATGAGCTGGAAAGGTAATGTTTAAAGGCAAAGAAGGAATAAAAGGGTTGGGCATGTTTAACACAGGTAAGGGAAAATCCACCCAGCAATCCTGCCTAAATCTTATATAGCATGTTATTTAAGTTAAAGAGAGAATTTACTTTGTAAAGTCTTGGTTACAGCTACCTAGCAACTCAAACCAAACTACAAAAAAATTAAAAGTGTTATTTTTTTACAAAACTGAAAAACACTGAAGTTTTCCAACCCCATATTTCCATTCCAATAAAGAGAGTAAACAGAAATAACGTTTGAAATGAGTTTGTCACTTTTCAGAAGCTTTATAAAGCTTTGTTCTTCATACTCTAATTCTTTCATGTTTTTCCTGCCTGATGTCTCCTAGTGCAGTTGCACTGGAATAATTCTATTTTTGATCTTTAATCCTTTTATATGTTTTTTCTTTGCTTACTCTTGCATGCCTTTGTAGTTTCTGTAATTGGGTCTTTGCACCATTTTAGCAGGGTTTAGCACTGCACAGCCTGTCAAATTGAAGTAGAAGTGAGAATAATCTATCACTGGTATAATAAATTCATATATCAACAACCTAAAGCAATTATTTGCCACAAAAAATAAAATAAAATTGTAAACTGCAATTTGCCTCAATCCTGCAAAGGCCAGTGATGCTTTTATCCACCTTGTAATTAAAGAAATAAAATTTAAAAAGCAACAATTGCACAGGAAGTACTTCAGATCACTAAAAGTTTATTAAGATGGCTACACATGTGCAGTGAAACAAGACTTCATTAATTCCATCTTGAGTTGCCTGTGTAAATTCAACTTAGGGAAAAGTCCCTGACAGCTTGACTGACATTCTTCAGCAAAGCTTCAGTGAGCATGGAACATGATTTAAGGACATCCTGGCAATAATAAACACAGCACGTGGAAGATAGAGGATGCTTACACCAGCTGGAAGAAAGAGAACTGCTAATTTGAAATACACAGCAAAGCTTTGCTAATTTCAAAAAAACATGTAACCAAACAGAAACTTGAGCACTATCTTCAAGTATCAAAATATCAAAACCTTATTACTTTACAAGCATTTAATATGGTTTTTTTTTTCTAGTTTCTGGTGATATTTACATTTTACAGAAATGTTCATACCAATTAACTCCTCATCTAGACAGGACCTTAAAAAATCGTGCTGTATTCCTACATGAAGCTACACACAAGCCCATTGTACCATCTCCTAAAGAACACCCCAGTTATTGTATGCAATTACCTAAAAATCTGTCCCTGAAAAGATGTAACCAGCTGTAGGGAAGTCTCATGAAATGAGGAGAAACAAATCTCTCTCCAAAAGCTCCAGACAGAAATAACTTTTATGAAATTAAATAGCCATTCATCCTTAGATATACACAAAAGTATAAACCATATTTTTAAGCAAACTGAAAGGACTTCCCAGAATTATGGTGAAGAATTTGTCCATATTACAAGGATCACCTCCTATTTATGCCATATCAGGGCCATTATCCACTTGTCGAGGCTTCACTTCTGCTTAAGAGAAGCCCTGTATCTAAATATAATTAATATATATTATATAAATATAATATCTGTGACTTTTCAGCTCTGATTTCTGTAATGGTGTCCAAAATAGTACAAAATACTCTATACAAAATACAATAATAGTACTAAAGCCACCCTGTAGCAATTAGACATGTCCTGTGCTACTGTAAATGACATATTTAGTAAAATGAGGGTTTTTTTCACACATTTCTGGAGCAATGGGAACTGTGACACTACAATGAACACTCCCAGATGAAGGATGTGGAGCTGCTGCTCTCTGGACATCCAGAAGCAGAATTTTGGCTTTTCCAAAGCCATGCAGAGAGCTGATGCTGCAGCTTAAAAAGGAGCCTCAGCTGAGTTGCTGCTGAAGAAGAGAGACACAGAAAGAGCCAGGCTGTGCTCCTAACATTTTCCCTCCTACTTCATAACATTTGAGAGCCAAAAGCTGCAGAGAAGGCTTCAGAGTGGTGCTGATTTAACTGGGTGACTTCCCTAATGTCACTCTTTGCAAACAGAGGCAGCGTGGTTGCTGGTTCTGCCAGCTCTGGATCAGAAAGAGACTCAAGAAATGGGATCTTGAAGAGAAACCAAACATTTATAAATCGTTTCAATCCACTGTACTCTCTTGTTTACTGCTGCTCTAGGAAGCTTTTCTTAAAATAAAGTGTTAAATCTCAGAGGGGTTGTCCCAAAATGAAATTTTTAATAACAGAAAATCAACTCATCCCTCACTGTACTCTGTCTCTCCTGGCTTAGTGTGAACTCTCACTTCTCCTCCCCACTCTACATCTCTATCTACCAGCAAAATTTTATTATCTCCTATTCCAAGTTCAGGTATCTGAAGGAAAGTTACCCTTCATACATGGTATTATATTTTTCTCAAAAAAAGAAGAAAAAAAAAAAAGAAAAGAAAAAAAGAAAATTGGATAACTAAATAATTCTGGTATTCCAATTTCAGGTATCTGAAGGAAAGAAAAAAAAAAAAGGAAAGAGAAAAAAAAGGAAAGAGAAAAAAAAAAAGAAAAGAGAAAAGGAAGCAAAGAGAAAAGGAAGCAAAGAGAAAAGGAAGCAAAGAGAAAAGGAAGCAAAGAGAAAAGGAAGCAAAGAGAAAAGGAAGCAAAGAGAAAAGGAAGCAAAGAGAAAAGGAAGCAAAGAGAAAAGGAAGCAAAGAGAAAAGGAAGCAAAGAGAAAAGGAAGCAAAGAGAAAAGGAAGCAAAGAGAAAAGGAAGCAAAGAGAAAAGGAAGCAAAGAGAAAAGGAAGCAAAGAGAAAAGGAAGCAAAGAGAAAAGGAAGCAAAGAGAAAAGGAAGCAAAGAGAAAGGAAGCAAAGAGAAAAGGAAGCAAAGAGAAAAGGAAGCAAAGAGAAAAGGAAGCAAAGAGAAAAGGAAGCAAAGAGAAAAGGAAGCAAAGAGAAAAGGAAGCAAAGAGAAAAGGAAGCAAAGAGAAAAGGAAGCAAAGAGAAAAGGAAGCAAAGAGAAAAGGAAGCAAAGAGAAAAGGAAGCAAAGAGAAAAGGAAGCAAAGAGAAAAGGAAGCAAAGAGAAAAGGAAGCAAAGAGAAAAGGAAGGAAGCAAAGAAAAAAGGAAGGAAGGAAAGAAAAAAGGAAGGAAAGGAAAAAGGAAAGAAAGAAAAAAGGAAAGAAAGAAAAAAGGAAAGAAAGAAAAAAGGAAAGAAAGAAAAAAGGAAAGAAAGAAAAAAGGAAAGAAAGAAAAAAGGAAAGAAAAAAAAAGGAAAGAAAAAAAAGGAAAGAAAAAACAAAAGGAAAGAAAAAAACAAAAGGAAAGAAAAAACAAAAGGAAAGAAAAAACAAAAGGAAAGAAAAAAACAAAAGGAAAGAAAAAACTTAGATAACTAAATAATTCTGGTGATCTGAAAATCCTATCCAGAATGCCTTGGACCTGCAACTTCTCCTTAAGAGTTTAAGGAAAACTCCAGAAGGAAAGCCTGTAGGGATGAGGATTACATTACCACAAGGAGAGAAAGCTGAGTTTGGCTTCACTTTTAGTTGATAACAGCCCACCATGAAAAGGATGGAAATAAAGCAGCTTCTGTGCCCACTCTGTATAAAACAGTGGGATTTCCAAAATTAAATGTTTTCAATCAGATATTGGGGGAAAAAAACACAAAAACAAAGAACCCAGCTCTCTGCAAGTATAAAATGCCTGGAGAGGTTACAGAGTCCCTGTTGAAGATCTTAAGAAGAGACTCAGCAAACATCTGTCAGGAATGACACAGGCAAAGTTGCTCTTGCCTTCAGGCAGAGAAGCAGATTAAATGACCCCACAAGGTGCCTTCCTTTCCTCTTTTTTCCCATGGCTGTGATATCCATCTCTTTTAGGAGGTGATATACTTCAAGAGCTCCATTTGTTTGGGAGCATTTTGCATTTTCAATCTTGTAGGAAAAAAAAATAAATGAAAAGCAGCAGGACCCAGTGGCTGGAAGCAGAAATCAAGAGAGAAAGAGCCCTGCAATGTCCTGACTGCAAGGGTAATTAAGTGTTCAAACACTATCAGAGAAACTGATGTAATCAAAATTACTTGGATGTTTAAAGCAAGATGAAATATCTTCCAAAAGCTCTGCTTTAAGTCAGAAGGAATTCTGCAGCATTTATATTCAAGAGGACAGACTGAATTATCATAATCAGCCTCCTTGGCTTGAACATCTTTGAATCAGAAATCCCTCTTCACAGCAAGAAACCTTTCATAACTGAATGGATACATTCCCCTTCTGATTAGGCAAATAAAAATAATTTTTAAAAAGATGACAACAGCAACAATAAGAGGCTTTCTTACATAAGAGAAAAGGTTTTCATCAAAGAGCTTTATAATCATGTTTTAACAAAAATATTCTGCCCTGAGACAGAGAGAAAAAGAACCATTACTTGTTCAAGTTGATTTTTCCATTTCTGCAGCAGATTATGTGTACCCAAACCTCCTGTCCTGATAGACAACAAAAGGTAACTAGTAAAACAAAGTCACCAAGTATGTACACTGGGTTTTTCCTAAAAAAAACCAGTCTCTAAACTGTTTTTTTCCTAAAAAGCTATCCTTATTTATTTAAGGATAAATAATTTATCCTTATTAAAAGGATAAATAACACTAACGTCCTCAATATTCATCTTGAGTTGCTATTTACCAAACAACCCCCCCAAAAATAAAATTAGAGTTTAATTTACTTTATAACTTGTATCCTTTCCTCCAAGAAAACACACTGCTTAAGCAGAGTTATATATGCAAGCAGAAGAACAAAGCAGTAAATTTAAGAAATACTAACAATGAATTTGTATCAGTATAACCACAAAAAAAAAAGGTTTTCAGCTGCAGCCATTAGGTTAGGGAACTACTGAAATTAATGGAATTTTAGACAGAACATTTGTGAATCACTTCACGAGCCAACAGGTATTCTCAAGAAATACTTTAAATGCTTGCTAATACACAGTGTTCCCTAAAAATATGGTTTGGATCTATTTCTGAAGGTGTCTGATTCCCAACTCAAAATCTATTTTTTTGCTGTGGATGCTGTATCAGAATTTTTTTGCAATGTAATTACAAAATGGTGCTCAGAAGGGAATTTTAATTAAAATGAAACAAAAAAAGCTTATGCCATAGTAGTAGCAGAGCAATGTTCCAAGTTGCATGGTAAAGAAAATATTAGAAAACAAGCAATGTGAGAGAAATAACCCATGGCTAAAGAATAGATAAAAATATGGGGTAAAAAGTGTAATATTACAACAGTCTCACTGTACTGAGATAATGAGGAGTGTGCTGTTGTGTCAGAAAAGTGCTCAGAAAAAGCACAGAACTGAAATTGAGGCTTTCACAGTGATAGAGGCTGGCTCTAAGCCAGGATTACTTCTAAGTGTTTCAGTACATAACTTCCAGAAGCCAGCAGAGGAAAATCTCTAGACAATTAATTTAATTAACAATCTCCAAGTGTGAAACAGCAGCATCATCCCATCTATCCAGAAGCACAATACCACACAATTATCAATATTTTAAAATAAAATCTCCCATGCTAAATAAGTCACCAGGCATCTCTAGACTCCTGCTACCCTCCTCGATCTTCCCTTTCTTATTGGAAGCAAGAGAATAAAAGGACCTGTCTCAGCATTTTGATATTATTCTGCTAGATGAAGGCTTTTATTAAAAAAATCATCTTGTACAGTTCCAGGAGATTAAAGAGAAATGTGCAGCCAGAAACCTTCCACCAGGAGTATCCTGACCTCAAGCTGACTGCAGAACAACACGGCAAAAGCAAGACAACACTTTGTGTGTGGGTAAGGACCAGAAATAAATACATTTATTTCAGAATAAATGAAATAATGTGTAAACACATTTATTTCAGAAAACTTATTTTCTGAAATACATTTTAACACGAGTTAAAATCAATCATTTTTAGGCATCTATAAAGGCCATGGGCTGGCCAGCAATATTCTGGGTACTCCTCACAAGTCCACCAGCTTCAGAGAAGTAATGAGGAGATACTTAGATACTTCAGATTTCTCTTTCATTGGAGTCAAGGATATTTTTGAGAAAATAAGTGTCACTTTCCTGCTTTTATTAAATAAAAGTAACTGTATTATTATTACCTGTACATGAGAATACAAGCTACATTTCTCCACATTTCTGCCATGATAAAGAAAGCATAAGTTATTAAACCCTACTTCCTCTAAAGAGGGGTTTAACAAAGATGTTAGAAGGCCAGAGAAAAACAGAGAACCAGTATTTGCAGATTTCTGTCTTATTACAGAAAAATCAAATAAGAATCACAGACAGGTTTTAGAGTTCTGAATTCTTCAGTGAACAAGCTGAGTGCCCAGCAACTTCGATTCCTTTCACAGACCTGACACAGAGCTTTTTAGGTAATTAAAAGACAGGCATTACACACCAGAAAAGTGGGGTCTGTCTTGCATATTTCACTCCCAGTCCCCCTATTCTCACACACACAAAAAATAAGTAAAAATAGGAAAAACAAGAAAAAATAAGAAAATAACACAAATAAGAAAACCACAGAAAAAGAATGATATGAAATACCCACTGACATTTTCATGTCACACACTTTCATATTGTCTGTATGATATTCTGATACAAAAAAACCCCAGAAACCAAACAAACCAGCCCATTACTGCAGGATTGGAGATAGCAGGAACAAAAATGCTTTTCCAGGACAGCAAACTAGAACATGTTCAGTTACATGAAATACCACAAAACACAAGAATATTTGGTTCCCAATAGTTTTTCCAACAGTTGATGCCACCAAACCACTGAAAATGACAAATTCCACTCCCTGCATAAACACATTACACATGAGTTTAAAATTCAGCAGGTTTCCAGTGCTTTCCTCCCTTCATTACCAGGATGCCTCTGAAATCAAAAACCAACTCCCATTTCTGACATAATATGCAAAAAAGAGGAACCCATCCTCCTGTATCATCATGATGAGCTGCCACCATAAAGCTGATTACAGTGACAATTAGATGGAATGTGGAACATTACAAGCCATAATATCACAAGCTTTTTAAGTCACTTGGCAACAGAATACCAAATGCCACTCAGGAATCAGATTTCAAGTGTTAGCAAGCCTGAAATGTTCACGTTTTCTCCTGGCCTTAAAGTTTCTCTTCAAGACACAGATTGCAGCATGGGGACAGACTCAGAGCTCTCACTCTGTCGGGTTTTCACACAGTGACTCCCAAAATTCTACTGCAGATGAAAGTTCATATAAGGTGCATTTTTTTCCAAAGCTGTGCTTCCCTGTTGGGAAAACATTCAGCAGATTTGGCTTCCAGTCCAGGATGTATACACTGGGCTTAATTGTGCCTAACAATGGCCTTGGCCACTGGAATGTATTTTCAGATGGGGAATGCATATGAACAGCTGTTCCATTTCCCTACTCCTGATTTTATCTGTTCCTTCATGGAGGAAGGAATTAAAATCAAATCATTCATTGCTGCAGTAAAAAAACCTACTCACTTCAGTCATTCCAGAGCAGGATCTCAGGTAAAAATGGTTCTCTGAGCATCCTACAAAGAGGTTTGTTTCATTTCCTCTAAAAGGGCTTGAGTGTGTTTTAACAACTTCTGCCTATAAAATAACTCACCTGAAGAACTTTGGTCTTTTTTCCCAGACAACTTTCAACAAGACAAGAGGGCAGGGTCTTAAGTTGTGCCAGGGGAGGTTTAGGTTGGAGATGAGAAAGAATTTCTTTCTGGAGAGGGTGATCAGGCATTGGAATGGGCTGCCCAGGGAAGTAGTGGATTCTCCGTGTCTGGAGATATTAAAAAAGAGCCTGGATGTGGCACTGAGTGCCATGGGCTGGGAACCACGGGGGGAGTGGATCAAGGGTTGGACTTGATGAGCTCTGAGGTCCCTTCCAACCCAGCCAATTCTATGATTCTATGAACAGAGAAGATAATTTCCTTTGATACATTGAGCAATGTTGTCCTGAAACTGGAGCCATCTCTTTCTTTACTTATAGATTGATTAGTTCTGAAATATTTCTGTGAATCACCAGGATTTCAGGTAACCTTTTAGAGTTAATCTTTGCACAAACCAGGCAGCTTTTCAACATAAAGCAGTTGCCAGGTAATGCAAACTTAAACCCACTTTGTAATAACCCAATCGATTATTACAAAGTCATAACAAAATATAAATTATTTAAGATAGTGAGGAGCAGAGCTTTTAAGTGTGGTTCGGGCTCTACAGAATAAAACTTCCTTGAGACTTGATGGCTTTTCTGTTTTTCCCATCCTGGTTTTGATAGCTCTAAAGAGTATTTTTATTTTGCTTTTTTTTTTTTTTAATTTACTGTACTTAAAATATTCTCACAGGACACTGAAATACAGTTGTAAAGGTTTACTTTCTCACTGTATCTCAAACATTTGCAAGATTTTTTTTTTTAATTATTCAAATAACATTTTTTCAGAATAATTCCAAATCAGAGAGAAAGAGAACCTAGCACAGCTGACCCTATTTCCTAAAATCAGGCTTTTTTGTGTGTCTCAAAACACAAAAATGCATCAGTCTCATCTAATAACAGAACAGCACAAATGCATCCCCAACTATTTTGGCTGAAAGTATTTAGAATTTAAATTATGATGCTCTTACCATCTATTTTTCTGCAACCTGGTCTACTGAAATAAACATTTCCTATGATTTTACAACATCCTCCTTGAAACCAGGTCTGAGAAAAGAGTTACCTGCACACCTCAGCTACAAAAAGCAGGCAAGCAAACAGACTGAACAGAAGATATTTTAACTGAATTTCTAACTTGAGCTCATAAAACACAAGATAACTTGAAGAAGGTGAATATATAAAATATTTGGGCCAGCTCCCTAGAAATAATTGCTCTATATTTAGATTCACAAGCATATTTTGATATCAGTTGTGTGCTGTTTTGCTGAAAGTAACAGAACTTCCAAGTTGTGTCTCCTGGCATCATCTGGCCATCAGAATTCTTACTCACAATTATTACACGAGTCAGGAAAATAAAACATCAGCTGAAATTCCAGACCCTTGGAAACAGCCATAGCAGCTTACTGGCTTCTAGTTAGAAAAGCCAAAATAAATAATAATAATAATTATCCAACACACATCATAATGTCTAAAATTCATTGATACATCACATGCAAAAGTGGGACAGGACAAAAATCTGTCTGTTGGATATGAAATGAATTTTTTTGCTTTTTTTCTGAGCTTAGAAAGCAGCTCTGGCTATAACACAAAACTGACCAAGCTGACAGCATTCCAGCTCCTGGAGTTTTGTCTTGCTCATCAGAATTATGACACCCATTGATTTCTGAAATAAAGGCTAGTGAGACAAAATCAGGGAGATGAAAGGAGAGCACATCCACTTGTTTCTTACTATTTACACAAAAAAAATCCTTTTGGTCAATGGGACAGACAGTCTGTGTCATTGGCTCTCCCTCTCTCCCCTACAGGTTCACTCCTGGGGTATTTTATGAGTGCCCTGATCATCAGCAAACAAGGGTAGGTTAAAAGAAAATAAATTCCTGCCCCAGCAATAACTAAAACCTTTCAAGCTGTCTGTAGCCTCTGGAGCAAATGAGAGGTTTCACAGAATGCATGCTGACTACATCACTTGATCCATTAGCAAAATGAAAAAACAAACAAACAAAACAAAACCCCCTAAAGTTGTATTTCCAGAAGTTTAAACACATTGATAATGGAATAGTTTGTTTTTTTTTTTTAAAAAGGAATACAGACCACATTATCTGTGTAGTGTACACATTATAGTGTACTGCCACTATATTATATCTTCTAATAATAATACTTTTGATACAGAAGGGAGAAAAACTGCTACTCTTTGAGAAGAAATGTTAGATACTGTCTCAAAACCAGACCAGTGTACACACTCAGATAAAAAGTGACTGAAGCCATAAACCATCTTAGTCCTTCATTCCCAAACAACTGGGAGGAAAGAGCTGGCAAGAGGAGAACCTTTTTCATTTGCAAAGACCCAACACCACAATCAAGCCAGAATTCATCTGCATCTCAAGGAAATCATCTCCTGACTGCATTTCAAAGCCAATGGACACAGGAATTATGCCCTGCAGTCCACTACATGATAAGCTAAACCACCAGAAACAACTATATAGCACTTCAGGCAACATGGGAGGAATTAAATCCTCTCATCATTTCTATTTCAAATGCATTATTCAAATTAAAACTGCTAAATTTTAGAAGGCTTTTCATGTAAGGTAAACACAAGGCCACAAAAAAATTGGAATGGGAGAAACTAGGTGTGATTTTCTAGGTAGTGTAACACAGCACCATGTACAACTATTGTGATTGCACTCCCCAGTACTGCACCAGAACAAGGATTTCACAGCCAGGTAGAGATGGAAGTGCTGAAGTCACCTGCACCACTACTTTTCACAGCACATTCAAGGCAATTCTCTCACTTAGCCCTTAAAAAAAAACAGGATTGACTCCAAATTACCCCTTTTCCCCTTGTCAAACACTCTAGTTAACCAGTTATGGAAAATCAGATGCAGAGATTTAATCAAAATATCTTAAGCCTAATTTAAGCTTGATAATGATGTACTTAAAAGTATGGTAATTCCCAGTTTATTAAAATAATTAATCAACAGCCAGCAGTTTCCTACTTATCCTCTTTACCATCCCCCTTTACCACCACACAAATTAAAATGTGAATAGAAGCAGAAGAAAAAGTTACAGCTTAGTTGGCTGGCTGAAGACTTTAACAATGAGCATAAGTTTAAGCATTCTACTGGTCAAGGCACTAAAATTAAAGCATTCATTAAAAAATACTAATTATATTCAGAAAAAACTCCATCTTCCTACTGTTAAAGTACTGAATTTTATGTTTTATAGAACTGTCTCTCTAGTTAGAGAAGCCCAATAGACTGAAAAGTAAATCAGCTTTAATAATTTTTATAATAACACCTCTAAGCTCCTCCTCTGCTAAATGGAAACTGAGCTACCTAAATCACCTATCTAATAAATAATTTAGCATCCATTATTAAAATGTCATATATGGCACTTGAGTTTTTAAAATATTTTATCATAATATTCCAAGTACCCACAGCGACTGCAAAGATTTTATATACTTAAAAGACTCAAAACCATAAAAACTGAAGATAAGATGGAGATTTTTAACATTTTATCCCACAAAACATACTGCTTTTCTATGAATTGCAAATATATATAGGTTTTTTTGATGCTGCACTTTGTAATTTTAAAGCTCAGAATTAATTTAGTTTTTATTCTGAGAAATGTTCTGGTGTCTTCCTGACACCAGGGCTCTGTTCCTACATCCTGGACAAGGAGATCAACTTTTTCATCTATTTTTTCATGAACTTTTTCATCTCTTACTGCCTAAACTGTTGATCTGCACCTAAAGGTTTGCTCATAGGAATGAAATGACAAAACTGGGATATCAATCAAGAGCAGGAAATTTTTTTTTAAGTATATTGCCACTTAATGCTCTATGGACTTTTTTTTTTTTTTCATCTCACCAGCCAGGAGACACATCATGGTATTTTGGACACAAAATGGACCTTGCTGGACTGCAGTATCTGCGTTGGTACCTGTACCTCTTGTGTGCCACGTCAGAAAACCCACCTAAGGCATCATGCTATTTATCCATCATTTGTACTTTCCTGGGCTTTTTCCTCCTACAGTTCCACTCAGGAGGAAGAAGAAGGGAGAGGAAAAGGTATTTGATTTTTTGCCTTAAAAATTGTGTTAAGAATTCACGAGCAATAATAATACCAACATTGTAAGAAGTTTTTTACAGGTGTTTTTATTTATTGGAAAATAAAGCTAAAGCCTGCAAGTATACTTAACATAATTTAATCTATTTTGAAATATCTGTATCTCTGAAAAACTCCATTTTCTCTCTCCAAGAACATATACATTCAACTTTTTATCATCTCACTCAGACATGGGACATCCTAAAAGAATAATACATGTAATTGGGGTAATACCCAACTCTTCACCTGAAGTTTTTTCCAGAGATGCATCCAAAGCATCTGTCCCTCTTTTTCCCCAAGTTTCACACATTACACTGTAACAACGTGTGGCACAAGCAAGCAAAAAATATGGGATAGAGTTTCTGGATGAATTAGAAGAGGCTAGAAAAAGCTGCACGTTCACAGAATAAAGTAAAATAATAGAGAGTGCTTCAAGGTTCAGATACATCCAGTCCTACACAGAGGTCTGAGGGCTCTTTTGTGCAACACAAAAGCATTAAGAAACCCAAAGAAGTCCCCAGATCTCTGGGCAACTCTCTACACTTTTTTCATACGGTGTAAAACTGATTGGAAATCACAGAGAATCCCTAATCTGAAGCCCATCCACTTTCTGGAGAATCCAAGCAAATAAAGTGCAAACTTATAAACCTTTAAAATATTAAAAGACCCCTTGCATGTGAAGCCTCAGGGTCGTGGTTCCCATTCTGCAACCTTGTGAAGACGTTTGAATAATCAGTTTCTCAAGGAATATTTTGAAGCAGATCTCTATTCAAGTTCTGAACATTATGTAATTGCTGTTTAGAAGAGAATTATATAAATAATTATTATAGAATTATATATTATTATAGAATTATATAGATAAGCCTATCAGCTGTCCTTTGCAGTATTTATTTTGGAGACTTCATTTAGGTTTACACTGAGAGACAATAAGTACCCTGGTATCTTAAGCTGACTACAGATACTGCAAATGCAGAGTGAAACTTGGGGTGAGAAAGTGATTTAAATGCTTCAAGTTCTTGTCTACCCACAAAGACAGTAACTCAAAACACTCATTTTGGGCAATTTTTCAGCATGGCATCAGTGAGAGGCAGAGGAGAGACTAGAGAAGTATCCATACAGAGCTCATTTTCCAATGTACCTGCAAACACACCTATTTTTGGGTAGAACAATTCTTATTCCTTGCCTATTTTAGACCTATGCTAACAGAGCAGCAGAGGCCCGGATATATCTTAATAAAAAAACAAAGAAAGAAGGAAGAAAAAAGATTGAAAAAAGGCATCCCAAATTTTCAAAGGGCCCTTTCTTCTAATCTATCTGCTTGGATAATGCATCCAGAGTGGCATTTTGTAATGACAGCAACTTTCCAACAAATCAATAGTTATTTAATTCCCAACAAGCTCTCGAGTCCATTAAACCTGATTACATTCACCCATTTCAGTTGGGTGCAGTTATTTTTCCTACACCGGGCACTTAATCTATAACAGGAACTTATGAGAACTTTCAAAAGCAATTTCAACATCAATCAGCATAGAATGAAAGGCACAATTTGCTTGTAATTATTTATTGGACAGGATGGCACAGGGGCTGATGGGGCTCCAGTGTCCGACCTTCACCCCCAAATCCTAATGGATATCAAGGCTGCTTGATGTGCTCAGGAGCACTCCTGGGGCTCACTGCATAAAAAAGTGGCATCAGCTTGCATGTCACAAAAGACAATTCCTCAAGACCTGATAATTGCTGCTGTGCAATGCTGTATTTTTATTCTAGACCTGATATTAAGCTTCAAGTGAGGAACACAACTCAGGGTCTGCAGTTACCGAATCGAATTTTTTAGGAAAAAAAAAACCCTAATCAAACAAAACCCCAAACCCCTATATATTTCATGCTGTGATTGACCCTCTACACCAGCTAATTGTTGCAGTGAAGAAGCATAATGAAGATCTGCTTCTCCTCCAGAGTTCATTTGACTGATGACCAGTATGACAGAAATACCATAATACACATCCCTTCTGACCCTCTTCATGCACAGCTCACTACCACCATTTATAGGGTATGCTCTTTTTCTTTTTTTTTTTTCCATTTTTTCAGTGTTTGGAAATGTTACTTAAATTATTTTCTTAATGTCTTAATACTTTTTTGATTAATTAGTGTCTTCAGGATTTATTAGAAGTCCTAAACCTAACATCACAGAATTCAGTAGAACCACTTTCTAATAAAAAGAAAACAAACTAAAAACCAGAAAACAACAACAACTACTACTAAATCTAGTAATTGCCAGTTAACTTCTTGCCCCAGAGCAAGATCTTACACTTTCTGGTCCCAAAAGAATTAACACAAGGTGCATAAACACTCTGTGAAGGTGACAGATTTCTGCAGACACAAAAACACAAACCCCTTTTCATTTAGGGAGAGCCTACCATAGGAATTAATGCATATTTAACACTATTCATATTTGCTGTGCTAAAACACTTAACCTGAGCACATCATGGTGAGTTACTTTGTCTTGTGACCTGCCATGGGAATGCTGACTCCCTCAGAAACCCCGACTGGATAGCAAATCCCCTGCCCTGTGGTCAACCTCGTGAAGCCAAGGCATGAATGTTAAACAGCAGAGAAATCAATACAAGCAAATAGCTCAACTCCACCATTTATTCAGCCATGAGAGCTGTCAATACACAGATTAGGGTGATCCATCTTTTTGATTTCCCACTGTCTTCCCCCCACCACCACCACCACCCCCGACTAAGGGAGAGCTTTCTGTATTAAAAAGTGTTTGCTTTCTCAAGCAGAAAAATTCTACTGATGAGGCTAAGTGCACCAGAGTTAAGTTTGGCTTGTTGGAAGTTGGCCTTGCATTACCTGAACAAGTCCAGCGAAGTAGGGTGCTGCCGGCAGGATCATGGGCACTCCATAGGGCTGCAGCAAAACTCCTTGAGACGACAGCATGCTTTAAGTGACAGTCTAACTCCCACTAAAGCTAAACACATCAAGTGAAAGTTAGGGGGAAAATCTATATACCAACTTCTTCCAAACTCAGAGCTAGAACCAAATAACTTCTGCCGGGGGCAAAGCCCACATCAGCTGTAAAAAAAAGAAAAAAAGGGACGTCAGCAACTCAACGCACTGGAAATTTTCTTCAGAGACAACAGAGACAACAGCTGCAAACCTGGCTCTCCCCAAAAAGGAGGGAACTATTTTGGGACCAGCTTAAGTAACATGACTAATCGACAGCTCTATCAGTTCAGATTTTTAAGTGCTGTACACATCTAGATCAAATTATGCACAGATCTACCAATTAGAATTAATTTGCCTCTCAGTTCTGGCATAGACATGGCAAGAGTAACTATTAGAAGCCATTCAAAAAATAATCTGGTTGATTTAAATAAACATTTCCCTGTATTTATAAGCTGTTAAACAAGATTCATGTGAGAGTTTGAACTGAAGTCTGCTACACAGGATACATACTCTGTTTTGATTATCTGTTTCTTGGTTATTTTGAATATTTGAGTAAATTAATGCAAGAACAATACTTCTCTTAATTTAAATTATATTTTAATGGCTTCTCTAGCTTTTCACAGCATCTCTGTTGTTACATTTATCATAGCTTTTTTAAAAAGAATGAGTTTGACCTTTAGAGTACTTCTTATCTGTTCTCCAATTAAACTTACACTCTTAATATAAGAGAAAAGGAGCAAAATTTAGCCTGTTTCCACCCCTAAACAAAACAGATTTGCTTCATAATGTACTGCTTGCAAGGCATTCTCTTCCATACCTAAACATTTTCACTTTAGAAAAAACCCTCATTAACACCTGCTTCATGTGCAATGTATATAGGCTGCAGATACGATTAGTGACAAGAGCTACAAATGAGCAAGGTTTTTAAATTCAGTAAATAATTAGCTGGGTGCTTAAAACTTCATGGCACAAGTAAAAAACTGAAGCAAAAAACCAAATTAAAAACAAAAAAAAAATCTTCTCCCACAGTCTCCGAATAACCAGGGTGCTGCACATGACTAATTTCAGCTCCTTGATTTTCTTGCATAATTACTTTTCCACATAACTAATTGCAGACAAGATTTGATGTGATCCTCAATTATTTAATGTCACATTTGGACCATCAGGAAAGGTTTTCAGTAATTGATTCTCATGTATCACAGCAGCCCTGTTGCAGGATTTAGAGATCTAGCACAGCAGCTGCAAACTGTCCCGTGGAACCATCAACCTTCTACCATTTCTAACTTTAAATGTTGAATTCTGACCCTCTGTGATCAACTTCTGAGAGACTGACAATGAGGAGAGAGTTTGTCAGATGATGAAGTGATGTTTTCCCTACTTCCATCTCCTGTTATAAACTCGCTTCACTTTTCTGATTTGGATAAGGTCTGCACTGCTTAGCTGACTATGATTAGTTATTAATCATATTTCTTGCTCTTTTCTCATTAAGGAACAGAACCCTGCAGTTTAATTATTAAACACACAGTAGGCTGCCACGCCATGGGTTTTGCCAAAAAGATTTTCATAGATTCCAGTGCAAAGCCAGTTATTAACTTTCATAAAAATATATAAAAGCAAGGCATGTATATAAGAGAAAATGAGCTGTTATTACATCTCATTTATATATAGCTTCTTTATAAATAAACTCTAATTTTAACTTTTATTTATATTGATGCACCATAGTGAGCTGCATTTGAAGAGAAAGATTTCTTTTCCTTAAGAAAGTACTTTATAAAATGGATTCTGCAAGCTTTACTCAAATTACTCCAGTGGGACAACTGACAAACACAAGGATTGTTAAATTGCTTTATAAAACACCCTTTTTTTTTCTTCTTTCTTTTTCTTTTTGCATGTGTGTACTTGATAAGATGTCAGAAAACCTGAAGAGGAAGATGATTTGTATAGGGAAGGATAAGCTTAAGGGAAGCTTTTCTGTGATCTGTTCCAGGTTTTGCCTAACATTTTCATTAATTACTTTGGCACCAGGCAGCATTGGATGAAAATTCCTGATGACAGAGTTGGTAGGTAATATCAAGACTGAGAATGGTGAGAATATCATAGAGGAAGAATTGCTCAGCCTTACGGACTGCACTAAAAGAAACAGGATGAAAGGCAACAATACAAATTGTAAAGAAAAATGAGCTGCTGCTAATAACAGAAAATTCAGCAGGAAGAAAAGCAGGACCTCACTGCATGCCTTTAAGGCATCTGAGCTGCTAGTGTGATACAAATATGAGAAGTACCACTATTTCTGCTGATTTTTTTTTCCTCTCAAATTCATCTACAGCAGCCGTAGGGAAACGTTCTTGTGTTGTTGAGGGGAAAGGAGCAAGTGCACTGTAAATGTAGGAACCTAAGAAATTTTCACTGGTTTATCTCAGCAAAACTATCTAGAAGAGGGAAGAAAACAGTAGGAGAAAGAGTGCTTAAGGAAAAGAAAATCCTGACACTAAAAATCAAACAAAAACTAGTTATTAATAAATCTAGGCTTAAAATAATTTATTATTTTTTTTACTTATTTTAAAAATTAATATTTTGATGTCGGTTTAGTGAAGGTCTAGAATAGCCTTGCAAAGAGAGAAAAAGAAGAGCTTTTAAAAGAAAATGATGTCAACAGTAGTGGGAGACTGAACTCAGCAACTTAGAGGAGGACCCTTCCTGTCCTTAGCAAGCAGCATAAACATCATTCCAGATTAAATATCAAATGTCTTAAAACCATTCACGTTAACTACATCACAGGTTATTAAATACAAAAATAAACGTGGAAAAGAAACTGTCATTACCTGTTTTAAGGAGAGGCTGCTTTGCTTGCCTCACTATAACAACATGCTTCTAAATGTATAGCTGGCTGGCACTCCAAATCCAAGCTCTGCCTTTCTGGTTGGGCTCTTTGATGCTGTCCCATGTGTGCACCAGCTACCTAAGTTCGCACAAACCTCTGTGAATCAAAACCACAGAAGTACAACACAGCTTTACTCACATCTCCTCCCCATGCCAAACCCCTGAACTTAGGCCAATGCAACTACATCAAGTTGCACCAGTTTCCACCAAGACATTTCTTCTCCCTCCCAGCCACACAACAAGGAAATTTGTCTCCAGCTTTTTTTTTTTTTACAGTTCACTGTTAGTTAGCAATAATGGTCACTCTTGGTCTGCAGGAATATCTTGAATACCTGAAATTTGACCACAAAGAGTGCTGAGGACTCAGAGAATGAGCCAGAAGAGTATTAAATGCGTCAATATTTCTGTTTTGCTTTTGCAAGATGTCCAGCTTTATCAAGGCTAAGCATGACCTTAAATGTTTTTGCTAGGACAAAGGCAAAATGGTGAGTAATAAATATACACATCAATCACCAGGCTGAACCACTGATGGTGACAGCACTCACTTCCTGCCTACTCCAGGATTTTCACTTCTTGCAAAAAATTAACTGTGTATGTGGGTGGAAAAAAGAGATCATCTATTTTAAACAACTATACAGCTTTCCCTTCCATTACATTCTAGAAAATTATAGCGTTGTTAGAAAAAAAATATCATGCCAAGTCATTTTTAAGTATGTTAAGGGAGGGCACATTTCTTTGAGTTGGTTTTCCATTAGAAATTTTCAAGATTTTCTGAAAGTAAAAACGTTTCTAAAGTGAACGAGAGAAGAAAAGACACAAGACAACAGAAAAGTTGTTCATATAAAATAGATACACACAAATAAAATATACAATTTCTGCATAATTCTGGTAAAAGGCAGGTATTATTTATGAAAATGAATTTGCAGTTTAAAAAATTATCAGCAGTTTAAGAATTTAGTCACACTGGACTGAAAACTCCCAGGTGATACAACTTAAATCATAGCTTAACACCTCATGCAATATAAACCTTTTAAAAACTTGTCAATTAAAGATTATTTTTGCACCAATAGTGCAATGTATTATTTCAACTGATTAACATAAGTGACTGTAATTATTCTACACAGGAATTGATTGAGCAATCAAACCTCCAAAATGCAACAGAGTTATGAACTTGCCTCCTAGAAAGCATCTGGGTTTAAAGGTGAAAGGATAGGTTAAGCAAGCTGAAGCAGCAGTAGAAGGTCACAAAATACCTAAGTATTCCAGGCCCAGTCTGGATGGATGCACACAGAAAGAACTCAAGCCAGAAATACACCTGAAAACTGGACTACACACTCAGGCAGAACATAAAAAGAAATTAAAGTTATGCAAGAGAGGCCTTGATGCCACCTGAATAAAATACCTAAATGGCTCATTCAGCAATCACCAAAATATTCTCTCATGCAAAAGGAAATACCTAATTTTGCTATGGCTCAAGGTACAAAAAGACTTAAGCACCTTCTCTGAAGTTCTCAGAGGGAGTTTTCATTCTCTCTGCTCTGGAGCAAATTCTCTGCCTGGAAAAGGCAGATCCCTGAAATACCAGGCATCAGCCAATCCATCATGTATGACATCAGAAGTCATCTATTTAGACAATCTTTCTGCCAAATAATTAATTCATCTTAAATGCTTATATCTCCTTCAAAACACTGCAAACAATGGTTCTTCCAAATGCTCTACGACACCAACAAACTTCAAATCATCTCTGCTTCCTTCCAACATTGGCCTAACTTTCCCATCTCACAGACCATAAATAATTTAGGTACCACTTTGGCACCATCTTCATAGTTTATGTTATGTCCTATTTGTTTCCTTTAAGCTTTTCTTCAAGTCTCCTGCTCTCCACTCACCATTCCTCTTCTCGTAATTCTCTCTGTTTTCTCCTTAGGATTTCTCAGTGGTTTTCCGGGAAAGGAAAATTCTGAACTGAAAGGATGAAGTAGTTTCTAAGACTCCTAGCACTTTCCATCATCCACAGCAACTTCAGATTATTATCCTTAAAAAAGCATTAGGAAATCAGTACCGTGCATGTTTTGCACCAGAAGCTGAGCTGGATTGATCAGTAAGGTGACCCAGGCGTTAAATGAAATATTGGCACATCAAAAAGAAAATGTTCTGCATGTCTTTCCCCACCCTTCCAACCATGACTGCTGCCTCTTTTACAGTCACTACACTTGTCTTCCAAAAGACCATTTCCACCTTTCTAAAAAAAAAAAAAAAAAAAAAAAAAATTGGGGCCAAAAAGCTTTCCAAGGGCACCAGAACTCCCCTGAGCAAAGCTCCAAGTACCAATTCCCCAGCCAACTCCTATTGCACTTCAGAGCTGAAGCAAAATACAGCATGGATACAGTGACGTTTAAAGTAGAAATCTAACATAATACAAATCACAGATATCTACTGATCTCATTCTGATAAAAGTACAGTGGAAGTACAGTCTGGCAGTGGATGCTCCCAGAATCTCCATTTACACTACTGTACAGGGCAGTAGAAAGCAGTTATTTACAACTAGGAGTCCCCAGCTTTTTCAGTGGTTGAGGGATACAGCAGATATGTATTAATTCATTTTTCTTCTAAAATAAAAGATCTTATCTCAGTAGCACATTAACTGATTCCTTCAATCAGAAACCAACAATGCTTCAGTTGCTCTGCAATTAATTTTCTAGCCTGTTTTTTGTTTTTTTTTTTTAAAGTATACAGTGGTCACAAATTTAGAGATTCCAAAGATAAATCAGAGCTCTAGACAGAAGCACCTCATACAAAACTTTAGAAGTATGTCTGGGAAACAGTTTTCTAGCCCTAGAAAAAAAAAAGAATCAAGATTTTCATATTTTAAAATGCTCTTACACTATTTGAAGTGCAGTATCAGCAAACGTGGGTCTCTGAGTACACAGCCCATCCTTTTTGTTTGCACTGACTCTTCCAACTTCCCTTTTTGTTGTCAGCATCGTGCACTGATTCAGCTGTTATCTTTTTGACTAAAGAATGGCATGTTTACTTCATGTTTCTTTTGGAATGCTCCCACAAAGATCACTTCTCTTTTCCCTCCTTGCATTGCCCAACAACACATCCTTTCAGTACCTCAGCAGCTATATGGTTCTTGTCATCACCTTCCAGGGCTCACTTCAGCCTACTCCTACCCCAGCTACTAGAGAGAGCAACTGCAAGAGCACCATCTTCTTCTGATTCCCTTGGAGATTGTTACACTCCTTCACTTTCTAACCACAGTCAAAATGGCATCAGTGCTTTTTCCTGTAATTTCCCGATACCAAGTGAGAGATTCCTGTAAATATCTATAAATATTCTCTTCCAGCCCATAAAACTTCCTCGTGCCAGAATGCCAGAAAAAAGCAATGACTAGGGGATGAACTGACTGCTCAGTAGGATGATGACCCTTATCTCCCATCCAGTGCAACTCAGCTCTACATTTGTGTCCATCTTAAACTGTAAATTAATTTTGATGAGAAACGTGCCTTGTAAAAGGAGATCACCCCCTATAACAATAATACAGGTGGCCTCACTTTTTCAGCACATGCAAAGACAGATTTTCATATGAAGGGTTTGCCCTCTTATGCATCCTTAGAAACCTTCAGTTCCTGCTTAGACTGGATTGCTAGAGACACACACTTGTGTCCTGATAATGTCTGCCAAAGAGATTAAAAAACATTTAAGAATAGAGTTAAGTGATGCCCCTGTGGCTGGACTTCCCTTTGGCTACCCCAGAAACCAAAGGACCTGTCCTTATCCATACACACCAAGGCACAAAGCCAGAGAAATCCTGTGGACCACTACTCCCTGAAACAAACAAAATACTGGAGAGCTAAAAGTGCCTTTTGACTTCCATTTACTTTCATAGGAATTACAAAGATTCCGAATCACAAGATTTGTCCTTTTGTGCCAGCATTTGTGCTAAAATTAAAGCAGTACAAAACTGGGAACTTTAGTTACTGAATGTGCCAGGGACTGAACTAGGAAGGAGAACATTAGACTATGCAAGAAATCACACACAATCATCTAAAAAAACCCTCAAACATCTAACAAGAGTTGATTTTGCCATGTGTACAGTAATCCTACATTACTACTTTTTTTCACAACACTGAAGAAGTGTTGCAAAGGAGTTCACTGTGTCTGTTACATCTTACCTAGCTCCATACTGGCTTTAATTACTAATTCCTATCAGCTGAATAGTGCATGAAAATCAGCAGAATTTTTACTGTTGGCTTCTTTCACACCAAACTCTTTACTATCTCCAAGCTACTTCACATTTCTTTCACTACTCTGCCCTTGAGTTTATCAGCCAGTCTTAAAAACTGGAGATAAGCCTCCAATCTATAGGAAGTTAAGCCGTTTGAAAATCTTGTATGAAATGTGGAGCAGACACTTTCAAGATGTCATGGTTGTTTGACATCATGGAATCACACAAACGATTGAAAATCTCATACATCTTCCCAGGGCAGAAATTACAAGGAGAATCATACACATCTATTTCTTAAAATTTCAGGTTATCCATGTGTATTTTACAATACACTACAAACTTATTTTCATGTGTCTGCCTTTACCTCATTCATATATCCTTCCTTTTTGTACACTGGATGTAGGATGCCCAAGAACTATGTATTTTTGTATGTATTTTGCCAACAATTTTCCCCTTGGGGTACTTTCAATTGCAAATACAGACCAGAAGCAACAAAATACAATTTTCCTTGCAAATCAGAAACAAACTGACTTCTAATCAATAGCCACTCTTACTGATTCTTATTGATATCCCCCAGCAATGCCATGATAGATTATATTCCATTCCACAAAGGAATTTTACCAGTACCTGATCACACAAACAGTTTCACTCACTCTCAGTTCATGGTTGTCCTCTTGTTGACACCACCATGCATAAAACAGGATCTCAGGAATATAAGAGTGTATTCTGCAACAAAAAACCAAAACACCAAAAGCCACCTGCCTGTCACTGTCATCTATTGGGCTTTGGTTGTGTGGGGATGACAGACAGTCACATATTTTTATTGCCAAATCTGGTCAAACAGACCATTTTTTATTGCTTTAGTCAGGCTACTCTACTGTATCCCAGGAAGCTCCAACTTCTTGACCTCAATTACCACATTTATTCCTCACCAGACTACAGTTTTCATTTGTTTCCCTTGGGAACACCAGAGGAGCACCATGAAGATCTTTCAGTACAACTTCACTCCCATAGTACACATGGGATTTACTGACAAGTAACAGCTCCTCAGTACCCTGAGTGAAGTTCTTATGATAAGGATTGCATGGTGAAGCAGGAGATGGGATTAAATCCTGCTTGCTGCCTGGATAAATACATCATTCAAGCACCCTCCTATGCTAAGAGCAATGGTTTGATTGGAGTTACAGACACAGGGTGGATATCCTCAGTGAGCAGGGTGCCTTGGAGAAATAACCTATTCCCACCCCAGAATAATAAAGCCCCTACAGGTCTTCAAAGGGATCAGAGGGAATTTCTGTACAGAAATGACAAGTTTCATATTCTCCAGAGATAAAATATCAAGACTTGAAGGCATTAGATGTACTGCAAAGTATAATTCAGCTCTCTTCAAGACATCAGCAATAGTTTTTAAGTCCTGAAGTTGAGCCAAGCACTAGAGGCTAGGAGGCTGGCAGGATTTGGCTGAAAGCATTAGAAGGGAGCTGAGAGGAAGTTTGCTTCCAAATCTGAATACCACAAAGTTAAGAAAGCTTTTTCAACTTGATATCTGAAGTCATTTCAGCCTCATAGGTATCTCCTAAGGCAACTGTTTGGAGACAGACTTAATCCCAAATTCAGCAATGCTGCCAACAGGCTGCACAGCAGAGGAATAAGTGTCTTTTCCTGGGGTAGGGCAGAGCTCTTGTGCCAGCAGTCTAGGTCAATGTGAGTGGAATTGCTCTGGTAATATCTGCAGGCTCCTTCCTATAAACAGCTGGGACACAGGAAAACTTCTTTGGAAGAATAAAGTTGCCTGGATTAAGCTTCAACAAAACTTCCTGGTAATGCAGCAAAGAAATCTCACCTGAAAGAATTGTATCGTGGTTTTTCCCCCCCTTTTCCCAAGACCTCTTAAACAATTCTCTACTTATTCATTATAAGTTCCAGCACTAATTAATCATTCAAACAAATAGACTATTTTCTTCTGCAACCACAGTGGACCAGGGAAGGTCTAGGCTGATGTTAGGAAATATTTTTTCACTGAGAGGGTCATCAGGCATTGGAATGGCCCAGGACAGTGGTGGAGTCCCCATCCCTGGAGGTATTTAAAAGGCATTTGGAGCTGGTCCTTAAGGACAGGGTTTAGGAGGTGACTGTGGTGTTGGCCAAAGGTTGGACTGGATGAGCTTGGAGGTCTCTTCCAACCTAAACATTCTGTGATTCTATGCAAGAGCTTTTTCTTTCATCCAATTATAAACTCTCTTACTTTTTGTAAAACCTCTTTGATATTAGAAGAGAACACAGAAAGGATTTTAATCTCACTTTCATTTAGGTTTTAATCAACCTTTGTCAGTGCCCTTGGAGCACACCAGCAATTTACACCAGGTGTAAATTCTCACTAAGAAGAGGGATGACAGAAGAGGATTATTTCTACTTTAATAAAATTGGTAATTTAGCTGATATTAAGGTTATTAGCTGGATACAAGTAGGATTTTATTGCTGCAGGAAATAAGACAAAGGAGAAGTAGTGTCCTTCTAAGCCCTGAGATGTGCCCAGTTCTCCTGCAGTGCCAGATGGGATGATCAAACACCACACAGTTTAACCCAGACTCTGACTGAGAGCATCTCACTTTTTCAAGATATTTCAGCTGTCATTTGTCCCTAACCAGAAAAAAAAAAAAAGAATCCAGGATACTGTTTAATAAACAAGCAAAACACCCAAAGCCTTTTTACTGAACACCAGGAACAAATCCAAGTAAGAGAGAAGAATCCCAAAGGCCTCAAATGCAGACATGTAAGCAACAGCTACACACAGGTGTAGCTCTGTAACACTGTAGAGTGGCAGCTCAATAGTCATGAAAATACTACAAACCCAGGTTTTCCTTAAACTTCTCTAATGATTCATTTTCATTAGTGTCTGGAAAATTGTCTTTGTAGTCACAACTGCACACTGTGCAGCTGGAATTTTTAAGTCATTTACCTCAATTCACTCAGCAGACATCAAGAAACTTCAAACAGTCGACAGATACATTAAAATAAAATTTAAAAATTCAAAAGCAATGATGAAACAAGTGCTCTTGACAGAGAAAATCTATTTATAGATGGGTCAAGTTCAACATTTTTGTCTCCTTGCTTGTACAGCTTCACTTCTCATAGCAGAGGAAAACCAAGGGGTTGTTCTGCTGTGAATAAGATCTGAGAGAGGAAAATTGGGTTGAGCGTTGCCTTCCTCAAGTGATGCTCTAGCAACAGTGTGAGCTTGAGCTCAAAAATAATTTCAGGTAACTAATAATTATCTTGCAATCAGTGAAAGATCATCAGCAATGAAGCAAAGTTAATACACACGTGTAATTTTTTTTGTATTGGCATTCACAACACGGGAGCATCATTTAAACACAAAATGCTTGGTGAAATCAATTCAGTAGTGGTGAAATAAACTCAAGTCACAAATTATAACCTAGAAATTCCCTATTAAAGGAGAACTGCCCGAGATCATCATGTTTTTAAATGGAGCAGCATTTATTCCACGAAAAATAAAGGATTATTGTGCAACTAGTTGACAGCTAATTACATAATGTACCTTTACAAAATTACATAATATGGGTGCAGGTTCTGTTCCTTTTTTCTGTGTGAAAAATAGATTGTTTAATAAGCCATCAAAGCTATTCAGAAAGCAAGGAAACAATAGAGCAGATGTTGACTCTTGTCTTGTGCCTCACAGACATCATTAAATACAATGAAACCCTCATGTACCCTAATAATAGAGGACAAACAAATAAAAAAAATGGTACTCTGTAAACAAACTTCATTTACTGGGCAACTGCCTTTTTATACTGCAATATTTAAATCAGGGATGAAAATGGAAAGGAAGATATTCCTCTGCCTTCAGACTACAGAAAAAAATTACAAGGAAAATTATTCCTCCTCCTAGTTAGGAGTTTTACCTTCTGCAGAGCTGGGTCTCACAGAACCAGGAGGGAACCCCAAAACCAAAGCCAGGACAGAGCAGTCACGTTTTCTATAAGCAAAATCTATATGAATCAAGGACTTTGATTCAAAGAAACTAAATCCACTGTTTAGGGGGTGTAGTACAAAGGCTGAAAATTCCCCCAGAAAGCCAAATTAATTCCCTTTACCTGCAAAACACTTTCCCTTTAATTATTTTTCACCTGACAGCACCCCTTCTCCCTTCCCTCTTTTTGTAATGGAGTTTAAGTAGAGATGGAATTCCTTTGGTATAAAAGCAAGTGTTTATTTTCTGGGAGAGTGTCCCAGAACTCTTTAATCCTTTATTCCACACCAGAATTTTAGAGTTTTTTTTAAAAACCATCTTCTTCAGTTCTGTAATCAAATGTAGATCCATATTTTCTTTTGTAGCATCAGTATTAATCCACTATTTGAAAAGAATTACTATGTAAATTAATACAAAATTAAGTACCAAATCCTGCAGCTGCTATTAGGAAACAAAGTTTCCAGATTAAAAAACAAAAACCAAAACAAAGCACTTTGAAAATTAACATTTGCATTTCTTTTTAAAGAACATGGAAGAATATTTTTACTAATAAAAATTATTTCAGAATTATAAGTGCTTTAATAAGTGTTAAATTTTTCATTTTAGATAAAGAGCACAAAATGGTTTTGTTTACTGATAGCATATCCTGTCCTTATATTTTATTTAGTTATTTCTTTATATCTCTTTATGTTAATAAAACCATGCAAGCCTCTTTCCATATACAATCCCATAAAGCATGGGGACCAAATGGAAAACAACTGGAAGTAGAAGGCCACTGTGAAACAAATCAACTCAAAAACAGCCGAGAGAGATCTTATCCAGTAGCTCATTCATTCTTCATGGAAAAGAAATGAAAATTTCTAGGTGAGTCAGATTAAAAAATAAATAAAAAAAAAACCAAATCACCCTCAGCAGTTCTGAAAGGTTGTAAAGCACTGAATTCCTTTGAGTTCTGAAGGCAGCATGCACTGCACTGAGCAAACCAACTCAGCATGCCCCGACCCTTTCCTTTGAAATTCCTTTATTAGCACAACCTGGCTCAGGGAGTGACCAAAAGCAGTGGGGTGGGGTGGATAAATCATTAATACTGTGAAGGGCATTGCCTGAATTTCCTGTGTGAGCTGGAAAGCCTTCCTGCACAACAGGGATTTGGGGGTTGGAATTGGCTGCTATGAAATGTACTTCATCATTCTCTGCCTTGGATGCTTCCCCGTAGCTTTGTATTTTTCCTTGCCTCTTTCTCCCCCAAGTCCCAGCAACTGCAGCAGAAATTTATTGGGTTTTATGTCTGTAAATAAATGAAGGGGGAATAAGGCAAGAAGCAAGAAAGCCCGTTTCAAAGTAGAAACCTTTTCCCTGCATTTAAGGACAGGTTTCATTCAAATAAAATCTATTACTATTGAATAAATTTTGGTTTGTTTTTTTCTTTTAAATAATTAGTTTACCACTTTAAACTGAAAAAACAAACTGGAAAACCCTACTGGAAGTGGGATTAGTCTTACCAAAACGATCAGCTACCACTGAAAAAGAATTTTATTACTCTTTTAAAAACAGACAGGTAGAAGGGCAATGCCTGGGCATGAGGAACTCATGCAGATTGTTCTAGAAGTGGTTTTTAGGTGTACCAAAAATCTTGCCACTGAGCAACAGGTTCAGTGTGGTATTCACTCATATTTTTGCAACAACACACGGTGAACTTGGATAAGGAACATCCCAACTACTTCTCTTCTCTAAGCACTACAACACCAAAGCTGAATCGTTTTCAAACTTGGGAATTAGCAAGCAGGCTTTATAAAACATTCTGCACCCAAATAATCCTTCTGGTGCTACACCAGAAAGAACTATAGAATGATTTTAATGCTGAAAAAGCAGTTTCAAAGCATATGCTACCCAGCAGGAGCAACGCCACACATCAGAAAGGTAAATAAGGATAGGATCAGCTGGGCCAAAGCATCATCCAAATGCAGCAAGGCTCAGCACCACCAAAAAATGAATTTATCACTGGCTCAAGAGTAAATATTTAAGATCCCTGGAATGCAGTTTTGCAAAAGTGAAGGAGCTGAAGTCAGAAGTGCTGTGTTACACTGAAGCAGGCTCCAGATGAGCAGAATCAGGCTGCAATGCATGCACAAGTCCCTCTGCATTACACAATAATGACACTCTGAACAGAAAGAAACGAAGCCCCTGCAGTGCTATTCTGTCAGCTTTTGAGAGTAAATAACTTGGCTTCTGACAAGACAGAGACATTTTTTTCCTCCTCCTGCCATAGAGCATTAATTGAGCTATGCAGCCATGGGATGTTTCCCAGAGACAGGACCATACACGACAAGGAAAAAAACCTTAGGAAAGGAGAAGACACCCACTGAATGTATGAGCTTCCTGACTTTTCAGCCCCAAATTTTCAAGCCAGGTCTGTTTTGACAAGATCTTACTGTATGGGTGAACTTAACAGTTTTCTTTGTCTCCCTCTGTAATGCCTACTGAAACTTATTTCAAACAAACCCTCGAATGTCTTAGGAAAGATGGTGCCCATTATGAAAAAAACAAACCTGTACTTTAAAACTTACCACTTCATTGTGAAGAAAGTTTCACACTTGTAATTAACTTGAGTTTATAGAAGGCTTACTAACCACACTACAGATAATGCAGATAACTATAAAAGAGGAGGCTATGAGAAGCAAAACCAAAGCAGCAGAGTTCAAAACCACAGAAAAATTAATTTTAGTTCAAGTCAGAATCGAGGCAAGGCATAGCATAACTCAAAGCATACACAGACCTCACAAATATATATGAAATGATCCTATTAAATTCATGCATAGTTATAAAAAAAAGGCATATTCAGGATGTTAAAGATACAAAGACCAACAATTTTTGGGGTGCTTTCATATAAAAGGTCAAAGGTAAATTTAAAGCCTGTTGAAAGCACTTCCCTTCTTATTCACGAGCATCTGAACATCTGAAGCATTCTGGCTCTAAAGTACCACACACTTTCTTTTCCAGATCTGGAGGAAAAAAGTAGAAATCAATGACTCACCAAGAATAAAAAATAACTCACTGAATGCTTCAGTTCTTACTACAATATCTAATTTTGATTCTGCACGCGTTCAACACAAGGAGAAAGAGCAGGATCAAAACACAGGGAGATGTCTCCACAGCTGGAGCCTACTATAGTGCAAAACACCAAAGGCCCAACTACAACTCCTCACCATGCTATAGCCATTAAATATGCTATTTTCTCTAATTAAATTCCCTGGGCTGCTGCACTGACAGAGTAGGAGGGGAAGCAAAATGTAAAAGAAGTCAATGGTGCTGCACCAGGCAACTGGGAGGTAAATGAGCAATGCCAGCAAAGAAAGGACAGGAGTTTCTCAGGACAGCTCTTGTGCTACACATCCCACTTGAAAACTGATAAATCAATCCCAAATACACCTTTAAAATGCAGGAAAGCTTGAAGGATTCTTAGAGGGTGTTGACTTCTTTCTGCCAACGTGATTCTAACTCTGTAAAGCAAGGTGATAAATCCTAGTGTCACAATTTTCATCACACTGCCTATTAAATACTTCACAAATCTTTTAAATAAAATAGCAACATAATAATAGGATTTATTTACCATACAGAAATATACACATTACAAACAAAAAAACTTTATAGTCTATTTTTCCGTGGCTACTGACCCAAAAATCACAACGAACGGAATGAAATCTCTACAAGTTACCCTGAGAAAAACCTCACTGAAATAACCAGCACACATTTTCCTTGCCATAAAATCCCACACTGATTTTTTTTCAGAAAATAACCACCCATATACATATTTAACAAATATCAATTCATAGTGAAAACTCACAAATAGCTCCCAACAAAAGCTCGGCCATCACTTTTCAGCTGAAGTGTTCTAGAATGTTCAAAGAGCTCAGTTAGAAAAACAGTGATTCTAAGGCAAAAAAATTCACCTGCTTCTGCCACACCAAAGCTCCTTTGCAACTGCTACTTCTCTTCTATTCCCAAGCAAAAAGGAACCTTCTTAACAGACTCTGGTTGGTTGGTTTTGGGTTTTTTTTCTGTTTGGGGTTGGGTTTGTTGGGTGGTTTGGGTTGGTTTTTTTTTTCCTTCTTTTTCTCTTCTGGTATTTAAAGAAGGAAGTACTTTACTAAAGCACCTCTTCTAGCTATTGTGGGGAAAGACTGAGCTTGTTTGACAAGGCTGTAGTTAAATGCCCCAAACCAGCTCGTATTCAAGTGCTGTTATAGTACTTGATCTCTAAGCCACTTCTCATTAGTCTCTGGAAATAAACAAAACAGCTCTTGTGAGAGGAAAGATGTGTAAACACTTACATTTGGCTTGAATAAGAGGTGGAGTTTCAATTGAGGAATACCCAATGATCTTATTTACCCTCATTAAGATCAAAATAAAGGCATCACTCCTTACTTCTCCATTAAGATTATTTCTGGATGCAACAATTACACCCCCACCTTTTGAGGTCTTTTTCATTCGTATGCTAAAACTCCCTAAAAGTGCCACATTGCCCCCCCTTAGGTGTAAATATAACCACATTATCCTGTTTGCAGTCTGGCAGTTCCCATTTTTGTTTGAACCAAACCCAATTATTTACCTGACAAAGTTCAGTTTTTTCCCCTGCACGTAGGAATAAACAAGCACCACGTTTCTATGTTTCTCTTGGGGCAATGAAGCTGACTAAATTAATCAGAAAACCCTGCAAAGATTGCCTACCCTCTGTCTAGCAGCTACTGGACAATTATTCAAGGCCCAGCTGTAAGAAAAAACAGATGGTGAGTGAGCATTAGGAACGTGGATTTCTTCCCACTCATGCACTCATAAGCAGAGGTTTATCATGAAAATTGCCATGAAACAGCAGACTGAGGACCAAAACTGTGCAAAGGCTCCAATTTGTAAGCCAACAGGTGCTGAGACTTTTCCTGAGCTCAAGTCAGATTTACTGATTTTGCAGGGGAGCCACAGTGGGCACTATAAATGGACTCGGTAAAGAAAGAGTTTAAATAGTGTCATTATAAAACATCAGTTATTGAATTCAACCAGCACGTCCTTTGAAGACTCATTAAAGTATGAAATACAAAAGGCAGCTACTTAGAACTGCAAGTGTAATGGTGCCATTCAGTAATTGATGTGCTCGTGCTCTATAAAAAAGGAGAATTGTATCCAGGAATTGTTCCTCCATTGTAATTCTTTACACAATCCTAGCACACAGATAATCTGTTCTAATCTTTATTCCATTATTGACAATATTGACCAGATCAATTGGAAAGGCGACCAAATAAATCAACGTGGAATTAAGGCAAGAAGAAAGAATGTGATAAAAAGTCTTTCAGGCTCCTATAAATCATCAGCTCCAGAAGCATGACATTAGTAACTGAGTGGGGAATTCAGCTTTTCTCCATAGTCATAATGCTTAAGGCCCAAATAGAATTACACTAATTTACCATGTAAGCACTAACGGAGTAGCTGGGGTTCAGATGGAGGTTTTGTTGGGTTTGTTTGTTTTGTTTTCATGGTGGATTCCTTTCAGCATTGCTACAAGAGCTGTACCATGAACTATTTTCTTGTTAAAGACAGAAAAGGTTGATATTGAAGTTTCAGTTCAATTGTTTTCGATCTGTGAATGTCCACTATGAGCAATTGCTTCATTTAAGAGGAATTACCCTTTGTACAAATCATTCACTATTTAAAACAAAGCTCATCTATCATCATTAAACAAAACAAAAAAAGAAATTACCAATTTTAAAATAATGACAGCAGCACTGCATACTGTGACAGAGAACACTGGGTGATGTTTCAAAACAACAGCTGACTTCATTACTTCACTCAGAAAATACCAACTAAATAATCCAATGTCCAGGCAAACATACATCACAGGCAAATACTAATTAACAGAGCAGAGCCTCCATTATATGTGCTGAAACCCAACATAGAGGTGCTCAAAATTGTCTGCAAACAATTCTTCATGTTACCTTTGCTGTGAGCTCGTGGCCAGAAAATATTTCTTGCATTTATATGTTATGTTAAGGAGGAAAAAAGAAAACAGATGTGTTTAGCTGTTTGGAAGACAATAAAATATCAGCACTGTAAATCCGAGTTCCCTTTTCTTCTAGATTTAAATATTTACAATGGGTCAAACTCTAACCCAGGTGCATCCAGACTTTTCCCAACTGCCCCTTATCTTTATAATGACGCAGTAAAACCTTCCCCATCCAAACCATGGATCTTCCCTCTCTTTGTTGCTGCCACTGATCCAATCATTCTGGCTTTAATGTTGCTCGAAAACTTTCTGCATACCTAAAGTTAGAAGCTAAGAGAACATCCAAATAATTTCAGGCAATTTCAAAGAGTTTAATTAATTCCCAAGCATCTCTAAGTTTTCGTTGGCTTTTTCAAGTATCTTCTCCAGAAGTAATCTGCAATGGGACCTAGAGCTCTGTACTTCATTTACTTGCAACTTTGTTTTCAGCACTTAAACTACGTATTTTTAGGTAAAGCTTTCTGTATGCACAGCCTGTTTGAAACATAAATCAGTTCCACACTTAGAAACATCATATACCAGCAGAAACTAGAAGAAAACTGAGAAAATACTTAAGTTTCTAATAGTGAGCAAAGTAGTAGAGCACTTCTGTGGATACACCATGGAAAACATTTATCCCTATATACTAAATAAATTGACCAAGCAGTGTTAACTTAGCAAATAAATAATGGCCAATATTAAATTACTACCAAAACAAATCTTTTGGGAAAATCTCTATCCAGCTCTATGGAAAAGCAGCATCCTCATGGCTACATAAACACTTCCTGACACAAAGACTGTTTGCTCTTCTTGATAAAAACATAAAGCCTTTTATAGGCTCTCAGGAAAGACATAATATCCAATTATAAAACTTAAATGTCATGGAAAAGTAGAGTATTTAGCAGATAGGCATGAAAATAAAGAATTTTTTTTTTTCACAGGTCCTAAAAAGATGAGTTTCACAATTGAGAGGGTGATGAATTAATTTTAATTGAGGTTCAAGTGAGCAGTCATCTGAAGTGCAGTTTTTAGAGGAAAAAGTACTCTCCTAGACAGGTTCACATAATGTCTATGTACTGGTGGTCACAAGGTCCAGAGGCAAGGGAGAATCAGTAGTTATTAAGTTGCCAGATAAAGCTTTTAGGTTACCAGTATTAAAGATCGATAGCCAGCTTTATAGAGTGAGGAAAACATCTCCAGTTTGACACTTTCACTGAGTGATCTCTGCAGAAAACATTCAAAACACAGAATTGCTAGAAATTAGCAGATATGGGCATAACAGAAAAAACCACAAGTAGACTGCAGGGTAAAAGTTGATTAATGTTTTCCAGAAATAGTAAATACTTGTTTTTCTTTTCTATTAAAAACCAGAAACCTATTAGGTTAGCTTTTTAGGCAATGGCACTACAGTGACATTTTCTTTTTGTCTCAATGGTTTTGAGATAAAGGAACGTTGTTTCTAAAGAAATATCAAAACCCCAAAAGATAAAAGAATAAGCCAAATCTGAATTAGGATGATAATGATCTGACTCTCTAGGAATCCAGAATAACTAAAATGCCAAGCAGCAACCAAAAGAAGCAACAAGCACAGAATTTTGAAACTGCCAGAATCATCACGAGGCATTCAAATAACTTTTAAATTTAAATATCATTGCAATTAATACAGGTGGAATGATTGTAAACTGGCAATAGGATTAACAAGATGAGAAAGCCAATGCTTAAAAAAAAAAAAAATAATAAAAAAGGATACTTGCAATGTGGCAGTTAATCCACTTAAAGAGTTAAAAATTATCCCCTAGATATAGCACTTTGTAAAGTGCATTAGCAATCACTTCTCCTCTTTCTCTCAAATGGAATAGATGGGATTGAATTCACTATTTTCAAGTAATCATTATGGCTGCACAATTTCTTAAACCTCAAAGCAGTGCCATGCTAGGGATGTGTTTGCATAATGATGCTGCAATAGCTGGCCCAGGGAGGGGGGGAGATCCAAACCTCAGCTTTCTCTTGTCCTTTTCTCAGCTCCTCCTGTGCTGACCTCTCACCTTCACTCACATTTTTCCCTTCCAAAGCTGCATCTTTAACACACAAATTGGTGTTGGGCAAACTCAAAAGAAGAACCCCAACAAATCCAGGAGTCTGTTTCATACACAAGCAGTGAGTGCAAGAGTCACAGTGGATCATTAAAGCTGATCTAGAAATGTTATTTCCAAAGCCTATCCAGAACACAGAACTGCTCAGGAGATCTATTTTAATTATGACATGGAATTGATTTAAATATTAAATACATCGTGTTTATCTGATACAAATTTTCAGGGCAGACCTAGGAATCCCTTCCATATACGTGTATAATCTAGGGCTTGCACAAGAATCTTTTATTATGCACTCCCATGCTCTAAGTAAAAAATGGTTTATACTACACAATTAAAAAAAAAAAAAAGCTGCAAAAAGGTTTGTATCTTGGAAATACTTGGGCTCTGTTAATGAATCAGTAATAGAAAAACATTCTGAAATAAAACTAGGATTTAAATCTATTTTCTTTTAGCTTTAGGAACAAAAAAGAAACATTTCAAAACATACTGCAGGAACTCGTAGATGCAGAAATAAAGTTAGGGACTGTTTCATGAAGTAAATATGCCCATAAATTACTGTCGTGGAAGTGGGGAAAAAACCCCACTTTTTTTTTTTGAATGGGTACAATTTTTTTTTCTCCTTAAGTTTCAACAAAAAGCAGAATAAACAGAATATCATTTTTGCATAATAACATACTTCTGTCTCAGCTCTAGATACTTACTAGATGATTGTAACAGTGCACTTGGATAAAAAATAGACAAGTATAATAAAACGATGATGCCAAAATCCAAGTTTAAAAAATTCCTAATTATTAGCCACTTATTTATTCCATGCTGTATCAGAGAAGGGGCAGCAACTAGTAAATAATATGGGGAGGGAGAAGGGTGGAAATACTTAAAAAAAACCCTGGAAGCAAAATGAAGTGAAATTGTTTTGCTTCCTTTTTATTATTTTTAATTTAGAAAGTGGCATCATTTTGCTGATAAAAAGATTTTTTTAAACAACCCTTTCATACGGATACTTCAGTGCTAGAATTATTCATCCTTCACAGACACAGCTTTAGAGATCTTTCTGTCTTTTTCTTTTGGCGAGCTAAAAATCAGCTTGATTTTAATCAGCAGCACGACTTAAAACTCCTGCTTTCAAAGAAGGCTTAAGCAATATTGCCACTGGGCACATTTACATTAGAAGCATAATTTATGCCTGCATGTGAAGAAAGAGCAGCCCTTTAGTGCTGAAACTCTGCTACAAGATCCACCAGAAACACAAAGTACTGTGTGAAAGATCCAGAAACAGCAGGAATAAAAACAGAGCAACAAAAAAAAAACAGATATCCAAAGGCTTTGTTAAAACATCTTCCCTCCTCTGACCATCCTTAAAGGCAGGCACAACACTCACTCCACGCACCGGAGCAACATTTAAACCCCTCTCTTCCCACAAAATACACGTCCCGGGTTACGGATCCCCCCGAAGGGTGCTGACAGAGCAGGCACTAGAGGAAAAGAAAAAGTTAAGGCCAACTTACCTGCTGTAAGTACATAAAAGTCAAGGCACAGGAGAGCTGGGGACACATGCCCACGTTCGGCAGTGCCACGCAGGTTGCACCCGTCAGGGGATGCTGCATGGTGTTGCTCTGAAGTCTACGTAGAACAAGTGAGGGGGCTTGCATGCAAGCACGTTTGCCCTATCTTGTCACTACAGGGTTGGTGTTTTTTTTTTTTTTCCCCTTTGGATTATTTCAGTAAGAAATGGTCTTTCTTGAACGCCTTTCCCCCCCCCCACCCCTCCCCAGCACTAGCTCGCTACATTCATTTGTCAGCTAAGGCAACTTGGTAGCTTTAAACTAAGATTTTTTTAAGAGAGGGAAAAAAAAAAAAAAAAAAGAAGAGACAGCCTGCAGCCTATTGATGAGCAAATGGAAGTTCCTCAATGACAGAGAGGCTGAAGCTTGTCTCGCAACGGGAGCTGCTGACTAGGAGAGAGGCAGATTGAGGAAGGGAGGCTCAGTCGGCTGGTGCTGATGCTGCACAGCTTCTCATTTGTCAAATGGGTCCTAGGGCAGGGTCTCTACCACTCACCAAAATTCAAATACCGCGTTTTAAAAATCCCTGGAGAGGATGGGGAAGGAGAGCAAGTGAGCGTGCTGCATCCCAGGCATCCAGGAGATGTGGGCAATTAGTGGCATTGCCCAGCTGGGACTCGCTGCCTCTCAGGATTCTGCACGCAAGCATCCACACTCACACACTTCTTTTTTTTGCCTCCCAGGACTCACACCTGACACGAAAAGGGCTTTCCCCTTCTAAGAACAAAACTAGGAAGCACAAAGTGGGGAAGGGAAAGGGAGCTCGTCAAGAGGATTCCAGTAAATACAGAGTGCTCTCAGTAAACGAGGGTTTTTTCCGTACAAATGAATTACCGAGCTACGTTTCACTCACCACCTGGTTTCTCAGAGAAGCCTAAAAAAGCATTACAGAAAACCACTGAAATAGCTGTGGAACCACTGTAGCAGAAACATTATGGAATGACACAAAATTCTATGGCATCCTGGCGACTTTACTGAGGGGGTGGGGCAGGGGGGGAGGGGAACAGGCTTGGATAAAGGCTGCATCTGAAAATGAGTCTAAACCTTCACCTCGGCTCAAATTCCAAATTTCTTTGACAGCTTGTCAAGCTCTGATCAAGGACTGCCCTATCAGGTAACATGGAAGAGATGACATTTGCAATTTTCAGAATTTAATGTTTACTTTTTACTCCGAGAGCTCTACATCAAATTAGTATTCCACACTTGCAGGCTTCCCCTCTTCCTCCCCCCCCCCCCCCTTTTTTTTTTTTATTTTATGGAGTAATAATTATTCATTAGTAGATCTAGTTAGTCTTTATGTAATAAAGTAGGATGTGACCTGCAAATCAAATAATTTATATTACAGCTTGTCCTTGAGGTCCTATAATACAGGTCTCTTTTTCTTAGATACAACTCAGGTATAAGAGAAAATACTACTTTTTAAATTAGAATTTGACAAATGAATTAAATATTAATTCTCTGGGGAAAAAAAAAAAAAAAAAAGGTCAAACCTCAAAGCACCACCTGAGGTTTGGAAAGGATTTCTGTTAAAAAGACTCTGCAGAAGATTTTAAAATTACCTATTTTATATCTATCTCCCACGAACACACATAAAAAGTTTAACTTTAACAACTATAAATAAATAACCCACATACAAGAGAAGTCCATTTCACCAACAGCATAACTCATTTTATATTAAGATCTACCTTTATAAACAAAATCTACGTTTGACTGGCAACATAAAAACCAGGTTACTGCAACTCAGGCACTGTAGAAATCCAAATAAATTCATTTTCATTCTACATATCTGCACACCACATACCTGCACCCACACAAGCTTCAGAGACTGATTTAGATCCACTACGTCCTCTTCATGCAAACCCAAAATGTTTCCAGCAGAATCAGTTATTACCCAATTTTCTTTCTCCAAAGCAGCCAATGCAACAAACCCAAAGTATTTACAACTCAGCAATCAACACCAGGACAACTTACAACACAGAGATTGCTTTGGGCTTAGGAAACATCCATGATTTGGCAGTTTATCATGGACTGATTTAGAACAGCCCAGATGATATCAAGACCACCAAAAATAAATTAAATTGAAAAAACAAAAACAAACCACAAATCAAGAAACCCCACACACACACCACAGAACAAGAGAGAGTGAAAAGGAGACATGAACTCTCTCTATGCCCTTTCTCCTTTTTTCATTCTCTCTGCCTTAAGCAGTCTCCTGTTCTGACAGGAGAATGTCATGCTTTTCTTCTTTTTTTTTTCCTTTTCTTTTTTTTTTTTCCAAGCACAGAAATGCTCTTACTCTGCAAATGCCCTAAGCTGATAGAATTTTCCCTTCAGCTCATTTTCATAGGAAATACCATAAATAATACATGCTACTTCAAGAAGACCTTATCAGAATGTTTAATGAAAAACAAATACCTTATGTAAGGAGGCAAATAACCACCTCGTTCCACATTATGTCAAAAATCCAAGGCAGCAAGCATCCTGGCCAAACACTTTGGTACTATATAAGTCCATCCAATTTCCCAAAGTGAAGTTCTGGAACATGGAGATGGTCAAGCAAAGTTTCTTCTGTCCACTGCACTATTTTGCAGCTAAAAGGGCATCCATAAAACAAATTAAACTCTTACAAAGCAGTGTGGTAACAATTACTTCAAGATAATTTAGTGGTGTAAATAGAGCCAATATTCACTGTGAAGTTAAATTTCTCCCTGGTCTGGTAGCCTTTATTTTCACACAAGTGGTCCCCAAATACTATTAATACCTTGCATTCATATATTCATGTTATTAAAACAAAAACTTCAATCCTTTAACTATTCAAATCCTCTATACACAGAGAAACAGTAGATAAAGATACATAATTCAGCAATGTAGGTGACCTATAAAAGAATCAGAATTTTTCAGTCTGATGTATTCTTGTTCAAGAGAGGCAAAGAAAAGGTTTTACCAATTTTTATCCCTTCCAAGGATAACTTGTCATTATGGTGAAAAGCAAAAAGGTAACAAAATGAGTTTTATTTTTATAGAAATAAAATCAATGTCTCTTCTTTGAAGCCATTTCCTTGTTTATACCTACTCTTCTACCAGCCCCAAGCCATCAATCATACCTACAGTCCAACTTGTGGCTATATATGTATATAAATATCTACAGCAAGTACCACCACAGAGCTGCCAAAGGTACGGGGATGACTGTACACAATCTGACCTTCTGTCCTCATGCCTGCTGATACTGTCATTGGAACTACTGTGCAGTTTCAATATCTCATGTGCAAATTACCAATAGCTGTATTTTTCCTTATTCTAAAAAAAAAAAAAAAAAATCAATGTGAGCAATTGCAAAGTGACTTCAGGGACAGCAGGTGACATCTGCCAGTCCCCTCAGTCCCCTGCTCTGTTGGGATAGTAACTGAACTCAGACAACCCACATGGAGTCATAGATATTGTCAGTTCTTGATATTGACAGATACCAATTAAAACTAATCAGAAGCCTTTTTCCAAATGATAGACTATCAAGGTACAAAACTCAAAACATCTCAGTGCTGTGAGAGCTGAATGACAAATAGAGAAATAAAAAGTTACATAACAGATAAGTCCAAGGTGTAATGCCCACTACACCACCATGAGAAGCAATACATTAATGTACAGAAATAACATTTTCCAACCTGTTTGGGTTGTGTCATGGCACACAGCACAGGAAAGAACTTGCAGATATCCACCCATCCCCCCCGCCCAATGAGACTGCCATTTAAAAAGTACCAAGAGCAAAGTGTTGATCAATCTTGAATAATCAAAGAAAAACATCAGAATAAAGAAGCTCTGAAACCAAGTAAGAGAAACCAACATCACTTCCCACACATCTGACATACAAAACCTCTTTCAATTACAGGGCAGTTTTTCTTATTTAGTAAAACGTGTTCCATTTAAAATCATCCATCCAGTTTGTTGTGATCTGGTAATCAACATCTTAAGTCCCAATTTCACATCTATAAATATTTTTGAATTATAATAGCAGTCTGTCTAATCAGTCAAAAAACATCAAGTAAAAAGCCAGCTGAAAAGAGATCACCTTCAAGACCACAAACTCTTTGACACTTTGAACTTGTACTAATAGTACCCTACACTAACAAGGTTACATATATAAAAGGCAAACAGGATTATAAAGATATAATTATAAGATTTAAAGGATATCTACAAAAGGAAGGTATTTTCTTAACTTTATAAAATGGTTGATATAGTATAAAAATAACTCAGACAAGTGGTATAGAATCTAATAGCAATGAAGGCTTTTTTCTAAACACTCCTTTTCTAACATCATGTGAAAAAATAGCTCCCAAGCTTTCAGATCAGGAAAAGCAGCATATTAGAAGCTAAAAATAGAATGTTTCATTAACATATTTTGAGAAATTACTAGCAATCAATAATGTATTTTCCTTTCTTCTACATACTATGTTTTCTTATTCATGTGTGATGTTTTTTGTTGTTTTGTCAAAAAGACTAAATAAAAGCCATTCCCTCTATTATTTCCAATTAATGGGCAACACCTCATCCATCCAGTGGTATTTCCTTGGAATGAAAATCCCTCTTTCTAATTTAAGCTTTCTGTTCAGATTGCACTTCTTTCCTAGGTCTTTGCACAAAGATCAAGACATTAGAGAGGCTCGTGCTTACCTCGGGCAAATAAGCAGCACTAATTTTCTGTATCTATTAAGCAGGGTATTACATCCATTGCCTCCTTCAGTATTTCATACCCAGCTTCTACAAAACCTCTGCAGTCCAGTTAACCTCTTCACCACCACAATTTGTTTCATTCAACATTCACCATCCACAGTTTTCACATCAGAAGCCAAGAGCTCTTGCTCCTAAACAACGTGTTTGGAGTGGGCAAGGTGGACAACGTAAAAAAAAAGAAAACACAACAAGCAAACCACCAAATGTTTAGCTCTTCAAGACTTAGAGGCACTTGAACACAGAAGATTTATAGGTCTTATTTTTACTAGCCTCCAGTTTCAGGATATTCTGTAGAAAGCAACGAGAGGGGTGGGGATGGAGGGGAGAGGAGAGGATGGAAAGAAGTCAGGCCTAACCACCTCTTGGTTATGCGGGTTTACAACAAGCGTCTCTCTTCAAAAAATCAGGATATTTAGTCGTGATTTTTCACGGTAGAAAGCAAGGTTAGCATCCAAACCTCAGAGTCCTCTCTTTTTTTTTATTCCCCTCTCCGCCCGGCGGGGTTTCCGTGCCGGCGATGCGTGCACAGCTATAGCGGGATCTCCATCTAGTGGAGACACAGCTCATACCAAGTGCTCAGTGCCATACGAGCAGCTCTACCCGAATCCTGGGGGTGTAATGAACCTGCTCTGCAATCTCCATAGCTTAAAAAGGGTAGAAAAAGCATTTTAATAGGAGATTCGTGTCTCCACAACATGTGCCTACCCTCAAGAGCGCTCCCAAGGCACGGGATGGTTTTCCTTATATCACCTCGGGATGCCTTGGGCTGTTCTGTCCACCTGTGCCCAGCCACTTTTAGTTGCCAACAAACTGCAAAAAGTGGTAACTGAAGGAGCAGAAGATTTTGGAAAGTGTTCATGGCCCAACACCCCCAGCAGCAGTGCCAGAAAAGAGCAAGAACTGCAGGATGCAGAGCAGGCAGGAGGAGGTGCAGCAGCTCCGAGTCAGGAAAGCTCAAGGTTAATATTCAGGAAAGCTCAAGGTTAATATTCAGGAAAGCTCAAGGTTAATATTCAGGAAAGCTCAAGGTTAATACTCAGGAATGCTTAAGGCAATTACATTTTTACAAACAAAAAAAAAGCAGCTTTACCTCAACCTTTTTTACCTTTGGAGTATGAATTCAAGAAGCGGGGAAATAGAACCAAAAAAGTTAAAGAGAAATCAGGCAACAAAATCTTTTGCCAATCCCACTGGAACCTCACCCAGAACAAAGGCAGTGCAGACACTTGGTATTATTTGCAGAAGCAAAGACTGCTCTCTTTAACTTGCACAACACCAAACAAACTTTTTCAAATAGACATATCCAGAGATTCTTAAAATCTGACACACTGCTAGGAACCTGCTTAAAGAATTAAGAACCATCTTGAGAGCTAAGTGTCCAGGCATGGATATGAAAATAAAAATACTTTCAACACAAAACAGCAGCATCTGGTTTTTAATACTAAAGCATAACAAATATTTAAGTTAAAGGCATTTCCAGAGAAAAATGACAAAAAAAAGCCTTAGGATTCCACTTATTCTAAGGATTCCACTTAGGATTCCACTTATTCTAAGTGGCTCTGAGGGTTTTTTTCACTTCTTTTTACACAGTGTCTCCAAAGACCCTCAGATTAAATCATAAATCTGAAAGCCACTTATCAAAAAAAAGTAGTACTAACTTGCTTCCAATGATATAAAAGCTTAAGAATGTATCCCCTCATAGCTTCTGGTCAGCTAAGTATCCCTTGCATTGCCCTACCATAATTTACATTAAAACTTTTTTCATTAAAAGTACACAGAATAAGGAAAAAAACCAAAACAAAAAAACCTCAGAAAACAAATAAAACCCACTAAACAAAAAACACCCCACAAACCAACCAACCAAAAAACAATGCCAGAGAAAAATGCTCTAAAAATGGGGTAGTGAACTGCTTTTATTTGACTGCACTCTACCAAGCTGATACTTATAATTCAGTGATTCAAATGCTCTAAAAAGAGTTACAGAATAGATGAGTGAGGTCAGATAACACATAAAATTCCTAAATAAGATGCTAAATGAGTTCTCCAAACCAGTATAAAAGCACAGTAACTATTGTGTTATGGTTTGTAGTGCTTTCCAGGATACCATTTAATTACTCATATACACAGAGAAGGAATTTTCCCCTAACTTAAATCTCTTTCTTACATTTCCAACCTAGCATTTTCTTCCTTTACCCACCAAACCAAACTTCTCTGCTCTGCCAAGACTGTACACCTACATCAGAGCAGAAAAGCAGCAGGAATATTGCTATCATGAGGTCAGACAGCTAAAATAAAGTTAGCAAAGGGAATCTCGTGCATGAAGTCAGCAGCACCTCTCCCTGGTGCTGCCAAAGCACAGACACCATTTTAAAGAGCAGTCTGGAAAGAGCAAAGATCTTCTCCAAAATGTGCTCAATTTCTGCTCAAGAAAGGCAAAAAATGATACGTGGAATAGATAACCTTATTAATTAGCAAAACTGCATTTAAACCAAGGGACAGGGGCCTGACACATGGGTTTGGAGGGGTCATTCAAAGCAGTACAAAGAGAAGACTTGAAAAGTAATTCAGGTTTTCTTTAAGAGATTCTACTATATCCGTGAAGTGGAACACATCAGAAGCACCACCCTGTATGCTTCTTGGGCATTATTAGAGATAAAATTAAAAGTATAAAACTAAGCATATAAAATTTCCAAACTACCCCCATCAGATAGTACCATACCTGTTCTTTCTGATGACTAAACACACAGAACAGTCCAACTTCTAATGTTTCTGTGCATTTTTCAGCTCTGTCCTATAGGAACTGCCTCTCCCCAAGCTCTGAGCAGTCTGGAAATTTGTTCCAACCTTTAGCCTCCCCCTGAGCCATCACAGGTGCCACTTGTGATGACAATATGTCTTCTAATTGGGGACTAATTGAGGCCAGCCCTGAATTCATCAGGGCCACTAAACACACATCAGGTGCTAAGATCAGCTCTGGGTCACCTGGAGCCAGGTGCCCTACACACCAAGGGCTTCCCATCTAATTACAAGAGCTTGGTGCCACCTGGAAGGGAACTCTGAAGAGCCAGAGCATCCTTCACTGTGTATAAAATAACCTCCCTGCTCCTGAAACCATCTAAACCCTTATTTATATGGAGCACATATCTTACTGTATCAGCTCTGTGGCATATATAATAGATGAAGTTGGAATATTGGATCTTGAAGGTTTTATTAGCAGTTGATAGAACTGGTACCAAAAGTACCAGAAGTGGGGTTGCTAATTCTGATCCAAAGCATTGTTGGGGTTTAAGAATCTTACATCCCAATAAAAAGCTAAAATACTGAGTATTTATTTGGGCTTTATTCACTGGAATACAGGATAGTTAAGAATAAAATCAGATGCAAGAATTCACTTGCAATCTCCAGACCTGGCAACTTCAAGATCTCACAGAAAAGGTAGAAAACCAAAAGCAAGATTAACTAACAGCAGCAGCTGGACTACTAATGACAGTGAGTGAAAAAACCTGAAATACTGTTCCATCCTCCATCAGAGCCAAACCAATTTTAACTAGAACACAAAACACCTGAAGTTCTGCAGAGAAGTTACGAGGAACCTTTTTTTCAAGGATTTGGTGAGCTAAAACACATGAAAATTCTGATTTTACCAGTTTCTGAAATAAAGCATTGCTGAAATAAGGGGCAATCCAGGATAATCGTTTACACCTGATTCACATCACCAGTTCTCAAAAAAAAAAGCTGTCTCAGTGGAGTCCAGGTGTGCTTTCATTTGCTCATCATTCTTACTTAACTATTTCAGAACCCCTTTCTGCAAAGCCAGCATGATTTTTAACACATTTGAAGGAATGAAGACAAATAATAAAGAAAAAACACATTTGAAAAAAAGCAAAGCAACCTGTATCAATCTTGCCAAAATAATTAAATTGCTATAAGATAGACAAGAAATAAGACAGCCTTGCTGCATAATTCATCAGCCAGTTTAATCCTGTTTATACAGAAATGCTTTCAAAAAATGCTTAAGAAAGATCATTGCTAGCTAGAGATTTACAAGATGTAATATTAACAGCTAAAACAATAAATCAAAACCCACCCTATGGCCTCTGTAATCATTTATGGTATTAAAATAAAGAAAACCTAAAAGTCTCTCCTGAATTCATAAACAAACTGCAAATGCTAATGCTTTGTGTGGAAAAGTGATCTGAGTTCTCCCTATGTTTACTCTCACTGCAAAATATGACATGCAAAGAAGGAGTTTCTTACTTCAGATCTCATTCATCATATTCAAGCTAAACCCAAACCAAACAAAAAAAAGGAAAAGAAAAAGAAAAAAAGAAGTGTTGCACAGACTTAGTCTTAATTACAGGATGAACTTTGATTCTTTTTTTTTTCTGTTTTTACTTTTTTCACACTTACTCACCCTTAAAATCATTTTCTGGACCAAGATATTCCCATCTAAAATACACTGACTGAAGTACACTGCACACATTCCTAAAACTGTGAATTAAATCCACAAAGCCTATGAAACACCATTCCTAAATTGATCTGTGTATTGTGATTTGATTTCACTTTATTTTCTCTGCCTTTCCCAAGTCTTGTCAAGTCTATTTCAAGAAAAACATCCTTAGAAATCTGAAATGCAAACCCACCCCAATCTTTCTCTTTTCCCAAACAGGTGTGAAATGCAGCTCAGTTGAAAATAAAAGTGCAGTTCTAAGTTGCAAGTGAATTAAGCTTTATATAATGATAAATAAAATGTTCAGTAATGTGCTTTTGGTGTGACTGAATAAAGCATCTGGATCAAATTGAGAACTGTAAGTGAACACTAAATCATCTTAAAAACATTCCTGAACTTGAGAATGATGCTGCCATCAGGTTTTTTATATTCTAGACATAGAAAAGGGCTCTATATTTTAGGTCTTTTATGGCAATGCAAAAGCTTTACACAAGTAAAATTAAGTATTTAGATGGTTTCATTCAGGATTTAGTAGCTCCTATTCTACCCTTTTTCTATTTCTTTCATTTTCAACTGATTTTTTGTTGGTTTAAGAACCATGCAGGACATTCATTTCATTGTATACTTACTTCTTAGCAATCTGAATACACACAGAACTGGAGAGTACCTGAGGAAGCATCCTCACAGGATCATCAAAATGAAGGAAATGTAATAGAAAACTTCAGTTTTGTCCTATTTACATAAAATCATCTTAAGACACCTTGTATTCTTATCTGATCTAATCCTGCTATAGAACACAAAAGCACATAGGGCAGCAAAAAGAAAGTTCTTCCACACAGTAAGCCCTACACTCTTTCAAAACATTTTCTTATTACCCTTTATTTATAAATATGTATAAACCTTCACCATATAGACAAACATGTACAAGAACATCGTTCCTTGTTTTCCAAACAAATTCTATATTATTTTAAGTGGAAAAAAAAAAATTAGACATAATTACTTTTCTAGCATAGCCAAAATTTGTTCTTTGATCACAAACTACCCCATGCTTAATCACAGCAATACTTCTTCTGCCAGGATTCTCATGTGTTTTTTTTTTAAACATTAACCCTGAGATGCTGCTTTTAGCCTTCTACCAAGCCCCAAACAGTTTTCATAGTTCTTAAGCTTGAAATTTTTCACTTGTGCCTAATTTTTATCTCATTTGACCAACTACCCTGAGTGCAGCCATCAAATCTTTCTAATAACTTTGAATTTGCTCCAGAGAAGCCAAACATACAACATCCAAAATTCCACAGAATAAATAGTTCCAGCTCAAGTCTTCCACCTCTCATGCTAAGCTGTGCCAAACAAATCCAACTTTTACTTTATAGCCATATTTGTTCATGTATTCTAAACCTCCAGTTTCTGATTTAATTTTCATTTCTTAGATTGAGCAAAACAAACAAACCAAATAAACAACATTCACTGGTTTAAAACCATGATTGCAGGCAAACAAATATAAATTGTTTTTTAAGATGTGTGTATCTAACTAGTGGGATTCAATATATAGGAGAAATCAGAATGAGTCTATATGGGTAATACTTGTATGGCACTTGTAACCCATCACCTCTTCTGTGTGGCATTCAAGGAGTTCCTGGCATTAAGGCAGAGGTGACTGGGGTGTCCTGGTAGGTGTCACACACCTCTTAATGACTTCATATTAAGTACTAATATGAGTATTAGAAGTATCATAAGTATTTTAAAAGTTTGGTGCTTTGCTCATGAGGAAAAGGTGTCAGAATACTAAAAATGGGGCAGTAAGTACAGTGGGAATAAGGGATCCTTGGGAACTGCACCACTCCCATTATAATCCTGAAAACACCACTCTTTGCCTTGTATCAGAACTCCTAGAACTACTCAGAGCTCTTAATCATCAGTTAAATGATTATTCCTTGCTAATTCTTGTCCTCAGCAATTATTATTGAGCCTAAAAAAATCGACCTGAAGGTTTCAAATAAGAACCCAGAAAGCAAGAATCCTTTTTTCTCCAGACCAACTCTAACCAACACTTTGATCTTACTCCTAATTCCTCGTGCAATGACACCACTATCTTGTTAAAAGCTTTAGTATTTACTGACTGCATGAAAGAAATAGGATACTGAAACTTAAAGTGAGGGGAAAAAAAAACCTGTTTGGTTCTGAGAGGGGATGAGAGCTTCTGAAGTCTTTTCAGCTTCCTTCCACCCCCTGTGTTTCATTTCAGAATCCCACACTACCATACAAAAAAGATGCCTTGTTCTGCCAATGGGGCAGCTTATTGAACAAGTGTCCATCAAAACCCTTTATTGTCTGCCTTAAATTGGGTCTTTGCAACCCTGTTTGACAGCTGAATCATAAAAAAAAAGAAATAAAAATCTTCTGTGAGCTTTTTTTTTTGAGGTTTAGAAAGTAATATTTAAAGTCTACAGTTCACCTCAATCCCGTTGCTCTCTGATCAATTTATCTTTAAGTTTTCCCTGCATTAATTAGCACTTTGTTTCATATTTGCCATTGTTCTCTTTTCAGTTTAAAAAGATAGATTTTGACTATTTACAAAATCTATTTCTCACAAAGGTTTCCAAACAACATTGACCTGAGAACTATCCACAGTCACAGTGTTTATCCACCCCCAATTCATACACACAAAGCCATCTATATATGATAATACACTTTTAATACATAAACAGCTAATTAATAGCTAAACCATAAAATATTAACCTTGCTAATTACAGTATCCAGTGGCCAGTGGCCCCCCCCACCACAGACACTTTTTCTAATAGTTTAGAGTGCTCAACTCTACTCAGAGAAGTTTGACTACTGGTAAAAAACTATTCCCACAAATTAAGAAGAAGGACTCAAACAATATTTGGATGCCAATACAGATATTTATCCAGTTATAGTAGAATGATATGAATAATCACATCATTCAGTTGAAACTGTAAAAAACAAATATGGACTTTGCAGCATCCATAAGGAATGTCACTGCAAAATTATTTGATATACAGAGGACATGTGACTTCAGAAAAGCCAAAGAAATTACTCAAGTTTCATTATAGAAGATATGAAAATAAACACTCTAAGCAATACCAAAGGTAAAAATTCCTTTTCATAATCCTATTACATGTTGGCCAGGTTTTACTTGGACCTGTATCCTTTTGCCTCCTTCCCTCATCCCCCCTTTTTTTCTGTTCCATCCTGCAAACAGGAATGCATTTTTACACATCTATGTGTGCACAGAAATTCCTGCACCCTTCTAAACTTCCTACTAAAATGCCTGCTGCAAGTTAGGCAGGAACACCCTCATGAAGAGAGGTCAAGTGAGAAGAGGGAAGATGCTCTATTCTCAGCCCAAAATAATCCTGCTTGCCCAGCTCTTCTTCCCCACATGCCAAGCTGTGCAAGTTATTTTCCAGTGATGTCATCTGGCTCCTTGGCACATTCCACTGACATTTCTGTTGCCTTCTCTGGGTTGCCTCTGGGTTTGTTAAGGGGTTAAGTTGCTGATAGGATGCTGTCTGCTCCTGGCTGCCCCATTTCTCATTTCCCTCACCTCTGATTCTATTAAATTTCTCTAAGAATAAAGTTGCTCTTCATCAACCTGAAATCTTTCCACTTCAGGTACCATATGTCATGATGTAATTTAGAAGAGATATGTTGTGCTAATGGATAATTTGGACAGGGCAAACCACTTCTTGGGAGATTTTACACTTAAAAAAAGATGTCTGCCAAAACTGACTAATACAAATGCTTTATTCAAGGACACAGTTTTCTTTTGTGACCTTAAAAAAAAAGAACTAAAACTCTGAAAGTACTGTTACAATGACAAAAAGCAAGCATCTTCAAAATCTGATTATTTTTCATTATAATCCCTGGTCTTGTGTTTAAAACCTGAGTATCCTTCTCTATGTAAATTGCAGGAATGTTGATAGAACTTTAATATTTTAAAGTAACAAGCCAAACAATGCCTAAACCATGCTGAACAGTGGGCTGGATACAGATGGGAGCTGTGGAGCAGAAAGAGCTTTGCCAGACTTTGCTGAGCTTTACATTGGTGACCATTTGCTGTGAAGTCTCAGAAACATCAAAAAAATAAAAAATGCACTCCCCATTGATTTCATCCTAAAATGGTAAAGAACCTCTGTTTGAATCCAAACACAGAACATGCTGACCAGTTCTTTCCTTTGAGTACTTTTTCTTGCACTTTCTTCTTCCTGTCCCCCCCCTCCTAAGCCTGGCTTCACATTTTAGATCAATACCATCAGATGTTACATGAGTAGCAGTGAAAACAACACCCCAGGTCTGCAGAGAGAATTAAACAATAGATTTAAAATATTCCTACAATTAGCCAGTAAAAAAAAGACCACCAGGTGTCATCAATTCCCTCTAGGAAATCCATTGTATAATACTGGCAAAATGTTTGTTAATAAATAAACAGAAATAAAAAGCTTGTCTAAAAACCATGCCATCTCTACTACAAAAATGGAAAGCAAAGCTAAACATCCTTATCACTGTATCATGTTCTTATAGGAGAGATATTTAGTTTCTTTGGGGTTTGGTTCCAGTCATTTAAGTCTTTTTGCTGACTAGTCCACCACAATGCATTTGAGAAACAACATTTTAAATAATTATTATTGGAGCTGGCCATCATTACACAGAATCCTAAGAAGCTGACTGATTAGATGAAGATCAATAGTAATATGAAATATGCTCTGATGGGAATTAATAGCTTTCAATTGTTAAGATTAGTAAAGTCACATTAAAACATGATTTTGGGTCCAATCTGATATCAAACATTATTCGGATTATGAAGGACTCTTAATAAAGAAATCCTTTGGCTAGAGAAGGGTTGGCATTTCTTTCTGAGTCTCTCAACAGGAGATTCAGGCAAGTGGCCTTGCTCTTCATCTCAGCACTTCATTCATTTTCTAAACATCCTGGACTCCCAGAGAAAAGTGCTCATTCACTCCCTTGCTTCCATTAATTATACATGGGAGATAAAGGCAAAGAAATCTGCAAGACACCAGAGACTCCATTAGTTTTCTGTGTAAATTCCAAACTTATTTCATGTAAACAGAATGAGGCATCTTATTGACACTGGCAGGTTCCTGTCCAAACAGGCAGCTGATTACAGCTCCAGGTTAGGCAGATACCACATCACTGCTGCAACTGCTACAGGCCCTGTACAAACCTCACAGAGAGATTGCTGAGTTTTTATCAGCCTTCCAGAACCTGGGAGGCAAGGAAGAAGCTGTACAAAACTGGAAATTTCCATCAGACTTTTCCTGCTTAAGCATTTATGTCTGGGAATGGCAGGGCAAAAAAAATAAAAATAAAATATAAGGAGGGGGCCAGGGGGAAGAAAGGAAAAGGCAAAGGGAGAAGAGCAAATTATTTACAGAATAATTTTAATTTACCTCAACTTGGTTACATAGACCTCTGACTGCAACTGTATTTACTAATTTAATTTTTTTTTCTTAAGTAATGCCTAAAAAGTAGCTCACAGATCAACTAAATAATAATTGTGCCCACTTGACTTTTATCCCAGTTCCAACAAAAGTTGATACATCCACTCCAGATTGTTCCTGGGGAAAAAAAAAATAAATCTAAAATTCTTACAACTTGGCAAACAATCTGAAGAGCTGGCAATATAATGTTTCCTGCTCAAGTTTGATTATTATTTAGTTATTTAATTAAATCAAAGGATTTCTTTAATGCCAGTGTAAAATACTCCCGTTCCATTTTTTTCCTGGAAGAATCTTCTCACTTTTTACCAACAAGTTTTATGATGTTTCCTAATGCCTTAAGCCCATAAATGCCACTTTCAGAAGCTGTGCTCCATGAAGATGCTGTGGTCACCAGTAAGGATTAAATGGGCATGAGCTGGAGGCAGAGAGCTGCACTACCAACTACAACAGGCTGGAAAATTCAGATTTTAGTGAGGCAAAGACTCTATGAGCTCTTATTTATTCTCTGTGTTAAGGAAACAATTTCTAAAAGATAACATTTCTGGTAAGAAGCTGCAAAGATTCAAGCCTTCTAGAGATTTTTTTTACAACCTTTTTGAGGAAAGAAGAAAATATATTGGATTTATACACACTTGGTGCAGTTGAAGGCATTCCATGAGAGCAGGATCTACTTGTGGTACCTTATCCTTACAAGGCATCTTTCCTGTTTCTATTCTTGGTATCTATCTATTTTTTTTTTCCTCTCCTTTATGTCCTGCTATCCCTCTCTTTCTCTACTGACCTTTTCCAGTTTTGAGGTTTTTTAATGACATGTTTTTCTCTTCCTGCCTTTACCCTTGGTTAGTCAGGTCCCTGAATCCTATAACCTCCAATCCCACTTACAACCCTAAATGAAGCAAGGATGTCCCCTCTCTGTCACCATTTCTGTACTGGATGCATGATACCCCATGACAATATCTACCTATTTTTCCATCCTTTAAAACTATAAATAGGACAAATATGGACCTCTCCAGTGCATAGCTCCAGAAATATGTCAACAAAATAGAAGTTTTAGAGCATCAGTATCAGTAAGAAGTTAGGAGCACACAGCAAACCCTGATATCCTATGACTGAGTCTGAAATGCAGAGCTTTGTAAGACCAGTGTGGATCTCCTAAAACAGCTGAAAAGAGGGTAAAAAGGAAATATGAAGCAGACTGGTGTTAAGAACAAGCATAAAGAAAGTGTCTGTTTATATCGTTCACCTTTGCTTCACAAAAATAATTGTTACATGCTAAACAACGTGAAAATCATCCTGAAAATGACTATGCAGAAAGGATTTTGCTTCCCTTAGTTTGGGTTTGGTTGGCTGGTTTTCCTTAATGTAAATCAGTCACTTGGAATTTTCTTTATTAATTCTGGTAACCTTTTGCCTTTCCCTTTCTCTAAACTTGGATCAATGGTACAGTATAGAGAATTTTTACTAATTTTTAGTAATGCTATTAACTGGCATCACTTAAAAAAAAATAATCTACCATGCCAATTACCACCTGGAGAAGCACACGGGCTATTTTATTAAAAGATGAAGAAATAATCTTGCATTGAAAGCCAATTTCTTGCTATTCTCAGTTTAGCCAAAAGCCACCAGCACATCAAGGGAACCCGAACCAAGGAAATGATTTGCATGCAGCCTTTGCAAGAAGGCAATCATCTAGATGGAACGTCCATTGTTAAATATATAAAAAGTTATTAAAATATTAAAACGTAATTAAACCTAAATTATTTAAATGTCCTCACTAGGTATTCATAACAGTTCAAAAATGGAACATAAGGAAATGGCTGGCTTTTTATTTGTAAATTCTGCTAGCCTACACCAATGTCTTTTAAAAATAGATTAAAGCAGCAAGATAATCTTGGCATGAGAATTTTATTCACCAGCTCAACACCACTTTTAGTTCATATTACTAAAAAAGACATTAGAAATAATCTCTATTGACCTGTAGAGATGTATATATTATGTTTTCATCCATTCAATTAAACCCATACTTGATATCTAAATAAAAACATGTACTGATGTGAACACTAGGATAAAATGTTTATTTTTTAATCTGTTTGATGTATTTGCAATGGGTTTATGTGACACCTTAACCTAAAGATCTGTGAGCAATAATGCAGCACTTGAGAGCACAACCAGCATTACCCAGCCTGACCTGAGTGGAACCAAGTCTATCAACACCCAAGTGTTTTACTGAAACCTATTTCATTTAATAAGAGTTATAATGTGACTCCAGCAAAGCTCTGATGTCTTGCACACCACCAGAAATGCAAAGAGACATTTCCAAAGGCAGGGCAAAGGCTGGGGCTGACTTTCCCAGGCACTGCTATTACAGAGCTTTAGCTTCCATTAAGTTGTCACTTCCCTGTGCTGCCAGCTTTTCAAGGGGGACAATTCATCCTGACAGAACACTGGCCTGTCACATCCACTGAGTTCAGTAAAAATGAACAGGAAAACCTTCAAAGATGATGGATTTATTAGTTGTGGGAGCTGGCTTGGGTATTGCTTATAGGTACAGAGCTGGGTAATTAATAAGTCCTAAGCTGTCCACTCTAAGAACCTCATCTTGAGTTTTCAGAAGCTTAATTCATGGCACACAGAGATGTTCTTTCATTGGGTTTTGAGCTCTACAATTGCTTATTTAGCCTTAACATAAATTTGTACTCATTACTGCTAAAATTCCAATTTATTGGAATGGAAAGAACCTGAAGAGGATGTTTCATTTGCTTAAAAAAGATCTATTAAGTTAGCTGCTGCCATAACAGTCTGAATTACATTTCTGGTATTACCTATACACTCTGGCCCATTATAAACTGAATTATGTCAAATCTGAAGCAGGCCTCCTAACTTCCAACACCCATTAATTATTTCCCTGATAAAAAGCCATTACAGGTTTCAATTTTTCTGTATTTTGCAAACTGAATCTTACTAATAAGGTTTTCAGGACAATTCTGTTTCATGAAAATATTTTTTGAAAACAGTTTCAACACGAACAGCTCTGAATTTTCTACACAGAAGTCTCAAGATAAACAGAAAGCTCCAGGTAAATCACACTGAAACTTCACCTGTGTGCTTCCATTATTGTCAATATTTGGGCTTCTGGCACAGTTGGAAAAAATCAAGATGAAGTGATGTCTGATGTTGCCAGATGGTTGAGCTACTGAGAACCAGCAGCAGAGAACAATTAAGCAAGTTCTCCTAATGAGCAAATACTGAACTCTTCAGTTACAAAGTTGAATTCTGACAAACTCACTGGTTGAGTAGCAAGCTGGGATTTGTTTGGGGTTTATTTTTGTTCCAAAGTGCTTGTTACATTCTTTACCATGCCTAATAGATGCACTGAAAAGAAAATTTCTTTATTAACAAGCAGTATTTCCATTCTTTGACAGGTTTGCCACTCCTTCCCCCCCTAAAAATAATAATAATGAAAAAAAAAACCAACTTCCAACTAACCTCATCAATTACTCTTAACATTCTACATAATTGGCAATGTTTACACAACATCCTTTCAGAGTTATTCAGCTCGATCTTGCAGCTCATTAAAAGGATCTCTATTTATTTGCTGTATGTTACAGTTCTTAACTTTGGCACAGCACAGAAAAAAGGAGCCAATTTTACTTTTCCCTGTGGTGTTAATTGGGAGAGCACGCTGCCTGCCTCTTCATTAATTATGTCAATGTGTATGAAACTTTGATTTTCATGGGGCTGTATTAACAAAGCTATGTAATAAGGCTGACAGAAAGCCAACCAACTCCAATTTGTAAAAAAAAGGTGGATAATGAAGGCTAGCAATGGCCAAAATATAATATTTATTTCAAAAAGCAGCTTTTTTTTCCTCCGTATCCTTGTTTCAGATGCTGTCTAAAGAAAACACTGAAATAAACAAGACCAGTGCTGCTGTTGGAAGGATTTGTTTTCCATATAACACACAGATAATGGATCTGTGTAACTTCATTGTAACTTCACAGGACACACAGGAAGAGAGAAGGACCCCTCCATCACCTGAAATGGTGCTGCCCTCAACTACATTATCAGATAATTTACTGATCTTATCCCAACAAATGTAAAGAAATCACTCACTGCCTGATGGTTTACTAAAAATTCTATTTTTTTTTCTCTGAAGACAAAGCTCCTATTAGCACAACAAAACCAGACACTGCCCAAGTGATGCCTTCATCCTTTTTCCTAACTCAGCTCTCACTGCCTCCTGACCCAGCACACAGAATTTAGCTGCACTGGGGAGACTGCCTGGACGTGGAGACTTCAGGGAGAAATAGTATGCTAAGCTACTCCACTTCTTTCTGGAAATTCTGAAGTTTTACAGAGCTGGAAATGGCAACCAGAGGCACTTTGGAGTTGTCACTATGGATGTAAATGGTACAGAGAAAAGTCCCAGCTGGAGGTGCTTGTAAATGAGCCCAGACATCTTCTGACTGAGAGATGCACGTTGCTAATACTCATATTTCAAGGATTAAAAACAAACAAACAAAAAGAAAAAAAAAAACAAACAAACAACAAAACAAAACCCATAAACCCAAACCAGTTCTTTCCAGTTTTGACCAAGTAATAAAAAGAGGAAAAATTACTGAGGAATATTTCCCACAGTGGGTTTGAAACAAAAAACTAAATCAGATTTTTCCAAATGTTGAATTTCCTGTGCAGTTCTTACTTGTAGTTTCTGTATAAAAAACTGCCTTTGAATTAAGAAATGGGGCTGTACAATTTCTTGGAAATTGGGCTAAGCTGCTGCTAATTAGAAAGTGTAAAAACCCTGTGCAGAAACTTCAGAAGATTTGTGTATCTAATGGAAAGCATGTGTGAAGGAGAGAAAGGAAACTCGCTTAAAAATAGATTTATGGTCATTTGAGCCAGAATTCATCAAAACTGAAAGCATACATACCACAGGTAGTGGATGGATAATATATTCTCTTCCATATGGATAATTTTTTCTCTGTCACACAGATAAAATGTTCTTTGTCAGCAGCTCCACTTCCCTGTCAGATTTTATACCTCAGTGAAGAATGTTTTATGTTCAACAGCTGTCACCTAAGTATTCTCATGTACTTTCTGCATTTCTACATTTCTCAGTGGTACAGGGTTAAGCTTTCTTTCCTTATGTTCTAATCCAATTTAAAGTAAACAAAAACATCTTAAAAAAAAACCCCAAGGCCAACTCAATGCAGTTTACATATTCCTAGATACCATCAGCCTTATCACAATTCAATTATATATAACTACAACAGGCATCCCCAATTGTACACTCCAGAGCTTGTAAGACTGAAAAAAAAATCTTTCATCTGACATATAATAAAAAATATAAAGTATTTCTGAATCATCTCTTGTTCAAAATAAGAGCATATTCTTTGGGGAAAAGCAAAGCCCCACCACTGTCAGCAGGGCAGAAGCAACTTGACAGAATGCTACATCAATTTTTCTCAGTGTCAAAATATTGTAACCTTAATTTGTCTGGGTTTGACTTCTGGGTATTGACTGTTGTTCTCCTTCTGGTGGTTGAACTGAAGAAACCTCTGGTATCCCAATTCTGTTCCTTGGTAAATCCATATCAATTGGGAACAAATCACTACTCAGCAGCTCAGGTCCAGCCAAGCTAATAGCTTCCTTTTCATATCATATGATATTTCTTTCCTTTTCAAGTACATTTCCCAACCTACCAGTAATATTCATGGAGTTTCTCTATAATTTATAAGCTTTTTTCTTGGACTTTCACTGATGAACTGAGCACACCATGCACCACAACTCAAGCAATCTGAATAAAACTCCAACAAGTCAGTGGTTTACACATCCAGGAACTGCATGATCCCTTCTGGACCCCATCACATGGGAACTCAGATTCCATATTACTATTTTTTTGCAATAGCTTTAACATATTCAATGTATCACTTCCTAGAAGCTAAAACTCATGTCCTGCAGATTACTCAGTTTTGCAGTCACTAACCATTTATACTTCCACAACCAAAAACTATGAGGTGTGGGGCTTTTAATTTGCCTTTTTAAGCTGCATTCTGATCAGTCTCCAACTCAACTAAGTAAACTTTAATTATTGCAGGTATGCTTTCAGGTCCTGTCAGACTGACATTCTCAGGGAATTTTAAAACTCTATTTTGCATTCCATCATTATTTTAATAAGGAAAATACTTAGCAGTAGTCTTAAAACAGCAGTTTTTAAATTTGTTCCCAAAACATTCATCCACTTTGGCAGAAAGCTGTTGGATTACAGCCTTCTTTTTCTTCCTAACGAGATGTTTTATATCAATGTACAACAAACTTATGTAAGTTGTATTTCTGAAGACAGAACACCACAATTGCTTCTGGGACCTTGAAAGGCAGACTCTTGGTACTGAAACACTTTGGGTCCTATAATTGTTTCTGAAGGATCCTTCATCTCACTTCAAGAAAGGTAAGACTGAAAGGTGTGGTTTAAAGCAGGTTTCTGAGTTTCTTGCACCTTTTAGACTCTACACAGTTAAAAAATGCTTAGTGGCTATGAAGAAGACAAAGTAGGGATGTAGCACCACTTGACTGGCTTTAGAGGTGGTTAGATGGATAGATAGTTAGATGGGTACCTAGCTAGCTAGCTAGATAAGAGTGAAAGGTAATGAAGAAGCTAAAAAGGGAAGAAGAAATTGTAAGGCTCTTGCAGATTAGTAGAAAATGTCATTAAGAATGATGGGGTCATCTAAGGCACTGTTATCAGCCCTGCTAAAGCACATCCACATCTGCACGGTATTTCCAGAAAGCCTCTGAAATCACAGGGATGAAGGATGAGATTATGATGAGCCACAAAGGGCTAAATTGGCTCCAAAAGGCCATCAAAGCGTGTGAACTATCAATGAAGCAGTGCAACAGCAAGAAATGAATTAGTATTACCTGTCAAAATGATTTCTCCAAACGCTCTAAACCGAATTTCCCTTTCTCCCCGATAAGTGTATTATCAAAGTTTATAAATCCTGACTTGCAAAAAACAGCTCTGCTTTCCATTCAGTGCACCCTGCCTTATTCAAGTGTACCATTGAAAGTTTTCTAAGACATTTCCTTCCTGTCAGGAGCCTTGGGTTTCAGTTATTGAAAAGCAGAGGGGCAAGGCAGGCAGCAGGGATATGTTTGTCACTCAGCAAATCCTGGCTCCCTGGCAGACATGATGTGGAGATCACCTTTGAAAGCTTATCTAAGAGAGGGATAAGGCAGCATTCACACTGCTCATCTCACAGACAACAGGGTCAGTAACAAAGTATGCTAACAGATGACTGGCAAAGAGATGTTCCATTCCCAGCTTCTTAGCTGAGCTCTTTCCCCCTCCCTATCCCCCCACGTATGAGCTATTGGCAACTCGGTTCTTCTCAGGCACTCTAAACAAGCCCCAGTTCAGTTTTAAATACAAATAAGCACTAAAATCATCACTTCACTGAATGCATAAAAAAGCTGAAGCTTTCTATCTATCTGCCACACAGTATTTTTAAGGGATAAAGTGAAACAACTTCAACAGTTATTATCCAAAACATTATTAGCAAATATATTTTTTAGGAAGTTTGACTCTTAAGAATGGCTTAACTCTTTTCCAGGAATATTATTTTATTAGCCCAGACCTGTGAAAACACAGCATGGTGGATTATCTTGAAGGGAGGACAAATTCATACATACTAGAACCTAGTAAATATTTTATTTAGTACAAAAGGTCCACTCACTTAAAACACTCCATTACAATCTCAGCAATATCTTCACTTAACAGAATATATTCTGATGTCAAGCCACAGCCACCACCATTAAAAATTGTTACCCTGACAACCAGCAGCAATTTAGGATCCTGCAAAGCATAACTCAGCTCCAATGCTTGGCTCTCAGCTCATCGACTGCAAAAAATTGGTTTTCACAAACATAAATCCTAGAAGTCTGAGAATACTTCTAAGCAAGTCCCACAAACCGAAGCCAATGCCTAAGAAAACACAGAAATTTCTGTGCTTCCAAGTTGTTTGGTTTTGCAGGGACACATCACCCCATTTCCCATACCCAGATTGGTCTCTAAACACCAGTGAATTTGCTCAAGACTAATACAAAAATCTGCTATAGATTAAGTTGCTTAAGAATATCTTAAGTACAAAACAAAGTTATGTTTTGGGGCAACCTCTCCTCCACATCCCCTCCCAGGAAAAAGTCCCAGTTCTGAAGATTTCTATCCTGCCCTTCACAGTTAAGGTGAAATGCTACAAATACACATGTATAACTTTTGGAAAATGATGGTGGCACAAATTGTAGAAAAAAAAATAAAATAAAATTGACAAGAGCTTTAATGTTCAAAGCCAGTTATTCTGATGTTTTTTTTCCAGATAAAGCAGAGCAATCTGTAACGTTTGTACAAAGCTTCCTTTGTAGGCATCTTATACGTAATTTTAAGGGGAGGGTTAATGAGTTTCTCATTAAAAAATCTAATTTATGGGGATGTCCTCCAAATAATGTATGGGAAAGTCATCCCAATCGTTACAGTTTTCAAGAAGGTGGGCAAGTAATTGGAAAAGCTTTAAATCTTTATGGAAGAGCTGTAGAGAGCACCAACCTCCATTCTGAAATAACATCCCTTACATGTTGCCCAATTTTTTTGTCTATTATCAAGGCATGTCTCATTTTTAACAAATTGCTATCAGGTTCCTTAAATGACAGAACAGAAAAAACTTTCCATGTCTAATGAATCCTGAGTAATTAAAGATAAAAGGTACTTGGGTCTATTTATTATCATATTGAAGGAAATCATCATCATTGATGGCTGGATTAAGCTCTTATCTTCTTAATGTCCCCTTCACTGCTGAGGTCAACTGGAAGATGCATTGCTATAAACCTCCAAAAACTATTTATCTTAAAAAAAAATATATTTTTTTTATTTTATTATTGCTGCTAAGCAATTTCACTGTCCAGCATATTTTCTTTGAAGAAAAATAAAGAAAAGGCTGTATTTAAATGAAAGATACAACATGTTGGATTCCAGAAATACTTGATACCTTGTTTAAATTGTTTTGTTTTAGAATTATTTTCTAAATCATTCTGAATAGAATAATTTCTATTCAAGTTATACCTGCTGAAAATACTAGGAAAAATAAGCATATTAAAGCACACAGAGAGGAATTATGGATATATTGATGACAATTTCACTGAAAAAACCTGGAAGACAGTTCTTTAGCCAGTGGCCACCCCTGTAGTTCCATCAGCTTAAATGCCATTCCATTTAATTAGCCTCGTGAGCAAAACATGAATCAAATTATTCAACTCTTCAGTTATGCTTCGTGCCTATGTGACACATTTTGCTGACACAATACATTGTCAGACTTCCAGAGTAAAAAAAAATAATATTACCAACAGAAGTTCAAGGATCCCACAGTCTAGTGAAATGCAGAGACTGGAATCCATGGTGATTTATGTGCATTAGTATGAACAGTAGCTATGTACCTCGTTTTGAAATAACACTCTATAAACCCCATGGCAATGAATTAATTCTTCTGATGACTTTTCTGTACTTCCCTGCTGATTATTACATCTTGCACTTCTTTGGAAGCACAGCAGCTAAGTAATCCTTGGCCTTCTGCAGTCATCTCATCCCCATTCCAATGGGGCTGTGTTACAGCTTATTGTTCACAGTGTGGACAGCCCTCTGTTTATACACAAGGGTTTTAAATAAATAGTAAAAAAATAAAGTTTAAGTAAAGAGGAAATAATAGATAACTGAGGAAGATGGTTTAAGAAGCACATTTCTCCCTCCTTTGCTCCACACACTCAAGTTTCAATGCCATAATAACCCTGAAAACAACTTCTTGGTCAAGACACAAAACATTTAAGTGTAGTAAGGTCAAAGGAACAGCCAAGACAAGAGACTTAGCAGGGCTCTGAAGTTCTGTTAGTAATTGCTCCTTGGTTTTAAGGTTTCTGCCTATTTTGTGAGATCACTCACCCTCTCATTAACAGATTATACAAAGAACAGAGAAGGCTTTGGGTTTGATTTAACCTGAAACTGCTACAGAACAACTTGAACCAGATTTTATGCTTCAGCTTCTTGGTCTGGTGTCCTCCATCTCCTTAAGTATTGGTTTGCATGGCTCACACAAAACAATTCCCTAAAGAAATATACAGGAAGAGGTTTGGATCTGGAAAGCTCTATCAGATCTGCTACTTTGCTGAGTAGTCTATGAATAGAGAGAGACCAGAGAGACAAAAACTTCATACAACCTCCCAGAAACCTTCCCAACACTTCTCCCCTCCAAATTTTAAAAATTCTAGTGCCAAAGGACTCATTCTAAGACTCATTTCTGCTTGAGCTTTCCACTGAGTGGAAGAATGCAAAAGAGGCATCAGCTTTATTTTGATAAAAGTGTAAAATACTTTCAGGAAGTCTGGAAAACTCAGTACTGGATTTCCAAGCACTAAAAAAAAAAAAAAAAAGGGAAAAAGAAAGAAAAGAAAAAAGGAAAAAGAAACAAAAAAGAAAAAAAGGAAAAAGGGAAAAAAAAGAAAAAAAGAAAAAAACAGGAGAAAAAGAAAAAAAGAAAAAACAGAAAAAAAAGAAAAAGGAAAAAAGAAAAGAAAGAGAAAAAAAGAAAAGATAAAGAAAAAACAAAAAGAAAAAGAAGAAAGAAAAGAAAGCCATTTAAAAAGAATGACTCACATCTGCATCCTGTCTATTTTTTTGCCACATTAACAACCAGCACAATACTGGAATATTCTTTTAGTTTATACAGGAGAGAAAAGAACAATTTCAAGAGAAAATTCCACCAGGATTTTATCAAGTTGAGATTTTCAGTAAGTTTCTTTTGGCTGCTTCTACATTCACCAAGATTTCGAGGTGTGAGTAACAGAGATAACAATGCCAGCAGAGGAACTCCCTGTCATGTTCTGTAAAGTTTCTTCTTATATGGTGAAAGAAGCCAGAATCAAAAAAAAAAAGATATTTTTTCACACTATCAACCCCATATTTTTATAGATGGTAAGGCCTTTAGGTATTCAGAAGGCTGAAGGAATCCACCTCCCTGGCAGCTACAAATTCTTGCTGATGAGAAGGATGAGGCAGAGAAAATCTGTCTGGTTAATCATGCAGAGTTTCCAAATAAGCTCTCCCCTCCCATGGCTTTTTTTCTGCAGGAGATAATGATCCAGCCATATGTTACTAGTACAGATTTGCTATTTCATAAGTGAAATACATAGAGCTCCCACCTTAAAGCTTCCCCTCCACAGGCATTTTTTAATAGAAAACAAACACTACTTTAAGGTCTGCATCCTCCAGAAATCAGGACTGGGGCACTGTCCCCCAAACCACCTCTATATTCAATTACTTTCATAAATAAAAAAACTCTTTTATTGTTTCTATGTTTTAAAAGACAACTAAATACTGCATTTCATAGTAAACATGGGCCCTACTGAAGGGAACACAAACTATAATCATATGCCTAGCTTAAAAGCAAATCTAATCTACTTGCTTATTAAATTTAAATGTGTTTAAGGCTGATACTGTTTGAAAATGATATGTAAAATAACAGCTTCCATGGCTATAAATGTCAAGCCTAAAAATTATATGCAGTATAACATACAAAATAAATGCTGCTTCATCTTTACATTTCAGTGGGATCAATTCATTAAATGAGGTATTACAAGCTCTGAGAAAATTGTACAACTCCTGAGCCATAATTCATCCCAGTGTATTACAATGCAGCAAGGAAACACTTTAGAGGTTTTGTCATCAATGGATTAAAATTCTTATTAAAAGAAGGGGGGGCAAGGAGCTTTCTGATGTACCATGACCAAACTTACTCATCACAGCATACATTAAACACCTACATGATCCTTTTTCATGACACAGTCTTTGCAGAAAATGCCTTTTTTTATTTTTTTTTTCCTCCTTTGGAAATAAACCAAGGAAAAGAGAGGCAATATATTTTATTGGGCCAAGATAATAAGGTAAAGAATCTTTTCAGGACACTTTCCCCCCCCCTAAAACCAAACCCAAATATTCTCTGGTGATCTGGGGGTTCTGTGTTTTTTCTTTCCAACTGCATTTTAGGGATTGTCTTTCCCACTTGCTGTGCTTTCCAGAAATAACATATGACAACAGTTTTTACACCACTAGTTGGAAAGAAGCTAAGAGCAATGATGCCAAGAAATACAGGATGTTTATCCCTCCCTTCAAGTCCCCACCAAAAAACCTCTGAACATTTTATACAGGGAGTGCAGCAAAACTCTATTGCTTAGAAAGCTGAAGAATTAGAAATCTATTCTGTATCTTGAATCTATGCAGCTATTTCCAGGAAATAATCACAGAGTTTAACTTCAGCTTAGGAAAACTGCTGATTTGAGCCATCTCAGCAGCCAGCCAAGAGACACCAAGAGGATCCCACAGGACATGACTCAGGCTCTTACTCTGGATTATGTTTTTCCAGGGCATCTCTCCCGTGATTACAGGAGGGCCAGAATCTGTGTTTTAGGAATACTTCCTGCTCTTTTCCCCCAAACTTCATTTTTCCAAATGAGAGCCCACTAATGGATCCTTTGACTGCAATATCATTAACTACTACCCACCAAATTTATGTTCTTTGTCTAGTTAAAGTTTGAAGAAGTTATAAAATTGTCATGATCTTGGAGATTAATGAAAAAATCCTGTTTCAGCTCAAGTGTAGGTTTGCAGCAGTAACAACAAGTGAGACATTTTTGGTTCTCATTTGTACATACTTTCTACACAAGTGTTTAAAAGTCTTGACTACAAACTAATCCTATTATTTATTCAGATATAATATTAAATTTATTCAGTTAATACTAAATACTATTTACTAAATACTAAAATTTATTCAGATTCACTGTTTTTAATTAAATCCTGTCTGATAAAGCATCCTATTTATGAACATTCAGGCATAGACAACACCAATTTTCTTCCATGAGAACCTTTACAGCAGCTAAAAAGTTAAATGCTACTTATTTTGTTATTTCTCTGCAAAATAAGGATAATATTCACGGTTGGGACAATAATAATTTAATTTTTTCAACACCATTAGTATTCTAAGATATGGGGCTGCTTCTTGTTTTGTACCTTTTCGAATCTGCCAAGCATTTAATACATTTGTCTTTCTCTGACAGATAATTTTGATTCCATGTAGCAGAGAAATCCAGCTCACCCCAGCTGTTCTCAAGGGGCAATAAAATCTGGTGATGCTTTTGCAAGCCAGTGTGGAGCCAGGAATTTCTGCTGCCCCAAACCCATCCCTATTAGCAGGGGAATTATTAGGTGGCTGTATCTTTCCAGGCACTCAGAGCAAGATAACCCTAATCTAGTCTTATCACTTCCACACAAAAGCATTGGGTCCAAATGGCTCCCATGTAATCCATCTCTGTCAACAGCATTAAGGAAATTAACTGTCAGAAATATCATGGCCAAGATACTGTGATTAAATGCAAACTTAGAAAATGCTCAAGGGTACAGTAAAAAAAAAAGCTGCATAAAATTGCTTTCAGTTTAGTTTTCCTTACAGTCATGTTAGAGCCACAAGCAAGTGAACATTAAGAATAAAATAATTTATCATTCAAGTATTGCATTGCCAAAGGAAACTAAGTAGACTGTAAAGTTTGTCATAATTCCATGAAGTTGCATTTTCCTATTAAGACAGTAACACTTAAAAAAATTAAAAATAAAATCCTTCAGGATCTCTGAAGAACCGAAAACCATTTCAGGTTCTTTTATTTTTTATCCCCAGGAAGGAAAATTGCTATTGCTGATGAAGTACAGAAATGTCTAAACCTCAAGATTCACAATCCTAACACTTTAGTATTATTTTTATTTCTTTTATTTATTTATTATTTATTTTAGTGCTTCATCTCTGCAAACATTACCATTTAAAGATTACTTGCAACAAGTTTGCATAGCTAACAGCACAGTCCTACAACCTCAGGTCAGCACAACTCCAATGCCCGATTTTCTTCTTAGGCATCTTTCTATAAAATGGACAGAGCAATCATTTATATGGGAGATTTAAACAGAAATACACTGTTAATTTTAAAATATCCTGTCTCTGCATCAAAGCAGGGAACATAAATGAAAAAAAAAAACCCAACATGACCCACAATTCCACACCTGAAAGTTTTGAAGTATTCACTGAAGAACTTGTGATTCTAAAATACCCAATGGAGATGATCAAGCCTCCCCTTGAAATGATGGCTAAGCAGCCTACAAAGGACACCTTCAGCAATGAGAATATTGAACTATTAATGTTACACAATTCTAACTCCAAAATCAAAACCTAAATTTTACAATGAAAATCTTTCTTCCCCTGTGGTGACAAACTGGGGGAATTTGTTCTCTATCAGATAAGTAGATGACAGGCTGTATCAGTAATCCTCACACTTCAGCTCTCTCCCTGCCACTCAGTATGTAAGCTCTAATTACTCATAAGGAAAGGGGGGAAAAAAAAGTGCTTATTGGCTCTGTGTCCCTGCTGCATCACTGCAGATACCTGCCCACTAAGGATCCTGAATCCTTGTCCATAATGACATAATTTAGGAAGCAGCTTTCCAAGCAGTGGTAATATTCAGAGGGATGGAAGATTCCAAGCTCTGATTATTCAGATGTATGGAAGTTTCAGGATTCTTCCTCCTTCACAATGTCACAAGGGAATCACCTAAATCCAGCAGATGCAAGTGAAAAGATTTGAAAGCAGCAGTTTGGTCTTTGAGACTCCCCACATAGCATCAGATACATGAAAAGCATTGCCAGTGAAGCCAAAGGTTTCTCTTTGATATATATATAAGTATATAACAGAAAGGGTCATACAGGGGAATTTGGCTCAAGACATGGAGATTTATTTACCTAAGGATGTAAGACAGAAGGATAAACTTTCAGCCTCAGAAAACTAGCAGCAGCACAGGGATTACAGCACAGATATTATTTTTTATGAAGATGAAATGCTGAAACTTTATAAACACAATGTGGGATGGACTGTCAAATGTTTTCACTTGAGGCACCATGAAGTATCTGATTTACAAGTTGAGGGTGAAGGGGAAAGTTGTATCACTGTAATGTGAAGCAATACCACTACAAAGATTCTTTTCTATTGCAGGAGAGAGAATGAGACATGCAAAATATCTCGTTTCCCTTTGCATTCCCCTTTTCCCTTTCCTCATCTCTGCAAGGTCCACCTGAAGTTTTCTAAGTAGCAGAAGAGCTGCAGTTGCTTCTCCTAAAGCAAGCAGAGAGCTTAAAAAGAGAAGATTTCAAGATGCACCTCACTTTGTGAGGACATGACTAAAAAGCCATGGACTTCTGAACAGAAAATGAAGGAAAAAAAACTTAATGCATTTGCCTGACTAGAAAAGCAAGCATGGAATTTAGTTACTTTTGCTCTTAGTTAAAACGAACCAGCAAAAAGGCTCAGAGTGAATAGAGAAATTCTTAATAAAGTGTTTTGACAACCTAATTTGCTGATTTATACGTTGGTCATTGAAGAAATGCAGCTTGATGAAGTCAGAGTCATTGTTTCACACAACATTTACAGCTCAGAATCCATCAGCAGAAGCTGACACCCCAGACAAAACAATTTTGACCTTGCACATTAATAATGTATCAGATGAAAGAAACAGTCATAAAAAATAAAAAGCAGACCTATGCTCCATGTGGCACTTTTATTAGTTAGTTATCACCCACCATGGGCTGCCAAGGAAAAATTATAATAGGCTACTATGCTAACTACGAGGACAACTATGAATTATTATGTTTAGAGGCTATTACTGAGTTAGTAAACCACCAGAACTGGGTCATGATCACAGGGAATGAAGCTCTGTGTCAACAGCACACTGGACAGAGGCAGAGGAACAGAAATACACCAGTACTTTAAAAGCAGGGAGAAAACACAGGACAATTGCAAATTTAAATCCTAAAAGCACATATTGACTAATGGAGATTGTATCCCAAGGGAGCTGGGTAAGAAGGGTTTCCTAGCAGGCCACTTGTATAGAAGCAATATTCTTGCTTGAATAATTCTCAGATGAATAAATTCAATACTGTTTCCTCTTATTGGAAAGCCAATTCCATTAAACACCTGTATCACTTCAGGAGTAGAAAATATCTGCAAATGAATGCAAAGAGTCATTAGCTGGTGACTTAAACTCTGGAGCTGATAAGGGAAGCACTTCATAACCTCTGTTGTAAGGTATGGTACTGATCCAGAACTGTGGCCAGAAAAATGTTCATTCTTGTGCAGAGTTAGGCTATTATTTAATAAGTACTTTAAGAAGAGCAGTTGCTTTGTCAGGCAGATTTCATCCAAAGGTTGTCATGCTTACTGCTTCCTGCCCTCTCACTCTACCTGGGACATCCTTCTGAATGAATCCATGTTCTGGTCTACCATAATCAGTATAACTTCTTTTTAATTTTTGTATTTCATTTCTAGATTATCTGTTGGCTCTAATGGACTAAAATGGGACTGTAGAGAAGAATCACACCCATCTTTGATTTATGTATTCTCACATATCCACAGATTCCATCAGGTAGCCTGTGTGCTAAAACATTACTTCTCAGAACTGGGTTTTATAAAAAAAAATGAATAAGCCAGTAGTGTAACATGACTATTATCACAAACCATCTATTACAATCAGCTTATCTACAAAATAGTCACAACTTGAGTGACTCAACAAATAGAATAAAATGAAAGAACTGAAGCAGCAAATATAAAATCCAGGAACTCTTAATTCCCAGTTATTTAGTCCTCCATGCCAAGAGCAATCTCTCTTGGCCTTCAGAGCTGTGTTACTCCTCAGACAGAGATTAAGACAGATGGAAGACAGGCAAAAAGAAGAAAAAATAAAGAAAAAAGCAAGCCAGACCATGGTGGGTTTTTGATTGATCTTCCACCAGTAATAAAAATACCAGAATCCTCTTCAGCCTAATTGAATAAGATGTACCTGAAGGGAGTCATGATACAGGATTTTTCTTTGATTAAAGTGTAAAAATTGCTAATGAGAAAAAAAAAATGGCTAATGAGAAACATGCCTGACATCCAAGACAACTAGCAAACCACTACTTAGTATTTAAGACACATATTTGCATTTAAAGGCAGTGATTCCACAACAGGGAAGTTAAAAACCTCTTCTTACTCTGCTTTCATATTATGCTTCCCATCTTAGCATCCAAGAACTCTCTGGTACAGCACCAGACAGTGATGACAAATGTCTGTCAAATGTCTGTTTTCCTGTCCACTCTTCACCTTGGTCCTCAGAAAATTCTGAGTATAAAGCAGTCAAAGCTGGTGGGCAGCAGAGAGCACCTCAGGGCAACAGGTTAGCAGCAGAATCCTTCTGCACACCTTGCTTTGTGTAATACACATGAAAAATACTCTAGCACTGAAACTGTTAAATAACCAGATTGGATTTGCAAACCAAGATGCATTTTCCCATCTCAGGGAGAGCCTGTAGCTTTCTGCAAATTATCCTACACCTCCTTTAAGGTATTCTGCATAAAATATTACAAAATGTATTTGATATAAAGAGATAATTCCTTTTTGTAAGGTATAAAGCCAGAATGTACTGCACTTGACATGACTCAGTGAACAAACTGGGATTCAGAGCTTATGGAATAACTGAGCACCACTTCCTTAGTCAATCCTGCCACCTAGCTCATCTTGGGAAAGCTGGTCCTAGCACTGAGAAGCAATTTTCATCTTATTTAGAATTAAATTCACAAATAACCCACTCAGAATATCCAAATTACTTCATTAAACACAGGTAAGATGGCATATTAAAAAGAAGACTCATTTACACCAGAGATATTAGAAGAAAGTTTCTGTGCCTAGAAAACCTGTCACTTGTAAATTCTGATTGATTGAACATCCAGCAAACATTTTGCTTCATTTCATCCCTTAAACACAGTTATGGTTTAAAATATTCCAAGGGATTTTAATTTTCAAACTATGAAGAGACAAGAAAATGTCCTTTATCTACTCTTAATCAAAATACACACTCCTGGTTCTACAATGGTAATATTTTCATCTCCTAACAAATATAAAATTATTCCTTTTCTTGGTGATGCCTTTTAAGGGAGTATCATTTTTCCTGGGACAGACATTCAGATCCAGTACATGCCAGTATTTCAGAATCCAGTATTGTCATAATAAAATTCCTATCTGCATTTTTTAAACAACCACATCCAAATTATGCCACAAGAAATTCATCATGACAATTTGACCCACTACACATTTTTAATATATTAAATACAGCCAAGCTGAAAACACAGAGGCTGGGATTTTCTGTTATCTGAGCAACTGCTGAAAATAAGGTTAGCAAGTAAATCTTCAGACCATAAATCTGGCAGGCAGAGACAAACTGATTTTTTTTTTTTAAAAAGTAACAAATTCTGACATACCTAAGGATACAAACCTAAGCATCTTAGAGATACCTGAATATCTCCAATAGGCAGTAATATTTTAATCAGGAGATGGCAGATTACTTCTTAAGAAAGGTTTGTGATGAGATCCCAGTAGTACATATATTGGACACCGTCTGCAGAGCTCATTTTTTCAACTTCTTAGATGTTTTTTTTTGCTTCTCTTAAATATGATGCAAACCACTGATGCTTGGTCTTGTTTATGTGACCATTTATCATCATGTTACACACTGACTTCACAAAAAGATAAACAGCTGTCACGATCCCCAAGGCTCTTGAATTTGTGTGGGGTTCATGTAACAGTGCTTTGCTTGATGGCTAGTGATGGGAAGTAATTTACTGGAAAATACTAACCTGTCACAGTGTAGAATTCCTTTACTATGTGGAGGTATTTTCAGGTTATCTGTCCAAGGAATTACAGAGGTGAGTGTATGGATTCCTGCTAGAGAGGGAAAAAAAAAAATAAAAATTCCTCAGTATTGTTTTTCTCTTGTTTTTTCTCTTTTTCTCTTCTCTTTTTCTCTTTTTTCTCTTTTTTTTCTCTTTTTTTCACAGCAGAAAAACTGCACTAAAAAGAGAACATCTTACTTGTAATGGTAAGAGATCCAAAGATTAACAAGTCACCCAAGACTCGCAGCACAAATGAAAATTAACAAGGATTGCTAATGGCAATACCTAAAAAAAAAAAAGTTTGCTCCCTGTATTCAGAAGTGAAGACTAGAAAGAGTTAACACACACACACTAAGCAAAATACTATTCTGTCACCTCATTTTCCAACCTTCACCATTCAACTTTTATAATTAACGGAGATAATTTATTATACAAAAGAAAAACTCCATGGAAGTTCCTTGGAGAATAGCAGAAAAATGTAGCTTGACAACTGAAGGTGAAGTAGAAGTACAGCTTTCCAAAATCCATTTTCCCCCTCATTAGGAAAGTGATGCCCTTCTCCATCCTACATTCCCAGTGCTTATTCAAGAGGAAGTTGGAGCCAGACCCCAGCTGCAGCAGAAAGCTTTGTGTGTGCACAGAAATGCTGCATCATTTTCCTTCTTTCAGCAGGGAGATCCAAGGAAAACTCCAGCAATCCCTACTTCTTTTTCCAGCCTACATTTGCATACATTTCCCCAACATTTTCTGTCCTCCTACAATATTCTCTATTGGTAAATCCAATACACCCTTTCTTGTTTTGCATTTTTTTCCCTCCTTGCTTGCTTTCTCATCCTTTCCTCTCCTTTTTTTAAGTGCCATATTCCTGTTTACCTTTAGTCTACACCTTTCTCTACTCACACAATCTCTTCTTTATTCTGCTGTCATCGAGTGATGGATTATTTTAAATGCTTCCTCAACCTTTGCTGCTTTCCAGACAGGCTGACAAGAAATCTGGAGTCTTAGATCTAAACCTGCTTCAGAACTTTCGGAATATGATGCTGACAGCGATGGGACAAAGGGAGAGACACAAACCTGTGACAGCACTGGTGTTGTCAGAAATCCTTAGCAAACAGGCACATGGAACAAGGTCCCTGCAAGTTTTACAAATTCAGCAAGCAGTGTTTGGAAGCTGTGGCCTTTTAAGTTCCTTTGCACTTGACCTCTGAGCTCTCAACTAATTATTCCCAAATATAAGAGTCAAAGACCTGAGTTCTTTTATTTTTAAATCAATCATGACACTACTCTTTACAGAACACTTTGTTTTCAAACAAATAAAAGACTCATTTTTAACTTGAGTTTTCCCTTTCTTAGCCAGCAAGAGACAGGTTCTGATTTAATCCTAGAAACTCTAAGTAGCCCTGCTCAGAGAAACACCCGAAGTTTCCTAATGGGATGAACTGCAACAAGTGGCAGCACAACCACTGCAGTGATGCATAATGGAATTCTCTGGAATTCTCTGATTTCTGGAGCCTATTGTGCAAGTTTTGTCATAATTCCTCTGTAAAACCAAGCAAAAGATAACATTTGGCATATCTTACACTAGAATAATGTTTCAGGTAGAAGGGACCTCCAAGAATCACCCAGCCAACAGACTGACCACCAACTCAGTCAGGGCTGCCTGGTACCAAGGGCATCACCTGAAATCCATAATGCAGCAGAAGCACTTCTGGACACTGGTCAAGTCCTTATCTTTTAAACTAATTGCTCAATTCAAACACTACTCTAAAAGGTTATCAAAGAGAAAACCAAAAGTTGCATTTCAATGTAAAGAAATCTAATGTGGACACAGGCCCTTAAACAATGTATAAGAAAGAAAAAAAGAAAAAAAATCACTAAATCATTATTGAAATGTTCTAAGATTCCAAGTTTTTGTAATAAAACTTTTCTGTATCCTAATATTGACATTGCAATTTCTTTGAACATTAATGAATCTCACTATATCAAATCTCCAGTCAGAAGTAATTTGCAGTTTGTAGACACAGAGCTTCCCTCCCAAATACTTTTACAAATCATCCCCAAGATTTCATTTCTGAAAGTACACACAGAGAATATTATTACTGTTTCAGCCATGAGCAGTGCTAACAACTCTGACCTTTTGGTATATAAAAGAAATAGTTCATAACCACTAAAATGCAAAGACACCAGCTATAGATAAAGATATATTGTAGCAACATAAGAAAACCCCTGTAATGAAGAAAAAAACCTGTACAGATGCATACAGGTGATTAAATATAAATTATGTTCTCATATCTACACTGCCAGTCTACCTATTGCATGTAATAAACAAAGACCACAGCATTTCAAATATTGTTTTCAAAACCTTAGCACACAAATTCTGTGTAAAATGTAGGCCTAGGAATTTGAGCACAGTTTGAAAATCTGAGAACAAAACCCAGTTTCCCATTCACCATGAGAGACAAGATCCCACAGTCAATATTTTGTGTGTATGAACAATCAGTTCCAGTTTCCACGTGGGCTTTGAAGAGAAAAAAAAGTACTTTTCCAGATCATAGAATCATAGAATCCTTGGGGTTGGAAGGGACCTTGAAAGATCATCTAGTCCAACCCCCCCTGCCAGAGCAGGGCCACCTAGAGTACCTCGCATAGGAATGTGTCCAGACGGGTTTTGAATGTCTCCAGTGAAGGAGACTCCACGACCCCCCTGGGCAGCCTGTTCCAGGGCTCTGTCACCCTTACAGGAAAAAAATTTTTTCGAATATTCAACTTGAACCTCCTGTGCTCCAATTTACACCCATTACCCCTTGTCCTATCACTGGTCACCACTGAGAAAAGCCTAACTCCATCTCCCTGACACTCACCCCTTACATGTTTGAAAACATTGATGAGGTCACCCCTCAGTCTCCTTTTCTCCAAACTAAAGAGACCCAGCTCCCTCAGCCTTTCCTCATAAGGGAGATGTTCCACTCCCTTCATCATCTTAGTAGCTCTGCGCTGGACTCTTTCAAGCACTTCCCTGTCCTTCTTGAACTGAGGGGCCCAGAACTGGACACAATACTCCAGGTGCGGCCTCACCAATGCAGAATAGAGGGGGAGGAGAACCTCTCTTGACCTACTAACCACACCCTTTCTAATGCACCCCGGATGCCATTGGCCTTCTTGGCCACAAGGGCACATTGCTGGCTCATGGTCATCCTCTTGTCTACCAGGACCCCCAGGTCTCTTTCACCTACACTGCTCTCCAGCAGATGAAGTAGGAAAGTTCAAATACACATTTTCTACATACACACCCATCTCTGTCTCTCATTATTTTTTTTTCCTTTAGCCAAGCAAGTGTATATCCACAATACTCTAAGCATTCCAATCAGCCCTAAAGGACTCATTTAATAGAGCTGAAAACTGCTAAAGGAACACAGAAGCTCTAAGATAGACACACACACAAGTTAAACTAAATGTCAGTGCCATTGGGAAAACTTGAAACTTGTCCAGCCTGCTGTGGTGTTCAAACAAGTAAGACTTTACCACCCAAATCAACAAACTCGGCCTTGGAAGCCAGGGAACTACTAAAATAGAAGTATTCCAAGGAAGGCATCCTGTATTCCCAGGCAGTGTGTACATCAAAATCCAGCAGTATAGCCTGAATATTGGAATACCAAGGCAATGATCTATTTCTTCATATTGGCAGCAATTAAATTTCCACAGGGTTTATTCCTCAAACTCCATTGCTTTCTCCATTTCACTCTGTGGAAAATGCAACTCAGGCTTTTCTTGGTCTGTTTTGTTTGTTGGTTTTGTTTATTTGGGGTTTTTGGGCTTTTTTCTTGTAAACTTTTCAACACAGAATATCTCTTGATCTATAACAGATATCTGAATATCTGCTTGATAAAGAAGATGCTAAAAACTTAAGTGCATGGCTCCTTAGGTGGTGTAGGGCACTGCAAGATCCTCCCTCACCTTCTGTAAGGAACAGAAAACTTCTGTGCCTTTTAAGCCTGGCATTATAAAGACTGCAAACAATCAAGCATTTTCTAATTACTGATGCAGTACTATAACAAATTGATTTTTGTATGTACGAGCATCCAAGCTCTGCAGGACAAAATTAACTCATTCAATTGGCTGTCACGGGTACAAAATCTAAGGGAGATTTTCCAATATCTTATAATTGTTAAGAGATAGACCAAATTTTGCCCTCATCATTATGAAATACCCAAAAAGGTGGCTGAAATTTGTGAACTTTTTCCACGTGCTTTGGAAAGGGAAAAGTGATAACAGGAAACATCAGAACACAGGAAAAAACACACACAGAAAAAAAAAAAAAAAACCTTAGTTCCTAGAGTGATTTTGAGGCATTGCTTTTTCTTTAACTCATCATACACATACAGAGAGGGAAATATTTCTAAAACACATAAGCAAATATTTATCTATTGAGTTTTAGCATGGGAGTTGTTCTTTTAAGGTCAAGAAATCAGGCATGTGAAGAGCACAAAAAAAGTAATTTATATGTAGTGGCACATACAAAATACTTGCAAATTCAAGAGTTAAACTTTAAGACTGGGAGAACTTACCAACTTTTTTTTTTTCATAGAACATACTGCTGTATTTAGAGAGAGAAAAGGAAAAAAAATGGTTTGTGGACTTCCATTTTGTCTTACTCAGGCACAATCAATCCTGTCTTCTTTTTCCAACCTTCTTCTGACAAAATTCCCTTCAGACTCTTGGTATCAGTAGGAAAGTCTTCCCACCCCACTGTACTGGCCACATAATCAGTATACACATAAAATATTTATATTTATTTTATTAATATTTTAAATTAATATTTTGTATATAATCTACCATATTTGCTGGTATAAAGGAAAAAAAAAGGGATTAAAAGAAACAAAAGAGTTTTAAGATCTGGGTCTCAGCGGCAGCTGAAGCCACTCTGTATTCACTCAGAGCTCCAGGTGGGGCAAGGAAGGTTCTTGGCATTTCTGGGCTGCAATCAAGTAGTTTTAGCAATGCTGCTTAGGAATTCAGGTGCCAAAATTAGGAATTCAGGTGCTAAAACTTTGGCAAATGTGCAAAAGAATAATAGAACCAGTGTTGGAACCAGGTAGAAAGGAGCTGTCTCATTGTCTGACCTCATGCACACAAAGCTTGCCCAAACAATGTGCTCTGTGATTCTGGCATGAACACAGGTTGTATTTTTGAACTCTGAACTGAGTGGCAAGATATTTAGGATTCTTCTCCTGTTTCTAAAAAAAGACATTTTTACTTTGAAGAAAAGATTCCTTTATGATAAAACATGTTAATATGTATTTTATTTTGGGGGTACTACTGACTTTCAGCAGAATGCTAACAGGCTGTTTTGTGATGCTTTGCATTTAGACATGTCCAATATTCCCAGAAATTCCTCTGAAAACCTGACTCTACATTATTTATAACCCACCTGGTATACATCTATTGTTTTGGTACACCTTTTTCTTGTTGAACATCTTGCTGTTGAAATTAATCTTTCCATAACAGTATTTTACACATTTATTAGCTGGAACAAACAGTGAATGAATTTCAGAACCATGAATCTGATAACTGAATCACAAGTCAGTCAGATCCCGTGGTGTTTTACAAGTGAACTCCTGTGAGATGTAAAAGCTGTGCAGATCAGCACTACAAGATCTGATTCTTTTGTTTCTACCTTATCTCTTTTTCTGCAAGATTTCTCTCCATGACTACACTGGTGTTTGGGGAAATCACCTACAGATAGGGCTGGCCAAGACAGAATCTCTTAGATTATAGGTCATTAAGTAGCTTGCTCTTAATGAGAAGTTCAGTGACTCCATGTTCAAGGTTAATAACTCCTGTTTTGTGACCAAATCAGTTTCTCTCCTTTGTCCTTATGATCATGGAAGGCAGATTATTTAAAACACATTAAATGGGTTGATAGGGCAGGATGTGGAATCTATTTTTGATGGCTTGTATTTTTAATGTCAAGTGTATAGCTGCACCACCACTTCCCATAAGCTTTCCAGACCAACATGAGAACATGATGTTCTTTAGGGATTCTGTAGATTATCCTATTTTTGCTGGTTAGCATCCATGTGCTTAGAATAGGAGAGCTGGTGTAGTTTATAACTACAGCTGACTAGCTAGTTGCTCACTCTTCATTTTAGCCTTATTACTCGATATTAAAATATATGACCATGTTTAATTATGAGATCCAAAAAAAGGAGCATTTGGGCCCCTTTTGATCTGTACAGCAAGCTCACAGTACCAGAAATTGGCAGCATTTCCCAGAGTTCCTGAAGTTTCTTCACCCAGTTGATCTGCCAGTACAAACTGACAGCAGATACCTTTCAGAAATGCACTACCAACCCCAAGGACATAGGAACATTTGCACTGTGTTGTATCAAAGGTCTGGCTGTCCCAAGCCTATTCCCAGAGTTGTCTGATGGTGACACAGAACTGCTTAAAGCATTTCTGCATACCCAACCTGATATGAATTCATTTTCCTGTTTATAAAATTGGTTTTGAACCATGTAAACTCCACAATATCCTATGATAGTGAATCAGACAGTTCAAGCATGACTTCCACCTATTTTAATTATATGAAATTATTCCAAGTTAAAAACCATGTCCTGCCTCTTAAAGAAGACCTGTAGGCTGCTCTGCCTGATCTATTCAAGAGAAGACATCTTAAAACAACAGTGTAAGGCAAAAAGATAGTAAAAAGGTCTCTAGAGTTTACTTTCTTGTAATCCAGGGCTACACCTTGAGAAGAACAAGCACTGTTTTTTTTTAAAAAAAACCTTCATAATGCCTTCTATCCTCAGGAACAGCCTGGATTCACCACAGATAGCAAGTCCTCTCCTAATACATCTCAGCTTCAGAGGCAGAACTTGAGACACTATTAAACAGAGCTGACATTGTTCATCACACAACTTTTTACTTTCTAATAGTTTAAATTATGCTTTGCCTGTAGCTAATTAGCTGTGGATCTTGCAGACAAAACCCCAAAATACAAACCTTTAAAAACGTAGGGATAGAGAAGTGAAGAATTTTGCAGCAATTTCATCATTGTAGTGATCTGATCACTTAGATCAACAACTCAATACTACTAAATTAAGCAAAACAGAGCCCAAGTCAGAGGAGTCACTTTAATTATACACCTCAATTATAGTGGCAGTGAGTACATCTCATTGTTACACTGCGTGTGCCATAGCAACCTCCAGCATAGTTCTATAAATAGGTTTATGGAGAGGAATGATGAAAACAGGAGAATGTTTCTGTAGCATTCTCACTTCAAAAGTCTTTAGCTACTTCTTTACAACAGCTCATCAGCAAGCATTTAATTACTTTGGTGTGTATTTCAGTTCCCATCTTGTTATACTTTGTGATCCTGCAATACATATTCATGCAGTGATATCATTAGTTTGGTTACTGACACAGGATGCAAGCTCTACTAGATTTTTTTTTTGCCCCTGGCATCATATAAGTTTATTTTTCACAATTCTGGTTCCTGTTCCAGTGAAAATCCAGAAATGGGAATCGAGACAAAATTGCTGCTGCTTGGTCTGGATGGCTTCAACTAAAACTTTTCTACAAGGACAAAACTCTGGCCAAAAGTAAAAACAGAATTCTTAGATTTGAATTGATTAATAAACTCCCCCAAAAACCACCCTACAGATACTACATTCAAAACCCAGAAATTGTAGGCCTTCATTCCAAACATGCTAAGTGAGAAAAAGAGAATTCTGGGAGGAAGCTTTCAGAATTGAATAGTGTGTTATATTTTCAGAATGCTTCTTATTTTAACCTTTTTTTTTCCCCATTTCCATTTTTTGTATTTATCCACATTGCTGAAACAACTGTTAACTCTGGACTTTTGAACTATGTGCACCACTGTTTTATGCAAGATAATAAACGAATCTAGAAATCCATATTAATTACTAGAGGGAAATTTAGTAATCTTTTATCTGATGTAATTAAATCTAGCTAGCTGTATGCAATTAATGAATACATTAACACTTACTGCAAATCTTGCTTGCTCTGTAGTCTAACAAATAAGGAACCTGAGTGACCTGAAGTGGTCCCCACAGCCTAAAAGGGCTGTAAAAAGGCTTTTTTAGATTTAATAGTAGTTATAGACACTTCTATATTCATTTTTTTGCCAAAGCTGTTACTTAGGTAAACCACCCCTGTTGTGGGCTCAGACAAAACCTAGTATGACCTGGTCTCTGTTGGACCACACCAGCGCCCTAGCATGTTAAATACAACAGTCATAATGTCTGATGTTACTAAAATGCCAGACTGGGAATGTTAATAGTCATTCCTTTTATTTTTTGTGACCTTTAGCAGTGACCTCTTGCTCTAGGAAGGCAGGCAACAGAAGCAGGAACCTCTTTGGCACAGCATATTTGCTTACTGTATTATTATTAAGCCAGCAAACAATATGCTGGAAAGTGTTTAAATTCATTATGTCTGTAGCCTGATGATGCACTGAGCTTATTTGGAATTTTACTAGATATAAAGTCCTACTGCAGAAAGTGTTTCAAATGTGTAGAGGTCTGTCTGCAAAGAGACAAGTGTATGCTTAATGGGAACCAAGCTCAGACAGAGTGGTTTTCAGTGCTTACCTGGAGGATACTGATGCTCCAAAGTAAAGAATATTACACTGTGTAATACACTGTTCTGTAAAGTAATATTACACTATTACAATATCACTGTAAATAGCTACAGCAGGCAGCAAGACACAGAGAAAGAAAAACAGTAAAAACCACAGATTTATCTGGAATTAGCTGTTTAAATGTTTCTTTTTTCTGTAGGTGAAAGATAGCACAAGTTTCCTAAAAAGTCTCCCCCATCCAGATCAAAGAGGAAAGTGAGCAAAAGCCTTAAGGGAGGGCAAAAGTAGTTCCTTTTTTTCTGGTTGGTATATACTCCAGACTTCTAGAATAAACCATACTAGTATCAAAACTTACAGAAGTAGATCATGTTCATTCTAGACTTGAAATAGCTCTGCAGGCAATTAATTGTGAGAGATTTGTGACATCTGAAGTGGTAACTTCATTCTGTCAGTGCTAAGAAGATGCTTTCCACATCCCCCTGCTAGCTGGGCACATGAATATTCTGTGTACAGGGTTGAGAGGGCAGTGGGCAAGGAAGCTCAGAGTTTTTAAGGGTTTCAGAACCCATAATTCAACTGAAAAATAGTCTTATTTTTATCTCATAAGACAATATTAACACAAATAAGCTTAGCAAAGCCCAGGGGACTAAATATGATTTTTGTTGCTGCAGAGATTGTTTCAGTAGAACTGAAGTGATTAAAACTGAGGAAATATGCTGAGAAAAGCACAGAACCACAGCAGAGCCTTTTATCTCGAGGAATTACAGATTCAATCATCTACTTTGTTTTCTCTTTCCTCTGCCTGTTAAAAGTAGGCAAGCAGTTGAACAGCACAGATTTTTTTCACTCTTTTCCCACAGTACATTACAGAGCATACAATAACTTTTTTTTTTTCCCTTCACTAACTAGTAGATTTCTCTGTAGAGTTTCTCAGAATAAATTAAACCAAATCTCCAAGGTTTCTCCTATGATGAAAATTTTCAGCAGTCCTCCCAGGGCAAAGCAGTTGTATTCATGATAGCATTACAATAAACAGGGAAAAATACATCCTGGACTTCTGTAAAAGTGTAACATATCTAGGAATAGTATGGAGCTGATGCTGTAGGTCTTGGTGGGAGCTGCAGGCTTCTGAGATGCATTCCCTCAGCTGTCTTGCTAATGAATATGTTCAGGATTATTCACACCACGAGCAGCTGGCTCCCCAAAACCTGACAAAGGAAAGTGCTGCAATTAAGCCTGTGATTTAGTGCTCTTCCCATGGCTTTTGGTGGATACATCTGAAACTGGACCTGCCTATGGAACAAATAAACAAAAAAAACATTCTTCTCTGGGGTATTTCGCTTGTGCCCATCCTCAGTGCTCAAATGGTTTCTGTTGCAGGACAATCCTTACTCGTATCTCACTTTTTTACTAATTCATTTGAAATAATGATCTCTCATTCATCCTACTTCTGTAATATTAGCTATTTTTTAATACAGTATAATTGCATTAACTAGAGTGGGATATATGTGTCTTGCAGCTGTTAAAATCACTGAAACATTTCTGCTTGCTGTCCTTTGCAGAAATTAATAATTATTTTGCATTTCAATCAGGAAAAAAAAATAAATTCCTTAGCTAATTCCAAAGAGCTGACTTGACAATGGCTGTGAAATTAACCTGTGAACATAGAGAGAAAATCTGGATAAATGTTGATAAATGTCCAAATTCCTCTTTTACCATGAGAAAATTCCTGTGCAGAAAACTGTGTTGTGTCTTCTGAAATCAGCAGACATGCCAGAAAATGCACTTAATTACTAAAGTTGAACACTAAATAATTGAATGCTGAAAATTCTTGAATCTAACAGCTGAAGTAATGTTGCTTTAAGATTCTTTTCAAAACAGCAGAAGTGATTGTAGCTGTTTGAAAAGCTGGATAGGAAAATCATAGAATCACAGAATGGTTTGGATTGGAAGGGACCCTTGAAGTTCCTGCAGTCCATGGGCAGGGATCCCATCCACCAGACCAGGTTGCTCAGAGTCCTCTCCAAGCTGACTTTCCATGTTGAATAATGATATGGATGGGGCTTCTGCTACCTCTCTGAGCAACCTCCCTCATTGTAGAAGATTTCTTCCTACAATTTATTCTAAATCTACTCTCAGTTTAAAACCATGACCCCTTGACCAAACAGGCCCTGCTCAAACAACAGTGCTTGAAAATGGTGTTATCTACAGACACTGTTCAAAACCTTTAATATTGATTAATGACCCAGTTGGCATGCAAGGAAAATGTAATGCTTGCTGAGTTTTCTAGCTTTGAAATTGGAAAGAAATAACAACTAATATGCTACTTATAGAAGTCTCTGTAACATATTTTAAGTCTCCATGGTTTTACCTGCAGAATTGCTCAGGCCTCAAACACATGGAGCTTCTGTCTGGTACCAGGGGACTCTTCGAGAACTGCTGGAAAAGAAGCTCTGAAGAAACCCAAAAAACACCTGGATGTGGATTTGCCCTGGTAGCTACCATAACTTGATGATCCTTTCCAATTAACAGCCACTTGCCTACATATCAAGCATCTATGAGATAACTGGCCAGTGAAAGATCCAGGAAAGCACTTCACTAAACACCAGGATACATTAAAAATATGCTGCATTTTTACTGAGCATAGCTCTGAACCAAAGTCTCCTATGAATGAAAATAATTTCATTATCTTTTATTCTAAAATGAAACATTACTTTAAGCATTAGTAGTTAAATGAATCACTGTGCATTCCAGGGCTCAATGAAACTGCTAGATCTGTAAATCAGTATTCAACCACAAATAATGAAGAAAAGATATTCAGACTGGCACAGTTAGGTTGGAAAAGAAATACCTCTCTGTCCCAAAAGAGAGGCTAAAAAAATGTTTAGCTAATCAGAACCAATTTTCAGGATGTGCACATAGAGAATATTAGAAACAAAAAGGAATAATAAAAAAGTGAAAAACCTGAAGTATTTTAATTTGGTGAAGGGAGATGGCTGATGATACAGGGCAAAAATATAGCCTTCTTTTTATTCAGTTTTGAAATACCTGCAAAGGGCAACCTAAAATTGAATAATGGACTAAGTGCAATGAGGCCTTCAGCATAATTATGTGTTGTTAATTGAAGAATGTTAATCATGTCATACTGGGAGGAAGACAGGGTTAAATTGGTAAAATTTCAATTCACTTAGGCCTTATCTCTTGTTGGAATGAACCAGATGATTAATCCTTAATATTCTTCAGGGATAGAGAGAACATCAGCAATTAAATTAACAACTACAAAGTTTATGCTCAGAGATTCAAAAATGAAAGACAGAAACACTTTAATTTTTCACAAGTTGTTACCTTAATTATCTTCTTATTGCTTCTGTCTCTTCTCCCTCATTACAAAAACACACCCTTTAGTATTCATGGATCCCTTTAATTTGCTGTAGCTCAGCAGCTATGTAAGGAATGTCATCTGAGCTGCAAAACTCATAAATCTTACTTTGTGCATGCTCACTGAAAATAAATTGTTCTGCTGTACCCAGGCCCTGTGTTCAGCCTGCAGACTGCTGACAACTTTCTGGTTCCTTAGAGTCACTAAGTCCATCAGAATTAGGTGGCAGAAATGAAAGGTTTGCTTAGCACATCCAGGGAAGTTTCTTTTGTGAAAATAGAAAAGAAATGGGGATATCTAAGTCAATCTAACAGTCATGATGCAAAGTGTTACTGGCAATACAAAGTTGTATGGCCAAGTTTTTTAGGAAACCTTCTAGTTCTACAGTCAGGAAAACGTGAAGGTGCTTCCAGAAAATTCATTAAAACTATATAGCAGTAAAAAATGAAGAATAAGACTGAAATGAAGCTTTATTGATAAGAGAGGAAAACAACAGAGAAAAAGGAGGATTTAAGATTGGGATTCTCTCTTAAGAGTTGCATTAGAACTCCTAGAGAACATGTGGAATCTTATCAATACTGGATCACACCATATAATGAATGATTTCAAAAGTAATTGCTGTGAAAGGAAATGCTCCCCCAAGTTGGATGCAAAAATCCATGCTGGTGAAACAGAGGGACTTGACACTGCTATCACTAGGCATGCTTTCCAAATTACCAAAGTTTTAAAGTAAAATGTCATATCCCTGAAGGGTGCCCTTACAACAAATTATTAACGAAGCTCTATTGATCTTCACCCAAACAGCAAAATCTCAATAAATCTCATCTGGACTTTGCTGAAGCTGGAAAATGCATTACATCCCCCTCCTGACCACAATTTTTATTATCACTATTGTGTTTGCAGGGCAGTCAATTTTATCCAGCATAACAAACTGCCAAGTGTTAAAGTGATTTCCTCTATTACTGAGGTCCATGTATTAAATTTAGTGAGGCACAATATCAAACTTCAAATATTGCTGGGTTAAGAATTGAATGCAGCTGAGCCTAATGTTATCAACCTGACAAATACACTGACATATTAAGTAGCAGATCATTTATTCCTATTTGGAACTGGTTTTGTTTTCCTATTCAGCAGTATAGTTCTAGATTAGCCACAATATTTCAAAATGGGGCTATTACTGTGAAGTCCAAAGGCACAGTGTAATATATATTTCATATTCTTATTATGCACTGTAGATCAGAGAAATATACATCAGGAGCCTGTTATCACATATAAATACACGTAAATTAATAAATCACTTTGCATAATTCAGGTTTAGGCTGCAAATGCTTTAACCCTATTGAATGAACATTTCAAATACTTCACATTACAGTCAACTAAAAAGCTTAGATTCTCAGATAAAGCTTCATTTTCTGTCCCTTTTTTCCCCTCATCTTTCCTCTAGGCTAAAAGATTCCAAAACAGTGGATTTCTGAATTTGCAGAAATTATTTCCAATCTTGTTCTAACAGAAATATGACTCTTTTAATGTGCACCATGTCTTCCTGGAAGAACAGATCTATCCTCAATAATGCAACCAATAATTTCAATACTTGTTTCTAATATTTCATAAAGTATTCTTGGGTAACTGATGTTTTCCATCAATGCAAATCAAGCTTTCTGTAATTTTTTTTCCTTCAATAAATACTTCCCACAACAAACTGAGACAAAGCACCCAATATTTTGTCTACCTGAAATAATCCACGTGACCTTTGTGGCAAAACTGAACCTCCAAGGCTTTAAAGAAAGAAAAAAAAAATTGCATTGATATCTGTTACTGAAGGAATAGCTGTTTCCTGCTTTTTGGAAGGGGATCATGAGAACTTTTCTAAGTGATTGCATCTTGTCAGTTCTGCTTTTTTTTTGACTTCTCTGGTCTAAGTGTATTACTATTAAACCACAACAATTGCCAAAATAACTCTCAGTGGTTTTCTAGACAGAACTATCTACCCTCATAGGAAAACTTCAGGGAGAATTCCTAGAATTTTCTGGAAAACTCCATCTCTAATGCCAAGTATACCCCCAGTTGGGAAAACAGGATAATATCATTGATAGATTTGTGTAACATTCCCAAAGCAAAGGAAAAGCTCAAACTGAAAGGATTTACTTCTCCACCTCCCAGCCTGCCCCTTCCACTTGGGTATTTCATTGGGGTTGATATTTTAACCTTACAACCATGTTGAATAGTGTCCAAATCAGTCATTAAACAGTTTTGCTAGATGCTTCATACTGTCAAATAGTTTGTACACCTTTCTCACCAGAGAAAGAAAGTTGAATATATTGCTACCTTGCACTTTGATTTATTTGCTGAAAAGCTTGGTTTTAGCCCTGAATTTTTGTGTCTGCTTTTTTGCCTACATATTTTTCCCTCAGTCCTTCCTTACTTCAACACTACCTGGCTGGAACCTAACAAATAAGGAAACAGAGTCAATGTTTAAAAAGAAGCCTTAAATATTTAAACTTAAATTTAAACTTTAAACAACACAGCAAGAATTTGAAGTTGGACTAGTGGTCCTTTAATTGCAAACCCCTTCCTTGATGAACCATTTCACTGCAGATGAACTCAAACATCTCCTAATCTCAGGCACTGCCAGACTTCTTCCTTGTCAGATATTTTTTTGGAAATTAGACTGCAAAATACTCTTGGCATTCAGAGACTCCCCACATGAACACCACTGACTATTGGCCCATTTAGGGCCCTGAAGTGACTTTATGGAGGTTTATTTGTCTTCTGCAGTCTCATTATACATATATATATATATATATGGATTCCTCTCTTTCAAACCCACCTGTATAGCTGTTAATAAGCCTTCAGGTCTGTTGGGAAAATTCTACATGAGTAGTGAGAACACCCCTCTTGATAGTGGCACTACTCCTCTCATTCCTGAAATGTTAACTAGCTCCTAAGTCTGACACTTGGTAATGAAATATTTATTTTCGTGGAGTAGTACATGTAACTTAAGAATTACTATAGTGAATCTAGGTGGATTACTGAATACAAAAATTATGATTCTTAACTGCACTAATCTGCAAGGGAAAAATGCAATCCATGACTACTAATAATTCCCTTACTCACATGGCTGAGGATAAACCATTTGAAGCACTTTGCATTTTGAATTTTGGAAGAGCTCTCTCTTAATGGCAAAAGTTTTTTCAAACTCCCCAAGAAATTCCTCAGACTTTTTATGTTTTAGTTCCAACCTTTAGAAGGCATTTCATCATTTAGAAGGTTCATCAAGGATATAGCCAATTTGAAAGGGACTTTTTTCCCCATTTGTGACTTTTCAGGAAGAAGTCTGGCATCCTGACAAAGGAACTGGATATGAATACCAGAAGAATAGAACTATCCTGTTGAACTGAAAACCATGGGCAGACCTCTGAGAAACTGCAAATGATGCAAATAAACACCTAGCAGAGTATCAAGATCTGAAAAGGAAATTACTAGAAGAACTGAAGAAGTGGTTTGCTAGCTAATCAAGTAAAGATTCTGTGTAGATGTTATCAGAGTAAAACAAATATCTGTTGGTTTGATCTCCAACTTAATGGACTGCTCCTTGCACCACTTCATTCTTTTTCCAGATTTTTTTTCTTATTCTCCCATTAATCACCTGCAAGATAGTACAAGATTAAGTTCTTTGACTCTTACTTTCTGAAGATGGGATTTTGGATTCCCTTTCACCAGGATACTGCCAGGATGCAATCCTGCAACCCTGCAGACTATATTTTAGGTTTTGTCTTTGTAAGACTTAAATGACTACCAGATCTCAGAGGGCTTTTTTTTTGCCATGATGTGGCAAATGAACAGCATTTGCCACTGCTCCTGAGGTCTCTAAAATCCACTCTAACAACCTGTATTGATCTTTCCAGTATTCAGACTTCCTGATGACTACATATATTTTAACCAACCCCCTTCCAGTGTTTCAACACTGGGGAATATTAACAAACTTCACGACTGACAGTGAGCTGCCTGGAAAGGATGGCCAGGAGAAGGCAACACAGTCATTATGCTGTTAGAGTTTTAATATCCTGTCCAGAATGTGTGAAAAAAACAGCATTTCTTTGAATTTCAGCATTGAAAACCTGTAATAGTCCTAGAAGTAGTAGTATGTACTTAAAACCCCACCTTTATCACAAGCTTTAGTGTCAGCTTTAACATTAATACTAACACCAAGCACTGCAAGATTGGCAACCTAGAATAAAAAGAACACCCCTCTAGAAATTTGCTATTTTTAGGGACAAGCTGATCCTTTTTTGAGTGTCAATTGGCAATCCTAGCAGAGTGATGCTGGCTGGGAATATTCTTGTTGCTAGTTCTTAGAATTATTTGGAAAAACTGCAGCAGTAGAGAGAAGATTGATGATATTTGCTTTACAAACTCATTTCTCTATCTCCAAGTTCAGAGAACTAAAGATTAATTAACTCCTTGGAGATGCACAAATATTATCTTAAATCTAATTTAACTTCATTTCATTTTTAGATTTACAGATTTCTAGAATACAACCCCAGAGGCAGATTATGGGAAAAATAGGTAATTTTTTTTTTATAAGTCCACTCCTTGGCTATTTATGTAGGCCCCCAATTTGTCCAATACACAACCATAAGTTAGTGATAAGCTGTTGAGCAAAATAGCTGTAATTTCTGTAGCTGCCTAAATTAAATTCCAATAAACTTCCTTGTTTAGAAACTACTCTGTCAAACAGGAATTTATCTGATGAGTAGCAGCATAATGGTGTTCTCATGAAACAGTTTCAAATTAACTGAACTATAATATATTTATATATGATATAGATATAAATATATATATATAATATATATAAACACATATATTTATATAAAATCTATATAACACCAAGATTTCCATACAGCAAACCATACACAGAAACAACTCATTCCATGTATATCAAGACACAGCCATTTAAACTTGCCATGAATCATTTACTAACTCTCTCTTTTGATGATACATTTTCAGACACCATTGAAGTGACTCCAAGTGGCAATCAATGTCCCTGTGTGGTACATAATATTCTACAGACCTCTCTTTAGTTGGGAAATGAAATTTTTTTTAACTGAACTTTGAACATGAACTGAACTTTAACTGAACATGTTTAGGGTAACATGATCTAAAGGTCTGGTTAAGATAAATACTAATGTATGTAAAGCTGAGGATTCTAACCCAAGCTAAAATATTTAGCCAGCTGATTAATTTGTGTCTTAGAAAAATAGAAACAAATCTGCTTACTCATATTTAGCTTATTGGATGGTGATAATATTATTAGATTTCTTCTCTAACCATACATAGTTCCAATGGAAATCAGCATCACTTGACTTAAGAGACAACTGAAGTAGAGAATACTTCAGTATTGTCAGGAAAAAATAATATTCAGTGTGAAAAAGGTTGCTGCAAAACATAAGTAAATATGCATTTCTCTATGTCCAATTGAATAAAACAAGAAGAGGCTTCCTGTTCTGCAGGAAAGATTAAGATTAGACATGTGGCTCATTTGTCTAAGTTTTATAGCTCAGGGATAAATCTGATCTGTTTATAATTGCTTTTATAAACCAATTGAAATTAAGAATTTGTTCACAGGTTGTGAACTTCCATGTGTTTACTTAAAAGAGGATTGTAATATGTGCAGTTCTGCATCACTATCATATGAGTTCCTTCTAAAATAAGAGAGTACCAAATGCTAACTGCACACATTAATATAGCCAATAATAAGATACAGGAAGGCATGCAGAACTTTTACAAGTGTCAGTAACCTCTCACCACATCACATCCAGGATTATTATCACACCTCACGTGCATGTGAGCAGTAGAATGAAATGTTTTATGCTACCAGAGCTAGGTCTGTATGTATTATTAAATTATCTTGCCAGACTTTGCAGGTCTTAATTCCACATTTCTCTCCACCAGATTTTTCCCTGTAGCATTTGTGACTTTCTCATCCTGTTAGATCAGCTTTCTCCTCAAGTTTGAGGCTAAACAAACAGACTTTTACAAAAATCCAAACTAACCAAACTAACTAACTAAGACCTTTGAGTAGAAGTTTAAATCTTGAACACAAGTTGTTATACTTGGTTGGATATAATCTTCATCATGCTTTTAGCTTTGGAAAAGTCCCTTTTGAATCAAATCACATCTTAGCAAACAGCTCTTCTCTTCACTTCCCATTCCATAAGAATGGATGTTTTGCAAAATCTTCAAGTGGAGTAACTATAAATGTTCCATTTCTTTTGACTGCTGTTTTTATGTTGGTTTGGAAACATAGGTGGGCTTAAATTTTACTGCAGCCACTATCTAGCCAGTTCCCTGGAATTTTAGTAGAAACATTCTGTTCAAAATTCTGAAAGCCTAAACAAGATACAGGATCACAGCATTTTCATCCATTACTATAAACATTCTTAATAAAAGATTAAATTTGTCATGACAGTTACACCACTCAAAACACAAAATGCACAGTGTGTAACACAAATAGTTACTAAACTCAAAGCATTTCTTACTGATTTTACAAAAACAGTGACACTGCTCTGAATGGGACTTGGTGAGAAAGGGAGACACTTTCCAAAGGACACACACCAGTTTCAAAAGCAGAAATCTCAAAAGCTTGAAATTTTCTCAAGTATCCTCATTCTGGTAGACCTCAAACACAGACATACTGAAAAACTGATTGCAATAAACATGTATGAATTACTTTAAATACTTGCATTCTAAATCAAAGAGTCTTTCTCAGAATTACCCCATCTCTTCTCATCTCCAAACGTTGCTGGTTGGGCAATTTTCATTTTTTTTTTTTTAGAAATGACAAGTGATCCTTCACTTTTAGGTAAAGGTTAATGTCACAATTCCCAACTTCACATAATGTACTCCAACACAGACCAAACCATTGCATGCTGGTGCCTAACATTAGAGAGGAATGTTCACCCAGTTGAAAATGAATGGTTTTTGCATTTCAAGGTGACAAGTACAATGTCAGCCACAATCAATCGATCACTGCATAATTATTATTGCAAATGATCCATATCCATGCTGCAAACCTTAAGGGGAATTTAATGAAGCAGTAAGCACATCAATAATAAGATGTACTCCAGTCTCTGTTAGATCTCGTGATTCATAAATATGTTGTCACATTTTATTCTTCCTTAGATTCCTGTAATTATATTTAAGGAGAAGCTAACTGGAAGTAAGATTCAAGTATATATCACCTTTTCCTCTGCAAAAGGAGTATTTCACTGTATTACATCTATACCACAAAAATGAAGTTTACAGAACGCTCCTTAGCAAATAAGAGAGAAAAATAGTAAACAAAGGAAAAGCAGAACAGACTCTGGTAATATTCAGACTCAGCCTAACATATTTAGTGCATTTAAAATCTGTATTGGGTGTAGGTGGCAAGGTTTTGTTAGTAAGGAGACTGCCAGGGTAGCCTCTGAGGGAGGAGGACAGAAGCTCCCTGTGCCAGGCACAGTTGGGTCCAGATGGACCCAGCACAGGCCCCATCAGCCAGTCTGGAGATGCATTTGTGAAAAAATACCTAAACAAGCAGCAGAAATGTAGGAAGGAGAGAGAAGAAGGAAAGGCTGAGGTTGGAGGAGGAGGAGGTGGCCCATGGCAGAACAAGCACAGACCCAAGGTGACTGCAGCCCATGGGGGAACTCAGAAAAGTGACCACAAAGGAGGTGCAGAGAGTAACCATGATGTCCTGACTGCAACCCCTCCAGGGCACCCAGTGCCTCACCAAGGGAAGCAAATTTACCTGTGGTGATAACAGGAGGGGCTCTTGGGTTTGTATCCCACAACCCAAATCAGAACCAGAAGTGGCAAATGTAATTGGCAGAAATTAAGATTGTCGATACAGCTCCTGTTCCTCCAAGAAAAGTTTGGTTTGCCTGTGACAGTAATCAGGATGTGAGCTCTGTGTCTTTACGCTGAGCCAGGAGCTTTCTCATTCCTTTTATTCCTATTTTCCTCCTGCCTCCCTGTCCCACTGAAGCAGATGGGTACAAGTTTGGCTGCTGGCTGGGTCCAAGCAACAACACAATTCTAATTCTGGAAGGGAAAAAATATATAGGGCTTTCTGAGTGCACTAAGAACCTGTGTAATTCTATACTACACGAGTAGAAGCAGCCAGACCTGTTTGGCAAGGAATATCAATCCAGGAGCAGAAGGGAAACAGGAGGCCAATACAGAAGCAGAGAAAAAGATGACCAAGATCTAATGAAGATGTGAACAGATACCTGGAGTTCCACTACTAACCATCCCCTGTGGTTGATTAAATGTGAGAAAGCCAAACTAGCAAGACAAGGTAAATCAAGATAAATGGCATTTGCACTTGTGAGAAATCATAAGCAAAACCTCGGGTTAGGGACTATCACAGTCTTGTTCCGCTTCTCAAAGAGGCACACTTGACTGGAATAAATATCCAAAAGCAACCACTCAAGAAAGTGCTCTCAAGACACAAGTTGTTTTTGATGGCCCTGAAGAGTCTTCAGGACTTCTTTATTCTGCCTCACCAAGACCATTCCAACAGCAGCCAAGATTCTCTAATTGCAGGTGTAGTAGAAAACTTCCCACCATTTCTCAGAAGTGGCATTTAGAAAGAATTTAGAGTAATAATGTGATAAGACAGTGGGACAAGAGAAGTCTGCCTGCTCACCCAGCCAGATTTCATGCAGTCTTTCTCCAATTCCTCACCCAAACATTCACAGAGTTCACTCAAAGCTGTGATGGAAAGCAATGCTATAAGAAGGACAAGAGGAAGATAAGGTTAATTGGACAAATGTAATTTCTAGCTAAAGTTATGGGGGGGAACAGGTTTGGTGATTACAGCACAGGGTATAGAGTGTAACCAGAAAATAACAAAGAAATTCTATCATCTAGCTTTACAGAAAATGCATGAACTCTGCTGCAGTAATAATCCATATATTCTTAATGTCCTACTTAAACTCAGTTTAATCACACATCAGCACTTATGCATGTGTGTATGTGCTTCTGTGCCTAAAGGCATGCATATTACTGCTATGAATCAAAACTGCCTTGCTTGCTAAAGTCACCATTATGCAACACTGGGTATAATGAAGCATAATACTGATTTTCTTCTCCATGCTGTTATAAATAACAGACTATTGTTTTACAAAAATCCCAAAACAAAACAAGAAACCTTCAAAAGTGAACATATTGGATGAACAAACTTTACTGTCAGATATTCCAAACTGAAACTACCTTTCTCTTCTAGTTTCTTTTCTTCACGTTTAAAAAGGTGATTTTTGTAGGATCTTTTTATGCTCTGCAAATCATTGTGATTTTTAGTTTGTCATTCCAAAATGAATTATTATACATATGATTTTAAACCTACTTATGTGCAGGTAGCAACAGACACCAAAAGATAACCTACTGAGAATTGTCTTAGATTCTACCTTAACTAATTGTAACCCTGTTCCCATTCAACATCTCTGTCTATCAGTCCTTTCATTGCAGCCATCAAGGCTGCAGGTTTATAAATTATACTTCATTATTCAGGTTTATTGAGCCAGATACCCTTGAAAAACCTTATTCATATCAGCATACTCTATTATTAAATAATTTTGTATTTTTCTGTGCTAACAAAAGGTACATATTTATTCAACATCAGGGGCCAGGCAGTCAGATACAGAGTATGGAACTACATGTTTTATTCAAGGATCACTTGGACTCTGAGGTACCTGAAAGCTCTTCAGCTAATAGGTTTGATTTGTCTTAACTAAAAGGATCTAAATATTTTGATTACTTAGTAATTCTATGCAACAAAATCTGTCCTGTTGAAACGTTCCACTGGAAGTGTTTTCAACATCCTCGTTTTGGAGAGCTGCTCAAGATCCAGGAGAGCTGATGTTGTATCCCAAGTGGCTGTCACACTTTAAACACAGTGAGATATTTTTGTCTTAGTCTTTGATGTAATTGGGAAGCTCTCATTTAAAAGAAAAATACCTTGCTTTCTGTACACAATGCAAAAGCTGCAAAATGTTACCCAAATAACGTTACCCAAATAATGTACTCAGTCATGGTACTCATAATATAAAAGAAAAAAATTATCACCCACCAGGATATTCCAGCTCCATCCTTTACTTGGACTTTCTAGTAATCTTATCTTTAAGGTTCTCATTTTTATTTGTTTTTTTTTTTAATATAAAGCCTTTGTATTGCTTCCCTTACAAACTTGTCCTGTAGCACACAAAGACCAGGTTTGAGATTTCACACTTCTCTAACTGAGAAAAAAGGAAAACTGTCTGCATATCTCTGGTAGTGCCTAAGAACCAGTAAGACTTTCACAGTCATCTAAATAAAATCCCATCTGCTTACAATATGTGAACTGACACAGACTCCTATACTTGTATCAAGATGTTTCTCAACAGGAGATGCTTACTGACAAAAGCACCAGAAATGCTGCTATAAATTAGCTCAAACTCCTAAATATTGAACCTCATTACATTTCTGATCCTGTTTTTTTATTAGTCCCTGTTCTTCTCCCTGAATGTTCATCTGAGGTTTATTTTGCCAATAGAGGAAAGTACAACACTGAGTTCTGTATTGGACCCAAAAGCTTTCTTCTTCAGAGCTGTCACAACAGTGTTGTGTTGCCAGAAGAAATTATCTTGTCACTATTGCATAGAAATTTTTTTTCAATTTGTTTCTCTGTGTCTGCAGAGCCTGGTTTGGGGGAAAAAGAAATTTCATTTGCTGATATGCTTTTGCCTTATTTGATCAAATATTATTCCAAAGCTGCTACTGAAAACTTCTATTTTTTTTTTTTCATGAAAACTTATTACTATTAAAAAGAACAGCAGACTGACAGAAAGAGGCAAATCTCTAATCAGACAATAAGATGTTCAGAAAATTTATGGATTTTTTTAATGGTATATTAAAGTAATTTTAGTTCAGCATTTTCACAGCATACAACAAAAGATGGAAACCTGATATTCTGTATATTTTCAAATGCCTTTAGCAGTGACTTTTTTTCCAGTTTTTCTTACAATGATATTTAATTGCATACGACTGACCTTTTAATGAGCTGCAGTAATTTTAAACCCTCAACTTCTGACTCAGAATAAGTTGAACACGAGGTCTATGAGGACTTAAACTAGTCCAGCCAGAACTACCAAATGGAGAGGTGATCATGGAACTGTTTGCTTGTGACAGGAGGAGTTGCTTGTGCTGCCAAGTCACCAGATTAGGATTATCTTTCCCAATGTGCAAAAGAACAGGAGGAATACTCCACAGAAAGAGCAGGTCTGGAAAAGGGTGAATTCAATGAAAGATTCTGAGTTTCAGCTCTCAACCATCAACTGATAGTTATACTTCTAACTTCCAAGGAAGGAGAAAATCAGCAACTTTGCAGCTCTAACAAAAAAAAAATCAGTTACTTGTTACATTCTGGGCAACTCACAAAAGATGATGTTGAGTGACAATATAAATGTGAATGATAATCAGTGACCAAGAACACTTTTCATCAGCATTGCAACAATCCTGGCCTGGGCAGAAAAGAATATTAAGCATATTATAGTTTAGTTAGAGCAAGATGAATATATACAAGGACCTACACATGATCTTTGAAAGTAGCAAGAATTGAGGTGGTTTTGACTTAAAAATTCAGCTGTAGTCCCTAAATCACTACTTGAAACTCCTCTATATTTGTTGGTCAATCTGAAATCAGATATTGATGGCTATAAGTGTCTGTACATCCAAGTAAGAGGCTAAAAGTTCATTTTCTAGGGAAGAAGAGAACTGCTTGAATTGCTTCACGTGTCAACAAATAACCCTTAAAAGGGTTAACAATGCTAAAATCTTTCTTTACTTTCTGAAATCTTGAAATAAGTATTTTAAAACAACTCCAGACTGTTCCCCTCCCCAGCCTGAATTACTGGCTGCACCCTGCATTCATGCAGAACGTTTTGATTCAGTTAGCTGAACATGGTCAGAGTTTGCTTGCCATAAAAGCAACTTCACATCAGCAGATTTTTAAAAAAAAAAACAAAACACAAACCTGCTACAGGATACTAGCTAGTAAGACAACGAAAATGCAAAGAAGCAGCAGTTTTCTATTTCTTTGTAAATATTAAAAAAATATTTCTACAGGATACATGGAATAAAACAAGAAGTAAACATTGCCACATTAAAGTGTGAATAGTATGGCAAAAAATCTTTCAAGGCAAGGAAATAAATGTATTTTACACCTTTTTAAAAGGGGGAGACATTTTCACACAAGTTGACTACTTTAAATTTTAATAATATTGCTGAGGACCTTTTATATAATTGTATAAAATATTGATGTGGTGCCAGGAGAAAGCATTTTGAGTGCTGCTGTGAGTTTTTACTGCATATATATATCTGTTAAAAGCCTCTTGTTCACATGTTGCATCTTTTGCATGCAGATACAGACACACGTGCACTTCATATACACAGCATTTAAAAACACACTTTCAGAAACCTTTTCTATGAATACAATTAATCTTTTTATGCAGAGTAAAAGAAAGTAATACTGTTCTGCTACAATTAAAAAAAAAAATTCATTGTCTGCTTCTTCCTACTCATCTTATTTTGGGATTTTATAATAATTTAGACTGGGAAAGTTAAATTAAAAATGGGAAGAATGCTTAATACCTAGCTGTGGTAGTGTCAAAAAAGAGACAGGCATCCTTCTGTTTAATGAATTGTGATAATAAAAAACCCAAATCAAACCAGAGACAGAATAAAATCTAAGTAAAAGGACTGAATAAAAATGGAAAGAATATCTATTTAAATGCTAAACACTAATTACTAGAAGCTTTGGAAACCAGGAAGTGGTCTCATCAGAAACTGTTTAGTACCTTTTGTTATTCTGCTTAAAACTTCTAAAGGAATAACTAGAAAAGTTTATAAATAAAATGTAATATAGTGAAGATAGCAGTAATCTGCATAGCTACATGTAAGAAAAAAAGTGGCACTAAATTTTCCAGTTAAGGATTCATGGGCTTGGGGGGGACTGGGGAGAAGAGTCCTTCACTTTTAAACCTGTTCTGCTGGTCTCACAAAGAAATAGGATAATAAATGTCCTTTCCCCTTATTCTGCATCCTAGAACAAAAGGGGTTATCCTCAAATATTTGCTCTGTACCTCTTTGGGATGATGTTAAATACAAGAGAAGAACCCAGGAGTGTTGAATGAAGAACACTACTGCAGTGAAGTGATCATTTTATAAAGCTGAAAATAAAAGGCAATTGATATTTGCATTAGCAAAACTACAGTAAATATTCTTCACTAAAGAATCATGGTAAGGGGTAAAAATAAGCAGAAATCTGGGTCAGATTTACATGTACAGATACTTGCTTGTGAAAACTGAAGTGATTTGTACTACAGAACACAGGAAAAAAAGAAAATAGGAAAAAGAAAACAAAAACAGAAAAAAAAAAAAAACATCATAAAGCTTACTGATTGGTGAGATGCTGAAATGATTGCAGAGGTCAAAGAACTGAAATAACAAACTTAAAAGTCTCCAGCCAGTGCTTTTTCCACAGATGACAGAAGTTAGTACAGTACATTAGAGGATCAAGAGAAATTAGAAAGAACTGTAAAGGGAGATTTACAGCATCAACTCTAAGCAATTAAAAAGATTAGCACTGATTCACTGATAATATCTCTGTGACTTAAATATTGCTTGCAAGCAGACTGTTTAGCAAAGGTGGCCAGGACTAGCTGCACACCTGTCTATTTTTCTACACATTTACATTAAATAAATAAATAGATTGTAAAATGAGATTACTTTCCAATATTTCCCCAGAAGATGTACAGGCTTTGAGGAGGAACACAGAAATACTTTTCAAGCATGCATATTCATTTACTGATTTATTTATGGGCTTTGTGGTTTGTTGGGTGGGTTTGGGGTTTGTTTTTTTTAAGAAAAAATGTTTTGTACCTAAACCTGGATGAATTAACAGGTTAATAGCTTCACTCATTCACAATATACATAGCACAGCACATCTGTGAGCAGCTGAGCAGATTTTGCTGCAAAGACAATACTGAAATAAAATAAAAATCAGAGGAATAGGTACATTTAATCCATTTATCTGCCCGTTGCTGCAAACTTCAAAAGCCAAAGTGGACAGTGACAGCTGCTATAAACAAAATAGGTCAAGTAACACAAATTACAAGTTTTTAAATCACATTTCTTACAAAGAAAGCAAATTCTGAGCAGCCACAAGTGATGCAGCGTTCGTTCTATGCCTGAACCACCCAGTCAATCTTACAGCTCCAACTGTAGCATTTTCCAAGGCAGAGAAAAGCAAGCAGTGAAACTATTCCACATCCTGCACAGCCTGAAAATAAATTGCAGCTTAATGTTAATGAAGCAGTTTGTATAAAGTCCCATTGGAAATGCAAGCACATGTACTGTACGCTGGCTATGCTGAGCTCCCCTGCAGCATCCATACCTTTACAGAGCAGCAAACATTCTGTAAGAAGAGCCCAAAATCTTCATTTCCTAATAAAAGATTGACATGGAGAGAGACACTACCTACCCACAAATACATCATCATCTTGAAAGAAATCAAGGGGTCTGTCAGCAAACAGAAGTCTCCTTACTCCACCAAGTATGTCTGGAAGGAAAACTGAAAACAGTGGGTAGAAAATCTTGCCTTTTTCTGTCAAGTCCTCACAGTTCTCTTCTTATACAAGGTTTTTTGTTGGTTTTTGTTTTTTTTTTTTGGTTAGTTTATGAGAATAGCATTCGTTCAGTGGCTCTTTCTGCGTGTGAAGTGACTTGCTTCAGGCTGTCTTTTTTCTTCCCTTTTCCTCCCTAACTCAGTCTGTCCTTTCTTTACTGTCAAGCTTGCTTAGGTAACAATTCTTGGTGTATCTATTTAATGAGCAGGTCCGTGCACTAAAGGCAGCCAACTACATTGAAGAGAAAGCTGGGGGAAGGAAGAAGGAAAAAAAAAAAAAAAAAAAAAAAGTAGTAATAAATAAATAAATGGGAATATACAGCTTCCTGATCGTTATTATGGGATCTACAGACACCCCCTCTGTAGGAATTTTTAGGAGGATTTCTAAGATGTCTGGAGAGGGGGGGGGAAAGAAAAAAAAAAAAAAAAAAAATCATCAGAGGATAGGAGGTGACTCCAGTGGCACTCAAGCCATTACCTCTTATTGCTAAAGGACTCAGTGCACAAATCCTCCCTTTGAGAGATTTTTAAACTCAAAGAAAAGCTCCTACAGAAAAGAAAGGAACATGCACTGCACCCTGCTTCTCCTTTATCTCTTTAAATGTACTTCAGATAAAAGCTGCATCCAGGCAGGTCAAGGCCTTTCCCAATCTTATTACTCTAACACAGGAGTGTTCAACACACTTTTCTACAGCCATCTACTGACTTCAGGGGGTTATTGCTGCTGCTGCTGTCAGCAGAGCTGGGAGATCACTGCCAACGTGAGGAGCAGGGAAATCCAAACAGTAAATCAGGCAGTAGGGTTTGTGATAATAACATTTTTGGTAGGGCTTTTTTTTCTTTTTCTTTTTCTTTCAATAATAGGTATTTTAAAATCAATGGAAAGACTAGTCACTTGAGTGTTTAGCAAGGGTTAATAAAAAGAATAATTTCTTGGGTTTTTTTCTTAGGATGAAGGGGCTTAATGCAAAGCAGTAAGTACTCAAGGGACTTAGAGTTTTTGTTTGCAGCTTAGACTTTTATCACTTGCAAGAAGGACATAATTTTAACTCATTTAACCTCATTGTAATGCACAATATATTTTGTAAATTGATCAACAGCATCCTCAGGTGAGAAACAATTTTACAATGTGGAGGAGACAGGAGTTGGTCCTTTTTTAGGCTGCATTAATCAGTCTTGAAAAATCATCCCTAACCTTGTGAGCTGGGAGCACCCAGACCCATAGCACTCTTTGGGTATTGATATGGCAGCCACACACCCAGTCTGTCTGCCAAAAAGTGCATCAGCTACTATAGTGTATATATAATGATAATAAATCAATTAATAAATAAAGAGAGGTGGTATAAAAATGGGCATGGGAATGAGATTAAACACGATTTGGGGCTTATTTTTATGTTGGATTACTTATTTATTACCTTTGGTCACAGACTGTGCACTTCTTCAGATAAAAAAAAGAAATAAATTGTAGTTCTTCTTAACTACAGGCTCCAGCCAGTTTACACATTCAGCCTCACCACACAAGGTAAAATGTCACTTAAATAATTAAAATGCATTCTCTAAACTGCATAATCCTTCAGTGCACCAGGGCAGGTGGCAAATGGAGAGGCACCTGCTGAAACAGCCCATAGCAAGGAGACAGCACAGCAAAGCAGGACTGGGGGGACCACACTGAAATCCACCCCATTACACAAATGATAATCAGGAGAGGCTTTAAGGGCTCCTGCCACTGGATGGAATTCCAAAGCAAAATAACTGCTATGCAAAAAACCTTTCAAAGCTGATTTACCAGAGAAAACTGAAGCAATTAATTCGTGTGACACTTCATTCTAAGTTTTATATAAAGAAGTTTATATAGATAAATAGATGCATGCATACACAGAGGGCTATTGAACTCTGATCCACTAAATATAAAGGTTTTTTGCCTATTTCAGTGGAAGCAAACAAGAAAGATTTAATGTACCAACTACTAATGTGATAACTTCTCCAGTAATGTGCAAGAACAATATCATTTTAAGTAAGGTTAGTGCAGTTTCATAAAGTAAATCCCCTTACTTCACAGAGTTTTCCAATGGAAGAGAACAACACTGAATTAGTATTTTGGCTTGCTTAAATCATCTGCCAATTTAACCACTTCCACACAGCAATCCAGCAGACCTAACCTGGTCACTTTTAAGCTCTACACTGTCACCTTATTTTGCCCACTGTATAGTGTGCTGTGTTCTTCTGTATTCAATTACACCACAGTCAACCTGAAATATCACATTAGAATATATTAGATTATACTGGCAAAGCTGAAAAGACATGTTCTGCAAATGTGTCTGCACATCTGCCAGCCAGCATTCCTTCTGATCTGTGCATCTGAACATGAAGCTTTAGAATTTTCAAAGACAGGTTAAAGATTTTATTATTAAGATAAAAGACTGCACAGCTATTCCCTATAAATCACTTTTATATCCAAGTTTCCCTGGTTTTGAACACAGGCAGCATATAAAACTTCAGTGCATTTTGTCCCAAGGCTCTCAACTAATCTTTCTGTATTCTAAATTCTCTTCATTATTAAATGGGTTATTCAATCAATTCTTCATATCTTATTCCTTCAAACAAGTGGAACAATTTCTAATACACAAAACTATTCATTTAATGGGCTTTATTTTTAGCACAGCTATTATTAAATGCTTTGTTCATTAGATCACTTCTAGTTTCTGCACAGGTAGAAAAATGCAGATAAAAAGAAGACTGAAAACAGATATAGTATTCTTCTTTTTTTTTTTTTTTTTTTTCCCCACCTATGACCAAAGTTTAACCCAAACCCTTTTAAGGTTACTTCTTATATAAGTTCTGAAACTGCAAGCAGTGTCAAAAATAAGATACTGATCATGACCATTTTAATAAAGATTGGTCCCAGAGAGCTGACATGGGGGCTCAAGTCAAAGGCTACTGAAATCAGTGGGAATGTTCTCTTGTTTTAAAGAACAGCCAGTCAGAAACTCTGTTCTTAATATGAATTTTTGCTATTTTCTGGGAAACTATGGCCCATTTCCTCAGATGCTACCAAAGATGTTGATATGAGGCTCTTCTATAGGGGTACTGGCATTTATTTTAGCTTCAGAGCATGGTATTTCTGTACCAGCTTCTACCACAGCCTTAACTCTTTTAATCAATCAGAATATCCAATCTCTTGCCCATGGAATCACAGGGAATTGCCTAGATATTAAGTGTAAAAAAAGCTAATAATAGCAAAAAATGAAATTATAAATTGTGTAATCATAATTAATCAGGATTAGTTACATCTATGATCAGCACATTTTTATTGGCACCTAAACGACTCAGATTAAAAGAAAGATTATAGGACTTCCATTACCTTATTAAAGAGGCATAACTCAGGGACAGATCTTGGCATTTTTATTAATGACACAGAAAATTGGAAATAGCATCAATATTGCTGCTTCCTGCATTGGAAGATAAGAAAATGCAAACTAATTTTCTCAGCTTTAAGGATATTTAAGGATTCCTAGGAACTGCAAGAATGCTAAAGTAATCTCAGTCCCTATTTTCTTATGAGATATAATCATGTATTTGGCCCACTTTAGAATTTCAACCCGGGGAGTGGGGCAGGGAGGGTATGGGGCAGAGGTTAAACTAGACAATTTAAAACACAGAACACAGAGAAGACTTACAATTTTATAATTATATTGCATTTTTAAAAATCTGGTACAGGACATTTCCATTTCCACAATATAATTATATTCTCCTTAAAACAGGTTGATTCCAAACCAAGTATTGCTCACTATTACCTGTTAAGTGAAACATGGGAAGATTCTCTTTTTTTTTTTTAAGATACTACACTCAAATTTGCTTTGGATAAAGATGTCTCTGCCAGTAGTAAAGCCAACTAATACCATTCCTCAGCTAACATCACCAATGTGCTGCTTCTAGCAGAAGCATCAATCATTTTGCACCAGTTGATGTAGGGACCTGAGGGGATGGGAGGGAGGGATGCCACCTAGATAAATAAGTAAAACTTGCCTGGCTTGCACAATAAATTAATACAGGGATGGCCATGACTTCTTTAATTTTAAGTAATTGCAACTTTCCTAAGGTAAGACTTGATTTTAAAAAGGAAAGAGCGGTTAATGTCTGATAATCATCACTAAGAGGATAAGAGGTTATTAATACCAATGACTTCAGCACTACTTCCCTGGAATTTTCAGTTTATGAGTTTACAAATTGCTTTTTTATTTAGTGCAGGCTTCTTAAATCCTGAAGTGGCTTATGCACTGGATGATAACAAATGGATCAGTTTTATCCATACATATCCATTATTTGGATAGTGCAGTAAATCATGAAGCTACCTTTCAGCCAAGCCATCAGACAGAACTTATCACAGCAAACCTATCAGCTGTTATTTCTGACTATATATCTGACAAAACAAATTCATGCTCTGTCTCCTTGTCATTCCCATTTTTTAACAAGGTGAGAACAGCCTCATAAGTGGGGGTTAGTTGCATCATTGCTGGGATTTGGAGAGGGCCAGGCATGTCTAACAGGGCTGCATCTGCTCAGAGCACGCTGCCTCCTGTTACAGCACCCGTGAGACTAAGGCAAGAATCTGATCCTCTGCCTCTTGTCCTCTAGAGAAGAGTGTGAGCATCAGCCCTGCTTTTAGGCTTCCAGGAATCTCTACTGTTTGCCTCACAACATCAGCAAAGGCCCTACAGGTGTCCATTGACAAAGATTAAAAAAAAAAAAAATTAAATTAAAAAAAAAGGGATGCTACAGCATCACTCCCTGTCAGTCCACAGCAACAGCACCAGGTAAATTCAGGTAACAAAACAGCTGAATATGTCATTTTTTAACTGGTGATGGAATTTTTAGATTAGCAGTGTCATCAAAGCTAGATTTTTATACAACATCATGACTGAAGATGTTCAGATGTTCAGAATTGGGTGGGTATTGTGTTTAAAAAGCAGGGAACTCAGATGTGCAAACCCTTGCAGACTTTACATCCAATTCTTCAGTCAGGGATGAGGCAAAGTGATGGTCTGGCAGTGGCACAGATCTGGGAAATAACTGGCTTCAGGATCTTATCTTGGTGTTTTGTTTGAAATTCCTGTTCTCCATTATCAAGGAAACCAGAGACTGCTTGAGGACCTCTAATGGCACCAGCACATCAAGAGAAGGAGGCTCTGATGCTGCTCTTTAATAAATCAATGCCCGTTTGGCTGCCTTCCAGACCACAAAAACACTTCAGGCATCTTTGCCTGCCTTTCATTTTGTGTCTTGTAGGACTCTCTCCATCATCTTTATGTCTGCATATATCCTCCATAGCCTTTTCTTTTTTTTTTTTTTTTTTTTTTTGGCTTCTACCTTGAGACTCACTGAACATTTCCTTTTAATAGGTCTCAGACCATGTTTTTTCCAGTATCTCTTGTCACTTACTGGAACCATTTGTGATTAATGAGACAATAGCTAATGCTGTGTTTTCTTAATATGTGCAAAGTCCTGCTAATATGGACACGTGTGCCTAAATGGGGATGATTTTCAGAAGTTCACTTCAAATGTATTAGGAAACTTCAGCCCATCAGTCCCATCCTTGCTAGAAAAAACTCTGGATTTCAAATTTCCTTTTAAAAAAACTCCTTTTAAAAATTAAAAAAAAAAAATCCTTTTAAAAACTCAACTCTGGATTTAAAATTTCCTTAAATGTGGCACAGTTGTATTTGAGGAGCAAGTGTTTCTGAATGAAAGCTCAACATGAAATTACTTGGGAAGTACTGGTATTTACAGCAGTATAACATAGTTAAGTAGCTGTAAATCCACACTGCAGGTCAATATACACAACTAAATAAACTGAAATAAAAAAACCTTTGCATTGCTGCCCCCATAGTGCCAGCAGATAATAACGAGGTCACTACACCCCTTTCCAACATCTCCATAGTGCATGGAGATCCATGGAGCAGGGATGTTTGCTTGCAGATCTTGCTGTACAAGAGTTGCTGCAAACACAGTGAAAAGAGTGAAAATGTTGGCTGGTATTTTTTCTAAAAAAAATGTTTTTGCTGCAAGGCTTTGTGATGAAAAATTCATAGAGCTGAAGGTATTCTGCACGTTCTGTACATGTCTTGGTTTGTCTCCCAAACAGGAGGAATACAGGAACAACAATACAGAAACAACAGGAATAGCTTCATGCCTGAGTCCAAAGCTTCAAGATGGCTCAAAAGTGATGTCAGTTTGATAAAACATCATTTTGGTTTAGCATCCCTTATTTTTATATCTCTATCCTGTTTCCCAGAAATTATACACATTCACTGGGGATTCTGTAACTTAAGAAAAGCATTTCTGTTTAACACAAAGACTTGTCTTGCAGTTCAACTTGGGATTTTCCTGAGCAATAAAGCAGAACACAACCACTGTGCAGGTGCTCTTGCTTCCAAAAAAAATTAAAGAGATTAAGAACTATTACACATTTTTCTATAACCCTATAACCTATCTGAAGCCAAGGTTTCCATCTTTATGTGACCAGTACGTCGTACACTCAACTCTACTACTCAACTTGTACATCAACTACAAGTCTGTAGGATGCAATCCTTCAATTGTAGTTTATTTATATAATATAGATGTTTTTCATAAATACATACATATTAACACTGATGCATGCATCTGCATTTCTGTTTACTATTAACTTATTCCTTCTTGGAACTTTGCTGCCTTGAAAACATTTCTCAGCTACTTCAAAAAGCTTAAGTAAATCATTTAGTAGAGAAGTAAAGCAGTTTAAAGCAGTAAGGCTTCAACAGATTTTATAGAATACAAAAATGCCATTACCATCACCACCACAATACTGTAATCAATATTGATTCATTCTCTCTGCTTTGAACAGTCCTGGTTCAAGGAGTCAATGTGGCCCAGTGGATAGATGTCTCTATAACACTCCATCATTTGGATTGTAAATTTTTTTATTAGTTATAATAATACTTTATGCCTGTCTTGTTCCCCTTAAAAATCTAGTTGTTCTTTCAGTTATTTGATAGATGAATAAATGAGATTAGAAAGCCACCAGGTAGAAAGACTAAAGAGTATGTTAAAAATCCAGCCTATTAACCTAAAACTAAAAAGCTTATTGAGATTTTTCACTTGATCCTGGTGAGAAAAGACACACAACCCAATATCACCATCCAGACAAAACCCCAAACTCCCCACTCAAGTGAGAAAGGCCTCGTGGAAACTCCCTGGGGAAAGAAGCAAAAGCAAGCAATCAAAAATCCACAACAGAGTGTAGATGGAGCTGAGTGGCTTTGATGAGTCAATTTCCCTTTAAAGACATATTAGGTGTTTAGTACTTGATTTAAATGAAGCAATATTAAAAAGCATTTTTGTAAGTGTGAAAAAAATAAATTAATATTCAAGGTAGCACATGGTAATGAAAATCACTTCCAAGAAAAGGGAAACTCAGGGGGAAAAAAAAAAAAAAAAAAGGAAAAAAATGGTATTAATGCTTTGCAATTTATTTATTTTTTTAGATTGGATGGAAATATACCAGTCAGCTTGTGTTATATAGTCAAGTGGAAAAAACCTGACAAACACAACCTGTGCTAGAGATAAATTGGCCATAGCTTTCTGTATGAATTCTCATTTACATAATTCAGGTATAAGCATTAATATCTAGCTGAGAACTGTAGCAGGCTGGCAAGGTGAATAAATTACCAACTTGTGGTCACTCATTTTCAAAGCTTGAGCCCAAAAGGGTTGTAATACACAGACTTCTTTAATTATCAGAATTATAATTCAATGTAAATATAATGTATAATAGCCAGAGGTTCCTATATGTATGAGTTTCATTACTCCAACTGCTTTATTCCAGAACTCTGAGTCTCTGCTTTGCCTTTAGAATTCCAAAGCCAACAAAACACATAAGAAGTGAGAAATACCTTAATAAAAGATGGAAGTAACTCTTGGATATTCCTTTCTATAGCCACACGATGCCTAAATATTTTTATTTACACTACTAGGCTTTAAGCAAGCCTTTCTTTCCTTTATTTTGGAACTTCTTCAGGGCTTGGAGATGCTGCACAGATTTTTGCAGAGATTTTGTGCTACAGCCACAAGCTGTAGCTGGAGGGTGGCTGTGGTGCTTTCACTGCATCCCACCCACCCTCAGTGCAGAATTTTAACTGCTAAGTGTATTCCACAGAAGAGGAAAGGCACATGGAAGGAGATGTACCTCATCTTAGTAGGTTACAGATGTGCTTTTTTAACTAAGTTGTTGGGGAAAGTTGCATTTTGATGCCACAAAGGCATCATCTGCACTGAGCTCGTTGTTAGACATGGGTGGTACTGGGATAGAAAGATCCAGGAAAGTTTTACTGCATCACAATTTATCCACTGCTTAGAAAAACTGCACAGATTTACTTGAAGAAAGAGGAGGGGATCTCCTGCCTTTATGTTTCAAAATGATATTTTTCTTCATTCAAAGGGAAAAAAAATTAAAAATAATAAAACCAAATGAAAACTCTCCTTATCATGGCACAGCTACCTCATGAGGAGATTGTCCTTCAGGTACTATTGCAATAGTTTAACTTTGACAGCTGCTCTGAGACACTACAACTGCTAAAACAAAAGCTTTGTCACTTCAGCTTCAGTTCAACAGCAAGAAAAGGATCAAGAGCAATATGTGATGCATCATTTTTGCATAATTTGTTTGCCATTGCAGGTGTGGTGAGGACCAGCTGAAGCATCTAGATATGTTGATGAAGTTCATCTAATGAACAGATGAATGTTTCAAACCCTGCACAACTCATTTTCAGGCTGTATTCTTCATACTTCCAAATCATGCAGGCACTGCTGATGGCTAGTAAACTGCAAACAAAAAGATGCTTTTTTTTCCTATTTCCAAGAATAATTTTGTTTCCATAAAAACCTCACACTTCAGGCCTGCCTCTCCTGATCTACTTGTGCATCAGATGTCAAGAAAATAGCCACTATCCAGTATCAATAACCAGATGCCTATTAAAGAACATCTGGATGACCAAACAGCTTTTTTCCTCTCCAAACTTATCATGAAATCAATCAGTTAAAGAATTAAATACTTGTCATGGAAAAGTATCTGCAGAGATATGGCAGCAATTGGAGGAAGCAGGAACCAGAACCTGTTTAAAAGAGTCATTTCAACATGAGAAAAAGGGAAAACAAACCAAAAAAAAGGTCAGCAACCTGGGTTCAGGAATTCCATCTTGTTTACAGGCCGTACACAACCAATAGACAAACTTGGACCTTTCCTGCCAGTTCTCACAAGTTCTTGGCACTGATTTCTTGCTGAAAGCACGCAGACTATGAAGAATCAAAAAGTTTGTACCTTCTTGTTGGAAAACAAACTAGCACTGGAAAAACTCTGAGCAACACAGTGACCTTCACCACTACTAACCTCACCACTGTAGTTCACTACAGTGAACTTCACCACCACCTTCACATGTCAAGTGCTCCCGTGAAGAGGTCTTTACTGTCAAATCTCACTTAATTATGGAAGAAAAGTCTGTATCTACCGAAACTGCTCTATATAGAGGTATGTCCAGCAGTTACCAACAAGCAACAAATGAGCTAAGTATGTTCCTTCTAAGTAATCCATCTACCAATAGCACAAACTGGATTCTCCTTATGTTTTAAAGAAACAGAACATTTTGCATATCATTGCACTCACCCTTAGTTGTTCTCTTTCACAACTCATCTGTTGCTTTGAACTCTACAAGAGGAAAAAAGAAAAAAAACCAACAAGCTTTGAAAGCACAGCATTCTTGCCACAAAAGAGCTGTTAGGTTACATCTCTTACATCAATTGGAAGTCGGAATTGGAAACAGCCATGAGCCTAAACTCAATATTGTACTGGGGAGTTAAATCATTGCTGGAAAAGCAGGATTATTGTTTCACTTATTTTAAACTTCCTAAGGTCAAAAGCAAATAAACACCAGAACCCAGGACAAGTCTGAAGTATAAAAGCTTTTCTGAGATTTTCAAGACCCATTGGCAGTTGAGGTGAGGAAAGAGCTTTCCCCTTTTTCTGTTGTATCTCAAGTCTGTGTCACATTTCTGAATATCCAACTGCTAAGATACCTTGATATATACCTCAGAAATAAAGATAAGAATCATAAAGAGATAAGACTATTCCTATGACAACTTCCACTTCCAGCCTGGTATAAAAATAACTCTGAAAAAGACTTGATTCTAATGCCTATTTTTTCCATCCTGCTGCCTTTATGTTCAGCTCCAATGTTTAGTGGCCATGGCAAAGTCACAAAAGATGAAAAGGAATTTGATGCAATGTTTTCTAAGGCTGTTTTCAGATGTTTAGAGTACACTTTTTGCTACCTTGCACTTACAAGAAGTTAAAACATGAACCAATATCCACTTGTATGAGGTATTTTACCTCTGCTGTGACGATGACCAGGGGATCTTCTCAAGTAGAGATAGGTTACTTACAGAAGAATAAAACTGCCAGCCTCTTTTTCAGCACAGAAAAATGAGTCCTAATAAATAAACTACAAGCTAAACCTTCTCTACACGTAGCAGAAGTTTTAAAACAACGCCTCTGTAAAAAAAAAACCAATCTTACAACACCAAATCCTGTGCTGATAAGTTTCTTTAAGTTCTCTAGCAGGGAAGGAAAGGAAAAAGGATTTTAAAACACGTGTCTATGTACAATCTTCCCCTAAGGAGTAAAATCAGGTACAGCTAACGTGACTATCTTTGGCAGACTAATGATTCCATTTTCCAAAGTTCATGCCTTCACACGATTTAAAAATTACTTTCTAGTTATATTAGTCTGCATTAGAAGTGTGCTAAGTCTTATATAAAACTTAATTTTAGCTCTGAATCTGCTCTAGATGCCTCCATTTACACTGTGTAAAAATTATAAAATCATAGAATTGCTCAGGCTGGAAAAGACCTTCAAGATCATCAAGTCCTGCCTCGTCCTAACCCTATTACCCTATTCCTGATGTCCCACCACTAAACCATCTCCCCAAGCACTACATCCAGGTGATTTTTAAACACTTTCAGGGATGAAGACTCAACCACCTCCTTGGGGAGCCTGTCCCAGTGCTTCACAACCCTTTCTGTACAGAAGTTTCTCCTGATGTCCAACCTAAACCTCTCCTGATGCAACTTGAAGCCATTTCCCCTTGTCCTGTCATCTGTCACCAGTGAGAAGAGACCAACTCACTCAATATCCATGTCATTTTTTACCAAAAGAAATGGAGGAAGGCAGAAGGAACGTTATGCAGGACATCCCAAAGGCAGCAATTTCCTTCCTTCCAAGTTCAGCAAATGATTAATTCCAAACTCCGTGTTCTAGCTGTAATCACAAACACTATTTAGGTGCCAGCTTCCCCCAGGAGAGTGAGATTCCATGGAGCTATCTCCCTCACCACCCTTCATACCAGAGACTTTCCAGAAGAAAAGCAGCCAGGCTCAGGGGTTAGGCATTATTAGGATGCAATTAAAAAGCAAAAATGAAGCAAACCAAAGTTACCTTAATGGAAATGTATTTTTCACAGTTCAAACAGTGATGCCATCTCTTTGTCATCTGTCTATTAATCAGCTCAGGTTTATTAAAATACATCAGGGAGAGGCTTATTTGGGCACAAATGGCTTTTTGTGCAGCTAACCAGTGCCAAATTTGCTCTTTCATTCTGTCTTTTCTGACTATCTATGCCAGTTTAAGAGAAACATCCTGGCAGCACTGAGCACTTAAGGGAAAACATAAATAATGCATTTACATCGTGTAAACCTGTACAGATAAATGAGAAAAACTGAAAGCCAGAACATATTTAATTAATGATCAGGAGGCCTTAGAAGCAAACCTTGTGCACATCCTGAAATTTCTAAACCCAGGGAGTCTAAATCATAAACTTCTCTCATTATGTCTCTGGATTGAACAATATGCAATCAACTATTTATTTCTTTTAGTTCAAGACTGCACAGAGAACCTGGTCAATAGTTTCAGTGTCATTATGTCAAGCTCTCATACACTATAATTTAGTGGAAAAATGCCTAAAATATCGATTTTCTTTAAAGGATTTCATCAAGGAAAAGAAGTTCAAGAACTTGAGCAATAGTTGGAGACTACAGGGCTTTTTATAAGACAATAATCTTGTTTGTAGGACACAAACAGGCTTCATCATTTTAAACAAAAATTCCTTTGGAAATAATCTATGGAATACAACCTGCTTATCTCATTGTCCTGTGAGCTCATGAGCACAAACAGAATGGGGAAAAATGTTTTGTTTTCTTTAAACAGCAGCAGCAGGTGAGAGAATTCAGATTTCTGAAATCTATTTCTCTCATCCACTCTTCAGAAGGACATGCAAGGCCCAGCTCTGAAGGAACTGAACCCAAATGGAAATCAGGATCCATCTATGGATGCAGTGAACTGACTGAGAGGGCATAAGGAATAACAAGTCCTCCTGGGGAGATTTTTTTAATGCCAAGTTTTTTAAATGTAATTTTAAAGAAAGGGTTTAGGTGATGAGGCAAGGTTATTTGCAGAAAGACTGCTTAAACTGTCAAAGAAAACCAATTCCTGTTACAGTACATCCTGTTACATTCCCAAGTATTTTACTTTGCATTTAAAAAATCAAAATATTTTCAGGATAAGGTCGTTTGAAATGGAGCTCAGTCCCAGAGGTTTAGAAACAGCAAGTGAACAGCTGATGTCTTTTAAATTCTAGCTATTTTACCACAAGTAAACATTTGTGGTAAATGGATTTAGCCTGCATTCTGAAAAAAAAAAAAAAAAGTATATATAAAGCTATCCTGTTTCCAGTGAGCAACTAGACCAGATTTATCCATGATTTTCTGGGCAGCTCTACTTTAACAGGAGTTCCAGGAAAGGTCCTCCAACATTTTTGTCTTCTTTCACCTCAAAAAGGGCAATGCAAATATGATTACATGAAATGTACCAATGTGCCTGGTTTTATTGGGAAAGGATGGGTTCCAGTCAATACCTACATATTAACTCTGGAGCATGAGAAGCAGCTGCAAAAGCCTTGGCACAGATCAGTCACAGGGCTTTTACCAGAATTTAACTTCCCAATTAGGAGCTGCTGCTTTATCTGATTTAGGTCTCGTATTTCTCCTCATTCATACAGGGATTAAATGGCTGAAACTAAACCACAGATTAACTCTGTTACAGTGGCATTTGCTGCATTTCACCAGATACTTTGAGGCAGTCCACACTATTTCATCCTATTTGAAAAAATCAGTGTTTTCTCTTATTAGATACTCATATAATTAAGTGTTTGGGTTCCTGTGTGACCCTGCTTTGGCAGGGGAAGTTGGACCAGATAATCTCGAGGTCCCTTCCAACCCCTAACTTTCTATGACTCTTCCTTGCCATATTGCACAAAGTTTCTGAGCTACAAAAGATCCCCCCAGTGTGTCTGACATCTTTCATGTGCAGTCACTTCCCTTGCATCATTTCATTGCATGCTGCTTTTCACTGTCTCATTGCCCTACAGAATTAAGAAGAAATGATGCCATAAGTTATTTAATATGTGGCAAGATAAGCTTATACCTTAATGTAAAAATACTGTTGTCTATTAATTTAAAATGGCTTCTCAGTACTTCATCTGAAAACCTAACACAAATGAAGCAACAAGATCCATCCCAAGAGATCCCAGAGCCATAAAGGAGACACTGAAGCTGAAACACAAAAGACTCATTAAAAAGACCACTAATTGCTAAAACACATAGGATGATCCCAACCCAAAGTGGGGGCTGTCAGAGCCTTTGGTAGTGACTTACAGCAGCATCAGGAGGCTTTCAAACAGAAAATCAAGGCTATTTCTTCCCCAAGGAGTAAATGGGACCTTTTCTTCTACAAGCTGGTTAATTTAATTATTTTATTTTTCTACATATGACTCCTTGAAGCCCCCAAATGCTGAAGACAGTCTAATGGGATGGCACAGTGCTGAAAACCTGGAGCCTTTTTGTGTATGTTGTGTTAGCAACACAAAGAGGTACAAGTGTGTATGTAAATGCAAATGTTTAGGAACAGAGAGCTTCAGGCTTCTCTTGGCTAGGTGTGTGTGTTTGCATGCAGAGAATTTTAATTTCATGGGGTTTTATTAAAACCATCAGTTACTGTGCTCCAGCAGTAGCTGGAAGGGCTGATTTATTCTTCAATGCCCTTGGCTTTGTGTTGTATATGGACAAGCTCTGCTGTCATAAATATCTTTGGTTGAAGAACTGTCTCCAGTTCTGTGCATAATACTAAGCAGAGTTAAGGTTTCAAGTGTCACATACAAGTGGGTTAATTTCTCCTGGAAGAAACAGGCTATTATTATGGCCCATTGAGCTCAGATTAAGCATTTCCATAAAAAAAAAAAAAAAAAAAAGCCTAGTGCTACAATCCTTGTAAAGCTGTAAATGCAAATGGAGACCATCTCGTCTTCCATAAAAAATAATCTATGGTTTTCTAGGCATTTATAACTCTTCTTTTCTTCTTTCTCTCAAATTAGAAAAATATGCCAAATGGAGTAACTTTATGAAGGCAAAAAGAAGTAAAAAAATCTCCATATCAAAATAGAAACACTTTGAAAATAACTGATGTATTAAAACAGTTGTAGGCAATTATTTCCTTGCATAAAAAGGCTCCTTTAATCAATAAAAACCCCTCTAAGTTGAATTCCCATCTTTTCTTGGCTTCAGACTAAGAATTCACATTTCAGCAAAATTCCCTATACTGCCTGACCAACACTGATTTACAGCAAATCCATGTTTGGGGGTTGGGGTTTTTGGTTTTGCTTTTTTCAATTATTTTTTTGGGGGGGTGGGGGTTATTTCTTTATTTTTTTAATTAGCTTGCAGCAAAGAGTGCTAAAGATCACAGATACCCCTGTCACTGAGTTTGCCTTTGACCACCTGAGTGTAACCAAGGCAATTCATGGTATTATTCAATAAACCTTTCTGACATCCCCTTTAAGTAAAAGACATGGAAGGTGCTCTAGCACCACAGCTTTTCTCATGTTCCCACAATCCATCTTACTACAGAAGTAGTTTTTCTATAAAATTTTTAGGAACCCTCAGTCTCTGGTGTGCCCTGGTGAAAAGCACAAAAAGGCAAAAAAACTGCTTTATGTCTATTTTTCATCTACACCATGTGACTAAACATTAAAGCACTGGTGCATTTCTATTGGAAATGATTTTCCTGGGTACTTTATTAAAAACTAGGAAAAGGTCTCTAAGAAAATATTTTTTTGCAAGTACCATTCTGGAAAAAAAGACTTGTGGAGGAAAGCCTAAAACTGAAATTCTGTATGCATTAAAATTCTGCATGGGGCAATGCCAGGAGAAACTTAAGTCATACTTAATTTAGAATATAAACTCCTGTTATACATAAAAGAGCAGCTATAGTGCATTTCACTCCATTTCCATGCAGTGTGTATTATAAGGAAAAGTCAGAAGGCAAAGGCACTGCACTAAACAGAAAAAATGGACATGATGGAAGAAGTAATTAAAAATCCTAGGATATTAAAGCAACAACCAGTATAGCATTAAAGCTGTGTTATCCTAGATGCAAATGCTCCCAGTCCAACCCTGCCTTATTACACATATTACACTGTTTACTGGAGCATAAATAATTTTTGCTTCATAAGATTGTTGTTAGGACAGGAATTTAGTCTTGTAAAATCTTGTAACTTTTGGAAAATGGATGTTAAGCCTCTTTCCTTAAAGTCTCTAACCAGAAACAAAAAAAAGCAGATAAGGGTATGAATGCCAATTAAGTGATTAACTCTGAAGCTGGTGTAAATAAAGAATGAAAAAATCCAACATATTAATTAATATCTGAGTGTAAGATACTCTGCTGCCAGCTTTTGAAATTAAGGCTAAGGGTCTGCATTACATAAAGAAGGCAAAATATCTCCTATGCTGCAGAGTAAAGATAATCAACAACGACCAAAACATAAAATTAAGACAGGGTTTAAATACAAACTCCATTTTATATAGAATAGTTTCTTATATTGTGAAGAGAAAATTATTACTAGTGTGTTAAGGTAGAGTTTAATTTTGTAGAGTTTAATTTAGATGGTTGGTCAAGCTATTATTTTATTTCTTCCCTTGTTTTTTGCTTTCTTAAAGAGGTAAGAACTGGCAGCATAAGCAGGATTTGTGTGCAAATTCCAAACCTTGTTACTAAGGAATAACCCAGGCCACGTGAATGCAAGTACTTTCTATGGATATTCTGGTCAGTATAAGGTGACTGCAAAAAAAAAATGAAGGCAAACACCTGTCATGGGAGAAACACAGATGCTTTTGGTTTAGAACAGAGCTGGATACACCTAAGCATGTGATGAGAAATGGTCTACAGAATGAAATCTGCAGTATCTGAATACTTTGCTCAGGAACAGCCCCCTGAAAAGTCAGAATTCTTTTCCTTCATGGGGAAAAGCACCTTTAAGGCCTTGGAAGGATTTAAACTAAAATTCCAACTTGTTCGTGGCCAGAAGTGAAAAATTGAGGGGAAAAACTAAATTTTGAGTCTTTTCAGCACTGGTATCCTGAAACTGTTTTATTCTGCACAATACTCAAACCCAATAAGTGCATAATGAAAGGAAGGGCAGAGTGCCTTAATCTCCTCTCCTAAACAGCTTAACTAACTAGAGAAGATGCAGTGCTTGGCATTCAATAACTTCTCAGTGCTCTCACTTGTTTTAAGAACACATTACAAAGCCTGTCAATAAACTTTAATTAGCAATATATTTTTAGTGGCAGCACTACAGCTTGCTGCAATGAAACATTTCTCCCAAGAATTTCTAAAGCTTTCCTAAAGAAACCTTGACACTTAATAATGAAAGACATTTAGAGGTTGTCATAGAAGAGCATCCATTCTGGCAATATATTCTTCTCACTCAGAAGCTGTAAGGTTACCTTGAAGAAATGAGTCTCATTTAAAGTGTTCTTTGCTTTTCTGTTAAGAAAAAGACACACTTAATGGCAAAAATCAGGTGCAGCTCACAAAAGTTAAGTTCTTTCACCTTTTAATGAGACCACAGCAATGGCTTCACTGGCCCATAAACAGAAAAGGAAACACTGAAACTTGGGTATAGCTGTGCCATGCTCATTTACAAATGGGACATCCTGTTCTTCAATGACCTCCATGATAACAAGCTTCAAAATTCTGTTGTAGCCTGTGGAAATAATCTTAATAATGTGCTGCATTTGATCCTTCTGCATGCAAGTGCTGCTGCCAACAGCTCTAAAAACCTGGGAATTATCCTGGGGTGAAATAAACTGTGACCTGAAGGCCTGTCAGCTTAGAAAACAGAAATCTTTTACTAGATATACATGAAAGATCTAAGTATCATCCTGGTTTACACTAAATATAGCCTCTTTTCTACTTCATAAAACTATATTTTCATTTTTCTGCTATGTCTTAAGCCAGTTTGAAAGGACTTCCATCCTTAATGAGATGGAAGAGTTCCATCTATGTTTTCTATATATACAGTTATCTGTAGCTCTATCTTAAAGAAGAGGGAGGGAAGTCCCTCTTCTACCTTTACCTCTGTTTTCACAGAATAAACAAAACACTACATTAATAACTAATCTCAAAGTCATGTAATAATATGTGTGATTAATGTAATAATTAGCAAAACAATTAAAAAGGTACATTCCATCCTCATTTGCATGCAAATGATGCTCACAGTGTGGTGGTGCATACAACCTGTGGATTCAACACAGCACAGCCACAGTCTCAAGCTGTCATCCAGCTCACTGCTTTCCACTCATCTTTTTTCCTCTGTTTGTAACAATTCTTTGCTGCTTTTACATCTACAGAGATTTTGTAGAACTTCCTCTTTTGCAATCAGATAAATATGCAAAAATTACTCAAAGTTGCTTTGGTCAGCAGATTATTTCTTTTTTGCCCCTCTTTACCAAGTCTGCTATGATACTAAACAATTACTTTCACTTAAGAAGGAATACAGAAAGTATCACAGAGAAGTAATTTGGAGATCCTTAAAGCTCTGCTGTAGGTGCCCCTGGTGAGGAGATGGTAACAAGAATTCAAAAGAGGAGGAAGAGTCCTGTGATGTTCTGCACAGGTAAATCAGCATCTAGTCCAGTGGACTCCAGATCCACACAAACTCCTTATTTTTAAGCAAGCTAAGTCTTCAGGTTTAGGGAATTTTCCAGGTATTAGTTTATGAGATGAATCAATTTTTAGTGATATGATGTAGAAGCCATTCTGGGCTGCTAACTACCTGAAACACCAAGATCAATTTGGGGAGTAAAACATCAATTACCTCACTTGCTGAGACAGGAGAAGCAGCAATTAAAAGGGTAGGGAATGCTTCTCTGCATTAGGTTACTTGTCTGCTTTCTCAACACATCAGAACAATTGTTTTGATTTCTAATGGTGTCTAGAGACTTGAATTCAGGCCTTTTACATCTTTGTTATGCATATTCTGTGATAGGGCTCTGTTTAATAACTTGGATAGAAGTTCCTGATGTGCACATGCCACACAAAAATAAAAATATAAAAATTCCTTTCTATTGTGAAAAGATCCTTTTGCTGAAGAATTTTTACCTCAGTTACATTGCAATGTCAGTCATGGGGACAACTAAGTCCAACCTGTGGCGTTTCTGGTAGCCAAAACCCACCATCACTTGAGTAAACCTTGCAGGAACTAAGCACCTCTAATAAGATACAGCCTAAAGGTCTGAGTTTCTAAAGTCTGGGAAAACTGTGAGCTAGAAACAACTACAAAGTGGAGAAGACAGAAGGAAAATTGCACCAAGATGTTCTAAACACATCTTTAAAGAAACAGGACTTACAACAGCTTTGGACAAAACCCACAAAGGCTGAAGAAGCAGCAAAAATCTTAGTTAAGTGAGCAAACAGGCAACTAAAAAGGTACTTTTTTTTGCATAATTAGAGCTGGTTAACAATAGGGTGATAAAGACATTTGTCTTATCTTTGCCAGATCTTATCTTATTATTTGTTTTATCTTGCCAGATAGACAAGAATAGAAAGTCCTGCAGAGTATGTTCACCTTAATAATGTTCTGGCAGCTTTCTGTATGCTCATTGCCCTCTCCTGCAGATACTGAGACACTGGTGCAGGAGGTTTTTAGGGCACTGAGCTTTCCCTGCAACCCAGGCACAGGGCTCAGGCTCCCCCAACCTGCACCAGCTGCCACTGGACTGGAAACCCCAAGTCCATGGGGTTCTGTGGCTGGAAAGTTCAAGTAGTGCCCATTTTAAAGGCTTTCACTCAAAGCCAAAAATCTGGTTGGAAGCATCAGTTTGCCATATTTTTTTCCCCCTCAGTTTCTTCTCTCTGTCTGGTTCATATTGAAGATAAAGCCCTCTTGTAAAAAATGAGAGACAAGCTACCAGAATCTAACCTTCAGTCAGCATATGCTTCCCATTCCAGAACAGTTCAGTAACTCATTAAAACGACTCTACACCATTCTTTAGTAAATAAAGCCAGACTTAAAACCCACCAAAGAGATACCTTGGATTTTTTCCAAAGCCTTTCACTTGATTCCTCAAAGCCTCTAATTCACATGTGCACATTTAGGAGCCTGGAGACTTGTGACTAAAAAAACTGTGAAGGGAAAAAACAGCCAACCAGTCAACCAACCAACCACCTTTTATCTGTCCAAGCTGGATATATGTCAATACTGAGAAGTTTTGCCTAAAGGGAATAAAAGCAATACACCTTGATCTTACAGAAACAGCTATTTGCAGCCATCTATTGAGGAGATTTATTTTTTTTTTTCATTTCCTATATGTTTTTTAGTCATTCTCTGTTCTGTTTGATTCCCAGAGCTGAACCTGCTGAGTAAGCAGTATTCTGCCATATTTTATAGTGTGTGTGTGGCTTGTATCCTAAGATTAGGGCAAACATTGATTTTATTTCCTTATTTCCTTTGTTTTATTGATTTTATCAGCAAAGAAGTTGGACCAACCGTCAATAATCCTTCCCAAGGGGACTCAGGTGTCCCTTAGTCTAGACTGTAAAACAAAGAAGCAGGTTGTCAGCATAAATGAAGATAATTTTAATTACTTTTCTTGCTCTCAAAACGTTAAAAATAAAAAATTAATCCTTTATTTTCCTGCTTAGGAGGGGCTGTATTTAAGAGAAATAGATGGCAAATCACAGGGTGGAAAAAAGAAGAAATATTCTGCTTTCTCTTTAATATCTAGATAAGTTAATTAATCCCAGTGGAGTCCCTCCTTGCTAGACTACTCAATTAGCTCACTAATTCCTCTATTTGGATGATCTTGCCTCAGCTAATTACAGATGAAACAACACTTTGGAAGAGGGTAAAAGTCTCTCTTTTTCTTTTCTCTCTTTTCCAAGCCTGTAAGACCTTCTAGGGTCATTATCCTGTCATTGTACTTCCACGGAACAACCAGATTCCCATGGAAAAAAACAGTTTTCAAGCACGTCATGACCTCCCCAGTCCTACCAAAAAACCCACCAAGTTTTATCTATTTGTGAAAAGTAACAAACAAAAACCAAACCAGAGCAAAAGTGGGATAATAGAGGCCTTAAGATACTTCAAATCAAGGTACCCCAAATAAGACCTATTAAGGAATGGACTACAAAGATGCAGACACCTATAATACTATATTATAATTATATTAAACTACTAACAGCACAGGTAAGAATTTAAGTTCTTCTATTAGGAAGATACTGTCCTGCTAAATTCATACGTGACTGGTGGCACTAAGCAACGTCATTGAGAGACAAAAATGCTTAAAAAAAAAAAAAGCTTTTCTAGAATCAGTTTGTTGATTTAGGTCGATGCCTTTAGGCTATCCATTATTACTTCAGTCTTAGCAGAAAATGTCTTGATTTTCCTTAATCTTGAGGTGTTTGAATTTTTCCTTAAGTAAGAGGAATAACCTAAAAAAGAGGTGGAGGAAACACCTGAACTCTTTCACTTAGACTTTACAGAATTCCTCATAGCAACTTCCAAGTCTTTTGGGATTACTCAAAACTTGAAAGGAAACACAATATTTCCATTCTAATATTGCACATACAGCACTCCAGCAATGATAAAACCAGTTGCTCAATACTTTCTCTAACACAGGCTGGCTTGAAATTAATTGTCTTGGAAAGAAAGAAGGTCTGGTAGATCTCATTAACTCCTGGAACATCACTTGAATACAGTTTTCATGTCTTGAAATAATTCCCTAGTGGCAAAACCAACCAAACAAAGACTGAGGGAAGGCAAGGGTTTGTTCCACAGCAATTATTTACCACCAGAGTCTGAACTCTTGTTTGCTGTTACTTTTATGATAGGAGGTGTAATGCTACCTGTTAACACTTCATGCAATCAAAAATATGTTTAGGAAATATTCATCAAACCATCGATTTCAAATGCTATTAGAAATAGATCCTATTAAAATCTAGTATGGTAGCACTACATTCACAGTTTGGTCATCTTCATTTTTGGTTATTCTGCAGTATTCTTCAAGGAAGAAAAATCTGAAGAACATAATTTTGTTTTTACAGAGAAACAAAAAGATATGATTTGCTCCCAGCTCATTTAAGCAGTCCCAGACAAATCTCAGGACTAGTTATAAATTACATTATTATATTGAAAACAAACACTTGGAGCTTTTTAGAAGCTTCAGGATAAACTATCTCCCCAATTTCACCCCTGCATTCCCATTGTAACCATGTGAGGAATCTTGTTTCTTTTCTCATTTTATTCCTCACCAGTATAATCAACTTTAAAGAGGCACAAGAAAAGCCCTGGCAAACATTGCCTGGTACAGGTTCCCAAGAATACTGGGGGAATTACCCCACATTAAAAAGGAAACTGAAGATATGAGCTGAAGCTTGGATTTTCTGCTTCAAGGGATGAACTGGGATGGATGGACAATCCCAAATGACCATGTTGCTTCTAGAGCTCACTGCTCCAGAACCAAAGGTGCTTGAGCTCTCAGAGGTGTTGTAACCAATATTCTTTAACAGAGGAACATGAATCTTTTTGTTTGTTTGCCATTAGCATAAATAATTGTCCCCAATTTTTCTGCCTCAGCAACTTTATTAAAGGAAAAAAACCACACCAAGAGTAGCAAAGTTATTTTCTTCATGAAAAAACCCTTTAGATTTCCATGTGGAAACAGTGACAGGTTCTGTTGAAGGAGTAGGAAGAACTCTGGAGTGTCAAAATCTCAGTCCAATTCCAACGTAAGCAGACATATGAAAAGCTGTAAACTGACTGAGTTGAGTTGAAACATTCCAGGACCCATCTGGTACTGAAAGTGAAGCAGTCAGTGAGATCCAGAAGGCAAAGCAGAATGTTCCACAGATTCCTCAGCTGTTATGCAGCCAACTATTTCCCTTTTGGGAACAAATCCCTTTTTGTGCAAACCCACAACTCAACAACAGCCCTTGTACTCTTTCACATCCAGCACCTCTGAGACCAGGCATTTCTCTCTGCAAAAACCCCAGTAAGAGAGAAACACTGTCAGTAAGAGAGAAGGAAAAATCACCAAGAACTGTGGCTCTACTTTTCCCTTCCAAAAAGCAGAAAGGACCAAGCTCCTCAGATCATTCAGCCTCGGTAAGAGGGAAGGACCAAACCCACTCATTCCTTCAGCAGGAACCTCTGAGATGCTGCTGCTTGGCCACTGCAGGCTTCCAGCATCCTCCACACAAAGCTGTGCCTTAAAACAAAAGCTGTGCCTTTGGCAAAATGAAGTAAAAATTACTAGGGGTAAGGTCCTGCAGGAAAGCTCCACAATAAAAATGAAGTATCATTAATATAGTAAAAAAATCAATACGTAAAGGAACTGAAAGGTATTCAGTCCTTGTTAATGTGACAAGTGCTGTTTTTTGGAAAGGATTTTTGCCTGTTGATTCTCAGAACAGGCAGATGACCACTGATTCCTAACTTCAGCTGCAGGTCTGGACTGGTATTACTGTTGTCTAAAAATGTATTCTCTCCCCCAGTCAACACAGAACACTCAGCAGATTAAAACCAGTGACCACAGGCAGACATTTTATGGAAGGTAACTAAATGTGAATTCTCTAAGGGTCTGTTCAGTGTATTATTTTTCCCATCAGGTCTTTCAGTCTGTATATGCTCTAATTGATTTTCAGCATGGGAAACTGGTGGCTCTCAATGCAGGATATGGTCCTTTCTACTTCTACCCAACAGTGAGAGATGAGTTTATAAATTGCTAATGTTTCCAGTTAACTAGAAATCTTGCATACATCTTAATAGTCATAGTTTGCTTTGATTAAAATACAAAGTTTCACATTAATTTAAGGATTATCTTTTATAATGCAGACAAGTTGCAGTCTTTGAGTGCCACTTAACTTGGTGTTTAATCAGGAAAACCACTGTGGCACTGGCTGATTGGGCTTCCCCAACTGCTGCCTGCTCCATTTTTCCCCATAATTGCAGGATATACTTTATTGTGACAGGGGCTGAGCAGTGGAATCCCAATATGCTATCCCTCAGGTTCTCTGTTATTGGATTATCTGGCTGTGGCATCATTACCACTGCACTTCCATGCCTATCATTGATCCCATCCTTCTCTCTATTTCCCAATTAATGCAAGGCAGCCAGATTGATCCAGCTTCTGATGAGTTTGGGCCACAGTCAATATATTCTTATGGCTCTGTGCTACTGATCTGGACATTTTATAGCTCTGCCTAAGGATCTGTCACTCTGGCTACAGATTTTCTTGGGTTCTTTTTGGTTGTTTTTTTTTTCTAGATCTCCCACCTTGCTGCCTCGACCACAACCAAGTGTTGACAAACTACTCATGTCCCACAAAAAGAGGAGGAAGCAAGAAAGGCACTTAATTCAGCATTGAAAATATGTTTTTTTTTTTAAATCCCACTTGGTTAGCTCACTAAAAAATAATTGGCCTGATAGTTGAATTATGCACTTCAAAACACTTCCAATGAATGGCAGATATTTCATAGAACTGCAGCCAACATCTGCTTGAAATGTGGAAATATGTTAATAACTTCACTTTCAGTATTTTGCTAATATTGATCCTAGTAATATTTTTGGAAAACTCCCTCTTCTTTCAGAGGGCAGACAAGCTTGCAGAGAAATCTCTCTCCACAATGGGATGGAGAATGAACTAATGGGTCATTGGGAGAAAGAGTGAGCCACAATATTTGCTTAATACCCCTCTTCAGTCACCCTGTGTCACAAGCATAATTATCTATATCTGAAATGTTTTCCAATGAGAATAGTGCTGAGTTACTTTCATTTTCTAATAAAACAGCCCATACAGAGAAGTACAATGCTGTGTAACTTACTAATACTTTTTCTTTTTTAAACAGTAATGTCTTTTCTTTGGCTACTGCAAAATGTACCCAGACAAATGCCTGTATTATAACATCCACCAAAAATTATTGATATGCATTAAAAAAACCAAACCAAAACAAACAAAAAAGTGGAAATTGGCAATCCTAATGCTACTGCATTCTTACAGATCCATTTTCATTCATCTACTTTCTTAGCCTGATGCACATTAGGAGAACAAAACAAAAAGGCCCCAAAAAACCAACCAACAAAAGCCAAATTTAAATATAAGAAACTGAATGAACTGAATGAACTACAACTTGGGCAAATGGTAAAGAAGTATTATGAAGACATTCAGCCTAGAGTCAGCACTTTTTGGGCTGGTTTGCACATCACACAGAATGCCCACATTAAGAAGAATTTTCAATGCAGATTTTCAAAAATATAGCAGAAAAAAAAAAGCAAATTACCAAATTTCTAGCTTTGCTGTGAATTATCACCTTTGTCCTGGGTTTGCCCATTTAACATCATTGCAGTCCTTGAGCAGAAAAGTGGAAGGCATTAGGAATTTAGATGGATGTAAACTCAGTCATTTCCAGGAAAACATTGCCTGGTTACATAAAACTGAAATTCTGTCCTCAATTACTGTGTTTGCAAATGAACCTTGCAATAAACAACTCCTGGAGACAGAAATCTTAATTTGTCTTTTACAGTTTTAAACTAACCATCTATTTTTGCTTTCAACCTGTCTATAGCAATCATAGGAAATGAGTACTGCAGACAGAAGAATTTACATTATATGTAAAGAAAAAAAGAAACAAACAGCCCTAATCTTGTGGGTTTTTTAGTCCTTGCAGAGGTAAAATGGGTACTTAGAATGCACACAATGACACAGGAGTACCTTAGAGAAGAGGATACATTGGCTCACCTTCTGTTTCTACCTTCTGAAATAAACATTTATCACTTTTTCAAAGGAAACGACCTACAAGTAATTTATGAGCTAATAATACACATAAATGCTCCAAGCACAGGAAAGCACAGCTTTCAAATAATGCAAACTTACATCTCTTAGGACTTTAAAAGTGTTGCCAGGTTTTCTTTTGCAGAGGTGTAGTATAAATATTATGAAATGCAGCAGAAAGCATTAAGTATTCCATAGTTCCTTCTGAATTATAGATATAATCAAAATGAGCAAATACACAACATCAGTCTTCACTAGATTTGTCTTCCTATAGAATTGAAGCTAAAGCTCCAGCTTGGGTTTTATGCTATCACCATTGTTTACCCAACAGATTCCAAGTTTTGTAACATATCAGAATGCATCCCAAGCAGAGAGAAACCTGGATGTTGCTTTCCAGAGCCATATATCAAGTTTCCACCAGCAGCATCACCACGAATAGGTTTTGATTCCAGCTTAAATTTATATTTCATTCCTTGTGTTTCAACACATTTTTAATATTTACTTGGCATTTTTCTAAAGACAGAGCCAGCATAGTGAAATCAGAAAGGAGAATTCTGTAATGAAAATTGTAGTCATTACAGCTTAACCTAAAACTGCTCATGTAGCCTTTTCTTTTGTCTCATTTTGCAGCCAGAAAAGCAGTTTCCTGTGGCTCACTGATCCTGACAATACCCTCAGACCAATTCCCAGGATTCCCTCATCACGGGCAGATATCATTTCAACAGATGTCAAGAAGAGCTAAGTGCACTTAGGCCTATTTGTTAAATTCCTAGGGGGAGGTGGATTGGTGAAATTCATCCTGTAATTAAACCACAGATTTCTTTCAAGCTGCCTCTTCTCTCTTCCCCTCATAATCCCTCTGCCTCGCATCAAACCATTTAGCCACTTATTGGCTACAATCAATACAATATGAGAGCCATTCATTCAGTCCCTGGGAGCTTTGCTGGGAATAGGTGGTCCTGCTCCACGAGCATCCTGAAACACTCAGGTATGCAGGTCAGCAAGCAGAGCTGGAGCAGCCTCCGAGTCAGCAGGGGCAGATTTCTGAAAATTCCATCCTGTGCCCAGAGCTCTGGTGTGCAGCCAGACACAGGGAAATGGGATTGAAACGGGAAGCACTAAATCCACTGCCTCATGCACCCAAATGCTAAGTAGCACAAAGCACTGGGAGGAGCTGGAAGGGCTGCAGAGAGCCTGAACAGTGAAGCTGAAGTGTTCCTCCTGCCTCACTGTGGAGAGGGACATGAGGACTGGCAAGAAACATTAATTAATGAGGGGTCTCATTTGCTGATATGGACTTCAGAGTGACATCTTGCCCTTGTATTTATATATCTTGCCTTTTAACTTGCACGACCTCCTGCTACTGAATTGCTAGGATCTGGTTTTTCTTCAGAGAAGTCAGACAGGATGAAGCTATTTTTTTCTAGGAAAGAACTCTGAAATAAGACTATTTTTAATTGTTAAGGATTTAGCACTGTATTTTTAATTTATAAGCAAAGACATCAAACAAGGCCCTCACATGTAAGTTAGAAATGTCAACCAAAATAATGTATTAAATGCTTTGTAAATCCTGAGCATGCAAAGCATGGGGAAGCTATCAATATGTACACCAAACAATATGCAATCAAAATTGGATTTGTAACCATAACAATAATCAGAATTGGTACACACACAGGCTTCTGATGTGGTAGGCTAACTTGGCAAGGGAGAAAAAAAGTAAAACCCAAGACTTAATTGGATTATTTCCCTGCCATTGCCAAAATATTATTTATATCAGACAAACAAAAGGTCTGTGTACTGTAATATGGATTTAATTTTTAAAGCAGTGAACTAGTTAGACAGTCCACCATTTAAAAACTAGTATAATTTATAACTTTCTGACAAAAAAAATCTGATTTACATTATGTTGTCTATTTGAGCTTGCTTCCCCTTAAAGCATGATGAGCTTTCAGATGGGCAGCAAACTCTGCCATGGCCCTGCCTCTGGATGCCCTCATTAATCAACTCCTAAAACTTTTTCACTCATTTTTCTCCTGCTCCTAACACACAAAGTTTGGTGTATTTAAGATTTGAAAAGACCATTCACTTCACTTCCTTTTTCATTTCTATTTTACATACTTTCTTCTTTAGGGGAGAGAGCTATTGCTTTGTAACCCTAAAGGGAGCAGGAAAGGTTCTTATACTTCACAGGTTCTCCTGTGACCCATAATACAGTATGCTTAAAACAATCACAGTGCATACAGGAATCTTTTCAACTGCACAAATGTTCCAGGTACCAAGAGGTCATCATTCTGTAGTGAAGCTAACAAACTGGGAAAAACAACAATAACAAAAAACTACTTCAAATGTTTTATAAGGGATCTGCATTCCTTTTAAACCCCATTTTTTCTCTTTGACTAAAGCTAGTTTAAATTGGTAACATCAGTAACAATTTCACCATCCAAAAATGGAGAAAACAGGACCATTTATTTTATAACCAATAACCCTTCCAGTTTACAAGGTTAACTTGAGCAAGGCCTCATCTTTCTAATTGAAGTCTGAACCATTACAGTTTATACTGGTGACTATTTGACTAACTGAGAAACTCATCTTGGATTTACCATTTCCTTTTCAGGATCTGCTCAACCAAATTCTATTTATCTTTCAGCTTCACAACTTCAGTGGGTTAGAGCTTTCTCCAAGTACAACCTGAAGCCAAAGGGGCAGCTACTGATTCATCCAACTGAAACTGTGGTGATGTATTTTACTCAGTACCTTTGGTTTTATTTTAATGTTTCTGCTGGTGTGAAAGTGGCTCATTATAAATTAGGAGATTTATTCCCTAAAAATTGATCTAGAACTAGATAAGCAGGGCAAAAAGTAGCCATAACACAACAAACTTCAAGTGATCATTAACTTTGTCATTATTATGCATAACTTTCAGTAGGTTAGCACAGAATGAAAGAAATACATTTGGTATTTTGTATTATAAGGTATTTTTTGTATTTTGTATAAGGTAGGCACTTAGTAAATTTAATACAAAACAAGGGAATATTAAAAAATATTGTAAAACAAGCAATCAAAAGAGCTAAAGTACTGAGAAACATAACAGATTTCTGTGAATTCCTGTTTCAATTCAATTATCTCCTCTTCCAACTCTAATCAGATAGAACACTAACTTGCCTCGTTATAATAATTACATACTAACTGTGGGAACAGAATAGCCTGAGGGCTCAGATTTGGTTACACCTGCAGACTAAATTATTTCATAAGTACAATTATAAGCAAATGAAAAAAAACCTAGGAGAATAAGATTCACATTATAGGAAGCAAAACTGCTCTAGAATGACTCATTAGGAAAATTAATATTTTTCTCTTTAAAACAAGAAAGTATGAAGTTGAGAGTGATACATCTCAGACCACTAAAGGCAACAGGTTTTGTACTACTGGATATTTTATTCTGTCATTGCATTATAAAAGTGAGACTCTACTGTCTTCTATCTTTTTGTAAAAACTGTTCAGACTTTTTTTTTTGTTTCTAGACACTGCTTAGAAATCTTGGCTCCTTCTCATCCTTACCAATAAAGCTGTCTTGGACAATCACATCTACTATTATTTCCACTATAATCATACAAAGAAAATAATAAGTCAACTTGGTATTCGAGAGAGCCTGATTCCAGTCTTACTTTTACCATTTCTTATATAATATTTTGAAGCTGCATAATTATTTTGCATATTTATGTAAGGCTTTCTTCTACAAATAGAAAGTATCATTCCTTATTCTTGGAAGAAAATATTATTCCTTATTCTTCTTATTCTTGGAAGAAAGTATTATTCTTTATTCTTGCTATGCTGCATCTGTCCACACTCAACAACGAAGCACCAAGACAGAAACAAATTGTCCTGTTTGTCTTTCCAGTGCAATGCAGCTCACAGAGATTCCTACCAGGGTTTTTAACTCATGGTTTTGTGCCTAGGCAGCTAACCTTGCTGTAAATGATCCTTGTTCTCCTTCTCTAGAGAGGCCTTTACCTCCTTAAAAGACTTCAGGCCTCTGTTGTCCCTTGTAAGGTCACACTTTTCACTTCTAGACCTTTATACTTCTCCATAATCACTCACTCCGTTCCCCCTCGGTTTTCCCCATCTTAAAACAAAGATTAAAAGTATGTTTGCTGTATTTCTGTGTTCCATAACCCCTGACTTTGCAGAATGCAGTGTTTCCAGTCCCATCATGGAGCATTCCTTCAACAGCAACCCATCTGTTTAAAGCAATGCAGCTGGAGAAGTCTTCTAATGAATGTTTCCTAAGCCAAGGCTAAAAGCTTCATGTCCTTACCTCATCTGTAAACCACTTTCTACAACATCAGCCAGACAGCTGATCATAATTTCTCATGTAATTACCCTCTCATTATCTATGTCATCTTCTTGTCTACCATCAGCTTTTTTTTCTGGGCTCTAAGAGGTGCCTGTCCTTGCTGTCTAACTTTTTTTCCCTACACATCTTATCTTCAGCCATTTATCACCTACCAAAGACATTTTCATGTGACTCACAGGGTCATCTGTCTAATTTACATATTTCAACTAAATCTCCTCTTTGACAAAACTCCTCATGGATATCTAACAATTACTTCAAGTTCAAAACAGAACTTTCATTTTTCCTTTTGCCCATCAGCTTCCCGGCCCTCCTTTCTCTACCTTCCATAAATTTACTATCTTGAACTCTTGGGAAAGCTTCCAGATTTTTTTCTGTGTAGCATTTCTAAGATCTAGTACTTCGTATCCATATTCACAGAATCCAAACTGCCACCCAACACTTCACCACATCATTTATACAAGTAACATTTTCTCCCATCTCATCTCTTTTCCTCTGCTCTCCACCTCTCAATATGCTGTCAAAAATGTGTAAAATTGGTGTTTAGACCATTTTAGTCTTCTTTTTTACAGCCTCCCTCAGACAGTCCTGTCTCTTTCCATGGGTCTCATGAACAGAAGTATCAATTCCTTACCTTTCAATGTCCTTTGTTCTTACAGTTCTTTGGCTTTACAGTCATACAAATAAGAGAAGAACAGTAATAAGAAACTACCAAACAATAGAAGGAACTTACATGCAAAAGTTCAACAATAAAATTTAACGTGAGTACATTTAATCCAGGTAATTTTCAGTATTTGTGTAGTCTGTAAACTAAAGCACCCTTTTTTCCTTGAAAAAATAAGATTTATCACTGAAGTCATGATGAAAAGATTCTCCTTCTGTCACCAAGGAGAGATCTAGTAAAATCTTTTTTACATCTAGAAAAAAAGCACTGTCACTTTATTACGTATTGTCTCTACTCTTTTTCTGATCTTTGCCCCTATTTTCTTATCTTGTTCTCTGTTCTTAAATCACTGATGTGATTCAGGCTCTCCTCTAGTTACTGAAAACCTGATACCAATTACTTTGCTTGCAAGGCTGAGATTTTCGTGAAGAAGGGAAGAAAATGGAAAGGTGTAATACTCTAAAAGCTTTAAATGTTCTAGTTAGGATCATTTGTATCATGTTGTCATACTGTCTCTCATCCTTTCTGTAATGTATTCTTTTGTCAGTTTCTAAATTATTGATTTTAATCAATCCTATCATGCACTCCTACAATCAATCAAATGGTACAAAAGAAAAAAAGAAAGGTCTTAATCATTATTACTTTTTTGTTCAAAAGAACTCTGGTTTAACTTTTGATCTATACCTTTCAGACAACATTAAATCTACTCATTTGATTCTAACCCCAATCAGTGCTTTGTCCAGTAATTAGACAAGCAGGATGACAGCATTACCAGATGAGTTCTAATGATTCCCACAGAAGAGAGTAAAATCACCAAGTTTAGGATGATGTAATGGCCAAAAATCACTAACACCCCAATTATTCTTTTAAAAAGCCTCTTGGTTTGCTTCTGAGCCCAGCTGCTGGAAGGACCCACCATGTACAACACATATAGAGATCCTCAGTAGGAGATTTCCAGAGTGGGGAGCAGGATAAGGCCACTGGTGCTGCCACATTCATTGGAGTGCTGAGTAGCTGCCTGTAATCCATGTGTCCAGCTGTGCACAGATGCAATATCCACATCCATGTATTGTTTGTGTGTATCCATGCTGAATTAAACCCTCAGCCCCACAACTGGCCCCACAACTCAGCGATATGGTGTGGCAACAGCCTCATCTCTTGGGCTGCTGGTCACACATGATTTATTTTCCTTTAGCAGTTTTATTTTAAAGATTAATCAAAAATATGGATATAAATATGTCCAAGCCACACACAATACATCCTACTTTTACTCTCTTCAGACAAATACCTTTACTTTTCAAAAACCATCCCTTTTATGTCAACATGCCTTCAATCTGAGCTGATTAAGTAACTTCGAACTTACAAAAGCTAAAAATACATCAAATTCCTCTCTTTATGCATAAATATTACCCTTTGACATAGCTTGAGAGAAGTGAAACTATGGAATTGTACAGGCACACATAGTGTGTGCCAGATTTATTGATGAGGGGAAGGGTTCTCCAACCAAATGGAAGAGTGACTCAGTTAAGGAGACACCCAGGCTTATGGTGCTGCTGGGATTTTTCCTGGCTGACGTGTCCATTGCAATGCTCAGACACAGAAAGCCATTTAATCCTGATGGATGGAAAGAGCCTGTTGGGGAGGGCCTGACTCACCTGAAAGGCAACACAATTGCAAGGAAAAATAAAATAAAATCAGCAGTGTAATTGCAATAATGTTCAACAAAATGAGTTTTAGGGTGGTGGTTTGTGTGTGGCTTGATTTTTACAGGGTGCTAATGCAATACCTACACCTTCCTCATAAAAGCAAGATCTGTGACTTTGCTGGGCTTGGGCATTTTGTTTTATTCAGGCTATGCCAGAAGATTAAACAGTTTATAACTAATCCACCAATTCCCAGTAAAACTGCTCATTACCTTTGAAAATTAACAACAGTGCAGGGCATCTCTCCCTGGAGCTGATATTTGGTTGATGATAAAGGATGGTTTGTTCCGAGTTATTGCAGAATAACAAAACTTTGTTAAGAAAACACAACCTTTGGGACCAAATTGGAACCCTAATAAAGTTGGAGGCAGTTTCAACTATTAAAGGAAGCAGATTAACAGCATTACATCCACTACCAACTGCCTCCTGCTGCACACTCAGACTTTAAGATGCTTCCTAGAATGGCTTTGGGAAAGAAGCTAATTTTATGAATAAAAAAGGGAGACTAGTTTTTTAAAACAAGACAAATTGTGCTAGTATCAGGAAGTCATGAAAATATAACTTTAAAGGCATTCTACCACTTTTTTTTTTTCCCATGTCACAGTGCACTACTCAGTTACATTTCACATCCTAACATGTAAAAAAAAAAAAAAAAAAAAAAAAAAAAGTGCTTGGAAACAGGGTCTAATACCAGCAGGATGTAACTTTATAGCATTAGATCTGATTATAAACATAAAGGTAACTGATGCATTGTAATAGAATTTTCTTATGAGCCAGGCTAAGCCTGTGAAATGTAAAGCTTCATACTGTGCTTGCTGTGTTCAGTTAAAAGAGGAAAAAAATAGTGTTGCATTTTCCCTCTCCTCAGCAGAACTGCCATCCTTTCTCCCAGGGTTTTCTAATCCCTTCTGGCACCTGAGGCATTCAAACAGTTGGTGGGAAGAACTGGAACTGTGACAAAGGGAGTCTCATTTCAGATTTGAACTCCAGTCACTCACAAAACCTGCCAATTCCTTGGCTGGTGTGTACTGTGAAAATTCATTATTTAATAGGAGCCTAAAAAAAAAAAAATCTCTTGGTCCACTACAGCAGCTTGACTTTGAATTAGAAAAGAATGAGTACCACAGTATGTGGTGTCTTGAAGCTTGTAGTGAGGTAGCCCAGTGCAGGCTTAAAATCTCCTTTGTACATTTCAATCAAGCATAACATTTGCTCTGCCAACAACCTCTTCTCTTTCAACATTTTTTCTCTGTATTTCTTACCTGGCTACTACAGATACATAAATCCATCTATAGACAAGTGTGTGTGCTAGCACCCATTGCTAGTACAGCAATAAATGCCTAGCCTTGGCTTAAAAATGGCTTTGATTTCAAGTATTTCCAGCTCCAACAGTTTGTTACTTCAGAACATGTCAGGGATCAGCTCTTAAAGCTCCAAAATAAAAGACAGATTGATTTTAAAAACAACATATTTCTCAGTTAATGAATTTCATAACCACTCAAAACACCTTTTTATGCTTTACAGCTAGATGACTCAGGGGAAAAAGTACACTGTGGGTGCTGTGGACCCCAAAATCATGACTGTGTTAGGTGACACTGATGCTAAAGCAGGGCTACTTGCTCTTCACTCTTTCCCCCAGTAAGGCTTGGTAAGTTTGTGCTCTATAAAGGTGATTTCTCTGCCTACAGCCCTGTCATATGCTAAGACAAACTAGCAGGATTTCTCCAGGTATGTTTTCTGCTTGTATCCAGCCCTGTTGCCTCGTGCTGCAGATTTATAACTGCAGCTTGTCTGTACCTCTGAAAAACACAACAAAATGAGAAGGAGCTGGGCCAGTTGTCTTAGCCACATGGAACAGCCAGAGCAGGAGTTTTGGAACATCACCAAATCCCCACCTTTAGTTGCTGCTGATCCTCAAAAAGCATAACCTGGCTTGGCTTGGCTCTGACCTGATTTCTGATTCATAGAACAGCAGAACTTCAGTATAGGTTTGTATTTTGTAAAATGACAAAGAGCATCAGTTATGCAGTAAGATGAGTTGATTCATGACTGCACTTACAGCTCAGGACAATATTTTCAGGTTGCACTATAATTTTTTTTAAATAGTTTATGTTTCAAACTTGTATACCAGTTAAAACTTTGCAATTATTTATTCTAATAAAATTAAAATTAAAGCATGTAAAATACATTCCAGATGGGCTTGTAAGTTCTTTTAATTTTCTTCCCTCCCCCTTCCTCCCCTTATTTCTAATGCATTCTTCTTGAATTCCTTGCTTTTTATAGCAGCAGTTTGATATAGTAAACCATAGTTTATAAAAGCCATTAAGAGTGAGCTTGCTAGTAACAAGCCTATTAAGTAACCTCATCAAGAGACGTGCTGTTATGTTTTCATATCAATTTTCTTCAGCTTTTATGTTCCAGCATTCCTGAGGCGCTGGGCTGGGCTGCAGGACAACCTCTGCCACCAACCTGGGAACCACCTTTCTGGCCTTGCCTTTCCCCAGCAAGAAGTTCTCATTCAAACACCCTTTAATATTAGAGCTGGATTTTTCAAGACAATGATACAATACCTTGGATGAGCAAAAATGCAGGAAACTGCAGATGGGATCTGTGGAAGGACCACCAAAACTGCAAATCTGGGGTTCCCACTACAAACCTGGGGTTCCCACTACATGATGCAAGATACACTCCCTCTCAGTTCCTCTTATTATTTTGTCTTATTAAAGCAGCCATTTTCTCAAGCTGCTTCTTTTCTGGCCTTTCTTTCTAAGATCCAGAGAAAGCTTTGCACCATCTCCCCAGCCCACTGCAGAAAGGATGCAATTGGGCTGCAAAAAACCCTCAATCCTTTGGGGATTTTATACACACAGCAACGCTCTGACCTGCAGAACTGACACAAGTGTTGCTACTTCAACACCTTCCCATTGTGTTTTTATTTAATTGGCCAGTGAAGTAATTACTTCCTCTAGGAAGAAATCAATTGAGTTTCCTATATTTTCCTTACTTTCTTTTATTGCAACCAGTGCAATACAGATGGCCAAAGTTGGTTCTAATTCTCCCTATTCAACACTTCAGTCCCCCAGAAAAGAGATTTCTCCATCCAAATTACAATTCCTGTTTCCCACGTCACATGTCCCTCCAGTTCTGTTTCTGCTGTCTCCTTTTCCTTGTAATAGGAATAAGGAACCAGTATTTTGGTTTTTGCCCAGTATTAATAGACTGTTGCAAATGGCAGCATGTTTTAAGCTCTAAAGCTCTGTGCCAGCTTATCTTCCCATACATATCAAATAATAAAACCAATACCATATTCTGCTAATAATTGTGCTCCTTCCTTTGTCCATCTCTTGTAAGCCTAGGAACATCTTTAGCATCTCTAGGCCAAGTAATCCACGACATGAAAAGGCTGCAAAATTCTTCTTTCAGTGTTTTCCCAAGGACAGACCTTCCCATGTTTTATAAACCTACTTGATTTTATTACATGCATTTCATATAAAAACTATATACCAGGTTTTCCATCACTTTGAGCTTTTGACCATTCATCAGTTTTTCATGATAAAGCCACAGCAAAATCAATATCCCTGTAAAGCCAAGCTGTCAGAAGTTAGCAGACTATTTCCAAAGGCAATTCCAACGAGACAGACTACCAGATGTTTTCAATATATTTTATACAAGATTGTAGGATAATTTTAGTGGGACTGAAAGAAACAATACAACAGGTAGTGTTTTGGGGTTTGACATTTTAAATAGCAAGCCCAATTGATTTTTACAAGATATCCAAGACAAAAATGCCTGTTCAGGAAAATTTACACTGCAACATTCATCCACAGAACCTCAGAGCAATTGTGTTGTCAAAGCACCAGAAAAGGAGAGAGCCTTTAGCAACAAAGTCAGTATTAAAATGTTCCCTCTCCAAATGTGTGTATGAGTGTCTGTATTTATATAAAAATCTATATATTTTGGATACACGTAGTTAAAGGTGTATAGAAACATGCACTAGATGCACACTTGTGTTTCACACTTCTGGTGATTTACAGGCTCTAGTCTCACAGAAGGCTGCCAATTATGATGAAGATTCCCCTTATAATTAATTCAACATTTTATAAAATCCAGCTTTTATGACTTTAAATATAATAATGCCAGCCAAACCAAGGCAAAGAATATGTCTGCTCATTCATTTTATTTGTGTCATTTCTCAACCCTGAAAAAATAGGCAATAAAAGGATCCCTCCTCAGAAATCAGCCCAGCCACAGCCACACTCATCTCCATAATAGAATAATTTCCAATTCACGCCTCATTTTCATTAATGTTTCTAGCCATAAATTTTTAAGCATATGATAAAAAATTTCTGAAGCGGCATAAAACTAACATGAAGAGGGAGTTCATTAGCATGTGACCCTAATTAGAAATTCCATATTAACTTCCCATTTCTACTTGTGCATATCCAATCACAGCAGGTTTAATATGCTGGGTATCAGCCTTCCATTTGTTTTAAAAGGTCTTTTTCCCCCTCACTCATTTTTCTTTTTCCACAATTCCTAAATTTCCCCCATTATTGAATAAGTCAACAGCCAACTGTATCACCACAGCACCTCTTGTGTCACAAATTATCCTGGAGAATCTGGAAGAAGCCACCAGCACAATGCTTTATTAATGATACCAGATCATAAAGAGAAAGAGGAAATTGCTGACGCCAGCACTTTTCTAATGCTGGGTGATAAAAATGCTACTTCAGGCTTCAGAAGGTTAAGTTCTAATGTGTATTTTGAATAGAGTATGCTGAAATAATTGCCTCATAAAGCAATGCATTGACCAGCCTGCTAATGGCTGGATAGTGCAAAACTCAGCAAAGAGTGCCAAGCTTACTGGAAAAAATGCTGTGGCACTACTTTTGTATCCATATTAAGTTAACTTCCCTTTTTCTTCACTTTAAAAAAAAAAATCTGCCAAAAGGATACCCCCTACTCAAAACATGAGTGACTCTTTTGACTATGTCAAGGCCAAACTATAAAAAAACCCACTAAGACCCAAAAAGCAAAAGCCCCAAGGAATTTGAATGCAACAGTGAGAAATCACAATCACATTTCACTTGTATCAACCCAATTCCTAATTTCTTCCTTTTTACTTTTCCTCAAATTTCAGTTATTACGAAGCCAGCAGCCCAACAGCAACCAAAGCAATAATTAAATGTTGGAACAAACTGGATTTCTAGCTTTTAATTAACAACAATCTGCTTGACTGAGAAGCTCAGAGTTTAAGCCTCAGTTTAGGTCCATCCTCAGGTATTAAAGCACCAACAAACAAGCAAATAATCAAGAGGTGAAAACATAGATGTAGCATGGAACACAATGCACTCAGCACTAAGAAAAATAATATAAAAACACAGCCCCTACCCCCTCTTCAGGTAGCAGAAGGAGATTTCCAGAAGGATGCTGCAGCTGCACATTGCTGGCTCCTAAGCAAGGTGACCCACAACACCCACCACATTTATTCCCCCCAAACTGTCCTCAGCCTCCCTGTCCCCCCATCACACCAGGGGGAGATAAATGGGTGACAACCACCCAGCTGCACAAGCATCCTGTACCACCAAGAGGCAACATGAGGCTTCACAGCTCCCTGAGCTCCTGTGAGCTGAGTTTATCAGCCTGGGTGTATGGACAGCAGAGGGAGATGGCAGCAAAAGCATCACAGGAGCAAATAAAGCAACGGAGACAAGTAAAGCTTGATGGTAGAAAATTATCAGCTGGTAATTAACATCATTTCAAAGACCTGACTTTATCCTAAGGTTTTGAATTAATATAAAAAAAATAAATAAGTTGCACGTTTGCATCTACACTCCTAGAATAATGTCTTTATCTAATGCCAATTTTATGAGTCAAGCTTCAGGCTCACAACTATTATGTTTTCAGCTTCTAATTTTCCTGCAGTCGTTCCATATGGTTATGGCTTGGGAATGAATTGGGTTTAGTTACCAACAGAGAGCACTGCATGGAAGTGATGCAGAGCAGCCAGCACCCAACCCTGAGCACAGAAATCCCTTTGCCAGTGATTATCTCAGGCTTTACCTTGTTCTCAGCTCTGCTTTCAGACAGCCCAAGTGGCACATGAAATGGACTATTCATGTCACAGAGGACACCTGAGCTCCTACACCTTACATTTTAATGTCAAGAAACTAGGCAACCTTAGAAGAAGCTCTCAGTGTTCAAATTTACTGCCCCACAAATTGCTAATAAATTCAGAATAATGAGAGAGAGATAAAGAAAAAAAGAAAAAAAAAAGGGGGGAGGGCAAATCATAACCCATACATTTCTACTCTTTTTCCTTGACCAGTGCAGGTAATGTCTTAAAGTATAAAAAAAATATTGGCTTGGATTTTTTATTTTTTATTTTAATGTACCAGAATTCAGTGATTTAGCAACAAGTTGAATTTGAAAGATGATACATGAAAACATAATAACACTAAGTTCAGACATAAGACTCCCTTTGGCTTCAGAGTTGCTTGTATTAAAACCCAGCTGGCATTTTTTATTATCATTTGTGATGTGTAGGATAACCAGGATAAATATCTAAGATATTACAAAATATATTCTGCCACAGAGCTGGGATGTGTCTGAGGATGTGTATCTGCCTGTCAGCTTCTCTTAAATCCCAACATAAAGAAGAGTAGAACAGTTACCAGAGCTGAATAAAAAACTTTTTTAGGCTACAGACCAGACAAAGCATGCAAAACTAGAGAGTGCAATGAAGAATTTCAGTAATTAATAATATATATCCACATTAATGTACAGTCCCACAGTCAAGGTAGTAGGTTTTTACAAACCCTTGGTTTTGCCTTGATTGACAGATGTGCAATTTAAAAATCCAAATCAATCATAAAAAAACCCAATGACATCTCTCTACATTACAAAAACTAATGGATCAGAACACTGATTACTGGAAAAATAAATCAGCTTTGGAGATCTTAGAATGTCATGAACTAAGCATCAGACAGTGTGGATATGAGACATATTACCTGAGCCATTTGCCTGATTTACTGTTAGCTTTGCAATCAGGCTTTTGAAGCCTTTTTTCCAAAACAATTATCATTTTTAAGCAAAAATATTAAAAGCCCTTTTAGTGCCATGTATATCAATATTTTCATCTCTTCTTAAAAGATTTATTACAGGTAGCAATTAAAGATTCAACTTTATTTTCAGAATTGCCCCTACATTAAATAAACAAAAGCACAATAAAACCAAAACCAAATGGTCTTTCCAGATTGCTGTCTTTTATGAAAATTAACAGATAGATTTAAAATTCCTGAGTCATTTTAAGGGTAAAAATGGAAACTATTTCCAGCATTTCTATCTTTCTCCTCCTCTGCACACCTACATTCTCCCCCATGCTCCCCCCTCTTTGATATATAGTAAAAAAGGGCTATTAGTTATTAATATAAGTCAAAATCCTGTCAAAAGACAATTTTGATAGATTGCTAATGAAAAACAAATGAGACAGGCATTGTATTTATAGGACAAGTGTAGCTGTGATACTAAATGATATAAAGGAACTTTGGATTTTTAATTTTTCTTTTAATTATCTCTGTTTGGATCAAGCCCATTAAGATGAGACAGGCCAAAGTTAGCTCAGATTCCTATAACCTAGCAACAGTGTGACCCACTTGAAATTTCTTTTTATAAGACTTGGCTGACTGAGCCAAAGAAAGGAACACATCTTAATATAATGGGTCCGAACAGAAATCAAGATATATTTTTATTTTTAAATCCTTAACAGCTATTTTCAGCACATTTAGAAACTTAGTTATTAAAACCCATTACTTCACTGAATTCTGCTGCTTTTCCTAATTTCTACAAAACAATAGGAAAGGACAGGCAGAGGATAGGATGGCACTTAGAAAAGAGTATTTACAACTCATGGCTGCCTTCCTTACACAGCTGCATTCTGACACAACACCTTTTCAGAAATAGATGTTTGAATATTTAGTTACATTCTATAGGTGAATTAAACAAAATAGCAAATAAAAGAGCTATCAGACAGCAGGTAGATCTGAATGTGAACATCCCTCCTCTAGCTGAGTGCCCTGATCACCTCAGCTGCCCTGAGCATTCACTTAGCCCCATGTTGGAACTGTTCAGCTTCCCATTAAAAATTCAGCAGACTTGGAGGCAGACAGCATTCAAGCCATATGGAGATGGGTAAGAAAATCATCTGGGATATTAGAGTGTAGATTTAACTTCAGTGAATACTTCACTATTCTTATTATTAAGTACAATTGTGTCCAAAAAGGGATTTCAATAATTTCAGTTCACCTTACAGGTTGAATTCTCTGCTACTGCTCACAATTTGGTATTGAAAATCAAACCATCACAAAATAATTCAGGCTGGAAGGAACCTCAAGAGCTCTCAAGCCCGAACTCCTGATGAAAGCATAGTCAAATATCAGAACACACCACAGCTGCACAGGGGTTGATCCACATAATTTTTTTAAAACCTCCAAGAGCACAGACCACCCAGCTGCCTCTCTGAGCAACCTGTTCTAAAGCTTAGCTACTCAGAGTAGCTAAGTATTTCTTAAAAAAAAAAGAAAAGTAAAGTATTTCTTAAAAAAAAGTTAAGTATTTCTTGAACATGGTTAGAACCTACCTTGTTTCAGCTTGCATCTCTCATCCCCTTGCCATGCACCTCTGGACCAAGCAGTGCTCTCCCTCCATCTCCCCACAGATACCTCAAAGCTGCTCTTAGGTTCTCCCAAAATGTTCTACTCTCCAAGATGAAGTGTTGTTCCCTCAGTGTGTCCTGACCATCTTGAGCAGCACCTTGTACCAGCTATTACTTATTTTTTATAGGTTTTGAGGAGATCAGAATTAGAGCCACCATTCCAGACCAGACAGTGCTGAACAGAGAGGAACACTCCCTTCCCCAATCTACTTTAAAGCAAAGCACCTGGGCTGCCAGGTGCCAGAGCCTGTCCCACTCTTTATTAATTCCACCTGGTTGTCTGTCTGGGCACCAATGTTACCACCAAGGGTAATCTGGAGGCTTCCAAAAGGGACTACAGAGCTCTGCATAGGATGCTCAGGGGCTTGGGGGTTCAGGGGGGGTCCAGGTAGCGTTCTTCTCCATCCTGCTGGGGAGGGTAAAGAGTGGAAGGAAGAGAGGTCTGATACTGTATCTGAACAATTGCTGCCCAGAGCAGCAGTTTCCATCTCTGGGATTTTCAGACCTAGCCTGAGGATCAGCATCTGCTTGGGAGAGTTGGAATCCACCTCACTAAACCAGGGATCTTTGCCAGTGGGATGGCTGACCTGGCTAGAAAGACTTGAAACCAGGGAGAGGAGAGGAGAGCAAGAAAGTCACCAGCAGCCATGGAAGGGAGTTACAGAGCAGGCTGAGGAGCAGAAAGCCTGGGTTGATGTGAACAAAAAAGGAACACAAAAATCAACAAATCTGAGTTCAAATGGAGCCTTCTCAAGAACGTTCACATAAATGCCTACACAAAGCAAAATTATGGACAACACAGCAGGGCATAAGCAACCCAGCAGGTTCCTGAATGCCCTGATGACAAAATCCTGGTGATGCAGCCTGGATGAGGGCTGGAGGACACCCTCAGCATGTCTGGGGAGGACATAAAACTGGGAGGAGTGGCTGATGTGCCAGATAGTCAAGGTGCTATCCAGAAAGACCCTGATTTTTGTGAGGAACACTGTCCATAAGCAGGTTGTGAAATCTCCATCCTTGGAGATAGTCAAAACCTGCCTGGACATTGTCCTGAGCAGCCTACACCAGGATAGTCCTGACTGAGCAAGGGAGTTGTAGCAGATGACCTCCCTAGGGCCCTTCCAACCTCAGCCACTCTGTGATACTGGTCATGCTCCATTTTGCCACCTCCCAAGACCTCTGGGCCTTTTTCAAGCAAAAATCTGCTCCCCAGCCAGAGTCAGTCCTCAGCGTTGTGACCAGGGGCTTTGTATGACAGCAGAGAAACAAGTTGCTCAGGACCTACACATCGAGTTCTCTCACAGAAGTTATATTCAACACCACTTCTAAATTGTGTCCCAAAAATACTAAAGCTTTTTTCCTAATTTTCCACAGTAAGGCCATTTATAAAATGAAGCCATGCAATTGCTTTCTACACATCTTGTTCTCTAACCTTGACACGTGTTTCTTTTTGTTTTATGCAAAACTCAAAACAGGGCAATGCAGGTAAAATAGCTGAGAATATCTGTAATATTATTATTATTATTTCTTGCTACTTTTTTTGTTAAGTATTTGCCAACAGTCCTTGCAGTCCTATGCAGTGGGATTAACAGTGTTCATAATTTGTCTCCACAGTATTATGGGTTACATCCCTGCTACCTCTTGGCTTGTGGATTGGAAGCCTTGACTTCACCTCACTCATGTGGTGACCATTGGCTTGGGTTCTGTAAATCTTGAAAATACTGGAAACATGGAACTGTTCTGCTTTCAAGAAGAAGACTCCAAAATATGATAGTGACACATGTACCCAGGCCTGAAAAAAAAAATAAATCTACATTCTTCTTACTGGTTTTCAACTAGATATAGATATAGATATAGATATAGATATAGATATAGATATAGATATAGATATAGATATAGATAGATATAGATGGAATCCCATGTACCAGGGCCTGAAAAAAAAATCCACATTCTTCTTACTGGTCTTCAACTATATATAGATATAGATTATAGATATAGATGGAATCCCATTTTCAATTCACCTCTACGTATGGTATATAAGTGGTACATGGGGAGAACAGCTTGACAAATACTCCTAAGAGGAAAAAGAAGACTCATTTCAATCCCCTGTAAACTGAGAGACCTGCACAAGGTTGTTCACAGAAAAAGTATCCCACTTCTGGACTTGACTTCAGCATAAAAACCTGACCTGATAAGAATGTGAGCATTTCTAACATCCACTCATGCAAACAAATCATGGTTCTAACCTGACATAGAGCTGAAACTTTCGTTCTGTGCCACTGTTTTTGAATTATTTATAGCCAAAAGAAACACACTCAACTGGAAGCTATATTTAGGAAAAGCTGAACACTTTAAAAATAGAACACAGACATGAATTTGCACTGCCATTAAGCTTCTAATCTAAACACCTATGTGACATATTGACGACTTTTTTTCTGGTTGCCAATTTTTCTTTTAGCCTTCTCCTCCTTCCCCCTTGGCCCCCCCACTTTTTTTTTCTTTTTATTTATTTTTTTTTAACATACATCTTTCTCCATTGCTTGCTCACTAGCAGTGATAGCTCTGGCTAGTTCATAAATTCCATTGCTGCCTCCTGCCATGTGATGTGGTCATGCAGAAAAGATTTCATAGGAAAAAGTGTTAGGTAGCTAGAGGCACTATTGTAGATCATTACTTGGAACTGCAGCTACTGGTTTGTGACTCTGTATTCATTTCATGCATTATAACACCTAATGTACATGACAAAACGTGGAGCAGAAAGTCAATTCACAAACCAGAGCAGCTGCTATTTCTGAAGCTGTGCAGAAAATACAGATCATTATTCCTTCTCTTCCAGTGTCTTCCCAGTAAGCTGCAAGTTGGGTTTCAACGTTGCTTAATTTCACCATTTATTTAGCTTGATTTAATTAATGTTTGGAAAATGCTTTGATGACCAATGCTCCAGCAACTGCAGAAATTCAGCTTGTCCTTACTAAGTTCCACATAGCAGAATTTTCAAAACATTAGGTTATTTAATTGATACTATTCAGACACAATCAACAAAAATACCTTGAAACTGGTTTTCATTTTTAAGCAAGTATCAATGTTTGTTCAGGGTATTTTTTAACTTGAAAATAGGACCTGCAGTTATTAACAACTGTTAACAATTAAGATTAACAAGATAGATTGTTAGTAGTAGATTCTACCTGCATAATTAAAAAAAATAATCTCTATCATGTAAATCTCTTCAGAGATAGCCATTATTTGTGGCAAATAATAGTGAATTAGTAAGAACTGTAATTAAAAATATTCTAATAGGAACTGCTAAATCAGAGAAAAGCATAGGGATAAAGCATACCTGCCCATACACTTACATCATAAAAACCATGTAAACTTTATATAAATTATGTAAACATCAATCCTGACAAATCTAATTTTGACTGCCTCATTTTAGCAAGACTTGTGATTAAATATTGCATTAAGGAAGCAGAGCCCATTCACAGCCAGTAAATTATTATACATCTAGATATTTGTATCTCATGGCTTTCCATGTATATTCCTTTGACTGCTTGTATTTTGCATACCATGGCTCCTGGGAACCCACAGCTGCTGTTAAACCATTTTTTAAAATTATTTTTCAAATCATTAATGAAAGCTTCAGACCAATAGAATCTTTATTTCATGTAGAAAACAGAGGTGTTAGTGTGTTCAACCAGGTTAGCTAAGAAGAAGAACACCTGCTATGCAGTTGTGTGAATTCTTTGTGTTAGGGACACTATAAAAATAAGACTGGGTTAAGAGAGAAGAATAACTGCCCAACTTTCTGTGAAAAGTTCATATTGAGATTTTTCACCTAAATCCAGGGGGATATTTACTACATAAAAGCTTACAGATACATAATCAATACTCTAGTACACTTCCCCCTTGTGATAAATTATTCATAGCTGAGGGAGATATTGTCTCCTCACATGTAAATTACTTTAATGATAAAAAAAACATGACTCAAAAATTGATCATCCATGCTCCACCTCGAATATGAACTACCTGAAAAAACCCAACATTTCTGTCAGGTCTATCTGAAAAAACCCAACGTTTCTGTCAGGTCTCCAGGATGAAGGATGCTCTGCTGCCTCCAGTGGCATTACCTATATTTAAAAAAAAAATCAAACACTTCTAGGGAAAAACAAAGACCCTTCCAAGAGGTTATACATAAACTAAAGATGCATCATGTTCTTAATGCAGAATGGACTAAAGAAAGCACAAGTGTATACATATATTCTTATCCTGAAGGATTTACTGGTTTCTTTACCAGAACATGCATCACTATGAGGAGATACTTGAAGAGAGCAAGAAAGAAATGCCAAGTCCCCTGCAATGATGATAAGCAAAGCTCCTTTTCTGTAGAAAGAACAAACACTTCTGTATTTCCTAAGTTGAAATATTTTTTAAAAAATGCAATGACAAGAGACTTGCACAGTATATATTCTATAGGTATGTTCAAGTTAGTGAAGAACAGCTATTCCTTTGTGTTTGAAAATCTTGAATTAAACAAGTTTTACTGCAAGTGAAACATAGAAGTGGCACAGCATGTTTAAAAGGAATAAAAATAACTTCCAATTTCTCAGCTCTAAAGTAGCCAGATAGGCTCATTTTATACATGCAGCTGGCAAATATTATTTTGTACAATGTGAGTGCATCTTGCTACCCTAATAACCAGATAGTTTTTAATTGTGGAACTGGGAAATGACTGAGCAGAAGTATAAAAAGCACAGCAGAAATGTAACAGAAGGGAGAAATCGTGCCTTGGAGAGGAAGATGAGAAAATCTGTTAACAGGGAGAAATGATCAGAGAGTAAAACAAAATGCCAACAAGGATCTTCAGGAGATGAGGTTATCACTAGCTGATTCCTGCCCCTGATGTGGGTTATTTCTTAATGCAAATACTAAGGTGATGTGCAGACCTAGGTTTCTGGGGCTTGGTTTGGTTTTTTAACAATGGAATTTCTTTGTATTGTCAATATTTACATCCCTAGTTATCTAAAGGTATAGCTTTGGGAATTTTGAACAAACTTTGGCACAATAATAATTATTTACATACATAATTATTTCCAAGTACATCTTACATTAGTCTGGTGTTGTATGCAAAGTAAAGTTTAGTCAGATAGGAGAGACTGGGAATTTTTAGAAACAAGACAAACCACAGGAGCTATTTCCTTCCCTGGGATACATCTTTTGAATTTTACATTCTTACTACCAAGATTTATCCCAGTTCTCAGCCTTTGTTCTCCTAGCCTACTGCATTTTCCCTACACCCAATTTGCTGATTCTCACTTCACTTGCAGGAATGGAACAGCACTGACTTCACTTGACACACCTCTGACTTATAACAACACTTAAATAACTTTAGAATCAATCCCATTATCTCCATCATTCAGGAAATGGAGAAGGCAGGTGAAGCCTACACTAACGAATAACCTCAATGTTAAATGGACTCATGCTAAAAAGCATCATTTAAGTGTCAAAACAGCAAATGCATCTAGTTGGAGATTTAGTAGTGAGATTGTCTGTGTACAGCAGGCAAATGAGGGAGTCCCTTGGTTTAGAGGAAAGCTGGAGTGCAGAAATTGATCATGAAATCCAAAATAATATTTCTGATTGACAGACTCAGACTGAAACTCTTCTGCCTGGTCTCCAACAATATCCTCATTTATGGGTTACACAAGTAGTTACAATGATCAAAGGAGATGTTGTAGCCTATGGATTAGAGTTTTGGCTTTGTTTGACCTGGATTCCTGGGAATGAACCATCTGTCCATGAAGCTTTTCTGGGACTGTGAACTTCTCCTGTGTTCCCTACATGTACTTGATATTTACTAAACTTTAAGATCAAACTGCAAGCTTACCCTCACCTGATGGATTTACAGAGCAATTCTTAGCACTGTGGCCACGTCTTGCCTGAAATATTCAAACTGTGAAAGTTATTTCAAATGTCTGAAATCTCCTCTCATCACTCACCCAATCCAGAGGCACAGCCACACAGCCACAGCAGAAATACAAATGATTTGTATGCTTTCAGTCTTCTGGTATCTACAGCTACTGCTTAACAGTCAGCCAGGTGGAATATGAATCCAGATAACTAACAAATGTCATCAGACACTTTAGCTTCTATTATGAGAATAGGATAAGTATTTAAGTAGGATAAATACTGCAGATGTAAGGCTATAGATAAATGCTTGATAGGCATAAGTTAATACAAAATGCTATGGTAGAAAATCATCGAGTAGTATAAATTTGAAATAAGTTTTTGTATCCTTACTACTACACAGGCATCAGGTAAAATGTGACTGTAATAATTTCATCTGTGTTAGAAAAAAAACCAGAATCTTAGTCACAGAGCAAGCACTGACACATAAAACCATGCACACGTACTCAACTGAATGCTTCCAGTAACTTCTGACACAGTGTACTCTGGACATGGTGCAGCACAATAGAATTTACTCAAAATTCTAATTCACAAAACCATAAGAAGTCTTTGGTGTTTCCTTTCTAAAGCTGCACCAACTAAAACTTCACAGAATGAAGAGCCCAGTGTTTCAGCAATTCAATTATGCCCCATGCAGAGCCTGCAAGCACTGCAGGCACACCAGAGTCTGCAATTGCTGCCAGGTACTTAACCACTGCTTGCCCAGGTTGCTCCTTTCTGGAGAACTCTCAAGTGTGCTAATTAGTTCAGAATGGAGCTGCCAAAATAAGATGATATAAAAGAGACTAATGCATCATAAATATCCCACCTGAGTAAAATAAGGAAACATCTGTTGAAGAGATTCAAACATTAATTTGCCTGTTGTGGAGAAGAAAAGTAATAAATAAGAAGGTGAAAGAGCAGGGGGGGGGGATATGTCCATTTCTTCCTCTTTTCTAGAACGGGATTGATTTGGCTTCCTAGACTTTTGGGTCTGCACACTTTTTCTGTGTAGCAGGTCCAAATATAGGCTTATTTACATACTGTGTAAGCTCCTGGGTTGGAATTTTGGTGAAAGATGTGGGGGAAAAGGACAGTATTCCCCTCATGAGGTTCATTCCAAAGAGTGGAAAAAAAAATTTCTCACCTTAAACTATGAGGATAGAAATAAACCTCTGAAACCCAAAAGATGACTTCACGACCTTCTTCCACATAGATACCTGCTAGCAAAACTCTATAATTTATGTCCAGTAACATCTCTGAAATTAAAGATTCTCTTTTTCCTTACTCAGACATGACAGTAATTATATGCAGAAACTTATGAGCAACATATCAAGAACAACTGGACCAGGACCATCACAGCCCCTGTTTCCTGCATGAAGATAAGAACCAGGTAGAAAAGCAGAACCCACTGATCCATTCATACCTCAGCCTCTTTGCAGAATCAATAGCAGAGCCATCAGTCCATGTGTAATTTAATTATATTGATCTGCAAACTTTCCACCTGAACACAATCTAAAACTAAACAGACCAGTGAGACCCAAATGGTCAATATGTGCTAAAAACAATCAAGTTTCATTCTTAAGCCAGCAGTGGATATGAGGGAGGAATGAACCCCAAAGCAGTCTGTGAGACTTCTCAGCTCACAAGGATGAAATTCCAGGTGAATTGCTGCTTCCTAAGAGCTTATCCCATCCTTGCAGGTAATTTCCATCTCTTGCACTCTCTACATTTAGAGCAGGTGGTGATAGCTACAAACCAAACCACTGCTGCTGAGTGGAACGATTCAGTCACAGAAACAACAACTTTGACAAGTAGGAAACACAAAAAAGGCACTTTTAAGAAAAGTGCTCTGGTCAGGACACACCTTTCCACCTGTCCCTGAAGCCTCAAAGAGCTGTGTTGCACTTGAGCAAGCAGGAGGATTATCAAGAAAATGAAACATTTATTTTTTCAGTTTATGAAAATCAACTATCACTTATTTAAGTTAAAAAAAAAATGTTCTTTAATTGCAAATTTCTTCCTTATAAAATTCAAGAAATTGATATTCAGTGATATTCTATCAAGGAACTCTAATCTTGGCCACATTACATAACAAAGTATTTTTGGTCTTGATTTCTTTGCTCTGTTTAGGGGATATTGCCAAGGCAGGTTTTGGTAATTTGGAAAAAAAGGCTTTAAATCATCTTAGATCTAAGAAGTATTCAAAACAATCAAGATACATCCAGGGAGGTCAATGAGCCACATGCAGTCTTTTGGTACAAAGATGATAATTCCTATGTTAAGGTTTTAACTTCAAGCTAAAGAAAAAACCAGACTTCTTTGCATTTTTTTTAAGGGAAAAAAGAAATAAATCACTAAGTACCTCAAAGTTACTAGAAGCAAAAAAAGTTACTAAAGGTGGGAGTGGTTTTTAGCCAGGGTGAATGCCCAAATTCCCAGTTAGTGTTGTAAATACTGTGGGGAAAAACACAGTTCAGGGAATTTTTTATAGCAAAGCTTAGCTATTGGCCACAAGCCACTTCAGATTTGTGAAATACATAAAATATTAAAATACTCAGCTATACTGGCTATATAGTATTATAATAGAGCTCCAAGCCATGAAAAATATAGAAAAGATTATTTTTTTTATTTTAGTTTTGGATAGCTATCTCTAATGGCCTTGGGTTTTTTTACCTTAAGTGAACCAGCATTGTTTGCTAAAAGAAAGAGCAGTCAGTAGCCAAAGCCAAAGTGACTAAAACCTCAGAACATCCATATTTAATAAGATGCTACAGCAGAAATACAGCATGCATTCTGTACTTCTATAGGAAAGCAATATTCTACAGACTATTCCTTAAATATTTCAGAAACTTGAAGAGGAAAAAAATTAGAATAGCACATACTATGCTCTTGATTGTTTAAAAGCATTTTGTTTTCTGACCTACGATGAATCTTTATGTTGCTTTCATTTCTGATGCTTTTTAATGCCATTATGGGTTTCAAATTCACCTTTTGGTCAGTTTTAGGGCTGTTTCATGTTTTGGTAGTGTGCAAAACCAACTTAAAAGTCATCTTCCATTAGCATGACCAGAGAAGTGATGCTTTTTAGTATAATTTTCCAGATGCTTTGGGCATCTCCATGTAAATATGACGAACTCCTGAAGAGCAGAAAGAGCAAATTGCAATGCATGGTCACAAATTCCCCTTCCTGCAAGTCTAGGAAACTGTCAGTGTTCTCACTTCCACACACAGCAAAGGACTATTTGAGGAAGCAAATCCCCAGTAGTCCTCCAGCAGTGTGGTTTTTTCAGTTGTTCTGCATCCTTAGATTATAACAGAGAGGGGGCTGAGTTGATGAAGCTGCTCTTGAGTTCAGCTGTAACTCTTAAGTTCAGGGACATGGTGTTCATGGCCCAGGCCTCATCCATGGACAGGATTTTTGTGCTCCAAACTACTTTTCCATGAGCTGAGGGCAGTGATTTGGCTGCTATCTCCCTTAAGAGGTGAATGAGCAGCCAGGGCTTTTAGCCAGATGGGACAGAAAATGAAAATACTGAATGTGTGCTCCCATTTTAATGAGTTGTTAATTCATTTGTCCAGGCCAGAGCCTTTTATTACAGCCTGTAAATCTCAGACAGACAAGGAATCATGAGATTTTGAAATTGCCTTGTAAATTAGTTACTGGTAATGAAACAGTTTTGGAAGGGATGGGACTGTGAGGGCTTTCCACTTTGAAATAGTTACCAAACACTAATGAACCAAATAATTAAACTGTGTTTTATTAAAAAATTCTGTCATACTTCTCACGTTCATTTCTTTTCAAAATTCTGTTGTGAGCCTTGGTTTTGATATGCTGCCATAAAAATAGGACTGCCATAGACAACAACATCACATTCATTCTCTCAAGTTATATAAAAGTAATAATACATGATATATATATGATTCAAGAGCAATTCATCTTCACCATATAATCTATCAAGAGTCTTTCATTTCAGAGATTTAAAGAATATACCCAGATAAAGGGGTATTTTAAAAATCTTAAGACAGCCACCCATTTCAAATTAAACTTTGAAATGTTGAAATACTAAAACCTGAGTCACGTTGGATGCTTTATGTCAGTGCCATCCCAAATTAGACTTCAGGGTCCAAATAATATTTTTCTTATCAGTGCTAATGAAGGTGCACAATAAATATAAAAACTCAGTGTGGAAAAAGAATCTTCTTCAGCTATTCTATCCTCATTCAGCTTTCTTTACTGCTGGGGAAAACAACCAAAAAAAGGAGGTCGGGATGAGTGCTTTGGGTTGGACTGAAGCAGATTTTGTTCTTTGTGATGTTGGGCACTTGGGGTGAGGCAGGAGAAAGAAACTGGGAATGAAGAAGTGAAGTTGAACCTGAGAAGAAAGGTGACTGAGTTGAGGGTTCTTTTATTGTCTGCTTCTCGCCAGCAAACTCCACTTTTAGTTAATAAATAAGGTAATTACTTTCCCCAAGTTGAGTCTGTTTTGGCCCTGACTGTAACTGTTAAGAAATCTCCCTGTCTTTATCATGAACCCTGTGCTTTTCCACCTTATTTTTTATTATTTGAGTTTGATCTTCTATTCCTAAAACACTCTTATATTAAGTGAAGAAAAGAGAACCAAAAAAAAACCAAACCAAAACACTGAAGTACTCTAATTTTAGATAATTTTGCCCTAACACTCCTGTGGAAAAAGTATCTTCTCAGTCTTTACACAAATCTGCTTCTTTACTGTAAGAGCACGATAAAAGCAGCTATTCCAACACAAAACCCCTTCCCACCCTGTGATCTCTCTAACAAAAATATCCCCCTAATATTTGAAGATAACTATTTGAGTATACAACAATACTCCAGTGAATTCCTGACACAGAAGTATGGCAAGGATTTCCCCATCTGTTAGCATGAGACAAATTCTGATTCCAAGTGATAAGGGGGTTGCTTTTGTTCATAAAATAGAGGTAAGTACTGAGTTCACAGATTGAAACACAATTTGTAGATGTGAATTACCAGGAACATTACTTGTCCCTGTTCAGAAACTCTGAGCTAGAAGTTGATATTTATATACAGAAAGACTAAAATAAACATAAATGGAATAACTATGGTAAATATATTATTTCTAGGGTTAGAAAAGGAGACTAAGTAATATGTAATTCTAGTAAAGGAACCTTCAAAATAGTTTTTGTTATTCTATCTATTTATTTCTCTTGAAATGTTTTAATGAAGCTGTCTGGAGACCCTGTAACAGAGCATTTTACTCAGCTGAGTATTTGAAATTAATCTGAACCCCACCTGCACATGGTTAATGCTCTGGAGCATCCTGATGCAAGAACTCAGCCATTAGATCTAACAGCAGATCTGAGTTTATTGCAATTCTAACACATTCCTTTTTTATCTTCATCTTACTCCACTGACTCTGATGAAAGGATAAACCCAAAGAATCTTCTTGTTATACTTACAGTATCTCATAATAAAAAAAAATGCTTGAGCTATGATTGGTCCTGCCCATATCTACAAATTGTGGATTAAAAATTAAAAACTATTCTCAGATTACCAAGATTTCTGAGGTAAATACTACAAATGGAACCCATCTGTCTGGGTAGGATCTTCATTCTGTAATTATAAAGGAACTTGATCTTGAGTAACTTATTTAAAATTCTCAAGTACTTTTACTATGAAGATAAAATTTTACTTAGTAAGAGATTTATTTTGTTCTTGTTTTACTATAAAGTATTGGATATGTAAATCTACTCTGCTGAAAGTGATTTTTATTGACTGTAAATTCCAAGATGATTTAAAATTATATATACTCATAACATTCAGGCTTCTCATAAGCAGCAAGTGCATCTGAAGCACTCCAAGTAGCACAGCTGGTCTTTGTTTAAGGATTAGAAAATCAAAGAATAAAATAAATAGATTTAATGACATATTTTTCTTAAATTAATAACTCCAGGCCAAGACAGCAGGAATCCAACAAAAACATAAGGAAAGATTTTTGGTAAATCTGTTGACACTTTTGCTCTGTAGTTCCAATCAGAAATGAAGCTGTTCTCATGACAAAGCTGCCTTTCAGAGTATCCCAGCCTACAAATGCAAGCTTAGCACTGACTTTATTTCCCTTCAAACAACAGCTTTGTCAATAGCACCAGCAGTCAGCATCCCCCAGCACAGAGAAAGGAGGTGTCAGGTGTGATTTCAGCAGTGTTTGGAGAAACCCAGGAAGACTGCAGCCTCTTTACAGGATCAATAGCAGCTAATGAGCACTTGGAGGCAATGGGAGCTTGTGGCAGGTGAAGGAACCCACTGAGTGAAATACTTCAGCAGCTGAGGAAAACTCTGAAACACTTGCTTAAGTCTTATTTATCTTAAGGGAAATGCAGACAGGCTTTAAGCTGCCTGATTTTCTCCACGAGCAATGCTTAAATATAATTCTGTATTTTGAATTACAAGCTGCTTACTGTGCATGCCTTGGAAGGTGTTTAAAGTAGGGAACCTTCTTTGAGAAATGAAAAATCCTGCTCAACTTCTGGCCCTCTCCAAATATCACAGAAAACCACTGGAAGCAAAATGATCCTCTTATTCAACTTGAATTCAGACTGACAATTTGTATCTTAAAATTATTTCACACCAGACATAATAACTTGGTTCAACTCAAAACATTATTCTGTGAAATCAGAATCATACCCTTGCTATCCTGGGGCATCCTACTTACTTTACCTCAAAGATCTTTTTATCAAGTGTCTTTGCAACTTGAAAGCTATTTGTTGGGGGGGTTTATTTGGTTTTGTTTTGTTTTTATTAACTTTGAGCTCAATCGCAGCCTTGGATCTGAAAGTCAAATTGGATTCTTCTCCTTTTTGCCCATCACTGATTGCAGTAAAGATTTTTTTGTAAGCTGGATTTACTCCCTGGTGTAATGTAATTTTTTCAAACAAACTCTCAGATGAACTCTCTTTCCTTTAATGGACGTGGTTTTAGGCAATAAACTAGGCCTACAAAGAATCTGTAATCCAGATAAAAGAAAAACGTAGCAATATGAAAAAATGTAATGATTAAGTACTGAACTAAGTTTTGAAGAAAAATGTTGGATTATCTGCTTTTGATATATTAAAATAGAAGTGTGCCACCCTCCTGGGGAGCTGCCTAGAATACTGGTGTTTCCTAAATGTACCTGATAACTGTATGTTTTGAGTAGATACTGGATAATGTTCATGTCAGTCACCAATCACAGAACCTCCTCAGCATTTTTCTTCATAATCTCATCAAGTGACAGTTTATCAGTTCTCCAGCAAACGTTGGTTTTATCATACACATGTATCAACATCTAATCTGAATTTCAATATTCACAGATTAATCCATAATTATTGCTTAGATGTAAAGTACACATATTTACTTATTTATGATTATCTTTGGAAACACAATGCCTACAGCAAACACAGTAATTTCTGCTGGTGAAAACTCTTTATATTTGTGTACCTCTGACCTTAACTTCTATTGCTAAACTGGCAGCACTATAATCTCTCTTAGGAGCACCAGACAGGACAAATTTCAGAAACCCACTTTCTGTCAGTTTCAGTAAAATCTCTTGCTATATATATGCAGCAGATACAATGCAAACATACTATTTACACATATGTATTTGCAGAGAGTATGCACGTTTCTATGGAATAAGCAATTATTTGCATATCCACATGTACATGTATTTCCTCATAACCATATTCTCATCCTGTTCTTTAAGTCACCTGTCAAAATTTATCCTCAAGTTCAGCACTAATTTCCACAAATAAAAGACACTATAATTAAGCAATTACACTTGTAAACCAGTTCACAACTGCAATGAAATAAAACAACAAGAAAACTCCACATTTGGGAGAGGGATGTGGAGTGCAAGGAAAGCAAATTCACAAAATACAATCATAAAAATTCCATTACTTTAAGCAGAATGAATTTGTTAGGAAACAGAGCAATTCAAAACTTCACTGCAAGATTGTATCATGTCTCTGTGAAAAGGCTTTTTCTTCCATCTTAACTCTCTGATGGCATTTTCTAAACTTGAACCCAAAGGGTGGGGGGAAGAAATTGTGTCCCAGCAGTTCAAAGCAAAGCAAACATATCAAAAAAACAAGCAGTGGACTTATTAGTTCAGTTTTGACAGCTTGCTAAACTCGGAGTGAAGAGGTGCAAAACATTCCACAATTAATTACCTGGCTATGCACTCTCTGAGCTGGAGCCTGCAGAAGAAGTGCTGACAATACAGAATTCCCATTCCAGTGCTCCTCCCGCCTCTCCCAATTTACAGGAGAATAGGAAATCATGAACAATTGATACACTCTGTTAGCTCCTATCATGGAGGGTGAGCTCACACGTAGCCTTAGGGGGATCTTATACACTTTAATGCTGAAAATAAAAGGTAATGTTCTCGGCAAAGAGCTGGGGGGATTACATTTGGAAGGCTCGAAGCAGCGTTGAATTGTAGTCAATAAAAAAGAAGCAAATAGTAATTTTGTAATTTAACTGTGCTGGTTATGCCCAATGAGTCAGACACTTGTGAAATAAAGCGTGTAAATAGAAAAATGGCTTAACTCTTTCTGCAGTGGCAGTGTATTTGCTTCCCTCTTTTGCTTTGCTTGGCTTCTTGTTCCTTTGTTTCAGTAATACTACATGGTTGCTTTCCCCAGCTGGCTCTCTGGGGACAACTCATCATTCAAAAAGACACCCTGGCTTTTTGAAAATAGCTTGCTTTAATTTGCTCTGTGCTGTGGACAACAGCCATGCCAACAGAGCTTGTCAAGATAAATGTTCCAAGCAAATGAAATGGGTGGCTCAGTACTGCAGCCTGGTCCTCCTGGAAACTCTTGAGGAAAGTTGCTTCCCCTTCTGATCAATGTCTCCTCTGCACCACCTCCTAACCAGCCCTAAATCCAACAGAAAATAAGATTCTGCATGATGCAATTCTCACCTTCCCTCATTTCTGTTCATACAGAGGTGAAATGGGCAGCAGCCCCTAATAGTTCCTGCAATTCTTGGCTGTCAAACTGCACAGCTCCTGCCCTCTGGGGGGATAATCCAGAGGTTAAATCAAATTCTCAAGTCCAAAAGCACCTGAAATGTTACCAGAATGGGGAAAAAGGCAGAAAACACAAGCAGTGAGTTGAGCCAGGATGGCTTTTCCAGCACCCAACCAGGGCTGGATCCCAGTGTCCTGCAGTGATAATGAGAAAGGATTTCTTGACAAGAAGCAAGCCAGCTCCATTCAGTACTCACATGATTAATCCTTCTATGATTAATTTCCCTGTCCCTACTTAAATTTAACATTTTTACAATTAAAACCAAAATTAGTTTGCTTTCCACAACACAAAGAAGCAAAATATACATTATTAATCACTTCCTTAATTGTAACACTTTTGATGATTTCTCAACTTACTGAACCATGAAATGTATTCTTAATTCTCCAAGCAATCCCAAATAAAGGTAATTTTTTTTTTCACAAGTGTCCTTGTAATTGCCTCACAGTAGTAAATGATTCAGATTATCATTGTACTGATTTAGTGAGGTCACATCCACATTCCACATAGTTTAAAAATAAAAAAAAAGCAAAGCTAGAAAAAGTAGAGTAGTTTGGCTTGGGTGAAAAAAACCAATTCTTAAAGTATTATATAATAAATAATAATATAAATTATAGATATGTAATTTATAAAATAATATATATAATTATAAATATTTATTAACAATTATTAAATTGTGTTTAAAAAGTCAATGTTTTGTGCTGTTCAGCATAGGAATTTGTCAGTTTGAGGAGGTTGCCCTCAATGGGAAGCTGTAGTCTCTGGTGCTGGAATCTAAGAACTAGGTTTCATTCTGGATATCTATTCATATTACTACATTTATAAAATGTTGTCTGCAAAGAAACCAAGAAAGCTGCTTATAAATTAGCAGTGATTGCTCTCCAGTTGATTATCTTCAGTCTTCTTCTGTTTGTTGGTAGGAAACCTTGAATAATACTTTTTTGCCATAGCTATTTTTTATTCCTCTACATTTAGTGATGTTGAAGAGTCCATTATATATTCTATTCTCTTGGCTGTATTTTTTTTCCCCCCGGTCCTGTTACAAGAGGGATTTTTTTTTGCTTCAAGTGGAAAATAGGTGTCTGACCACGATGGTTTTAATCTACTCTATCCATTTTAAATTTTTTGCCCCTTTCACTGAACTGACTGACCCTCTGGCTCCCTTCAGTTTTGAACTAGCAGTGAATGTCATTACCTTTCAATAAATCCTTTTTCCCATAGGTCACTCCTATTTGAAATGAACAAAATCTGTCCCTGGTATAAATTCTTGTCATATTCAGCTAGTGTCTGATTCAAAGACAGGCATGAGAAAGGAATACATCAAGTTCTACTCTATATACCAAGAAATGGAGATAAAATAAGGAAAAATAAAATCAGGGTAATATGCAAGGGAAATGGACAGTAATATGGGAGAACTGTAGAGTGCAAAGGAAAGGAGCATGGTGGAATAGGGGAGGAAGAAGCAGCAGATTATAAAAGGCAGAGGATTGTTCAGGATGATGTGGAAATTTTTCCAGACCTTTGCCCTTATGAATCATGTATGGAAGAACCAGCTGAGGCCCCATGGACTGACAACTACCAAATAAAATTTCATGGAATGTAATCTTCCCAGAGCTGAAGGCTGGTAGGGCTGACCTCACTCTGCATTTTGCTAACATAACCAGCTTGTTTGTTTTGGGAAGAGATGCTTGCAAGTTTTTTCATTTCCATTGCCTGGATGCAGGGCCTTTGAGTATACTTACAGCAAATGTTCTACAGCAAAATGTTCCATTTTGACAAAGCACTTCCCAGCAGCTTTTCAGATCCAAAGATACAGTTTTGGGGGTATAAAAAGTAAAACAAAGTCATCTGGCTAACCTAAGGAAAGCTTCATTTTCATTCAGTATTCTAAATACTAATCTGGTTTAAAGCATTTCCTTGCACACTTTTCCATATTCCTACCCACCCTAAGTGTTAGCTGGAATTTACTGCCCCTTGTGCACACACAGAGAGCTAAACCTTAGGAGGACAACCCTGCAAATCTATACAATAAGTTAATTAAAATATTCTTGGCTGAAAATCATCACAGATACTGTAATTTGCATTTTGCTGGTTCAATCTTCTCCATGTTGTACCTTAAGTTGACAGCGAAAAACTTTCTTGTGAGGCTTAACCCATTTTTTGAACAAAATGGGCTATTTTTTGCCAAATCCTTCCTCATGTAACTGCATCCCTGTTAGGGCTTTGTCCTGACATTTGTGTATGAGTTATAAAGCTGCAATTTGGGAGGTTTGGGGTTTTTTTCCTCCTATTCCTAGCCAATTCAGGTGACAAAGAAGAAATTAGATGCAAGCAAAGCCTAAGGGGCATTTGAGCTGAAAAATACAAAATTATTGTACACTGAAGAAGAGATGGTACAAACACTTCACAGTAAGATCTGGACAAACTGTTCCTTTGTAAAAAATTAATCTATAACCAAGATGTAAGCAATATCCTCATATCTATACACAAGAATTTGCAGTTTGAGGAGTATCAGATCTACTAAGCAAATGTTAAAAGGTCCAAGCACTCACACTTCTTTTGAGAAATCTTAGAAATGTAGAAATCTTAGAAAGAGTATTAGAAAAGTAATCTTAGAAGCTCTCCCTTGGCTACTACGTGATGATTTAAACTTCTCTGCACCTGAATTACTTGAGCCATAAATAATATTTGCTCAGTCCTTAGAGGAGTGCTGCCTCATTAAATAAGAGCATTATAATTATTTGATCAGTTCTATGAAGAAGTGATCCAAGAATTAACAGCAATTAACAAATCCTTCTAGGCTGGAAATTCAGACAGTGAGAGTAGGAAATCACTGATAGTTAAGGAAGGGAAATTGCACATGATAAAACAATAAAAATGTGGATCTTGCAACCAAGAATCTTAACTCCCTCCTTTACAAAGGGGATCTTTGTAAGGGCTTCAGGACAAGCAGTGTATCTGTGGGCTGAAGTGTATAACCTCTATGCCTTCTGGCAACCATTTTATTACAGTTTGTTTTACACTAGATTTAAAAATAGAGTCATAGTTCTACATCAATTTAAATCGAGGCTGAGAAGGTTTATTTCTAGTTTATTCATGTATGCCTAAGTAAGTACTCCCTAACAAGATTATTTCTGCAACTGACCTCTCTCCACAGCTCCATCTCATCACTTACTACTTGTTTCCACAATCCTCCCTTGCTCCCACATTACTGGTTTTGACATATTGTGAACAAGAACACCTTTTCCTTCTGCCTGAGAGCCAGTCTGGTTTTCATTTCACATTGCCTGAGGACATGAAATTAATGCTGGCACCACTGAAGAAAATAATCTCCTTGGATGTTCAGTACCAAAGCATAAACCTCCTCTCCTCCTCTACCTCTTCTGCCATACACCATTCTTTTACAAGTGGTAACAATATAAAATGAAGTTTAATTAAAGACTGGCAAGGCCAGATTTTGCTAACTAAAGCCTCCAATCTGCTAAAGGTGAATCCATAAGATTTTTTTGAACACCTTAAATTATAATGTTAACATCATGGGTCCATTTCCAAAGAAACTGCTTGGCACAAAATGGATTTCAAAATGGAAAAATATCTTAATCACACACAAAAAAGAGAAACTACTTCAGTTTGGAAGAAGTTCTTCCATAATTTTTCATTTGCTAGGAATAAGCAAAGTTAAGTCCCTGAATGAGAATCCTATTTCCAACAGACTTATCCAGAATAAAAGCAATATAGGAATATAAGCAAATTTCCTGCCTTTTTATCAGCCCCATTATACTTCGTCTGTCCTCTGCACTTCTCCAGAATACAGAAACTCATCCTGAGATTATTCAATCATATGATATTAAATTTCACTACTATTTAGGTATTTCAACAGGTACAAAAACAAACAATCAAACAGAATCTGTTAGAATAAGGAAGATAAATGTATTTTTAATTGACAATAACTAAAAATCTTCCCCAGAACAAGTTTGGGTTTTGGAGGTTTATTTCAGCAATGAAAATGAAGGAAAATAATAATAAAAACCCCACTCCTAAAAGAAACTAAAAAAGAAGAAGACAAGACACTTTTGTAAGAAATTGATCCATCTCCCATAATAAATTCTCATTGCAAAAATATAGTCAGGAAGTCATAAATGGTAGCAACCAATTTGATTCCAGTATTAGCAATACAATCTATGTCAAACCCAGTCTATCCAGCCCTGCTTCAGAAAAATGCCTGTTATTCTGGAGCTTTTAGGATCATGCAACATGAACAGAATGATTCTGTGTGGGATGAGTGGCACGGGGATGCTGAATAACCTCCCCAGGTTTGGTTTCAGTGTATGATTTATCTGTATTTATCTTTTGTAAACATTTGTATCACAAACAGTGAAGTATTTTCCTACACAAACTTCATGGAGTTTAAGCTACCACCAAATAAGAGGGGGGGAAAAGGAAGAAAAACCCCATACAGCCCTGGTAATAAAGTTTGTGTTCTAGAATCCACTTTCATAAAATCAGATTACTCACATAACTCACTCAATACAGAAGATACCTACCCCTAAATCCATACCTAATCTGGGGCTTTCATCTTGTTTCACAGTGTTTGATCTACTGTGAAACAAAATATTGTGATACATATTGTGAACATATTGAAGGATCAAAAGCCAGGTGGGTTTCTAGACTTGAGTAACTTGGCAACACATTTGATTGTACTAGTGTAACACACTCCACAAAAAGTGATTAATTGTACAAGGTAGTATATGAATTTTAAAAGCTGGGCAAAACTCAAAGCCTTTGTATCCCACCCCTAAAACCTGGACTCACACTCTTGTAACTTGTTTTCCAACAGGATGCATGGCATTTGTAAAAAAAAAAACCAAAAAAACCACAACAAATACCTCCTGAAAAACCCAAGTTAAATTTAACTGTTTCCTACATCAATTCTTAGGTACATATTGTGTAATATCAAGTTGAGTCAACATTTTCTCTCAGCTGAAAACTGTCCTTGCCCTAAGGTACTGTGAGATACCTGAAGCTCCAAGATGAAAGCAGAGGTTAACATGGAAGCTGTAGTAAGCATGATGGCAAAACAGAGCTGTTTAAGGATTGGGAGACAACTAAAGATGGGGGAAAAAACCACCTCAAATTAAATCACAGCTTCTGTCAGTAACTAAATTAATTTATTCAGTTGCCTGCTTCAATAAAAGCAAACAATGCTTGAAACAATGTCCTGTGACACTTCCCTGCTGCTGGTCTAAAAAGACAAAATCAATTAACTGCAATAAAATATTTAACTACCCACACAATATCCTACTAGGAATGGGTCTGCATTAAATGTCTTGCAATAACTACAAGGTTTTTTTCTTTCTGGTACAAGATTGTACCACAATTATAAAAAGGAAGTCTTATAAAGAAAAGGACTAAGGAACCAGAATAAAGGATCCATCACAGGTGCCATCAAAATGACCAGGGAGTGAGCAAATTCCAACACAGCCCCATGTTATTCCCTGTTGCAGGCACTGTGTGCCTCATCCCTAGGTCATATACAGCATCCTCTCAGCAAGTAAAGTCATTTAGTAATTATGTTGAGGGTAAGAATAAAATGAAGAATAATTTTTAGAAGTTTTCTGGGCTTTAAGCAGATTTATGCAAATATTAAATGTGAGGGAGTGATGATTTGATGAAAACCTCAACTGCAATCTTGTCAATTTTATCACTGCCTTAAAGTTTTGCTTTCTGATCAAGAGCAAAGATATAATAATGATTTGATAAATATTAAATGCATCATTTTTAATAATTTCTGAGAAAGCAAAGTCTAGGTGAAAGATTATTAGGTTTCAAATTCAGTACTATTAATTTAAGTAGGGGATGCTGAAGGAAGAATATAAAATACAATCTGAATATCAAATGAGTGAATTATTTCAGAGCTCTAATGACAGCTGTTCTTCCATTTGCTGTTCTGGATATTTAAATATTTTTTAATCAACTTTACTCGTAGTTAAAAAATGTGAATTATTTTTTAAAGAACTTGATTTTTTCCTCTGAAAAGCTAAGCAAAGCAACAGCACCCAGTGGCATCCAGGTTTGTAAAAGCCACATTGATTAGGTGACTCTAAATGGAATCTGTTATTCCAACCTGGATGAGAAAAGGAAGAGGAAAGCACACCATACATTTTACATGCAATGTATGTGCTAGCCAAAATACCTCTTAATAGAAACTTGGAAGAGTCAGACAGATTATTTATGATATTTTAATGCAACCTCCTGTATACCACAGAATTCCTCTAATAACTCAAGCACTGCAAAGAATCCATCTCTTCTAGTAAATGAGTTAAAACCATCAACCCCAATAAAATGTATCCAGAACCAGAGCAACTTTTAGCTTCATATGTTTTTAATTTCATGTACAGGCACCACTAATGTTCTCTCTGCAGCTTGTGAAATAAATCTAATTAAAACCCTTTCAGTCTTATGGTGAAGTGAAAATGGAAGAAAATTATTGCAGGGTTTTTAAGGTACTAACACTGGAGAAGCAGTCAAGCAAAAGTATAGTTGGAAACATACACACTGTGGGCTTCTACTTTTCACATTAAACATTTATATGGTAAAACAATACCTGGCTTTAAATTTTGCATGTTTTTTCATCAGGATTTCTCAGTGCATATTACAGGATGTCCTGATACTACAAGAGAGGAAATGATTGAAGTCAAAATCAACCAAAATCACCTGCACACTTTGTACTTTGGGACAAAGTATCTTACAGACATAAATGTTAAGAGTCTGAGATATGGTAGAGGGTAAAGCATAGCTTCTGGCCATGAAAAGAAGGGAAAGAATATTACAAGGACGAGACAACCAACTGTGCTACTGTACAGATTAATGGTATCTAATCACTCAACAAAAAATGTGTAAATTTGAAAAAAGCAATTTATATCTGGGCTGAGTTCCAATCCTGCTCTCGTATGTGGAAGATAAAGTCCAAATTGTTTGTTTTCTTGAGATGAGAATTTCAATTAGGTTAAATTTTCAAATTTTTTCCCCAAATATTTAATATTTATGATGTTTGGAAGCTGCTAAATAATATCCAAGCTTTCCAGATGGGAATAATGAGGCACAAGGCACATAAGATTTTTGTGACAGCAGTCACAACAATCTAACTAGTCTAACAATCTAACTAGCAGTCAGATTTAGAACACCTGTACTTCAGAGCTCTGATAGAAATCAAAACCAGAAGAGACCAAATACTCCAGTCCACAGGCCATTAAATCACTCCTAATATACCTCAGAGAGGGCATGAGGAGAGGTGCAATAAAGTAAAAAGGCAGAGAGAACAGAGCAGGGCAAATAACCAGCACCATTCCCTAATTGGCAGGGAGTTGATTATCTGGTACCAGAGGACAAACCATTTTCTCTGCTGTACTCAAGGCCCAAAGAAAGAATAATGAACAAGACAGAGTAGCTGGACACCTGAGGTGTTTTCATACTTCCCTGTTTCTAGCTGGGTTTATTCTTTGATGCTTCAGAGGGATTAAAAAACAAATTACTGAAGTGAATGGGGAAATATATTCCATCTGAAGAGAGCAGGAGACACCTGCTCTGGGTGTAAACTTTGAAAAATGCCATATAGAGCAGAGCTGAAGGATTCTCAGGATGGTGAGGAAAATAAAACCTTCCCCAGAGGTAATGAAAGAGAGGGAGACAGATCCAGAGATTTTGAGGCCATCACAACCACCAAGTCTAACATGTAAGAACATCACCCAAGTCTTGCTTCTCCTGGACGCATAAGTCAGTTATTCACTTTCTGCAAGCCATACCTTCTACCTAGCCAAACCCCAAAGAACAAGCTTTTCCCACGTGTTCAGCAGTAATCTGATACAGTGAAAGCATTATTTGATTTAGGAAAAATAAAATATATCCAAAGATAGGCTTGCTCTCTCCAAGAGATGGGAGACCATTAAACTATCCAGGGAGAAAACCATCACCTGGAAAAAAAATGAATTTTTGCTCCATGGAAATGGAAGGAACATAATCACTTCTGTGGGGTTTTACAGAGAACAATGGAATGCAGCTTTTATCCTCAAATAACAGATCTCAAAAATCTAGGAGACATAAATAATGATCACAAAAATCCTTTTTATTTGATCACTCCTGTTTGTCGTAAGTGTGAAAGGAATTACCTTGTGTTTTCGAATGCCATTTGTATTTTTCATACAGGTTCTCACTGTAGAAAAATCATTGTTTCCACCAGTGAGATCAGCACTCACACCCCACAACCTCCCTGGGCAGCCTGGTTCAGTCATTCCAAGTAAAGAAATTCATCTTCACGTTCAGAAGGCAATTCCTGTGTTTCAGTTTGTGTCCATTGCCCCTCGTCCTGGCACGGGGCACCACTGAAAAAACCTGGCCCCATCCTTTTGACACCCACCCTTTCCCTGTTTATAAGCATCAATAAGATGCTTGCACATTCTGCCAACTCATCTGAGTTATTTCTGAGTCAAGTGGCATTTTCAGAAGCCAAGTAGGGCTAACACATTCCTCTCAAACTACAAACTTCAGAATTTAAAGTCTTCCTAAAGTTAAGTTGTAAATATGCTTGAAAATATTTATTGCTTTTGTTCAACAGCAATTAACAGCTCTTACATTTAATTTTTAAGAGCAAGCAACACACCAATTGTATTACAGCAAAACTGCACTAATCCCACCTGAGTCACTCTCCCATGTCCATTTTTTTTAGAGGTGCAACAGGAAGATTCCATTAACAACAGTTCAGACTCCAATCTTCTCCCAGCAACATCATTATAGATTAGGCAGATAAAGGGTAAAAAAATAAAATAAAATAAAAATATAAAATAAAATAAAATGAAATAGCTGATAGTAAGCTTAAATAGTGTAGCATTTGGTAATAACAAACAGTCAGAAAGAGGAAAAGCTACTGTAGTCTCCAAAGTCATTTTAACAATCTGTTGAGAAAGCAGTAAAGAAAAACAAAACAGTAAATACTTTGGAAACTGCTGGATCAATTTGCAAGTGTTGAAAGCACACCAGGCTCAGAGGCTCAGGGACATTTGTATTAAGCAACAGACACACAATTAAGCTGCATCTCAAACTAAAACCCTGAGGGCTCCACATTTCATTCCAGTCAACTACTGCTGTTTCTTGGCACTATTTTCATTGCAAATATGAGTAATGTGGGCCCTTTAGTCACTATTAAGCAGTAATCTGGGGAAATCATCCACTTCCAATAATCTTATACTCCAATTTAGGGCACTCTGAAACCACATAATGAATAACCCTGTCGCCAGCTTTCTCCTATAATGACACATGACATATGTGTGCTATTGCTCTTTTCAAATCAAATCTAACTGTGTTGGTTTGGGGTTGGTTTGGTTTGTTTGTTTATTTTTTTATATCAAATCTGTTTATTGTATTCATTTGAATTTCTTCTTTTCACTTATTAAATGAAGAAGCAGATTTCTGCTTCAGAAGCCAGGCACTCATTGTCAATGGCACCCAGAAAGCAGAGGATTCCTTGGCAACCAAAAACCAGTCATTTTTTTCAAGTGAAAAACTAACTCTAAACTAACCTAACTCTGTCAGGTTACAAGTTACTCATAAAAAAATGTATTTTCACTGTAAACTAGCAAGCTAATTAGGAGACCTTCCACTGTCCCACAGCCTCCTGGATGGATTGTACCTCTTACTAAGTGAAGAATAAGCAAGTAGAATTTCCCTGTTGATAAATAGACAAAAACTTTTATAACTAAACAAGTTAAATGCCACAATAAAATCAAGCCATCCATCTGTTCCTATGTCTCATGACCCTCTTGGTTGTCATAACCACTGGAACATGCTGCTCAATACCATATACTGGAGCAGCATTCTAAAGAACAAAACTAAATCTATGCTGGGTATGGAAAAAAAGCAACAACCTGAAACAACAACGAGCAAAAAAAAAGTCTTTGAAAGGTTTGCAGAGATTTCAAGAAGAAAATAGTGTCAGAGATGAAGGTACAAAGTTTTGGTTACTTCTGTTTTGAAAAAAATGAAAATTTAACCTTTGCCTTAACTCTAGAAGATGGCTTAAACAGGTAATTTACCAAATATATTGTTTTTCTGTTTTTGAAGTAATCTAAGGCCATGTGGAACACAGTACTTTATCAGAAATATTTCTAAATTATTCTCCAACTTGCTCAGAAGCAACAGATTCACAGTTTAAATAACCACATGGGTAATTCCTTGCTAGTCTGAGGAAAATGTCATCAATCGAATTCTAGAAATTAAATTTCCAAGTAATTACAGCAGATTTCACATACATTTCCCTGCCACTACACCTGCAGAGTAAATACTGTAAAGACAGAAACTATATTTTTATTTTAATAACAGTTTCTACTGAAAACTCACTGTGACAAGAATAGGTAAAAATCAGACAAAGTTTGGGAGCCAGGTTGCACCATAAACACACTGTAAAATACTAGAGAAATATATCAGAGTATCTATTTGCATAGATTCAGCAGTATTAATTACTAAAACTGTGTTTAGATTTTTCCCTAAAAGTCCAACCTCTCTGTTTTATGGATTGACCCTGATGTGAGCATCACTGTAACTCTGCAGGGTCTGCCACAGCCAGATTAAATAAATATCAACTGAATTTGGGTACAAATAACAAAAAACCAGTGTAATTACAAACTTTGGTTTATTCTGCTTCCATTCCTGTGTTTTCAGAATATCTGAGAACTTCCAGGAAAGCTCTAACCAGATGCCAGGTGGAACAGCTGGATTTATAATCAGTTCCTGCCATTCCTTCCTCATCATTCCCAGTGCCCCAGAGCAGAGCAGGGCAGAGCAGCCTCTCCTGAGCTACTGAGAAGTGAGTTAATTCCTACTCTGAGAACCCAATATTTGTTAATGCAAAACTATCACCCTGAGCCATTATTTTTGGAAGCTGTCAGGACACAAAGTAACTATGAAATAATTCCCTTTTGCCTTCTACGGACTTCTATAGAGGAATTCAATCTATCAGGATCTAAGCAGAAGAACCACAACTTAATTTTGGGACTTTACAGTGGGAATTTGTTTCATTTGCTATTTTCTATCTTACTTGATAGCTGCATTATCCATGTGTCCTGAGTGCTACATTTTCATCCTGTAGGGAAAAAAAGAAACAACTTGTGTAGAGATCAGAGCTTGTGTCTCTAAAGTACAGTATTTAAAGCAACTCCATTTAACTAAGTTATTTTTCCTTCTATTTTCTTCTCCTGTTTTCACAATAGTTAGAAAATTGTGAAGAATCTTTTAAATACAGTTCTTCACTCTTTTATGTCCAAACACCATTTAAGCATGTGGATAAATGTACTCATTTAATTTTAAAAGACACATTATTTCTATTTACCACAAAAGGAAGGCAATGGCCTTCAAATATAGGCAGATCATATCAATTAATATTAATAACATCCCCACAGCCATTTATTAGCAATGTTAATGGAGCAAAGTCTGTCTATAAAGTTTAAAAATTATATACAAAGGGCTTCAAACAGGCAATGCATTCCAGAGTAAAATTTCAGTACATGAACATAGAGTTTAGTTCCTAGAAAATAGATTAAAACAGAAAAAAAGAAATATAAGTAGTTTATTCATTAAGAGGCTCTGATAATTAAGACTCTCCTACCTCTTCTTTAAACTCAAACATAATTCTCAAAGAGGAAAACCTATTCTGATTCCACAAATTACTTCTACTCCCAAATATAAGTACATCAATATGTAAGTAAAATACAAGATATTCCAGGGTAGGTGGTAACATTTTGATTTACTCAGGATACAAATAATCAGTACAGAAATGCACAGGGAAAAAGCTCAGAAGTAACTAAAATATCAGAAGGAGCTTAAAAATCTGGGTTTAGTTTAACAATTTTTTCTCTAGAACCAAAAGCTGAGATTGACTTGAGGTGACACAGTAGTCTGGGGAATTAAGAGCTGCTCTACACTGTAAAAACACCAGAAAAAACAAACAACCAACCAAAACCCCACAATCAGGAAAGAAACTTTGAGTTTCTTGGAGTCATCTTTGGCTGCAGGCACCAGGATAACCTCAGCCATGCTCAAAGCTTTTGATAAGAATGCCCAGTTTCAAAGCAGTTCCCACACCCAGCCACTATATTTAATTCCAAAGGAAGTTTAAAACTGAAGCTGCATATACCTAGGGTTTTCTTTTTGGTTTATTATGCTGCTTTCCACAAAGTAATTACATTATACCACTGAAAGCAGTTCAGTTTTCCACAGGTATTTCCATTTTTATTAACCAATGTAACAAAGAGTATATATCATTTACAATTAGTCCCTCTAAGTGTTTCACTAATACCTTCAAATTTAACAAATTAAACCAGTAACAAACAACTATTATTTACTGACATGATTTAATAAGGTTAGAACCCTCTGTGTTTTATCTTCTGGAATTATTTTATTCTACCTACTTTGACTACTGTAAAATTCTTGACAAAGACACATAACCTTATTGTCACTGAGTGCTGGCTCTTCATTTTATGATTAATGGGCAGCTCCATTCATTGGAGAGTTTTAAAAAATCAGAAACTTTGCAAGCAAATTAATGGCCTTCAGAAATGCCAGCCAAATTGCACAAGTATGTACTGAGCAGGAAACAGTTATACTGGGAACAAAGTGGCAAAAAAGAACAAGTTTAACAAGTTCCTTCACTCTCTGTATTAGGAAAGCAATTTATAAATATTCCTGCAATATTAGTTTTCTACATATTGAAACTTATCTTCTGACAGACACCAGAAATTGATTTTCTCTGCTGGGATTAAAATACTATTATTCCATCACAACTTTTTTGCAAACATTTTCTAAAATACTGGTAGCAAGCAGCTCCCATAACCATGGACCTCAGATAATTCCTTCCTGGTCCTAACCCCCACATGGAACCCTACAGAAATTCCACTGGAAGAACTTCCAAGAATCAAGAACAATACCACAGAAGTTCTTGAATCAGTTCAATTTATGGACTGTATCCTCAAAACACAGAAAGAACACAAAATAAATATGTGTCAGGGTCACAGTCTCACTTATATTTCCTATAATCCAATAAATTTTTGTAATCCTCAGCATGGAACAAGCTGGTCAAGGAAAGGACTTTCCAAAGTTCTATGTTTACTTATACAGCTTTTCTTTCTATACATGCAGCCCCTTCATCAAGTCACTTGAGCAAATGTTGAGTGTTTATGATCATCAGTATCATCAGCATAAAAGGGAACTGAAATTAGAGAGTGAGGAGAAAACAGGCCCTGTTCTATGTATGAAAGATTAAAACTGAATTGCAAAAACGTGTCGTTCATGCATGTTTCTGCTACTCCAACAAGTAAAGTTTATAATATTTATCTCATCAACAACACCCATTTTGTATTGGTTTTACTTTCATAAAGTTGTTGCCTTTTTAATGATGATTTATAAGTAGATGAGCTAAGTATCTCTCTGTATTTATCTGTAAATATCTACCCAGGCTACTGATTGTAGGGAAGATTAAGACTTTTTTTTTCTTCTTTTTTCCCTCTATTGCAGTAATAAAAGCCCTGCTATTTTCACTCCAAGGTTTGTTTTGAACACTTGAAAAGGAATAATAATTACTATTTATTGCATTCCTGCACCAAAATCTACCACTTAAAGGAATGTCCTGAGATGATATAAAAAGAGCAGTCACGAATGTGCTATGTGTGGCACTTTCTTGCTGAGAACTGAATTAAAACACATTACCTCTACAGTATAGCATGGCTTTGCTACCAGAATGAAAATATATTTATAAATAAAATGTATAATTTCATAATAATTGTAATCTTTGGCACTAAGAATAAAAAAAACCTAAAATAATATTTATCATAGGCTGGAGTATCATTTGATAGAGGGTACAGTTTAACTTAGATCACCAATAACTTTTAAATTTAAGTTGTGTAATTGACAAAGCACCAGGCTCAGACCAGCAGAACCTCTTTCATTAAATACTTCCTGACAAGAACATTATTTTTAATCGAGAGGAAAATAATCGACTCAGGTGGAGGTTTTTTATTTTCATTACTCACAAATCTGATTCTGTTGATGTAAAAATGGGTTGGGCAGGAAGATTCACTCTGATCTTTCCCAGATTTCCTAATAAATCACTGTCCCCTGGCAAACATTTACCTGAGCCAAGTTAGTATTCTCTAAGTCAGCTGTGCTTCCTAGCTTTTCATAACATAAAATTAGAACAATAGAAATTATTGATTCATGACAAGAATATATATGAGCAGCTCCACCACTTAAGAACAACAAAAAAAAATAATCCATACTCTTGAAAAAAAATGGATTTGCTTCAGTGTCAATAAACATAAAAAGTGTATGTTTTAGTATTCTCTTGGGAATTTCTGTTTAACCCTCGAGTGTAAACTGTAGGCAGCATTTTTGATTAACATTCTGCCATGGTTTGTGTGTTTAACAGAAATGTCATTATTCAAGATGAGAAGTCATAAAGCATAATGCAATCCTGTACTGTCACAAAAAGGGCAAGAAGCAATAGTGTGAACTCAGGTAAATGGCCTGATGCCCAAAGATAATTTCTTTAAAGTGAAATAGATCACAGAAAACTCTTCTTTTATAAGACATCTGATAATTCAGCAGTCAGGAGGACTGGCTGTATTAGCCAAGTTATACAGATAATGACACAAAACACTGGCAATCAGAGCTGAACCCTATAAAGATCATCATATTGCCATAATGCTCAGAAATCCAGCTTTAGAAGGAATGGATTTTCCCAATTTCCCCAGTGTGATGTTTCACACAAACACAGATTTCAGCAGATGAAATCAGAACACCCCCAAGCAGCAATGCAGTACTGGGACTGCTGTCACTTCCGTCATTCTCGAGTCACCTACAGGCAAATTTTGCTTGTGATTTTCAGTCCATACATCTGATTTTACCCTAAAAAAAGATGCAAAGCAGTCCTTCCGAAGTATCCACTGCTTGGGGACTGGCTGGGCATTGGTCTGGTGGTGGGACCTGAGCGGCTGCCTTTGCATCACTCCATTTTTGTTCTTTTTCTTTCACACTCTCTTTATCTCAGCCCATGACTCTGTCTCACTGTTGCTCATCCAGTTCTCTCCTAATCCCACTGGGGTGGAGTGGGTGAGCTGGTGGGTGCTTATTTGCTGACTAGGTCAATCCACCAGAGTTAAATAGATTTCTCAGCTCAAAGTAGATCAGTAACATCAAGTACAAGCATGAAAGGATCTCTCTCATGAAAAATTTCCTCTTCAATATATAGAGCTCCTCTTCCAGCATGGAAAGTCACTTCACTAACACTGCCCTTGTTTACTGGAGAAGTTATGTGTGCAAGTAATTGTGAGAACCATTAAAATCTTTATTTGATTAGAGTGCCAATCAATACTTTGCTACCATTCTTCTGTATCTTCATTCTCTTCAAAATCTCCAAAAAGGCAGGCAGTAAGGAATTTATAGCCATGGAGCAGCTGCAAACTGCTAGCTCCTCATGAGTCAAGAGAAAGGACTGGATGGATGGTTGCCAGGTGAGTTAAATGCAACCTTGTTAAGCCTATGCCTTTTTTAATCTCTTTTTATGTCCATGATAGAGGATAATCTGAGGAATTAAAAAGCCTCATATGCTTAATACAGAAGACCAAGAAGAGAAACATCTTACTGAAGACATATGGTCTCTGTGGGATTACGGCTATCACAGCAGAATATGGATTTATATATTTTGTCCAGGACTGAGAAGCAACAAAATATTCAATTTCTCTCAAATTGGATTAAGTCAGATACATGTTTTCTAGTCTTTTATCTATCATTCATAGCTACCAAATCCTTATTATACACTGACCCACCAGTTTTGACAAAGAAAAAAATATATTTAAGACTAAAATTAGGATAGCAAAAAATTTCTCAAAAATCCATGGCAAGATGAAGAAAACTTGGTAGCTTAGTACTTGACTATGAGCCATATTAAAAGCAGGTATATTTTTGAAATCTAATGACTTGTTTATACATTAGCTGTTCAAAATAATTAGCAAGTGTAAACATGACCATGTGTGGTCATTAGGATAATTATATTAAATGGCTACTCCCATTTCCTCACAAAGGAACCTGAGTACCTGTGAGGAGAGCAAGGTAATTACACCACAAGGAACAGACTGAGCTGCACTGCTTGGAATTTAAACCACAAATATTTCAAAGAAGCAAAAGGCATAATTCAGGTTTTATAACTTCTGGAATAGCACAGGTTTCTAAGTATTGTCATGGAAACAGAAATGTTTGGAAATTTTGGTGAAGTCTCTGTTCATGATTTGTACATCAGAGCCCTGCAGACAGCAGGAACTGAACATCAGCAGCACTTGTGAAACCTGGGATTTCCAGAGAACAGAAATTAATGTGCTTGCTCTTTCCCCTCTTTGGAAACATATTTACCAGTTACCAGTCCCCCTCTCCTGGACTTGTAACCCTCGAGTTGTAAATGCTGGCTGGCAATATGCTGACTTATGTCAGCACTGAAATTTGGCACCACGCTTCATTAGTGAGCCAACAAAGCAGTTCAGAAGTGTTATTGCATCATATACCATCCCTAGGATTCTCCTCTCCTCATTTTTATTTCAGTGTGATTTTTTTCCCCATCCTCTTTCTCAGGAGAGAGAAAAATGCTTGGCATCCTATTTTTAAAACTATCCCCAGCAGCAATAGCAATACCACTATTTTTATGGAATGTCTTCTCCCATCCACAAATTCTAATAATACCCCATAGAAACTAATTTAAATTTTACATATAGTACCTTAAATGAACAGTACAGGTAAAAAAGAGATTTTTTTTTTCATATTTCTGGGTATTTATTTTCAGTTATCTTTATAACATAGGGTTTTTTTCATGCTGAATAGTATTTTTTCTATTCAATATATTCTCTTACCACATCTAATGTTTTCCAACAGCAAATTAATTGATCAGAAACTAATCAGAGTTAAACAACAGCACAGTCCTGCTTTTCTGTGACACAGATTTCTTCCAATGAAGCCAACATTTGTGTCAACATAATGCTCATATTGCCAGACTGCCCATGATCCAGCCTGTAGCACTTGGAAGCACTCAAGGTAGTTGGTGTGAAAAACAGGAGATTTTAAAGGATGAGAGAACTGGAGATTAATAGAAAAATTGTGTTTTTTCTTATGGGAAGCTAAGCCTCAGCTTTTCTAGTCTGCATTAAGATGTTAATTGTCAGAAGTGCAGTATAATAATAAATAATAAATTTCCAGTAATAAAATACTGGTAAACTGGCATGTTTCTCTCAAACTGGGGTCACTAAGAAATACCCAGATTGATATGAACATAAATGAAAACCAAGCTGAGTCCAACAGGTATTTTATACACTGAGTCTTACTGCAAATCACTACCTAACTATACTTGTACTTTACTGACAAGGAAGAGGTTGCTGCCTGTGGTGCAAACTCTTCTGTCCAGATCACAAGTTTGATAGGAGGAAAGGAGCCCTATTTCTTCATTGCTCCACGAGGAGCCAAGATATTATATTATTTTGACAGATGAAGTGTGAGCCTACCTGGCAAAATGAACTCCCAGAAGTCAGTACTAATACACCTTGTATTTCATGTTTAGGGCCTCTGGTCATCTGAGAACATGTAATAAAAAAAAAAAATGCTGACTATGACTTTTGAAATCTTCATCTATATGATCCTTAGGGACCATATATATTTACAGATCCACTTGCTACAACCAGACTTCCTGGTAAGTTCCCTGTCTTCATCGAGCCATGCTAAAATCTTGATTTTTTTTGCATGTCCAAGAAGTTGTCTAAAGGACTGCAACACTGCTCCTCAAAAAGGCACTTCAGCAGGATAAAAAATGGCAGTTGCCTTTTACACCATCTCAGTAGCCTCCCTTAGGGACACTTTTGGGGTCAAAAGCAAGGAAAGAGCTGAATTATTTGTTGGCTGCCAATGCAAATTGCTGCTGACTTCCAAGTTCACCAGAAGTTCAGCATGCATGCTGCTTTCCAAAACTCAGTTTTCTCATATTCCTTCAAGTATGTTTGGATTTTAATCAATTTAATGGAGAGGAAAGGTAGAAGTAAAACACTCACCACATGCTTCTTCAAATTAAAACAAACTGGGAGGTCTCCAACTCATTTTGGGTACTGTTATTTCTTTTGAACACATCCACTAATATAGGAGTGTGGACAACCTGACTTTTAAAATTTGATTTAGACTCAGGTTTGGTTTTTCCACCATTACTATCTCAAAAGTACAGAAAGAAAAGTGGTTTGGGCAAAACCGGGAGAGGAAAGATAATTGTAAGTGAAGAAAATCTGCTCAGAATGGAATAAACAAACAAGAAACCAAAAGAAAAACAATTTGCTGATATGCCAAGTGATGGTCCCTAAAATAACTGAACTGACAAAATGTGCAATGACAGCAAACAGCAGCAACTAAAACATCCCAGAAATTCTTTCCCTTTTTTAAAAAAAAAACCACAACACCCCTCTTAATTCTTAGTCTTTTCTTTAAATTTGATGTATAGGAATGGAATTTGAATTAACAGGATTTTATGTCTCAGGAACTTTAAAAAAGACATTATGTCATTGCATTCATTTGTAAATTCAACTTATTAAATAATAATATATTTGAAATACAAGGGAGTGCAAATACACAGATGGTAAACAGCAGGAACTCCTAAATGACAGAGAGCACAGCTTTAAACCCTTGTGAAATCCCTTCTTCAACAAACCTCTTTTTTTCAAGAACAGTTCAAAAGTAGCATGGCAATCTTTAAACTAAACCTAAACCCCCTGCATGCAAACTGTGAAAGGTATCAGAAAGCTATTATCTGTGGGCAGCATTCTACAGTTTCTACTTCTAATTTATACTTACTGACAAGATAGCACAAAAACCCACTTGAACGCCAGAGTAAATACAAAGACAGGTAGCACACTCTCAATCCTGATACATTATATATATATGAAATATATATTTATTAAATAAATTATATAAATATATTTTATTATATTATTATATATATGAATCTATTTCAATTAGAAATTATATATATATATAATATATATTAATTGAAATAGATTCACGTGACTGATACTTGTTACAATCACATACAACCATTTCACTTCTAAACCCACTTGGGAACTCCAAGCTCATATTAGAATAATTTTTTGAAATATAAATATTTATAATACTAAAAATTAAAATCAATTCAATTGTGCTTCCAAGCTGGTGTCTCAGTTGAATTCTCTTCCACTGAATTCTCTTCTCTTTTAAGCCATTTTACAAGACTCTCTTTCTGTACTGAGACCAGGACATGCCCATATTTAAGCTGCATTGCCAGCTTGATGTATTTGTTATTTTACTTCTGCAGAAATGACAAGATTTATCCCATAGGTTAGGAGTAAAAATCTATATGTAGATTGGCTTTAAATGGAGCTCATCTGACATTGTTTTGGAAAGCTAATGCTGCAGGTTCTAAGGGATTAAAGCCACTTCAGGGCAGCATTTCATCTTCCCCCAAGGATGGTGCATGGTGCAAAAAGAAGTGCAAATTAAACCTGAAGGCTTAAGTGGAAAAGCAAGGTGCAAAATTCACTGCTCCTTGTGTGTTTTCTCATCATCTTCTATTTTCTTGTTAAAAATTTATCAAGCCACCAGTTATGTATAACAAGCACTATCAAAATGCATGAGATTAAAACATCAACTTCCACAGCTGTAAGAAACTGGCAGCCTGAGAAACTGAATTGCTTTTTTTCTGAGTAATGGGTGAACCTTCCATTGCACTACACTGGTTTTTAGCTGAGAAGAATACCAAAGAGATGCTCAAGGTCCACAGCCCCCTTACAGGAAGGTCTATCACAGAACACAGGAATGTTTCACAAAAGAGCCCACAGAGGTTTGCATAACAAAAAGCTGGGCTGCTTTTTTATTTATTTCCTACACTCATGGCTGCTTTTTGATTTTTTTCTACACTAATGGCATAGGTTTTTGGTAGGCTGGAGCTGCTTCCTTTTCTCCCAGGCTGAAGGGTTCCTAACTGGAGACTTTTCAAGCTTATATACCCCACTGCTAGCTTCACTACAAGTAAAGGAACATTCCTAACCTAAAGCTTGCACAGAAGAAATTTCTACTGTAAATCTTTACATACATATATTAAATACTTAATATTATTAATACTTACATTATTATAAATAAAAACATATATTTAAATACATACAAGAACAGAAACTGCAGCACTTCCTGAGAAGTTTGACACAACTCTGCTTTTAATCATTTGTAGCTGTAAAATGTGTAATTCCCAAACTGTAAATCCCAACCCCCCCAAAAAAAACACCAAACAAAACAAAAAAACCCCCCACCAAAATACTGTTAATTTGGTTTTTTTATTATTTACTATATTGTTGTTACTCTGTTCTGAAACCTTCATTTAAATATTTAATATAAAGACATTTAATATAAATATGTATTTAAATGCATACATTTTAATGTATAATAATATATAACATATAATACATAATATATAACACATATGTATTATTTATGTGTATATATATATATGTATTACTTATAGCTATTTTTTATATATATATATATATATATATATATGAGTGAAAGCTGCCTTTGTATACACATCCCATACATCTCTATCATGTATTTGTATAAACTCAGTTTCCAGTTTTGCAAGAAACAATTCTAAAAGCTCTTCAGGCATTGCTTCATGGAATATTCTGATTTATCTACTTTTAATCTCAGATTCAATGATGATGTAAACTTGAGTTCCCTTGAAAATACTTCCATAGCAAACAGAACCTCCAGATGACCTGCTGGAGAGACAAGGAAAAAATCCCAGAAAGTATCTGGTTAACTCCAGCTGCTTTCCAACATTTTTTTCTTAGCTACTGGAGAGCAATCTTGCTGTGTTAGCTCCAGTGTTGGACTGACCAAGCTGTTCTAAAACTGGATCCTGAATTAGGCTGCACCCTTCAAACCAACTGCATCCCAAATCACTTTTTGGAAATGAAATGAAAGCTGTCCCAATCATTTAGGCCTTTCCCTTTCAAGTGGAAAAACACCACAATGCCATGAAATGTCCAAGCTGAAGCCCTCACTTCCATTAGGAACCAATTTCTCTGGCAGACATGAAATGCAGATATCCAGTCATTAAAGGAAGAAAGGTTGTAACATCACAAAGAAGGTTTCAGAACAGAGTAACAACAATATTGTAAATAATAAAAAACCACAAAACAAATTAACAGTATTTTGGTGGGGTTTTTTTTTGTTTTGTTTGGGATTTTTTGGTGTTTTTTTTTTGGGGGGGGGGGTTGGAATTTAAACCTTTTGCAGCTATAAATGATTAAAAGCATTAAAATGCTTTCAACTTCTCAGGAAGTGATGCAGTTTCTGTTCTTGCTTCCTTAAGTATTAAATCAAGTGGCACAAACAAGTCCTAAACCCAACCCCTTCTCCTCTGAGCCCAAACTCCCTTAGATTTCAGTCTAATGACTTTTTTCCATCTGTTACACTTAAATTTTCAAGGCATTTATTATGTGAAACATAATCTTAGTTTTGCTTTTAGGAAGATGCAAGCTTAAAATTCACATTAATTTTTAAAAACAAAAATATAAGCATTTAAATTACCTTAGGACTCTCCTTTTTTCCTCTAAACATATATTTAACAGGGTTGTTTTTTTTTTTTAAATGCTATTTTAGCCTTTCCACCAATCTGAAAATGTGTATGGGATGAACACTAGTACTAAGTAAAATAAACCACAATACAAAAAATAAATCTTTAGGACACCTCCTTAAACTCTATGAGCCTTGCAGTCCGTTTATGCTTCAAACTCCATCTTAGATTTTTATGACAAATGTCAGCCCTGTTTAGGTTCCTGGTATTTCTGTGAGGTGCCCAGATGATGACCTTTGATCAGATGTATTTCTTGGGTATGCTAAATGGCACTGCTGAAAGCTCCCAGCATTAAGCAATTACTACCCAGCTGTCTGATATATATATATATATTTTTTTTTACCAAGTAAACCTAAACATGGCAACTATTGCAGCTGTAAAATAGTTTGTAAATGCTGCACAGTATTCAGTGAAGACACTGAAGAGCTACATTTTGCTAAGTAACAAAAGTAGATATATTAAGATATATAAAATATATTATTAATATATAATATATATAATATACATATATAGATAGACAGATACATTAATATATATTTGTCAGCCTTGTGTTTCAGGAAGGTAAAAATACATTTTCACGAAGAAGAAATTTCTATTTGCTCAGAAATTTGGTACAGCTTTTGCTGGTCAACATGAATAAGAACAAGAAAAAACCATTATTAATTCATTTAGATTCAATAAGACCTTTAAGATCATCAAGTCCATTTTTAACCCTAACATTGCCAGTTCCATCAATAAACCCTTTCCCCAAGCAACACCAGCACCACCTCCATGTGACTGTATTATTCAGCATCACCACCACCTGCTCAATGCCAGATATTTTACAATGCCTATTAAGCACCTTCCCAACTTTCAGCTGGCCATCTGACATTTTTATATCTACAAATGTCTCCATAATAGGTGCATAACCCGATTTGCCAGCAAATATAAACAGCACATACTTTAGAAGTCTGATCAGCTGCTGAAAGCTGAAAGGAAAAAATCTTCTATTCTTTTTCACTGCAAGATGTCTCCCTTATAAGTGCCTGGTTGCCTCCAAGTTCCTCTAAGATCTTTTTTCAAACAAAAGGAAGCCTGATTAAATGTGCTTCATCTCACTTGCCTCAGTACAACTCTCAAACAAAACCAGAGACAAATATTGCTTGTGTTACTTAAATATGCTTATGATGTAGATGAAAATAAAGAATATTCTTGGAATTTAGCTTGAGAAGCTGCTGTTCAAACTTCTCAGATCCAACAGTATAATACACATTTTGACTTCATAAGCAATCTCCTCACATAGCTACGTGTGCAGTTTATGTCCCACCTGCATCTCTTTCATGAATGCCAGTGGGCTTTAAATATTGCCTTCACTTCAGTTCCGTTCCTCTCCTTCATTTAACACATTCTTGACACTTTTTAGGACTTCAACTGAACTCACAGACAGAGTAAACATGGTAGATGAGTAACTCAGTCTAACACTGAAATTCAGTAGCAGTTAAACTCATTCCAGTTGGGTGAGACTTCCCTATGGAATAAGCATTGTGTAACCTCTGATTTAACCTAATATTGCTTCTTGATTTCCTCTCTGAAGAGCACAAGATAAACCACACATGCTTGCAGTACAACTTCATGAGATGTTGGAATTCCCTCACTCTGTTACTTGGACTAGGAGATGCCTGAACTGCTTGGCTAGTAACAAACCCCAAGCAATCCCAGCTATCTACATCTGTATTAAACCCATTTGTCTGTCCTGGTGCTCTTCTCCTTTATTCAAAACTCATTTCTATGGGACTCGAGTAGGCTCTGCCTTTTTTCCCATCTGTAAAATCTGTAATGTACAGATTAAGTCATTTTTAATTACAGACCAATAACAAACTAATGGAATAATTTATGTGGTAATCTAATTTGTCATTTGAATTCTGTAGAAAATAACAGTGGCTGCCAAGCAAGACATCCTAGAGGGTTCTTGTAATACATATTTAGATAACTGAAATCTCATTACATTGTTCCAAACTAAGAATTTATATGGAATACAGAGCAAATGACAACAGCACAGTAACCACAGTAGCAGAATTGTAGATGTTTCAGTACAAACATTCTAAGAGTCAATTCATTCTCCTCTACTTTTCCAGAATCTCTCTTCCTCACGTCCTTCAGATCACTCTCAGGTTCTCTGTTCCAAGCTGGGAGAGATACATGGATCTGGTGGTAAACTTCACCCCAGACACCTCCCCCATACTGCCCCATCCTCAACATGAGAGGTGGTGAAGCACCAGACACATGGGAAATCTTCAGATTTTGTTGGATTAATTTGCTCAGCATATTTAAGATTTTCTATAGCCTCAGTTGTCAGATTCAGCACTTGGATGGAAAAAGAAACTATGTAGGTGATGCTCTGCTTACTTGGCAATATAACGTGAGCTTTTCTCCTTCCATGGAAGTTTCTCAGCTTTCTTCCATAAACTGAATTTTTCATGAGAAGGACTGTATATGAAATTTCACTTTGCCACTGCTCTGTGAAGTCCCTCACTCACACTAAGATTCAAAGGAGAATTTTTGGATCCAGGAGCATTGTATCCTGTATCACCACTGTCATTAGTTTGCACATTGTTCCAATCCTGTTTCTAAATCCACCTGACATTGCAAAGGAAAAGTACAACATTCTCAGTACCACCCCTTTCCATCTCCAAGTGACATTCAATTCCTGCCCAGATGAAGAAGCTGAAGAGCTGTAGCAGTGCTACAGGTATCAGCAGCCTGAGCCCAATTGTGGACAAAAAACCCTCCTGAAAGAACAGGCAGGCTTCAAGCTGTTTGTTCATACACCCACTGGACAACTTATCCTTCAGCAAAAAGCAGGATAGGTAAGGATCCCACACAAGCCAAGGGAATTCTGCCACTTTCCCTTATTGGCTTAATCTGTAGGAATGAAGTTTCCTTGTTTCTGTAGTTGTATTTCAGAATACAAGTGCCAAAGACTTCTAGCATTTCTAGGGATGAAAATACACCTTTGAGAAAACAAGGTTCTGGTGCCTTGCAGGGCAAACACCTGAAGCAGGGGAAAGAATAAAACTGCTCTTGTTAAAATCAATATACATTAAAAATAAAAAAAAAAGTAACTCTTAAAAAAACATCACAATTTATATTTTTGACCAGCTTCCTACTTCCTTTCACTTCTAAGTATGCTCTAATGAGAAAGAAATTTAACAAAATTTAGGTTGAATGGGAAATGACAAAATATTTTACTTCCTTACCCACAAACAAGCAAAAGACCTAAAAAAAAAATAATGTAGAGGTTTTCAGTATTTGCACATGGAAATTATGACACATATCCTGTGCTCTTTATCTCCCTTAGCATACAACTTTTGCCTCAAAACCAACTGAAGAACAAAGCCTATCTTTTTCAGGACATTTAATGACTCCTTTCACTCTGCAGTGATGCAGGAATAAACTGATCAATGACACTGCTGAGTATCACAGAGTCCTGGCTGGACTTGCCTGATTCAGGGCTCAGTCAACTAAGTAGAAATCAAAGAGTGTTGTTAAGATGTTAATCAGACCTTTACCCTTCACGTTCAATACCACAACTTTGTTCTGTAAATTCCTGGAAAATCTGAAGTTTTCCTAGAGAAGACTAGAAAACTTTCATGCTGGTCACAGATTACAATATTTTTTTGAAAATGTATTCAACTACATAGCCAAAATGTATTGGAAGAAGTATATCTGGGCTGTGGAGCTGGAAAGGCTGATGCAGAGCATAAAATTCAGTCTCCTTCATCTCTAAATAGTTAGGCAGGGGGGCCTTTCAGTTTATAAAACTACTCTAAGGAAAATATGAAAATAAAAGGGGAATGTATCACATAGTGACTTACAAAGGAGTAAAAAAACCCCAAATATTACTGGGGTATTCAATGAACTACAAAGACAAAGTGTGCTTTTGTTTACACTTCTCAGTAAATACAAAACCAGTTTTGTAACAACCTTTTTTATTTCAAAAGATCCATGTTGTGCCTTTGGGCTACAAACTTTGTCATGAGAAGGAGGTATTAGAATTATCAGTCTTGATATTTCTGACCTTTTCAGTGTTCAGTTATGTTTAGATTCACTGTCAGTGCCACCTTTTCTTCACAGGTTACTAAGGCTGTAACCACAGAAAAATGTAAATTGCCAGCAAGTCAAATTATGGAACATTAATAAGGTCAAAGCAGTACAGTTTATTATCATCTTTCACAGAATACATGAAATATTAACACTGTTACTTCACTCCCATGACAATAGTTGTAAAGAGAACTTCACGTGCAACTTATTCTCATTACAACTCTAAAATCACATTCTAATCCTGTAGTCTTCTTAGAATTTGTCTCTCCATAAATATCTTGATTATTTCAACATGCCTTGAGTGGCACATGAAATCTTTGCAGTTAAGATGCTTTATTTGTTCTGCAGAGGTTTAGAGAAACTAACTGAAAGCAGAGCAAAGTATTTTAGCAGGATGACAAAATCCCACTTCACATGCAAATACATGCAAACAGTGCCTCAAGTCCATGACTGAAGAAGATTGGGCTAAAGGCCTCTCTCTATTTGAATTATTCTCTGATTAGATGTCTGAAGATCAAAATCATGTCTGAAAAAGCCTACTTAAAGCATACAATATATATTGTACATGCAGAGAATGTTAAACAATCAATAAAAAGTACAGCTGAAGATGCAAGGCTGGGCACACAGGAATCCTTTAAACTCAGTTAGGAATCCTTTAAACTCAGTTAACTCAGTTTAACTCCCTTAAACTCAGTTAAATTCTTTGTAGTTGCATTCTATCCTGTTGCAGACTTTCATGCAGATTCTATTCACCACCTGGACAGTGCCCAACCATTCCATTCAAGAAATACAATTCCCCACAAGACATTTATCCTTTGTAAAACAGCACTCTCTGCAGAAATAAATGTATAGAATGCAGGTATTTTTAAAACTAACACTCAGTCCAACAATATCTCTGCAACAAAGTTTTCATATGGAAAGAAAGGAAAGGAGGATTAGCTGAATGGACAGGAAAATCAGAAGGAAATAAAAAGGAATATGGTAAGAGATACTAAACCAACGAGAAATAAGGAGCAGAATTGTCTTCCAACATACAGAGAAAAGGGCAAAATCTCCAGTTAAAAGAAAACTGTCTAGAATAGAGATCCTTCTTTAGTAAAAAGCAGCATACAAGATGTTTGTGTCTGACAGCTTCATTGTACTTTGGACATGAAGAAACTGCCTGTTATTCACCATATTTTATATCTAATTTTGAATGCAAGTGCTGCAAATATTCATCTGTTTCTAAACCAGAGTTTCTATCATCACAAGTCTCTATAAATTCTCTAGAATGTAGCTGAGTTCATAACGTTAGCTGGCAGTATATTCCATACTTGTTAGATTAACTTTGGTATTCTTACAAAAGTAGGAGGTTTTTTAGTAGACATTCCAGATCTTTCAGTATTTCCGTATTTTGGGAGGTTTGAGGCAATGTCAGACTGATAACAGAGACACTGCTAATGGCAGTTGGATAAGAAAAGGGACACAACCATAAAATCTTTATTCTATTTCACTCCTCATGCAATAAATACATGAAGAATTTAAAAACGTGCTAAATGCCCTGTGCCAAAATAATAAATGACCTAATTCATAATATTAGACGAGCACTAGGATTGTACTCAATGTTGTGAACAGCCCTGTGGCAAGACTTCTCATGGAAAAGCTCTCAGCATTACTGGAATGGGAAATCAGGTTTTCTCTCCTGTTCCACCCTGCAACAGAAACTCCCAGCCCAAACTGTACATTTCTTACCACTTAAGTTATTATTTCAAAAGCCAGCTGGCTTGAGATTTTCCAATCCTGACCTTCTGGATAGCAAGGAATGGATTTTCACCTTACTGCTAAGAAATTACAGCCCACGATCACCAACAGAAGTTGTTCACCAACCTCCCCATGCACTAGGGTGAACATTACCATTCACTTGCACAGAAAACATTCATAGACACTTCTAAATTATACATTGCATATGGAATAATTTCCCCTGAACAATAAAAATATCCTTGCTCTTTTATTCAGAGTTTATTCAGTGTTTGGTAGATATGGCAGAACTTCCTTGAAGGTAATTATAACTAAAAGCCATTTATTTCCTATACAGTGAATAAAAGAGACAATGCTGAAGGGTTGGTACTGAGTCAATTAATGATAAAATGGAGATATTAGTTAAGATAGTGTTAAGAGGAAAGGGAAAAAAAATCAAGAAAGAACATAAAGTTATTTGATATCTTTGAGAACAGGATGGGCTTTCCATCTTGCAAGATTTGCTACATCAGTTTTAGATGAAGGTAACATGGAAAGAGTGTTTCTTATATTTAAGTAAAAATAAGAAAAAAGAATGTTTTTATTTCTTCAGTTCAAAGAATTTGGGTTCACATTGCCATGCCTCCACACATTGAAAACCTCTCCATTCAAACCACTCACACATTGAAACCACTCACACCAAAACCTCACACATTGAAACCACTCCTTGAAAACCTCTCTGCTTTTTTTGTAAAGTTCAATCTAACTTGCCAGATCTAGCAAGCGGTTTAGTGGGTTTGGGTAGAAGGTACAATTGAGAGGTACTATTTTTTTTTTCTTAACATAACTATTGCATTTTGTTACTTTTGTTCTTTGAAGTTTTAAAGTGTGCGACACAGTGAGATGATCTGGATCAAAGACTTATTGAAAACACTGTCCTAGTATTAATACATTGTGTGTTATATTCACTCACATAAAATAGTTGAAGTTCTGTCAGCCCATGTCATCCCAGGTATCATTTCAACTCCTCAGTGCCAGCATGCTGCTGTTTAATAGTAATTTGTTGAACAGATTGGCATAAGATGTAAATACACATTTTTTTTAACATTGTAGTGTCAGACTAATTGATAAGTCAGACTCTTACACTATAGTTTGCAAGACCTTTTGATGTTATTTACTCTAAAACACATCCTTTAAAGTAGATTTTTTTGCATTATCTGAGTCAGTTGCTCTTCCTGAAATCACAGTGATTGGAGCCCTTCCCAACATCAATGATAAATGGTTGGTTGCTTTTAGAATAGAAACCCATGTAGAACACTTCGAGCCAGCTCCTTTGACTGAAACTGAATTAAATAGAGATGAACAAAAAGATCACCACATTTCCTGCATCTGTCCTTGCAGTCCTGCTGCAATGCTTTACAGTGCAAAGAATCATTTCCAAACTGTCCCTAGCAGGTAGAATAAACACTGCCTGATCAAAGGCTGGTGTGCAGTGAGCATCTCTGACTCCTGGGCTTGGAGCTGGCAGGAAATTGTCCCTTTTCTGTCTTTTCTGCAGTTTGCTACCTGAAAAAGTGCATAGGCTGCAGTTTGTCAGAAAATCAGTTTCACCTTCAGCCCTGAAGGAACTCAGATCATGTTAAGCATGAGAACTTTTTTTTTTTTTAAAGTCTTTTTAGTATAATAAAAGCAAGCTACAATAGTTAATAGTGCAATTTCCCATTTACAAGACATTTTTTTTTAGAGGACTTTTAGTTTATCTAAATGGGCTGCATTACAGCACAGTGAAAAATAGAAATAGTCCAAAGCTTTGCTGATTCAAACACCAAAATGATAGCAAATTTTTCAAGTTAGACTGGCAAATTCTCTTAGCATTAAAAGATTAATTTTCTGGATTTATTCCCAAAATATGTATATAACCACACTCCGAACAGACTGAAAAGCAAAATGCTTTTAAACATATATGGAGATGCACACTGCAAGAGAAAATACTAGATAATTTATAAACAATTGTAATACCAAACCAAAACCACAGTTAGGCCACTGAGTAGGAAGGGACAAAGAAGGATAAAAATAAAAATCTACATTGTTTTGGGGCTTGTTTGTTCGTTTGTTTTTTAAGTAACACCCTAACTTTTTACAGTTTTTTTCATTGATCTCAGATTAGCTGTAAAACATGCCGTGTGCAGATGACATTAAAGGGAAATCAATCCACGTTTGAAATATGCTTTAGGAGTATAAAATAATCACTTATATTACATTAAACCCTGCAAGTTCTTGTCATTAAAAAAATGACAGATATTTACAGGCAAAATCCTCACAAAAGCTAAAGAGAAGTACCAACTATTTCCTCTTTCTACACGAATACTGAGGAAAAATTAAAGTTTATGCCATTCCCTGCTACTGCAGCAATTAAGTATTCAGAGCAGAAATCAGCTTAGCTGGAATGATTTGATGACAAATTACCAAAAACATATCAACCAGAAAAACCCAGCCCTTCAAAAATCCCTGAGGCCCAGGGAGCTCAATCAATGTGAAAAAAGAAGCAAGCTCAGTGCTGGCAGCATTCCCCAAAAAAACCCCAAAAAGCAAAACACAAACCCGCACAGCACCCCAAAACAACAACAAAACCAACACAAAGAGGAGGATGGTTTTAGGAGTCTATAGACAAGAAGACAGAGGGCTTAAAAAATAAAAAAAAAAAATAAATAAAAAGGATAAAAGGAAAAGCCAATATGGAAACAAAGCCTGCTGGTTCAATTAGATTGACTGCTGGAAGAGGGAATAAAAGTCAGAGAGGACCCAAAATCAATGAATACCAGCCCAGACAGGAGAACACTTCTCTGAGTATTCCATGTTTAAGAGTCCTAAAATGTGCAGAAGGTGGAAGCAAGTGCACTGCAGGATGTGAATCAGCACCAACACGTACCTGTATTGGGATTTTCACTGCATTTCTATGTACTACATCCTAAAATACATCACACTTCAGACAGCTCATACCAAGGTAACACTGAGCCAGAGGAAAAAAGAAAAAAGAAAAAAAAGAAAAGAAAAAGAAAAAGGAAAGAGAAGAAAAGAAAAAAGAAAGAAAAAAAAAGGCAAAAATAGAGAGGGGAGAGAAAGCAAAGTGATTTTTTCTGTGTTTTTGGAATTCTAACTATATAAGGTTGCACATTTTAAAAATTCCAAACCTCAGAAGTCTACAGTGTGGAACTCCTCTTTTTTAACCTCTTCTCAGGTATGTTTTCCCTGGGCTTTTCCCATGGGCCTCTCAGACTAATGAGAATGAGCTCATCCTGTTTCAGCCAATAATGCCAATGTTATCTGAGAGCTGGACAGCATCCAGATTTCAATAGATCACTTTGGTATTATAAATGATAAATCAATATTTCTAATAGTTTTCTCTTCTAATGCATTACAGTGAAAATAGGCCAGCAGAGCCTGCAAGAAATATGCAGATTAAAAAGGTTATACTTTCAGCACAATGAAATGCAATTATTATTTTTTTGTTAAATGAAGCTTGGAGGCAATTGGTCATTGAAAGCAGGGGAAATTCATGAGGAATTTGAAAAATTACCATAATTTTGAGGTTAAAAAAAAAGGAGTAGCATGTCAGTGAGTCGACTTAGTTGAAAAAAATGTTTAATATTGTTCAGCTAGATGAGTGAAGTCCTAAGAATTCAAAAAGCATAAATAAAATGTATATGCTTAAGTACAGCTTAACGTTGCATTCTCAAGATGTCACAGAGATGCTCTCTGAACAGCAGCACTTCCAGAAGATGAGAATAAAAACATCTATTATTTAACTGTAGGGAATCATTTCTATACATAGAGATACATTTAGCTCAATTACACTTCTTCCATGCTGTCCCAAGGAGGAATGTGCTCACTCACATGCTCATAAATTTTCTTCAGCTTTGTAAATGAAGATGACTTCAGTTTTTGGTCTTCAAGACTGTAGCAGTAAAACATACTCTGAAGAAAATATTCTTTTTTAAGTGGTCAGAGGAAGATAAGTAAGCAGAGTGCTGCAAAATGCATTTGAGTGTATTTCAGGCATTAAACCAATAAGTATATTGCACAAAAAACCAACTGGAAAATCATATTTTAATATTAGAACAAGAAATAATAAAATTCTGTTTCTCAGAGTGTTATCTCACATTCTGAAAACAACAGAAGCTTCAAAACACTCTACAAAGAACAATTCTCAGTATTTATTAAAAGATAAATATAATTCAAACCAGGAGCTCTTAAGATTCATTTGTATTGAGTTTTAAGCTCCAAAATAAAAAAAAGAAATTAAAATATTATTTAAAATACTATAAAAATAGACATTTTAAAAAAATCCATTAAAATCAGTGCTGTAAATCTGAAATGAGAATTAGTTCCCTTTCCTTTAATTGAACCTTACAAACTCAATCAGTGAGGAAAATCAAACATCTACATCCTGAATCTGCTTTAGGAAATGTGAATCCCACATGGCAGTTCAGTTCTCCAATTGCAAAATCTCAATAATTTGTATTGAAGTTTAAGACGTTTTTGGAACATAGGAATTTAATTTGGAAAGACCAAAGCATGTCCATGAATCCCTTCTCTTCAGAATATACACAATATTTAGGGCAATTCTCTCAGTTTCTAAGAGTTACTGTGCAGAAGAGTAACAAGGAATGTTTGGGGGTTTAAAATGTTTTTCTATTAAATAATGTACACTCCACTTGCTATTGTTCTGAAGAAATTAATAGCTAACATCAAGCCAACATCAAGCCTAAAATACCAGTGTGGACTGAAAATCTTTGACCAAAAATCATCTTCATGAACTTTACAGAGTGGAGACAAACTTGCTGAAGCTGAGAATTTACAGTGTTCCCTGACTCTGTGCCTTGGCTCTGGAAACATGTGGGGTTTTTTTCTTCTGAAAAAAAAAAATGTTTTTTTTTTTTCTTCTTTTTCTTTTTTTTTTCCCTTTTATTCCTTTTTTTGGTTTTTTTTTTTAAGTACATTATAATTCCTTGGAGGATAAAAGTAACACAGCTGAGTCTATGGCTTTCCTTAGATAACTTCAAGTTTTATTCCAGTCCATTGTTATGAAAATCTGGGCTTATTTAAAGCAGTCTGTATGAATATGGGATGCACTTTCCATTTTTTGTCTAACTCCCTGGTTATGCAACACTGCTGCAAAAAGAGTAGGCAGACCCAAGACATCTCCTGGTTACAAAGACAGCAGCTTAGACAATTAATTGAGACAAGGGAGAGGAAAGAGAGAGAGAAAACCACAAGAAGCCCAAACCAGGAGGTGCCCTGAGGCTCAAGATGAGAGTTGGTCAAGATGAGAAGTCAAGACTCAAGTATCACCTCCAAGAGGGGTGAATCTCTCCAAAATCCCCACCCAGTGTCCCAGTCTCTCCTGGAATCCTGGTTTGAATCCTCTGAATTAGATTAACTGCTCTCATTATTCAAATAAATTTAGCTTAATGACCTGCCATTACATGATTAACTTGGAAATTCAGAAAGAAAGCACCATGTTTCTTTAAATGGACCTTAAATTTCAAATGTCTCTGACTGTCATGAAAACCCAGTTTTATTGCCATTTAAGTTATTCAGAATCAATACCAGGCATTAGCTATAGATAGCCAGCTTATGAAGACACAAATATCCCAAAGCTGCCTTTTTAATATTGAATAATTGCATATTGTTCTAAAAATACCAGGCTATTTGCTATGAATCACTCAGAAACCAGTATTTCTTTTTTGCACAAGCTATAAAAGAAGAAAAATGGACTGGTAAATTTGTGCTAAAGCTCATTTCCCCACTTCAATTATTGGATTTTCCAAGTTTTGATGCATATTATTTATATTCATGCACCTCCAGTCAGAGGGAGTGAAACCTGTACTTGTGATTCCACAGACAGAATGTAGTAGGAAACTTTTCAGGTCAAGTATTAGCTCAGGGTAGAACAAAGAATTAAAAAAAAAACACATAACACACATAAAAAAAAACCCCAAAACCAAACAAACAACAAAGGGGAAAAAAAAAAACAAACTTGAAAAGATGAAATTAATGAAAAATGCATACTATGGTAAGCAACAATTCTCAATTGTGATTTAAAAATAACTTCAGTAGTGTTGCTGCTTCAGAGTTTATTTCTCTATCTCTAGCAAGAAGTATCAGGAGGAGAGTCCTTGGGTTTTTTTGCCATTAATATAGCCCAACACAGCACAATCTGCTTTTATATGAAGGGATTTTCAGGCTTTAATGACATTCTAGCCCATCCTGATATTTGTAAGCCCTCCAAGGAGCACATGCTGGCTATTAGCCACCCATCCTGGCAGCCACCTGAGCACAAAATATCAAAATACAACTGTTTAATTCAAATATATTTTACTGATTTCCTCTCTCTGTCAACACTGATCAAGAAGTGGCTCTCCAAACTCTTCCTGCCTCTTGAGATTTCCCTGGGTATCACTCAGCACACGGTTCCTTTGTGGGCAGCAAAAAACTCTGTTCATGGGAAGAGTTTCTCCTTCTGCATCATGCATGAGATGGATGGTTAATAAATTAGAAAACAGCAGAGGGTAATCAAGAGCTCTTCACTACTCAGAGCAGCAGGATTTTCAAAGGAATACAGTTAGATACTGAACTGGAGCACTTCCCAAGGCAACTTCAGCTTAAATAACTGGGCTGTGGGATACCTATAAATAGTCAGCTAAAACCCATCTCTGAGCAGAGTTTTTCCTTCTCTTTTGAGGAAACACAGACAAGAAATATCTTATGTAGCATATATTACATGAAATAAATATTTTATATAATTAGATATTATATTGTTATACATATTTTTTGTCAGTTAAAGACAAAGTCAGATAGTGCTTGAGATCACAGGAAGAAACAGCTAGTGGATATAATCCTTCACCACAAAAAAAAAAAAAAAGAAAAAAAAAAAGAAAAAAGAAAAAGGGAAAAAACAAAAAGAAGAAAAAGAAAAAGAAAAGGAAGAAAAGAGGAAAGAAAAAGAAAAAATAAAGAAAAAAAATAGAGAAAAAAGGAAAAAAAGAAAAAAGAAAGAAGAAAAAGAAAAAGATAAAGAGGAAAAAGAAAAGAGAAAAAAGAAAAAAGGGGGAAAAGGAAAAAGAAAAGAAAAAAAAAAAAAAAAAAAAAAAAAAAAGGAATAAAGAATAGGAGGGGACAGAGGAAAAGCATCACTCAAGTCTAACATTGTGAAGATGCAAAATCCACCATAGGAAAACCTTATTTTTGCATTAAACTCTGCTTTTACTTTTTATCACTGCTCCATAAGATCCACCACATCTGGGACCAGACTTAAAACCTGATAAGAAACATTAAAACAGCTTTAACTCAGTCAAGTCCCATCACCACTGGTGGGTAACACACTCTGGGAACAAAGTCACTTCCATTTAGGAATGCAACTTCAGGCACTCTACTTTGATAACTTTGGTCTCAGAGTTTCAGCTGTATGCAGAGCTCTGGTATTCAATATATTTGGCACTTATTCAAAATCTAGACTGCATTTATTAAATCAAGTCACTTATTACAAAGTTTCTCCCACATTCTCCCAGCCCACTCCTGTTCTAAACTTTTAGGCTGGAGATTATTTCAAAGACAGCTCCATATGGATGATTTATATTTTTTTTCCTATCTAACCCTCTAATAAAAATGGCATTAAGAAGATACAGTTTTCACAAAGAAATAATGAAAAAAAAATCATTATTGTGCAAAGATAGTGGCAGTAAAACAAATATCTGCATTGAAATGCAAACAGGGCTTTACAAGTTTTGCAGAAGCAAATTGTCCTTGAGAAGAAATAAAGTCCAACTGCTTGTGGTGCCCCACAGATGGTGAACCAGCAACTGCTGGTGTTTTAAAAAGAGAAATGACAAGGCTTTAAAGAAAAAAAAAGTTGGTTTGGGAAACATCTCAACAGAGCCATCCAGCAAGGATTTCTGTGGGATGCTTTGTGTGCCAGCTGTAGGACTGCTCTGGGCTTCCAGAGGATGCCAAACAACTTCCCCATAAAAGCACAAATCCTTCACTGAATGGAAGATTTCAGTTCCTTAGGTGTAACACAGGACTACAGCCAGGGTTTTATAAAGCAAATTTGAATAAAATAAGTCTTAAAGGATATTAAAAATAATAACATTAACAATAAAACACCTTAAGAGACCTTACTAAAATATTGCAATTGAGCAGGCAGGATCAAGGGGCAAAGGACTATTGCCATTCCCTCTGGGATGAGCTTTCAGCCTCTGAATATTACCATTCTTCAGTTTTGTGGCTGGTTTTGTGAGAATTACAGCAATTATAAACCATTAAAACTTCAAAGTAGGTTACATGGAATCATGAGGCTGCTTTAATTGAACCTGAAATTTCCTGCTAATAGCTTTGCCCAATAGCAAAAACAAAACTCCAAAGAATAAACTGACTGTAAAACTCATTCTCCTCCTACAATCTGTCTGCACTACATTTGTACTTCTCCTCTCAGCCAACAATCACAATTTTACCCACAAGCCAAGCAAGAGTAGTAGCTTGGAATGGTAAAAAATGTCCCCCAAAATGATATGTGCTATTACAAACCATACTTTTTGCCCACTGTTCATTTGAATTTCACAGTAATATACTGAGAAATGCAAAATACAACTTAGAAGCATGTATTCCAAATCAGCTTGATTCCTCTGTATAAAGACACAGACCTGAATATTGGGGTTAAAAGAGAGATAAAAACATGATGAACTACACACATACATGAAGTCTGCTTCATGTCATCAGTGCTATTTAAAAAAAAGAATATCTTCTATAAAGCTGATGAAAGAATGGAATAAATTGCACCCCACATTTCAATAGTTAGAATGCCTCCATTATCACAGATTATTTTGAATACTCTGAAAATCAAAGATACAAATTTTGGAAGTTCTGATTATTTTCTAGTTAAAAAAAAAAAAGCAAGGAAAGAACAGCTAAAAATAATGAAGGTGTTAAGAAATCATGTGGTACGGATGTTAGTTCCTTATTTTAAAAAGCTATTTTTAAGAGCAGAACCTTTCATGGTAAAGAAAATGTTGGACTTGCTTCCAATAACAATAAAAAGAAAGAAATTGAGTGCCCCCTCCTGGACTGGTAAAACCAAGTTTTCTCTAAACTCTCAGGAAATTACAGGGCTTATGTTCTTTTATTAGTTAATACAGATACTCCACCCATGTGTAGAGTTGGCAGAATAAGTGACAACTTTGGATGACTGCTAGAAGTTAAAATTCCCAGGATTCAGCACAGGATGCTAAGGTTGTGATCAGATTATTTCCTCAGGATTTTCCTAATGATGACTCTGGCCTTTCATTTCTATTGTGCATAACACTCACATAATTGCAGACTCTCCAAATACAGGAGAAAAATAATACCCACTTTATTAATCTCAGCAAAATACATTTTAAAATTATAAGCCTCTGAAGTTATCACCACATAAAATGCTTTGGGCTTCAAAAGGGAAAAACACTTTACTATTATCTGCTGGGATATGATCCTGACTGTGTTATTAAGTTTAATCAACTGTATTATGAAATAAGAAATACTTCACAGAATATTCCCTAAGTATAATATATAAGAAGGTGTAGATAGTCATCAAAAAAATCCTGCTCATTTCTCAGGCTGTTAGCCATACAATACAAAATATGATTTCAGAGGTACACACTTGGCTTCTGTTCGTCATCAAGAAGGATGTGTGCTTTGGAAGGTGGCATGCATGTGGGTTTCAGCTGTAGGAAGAATACTTAGTAAGAATATTGAAAATAAAACAAGCATGTATAGAAGCCAGTCTTACAAAGGGGGCTTATCACAACACAGCAAAAAAAAAAAAAAAAAAAAAAACCACACACAAAAAAAAAAAAAAAAAAAAAAAAAAAACACAAAAAAAAAAAAAAAACCCAAAATGAACTGATAACAGGATCTGACATCATATAAAAAACCACAAATTAATTGTAGATTTCAAAACAAAGACACAGGAAAAATTCTAATAAAAATATCTGTCCTGGTTATTCTTTCTCAGCCCATGCAAACAGCAATCTTCTGTGTTCATATTTTCCTTTGGACTTTCACAAAGCCCACAGGAATTCCCTTCTCTAAATGGTTCTGCAAAGTCTTTCCAAGATATCAGCAATCAAGTATCACGATGGCTTAGAGAGGGAGGAAGGTACGAGGGGGAGAAATGCACGTAGGGAGGCACTTGGCATCTCCTTTGACACTTACCATCCAGGAGCTTACTTACACTTTTTATTCTACCTGTTGAAATCACCCATAAAAAGTCAGTCTGACAATTTTGGAAGCTAATTCCTCTTCATTTGAAATAAACCTTACATTGCATGTAGCATTAAATGGATTTGTCTATGCAGTAGCTGTGGAAGTGCCAGCTGCATGTTTCTAACTGCTGATAGGAAATCCAAGCAACATTCAATTTTCCTGCATAATGAAGAGTGGAAAAATGATCTGCTATTTCAAATCCAGTTTGGGATGACAGACACTGATTTGCTTTCATCAGGCTGATGTTAAATGGTGTTGTAGAGTTGAAGTGATGAGTTTTCTCCTAAATGTGAATTTCCATATTTTAACTTTTTCTGGTTGTTTTTTTGGTTTTTATTAAGTCTTTTCTAAGCATTCGCTGGGAACAATTTCACTTCTTTTCATGAAGTGTGGAGTAAAAACTGAAATGTAAAGATATTTCTAGAGGGAATTATGAAATTCAGCTACTCTACTGTGGCCTGTGACTTTAAATAGATACGTTTGGGATAATCCAGAGACCAATTACAGAATCTGCCAGAGATTTACAGTCACCTCATCTTTCCCTTCCTTGTGCTGATGCATTCCTTGGATTGCATTGCCTTGGAGTTAAGGAGGGACACAGGCCAGGAGATTTTCAGTATCTACCAGCTACCAATTTGCTCCACATGGCAATGATCAAGTGCCAGAGGAAGGTCAAAGCAGTTGTCCAGCAAGCCAGCTTTCCATACCTTCATACACCTAAGCAAGGGAGTCAAAATTCTTTTGTCTGCTTAATTAAGTTTTGTGTATACTAGAGGCTTGATTTTTAATTCAAACCAGTTGCAAAGATAGTACCTTGAGGATGTAACACACTCATCAGGAATTGCTAAGGTATTGCTGAGAATATGAAGTCTGATTTATACTGTCTGCCTCCAGATCAGGAGGTATGAGACATGAGAATGTAAATGTAAAATTGACTGTAAAATATGTCAGGCTGAAGTGAAATTCTGAGAATTTTTTTTTTTAAATTCCAAGTTTTCAGGATTGAAGCAAAAGAATTTCAAGGTTTAAAAGTTAGATAATTCTATCTGGTGATTTTACTGTATTGTGCTACTCCAAAAAGGAGGGTGGGTGGATGGATTGATGTTTGACCAGGACATTAAATGGTCCAGTCAGGATCCCACACATGACACAGAATGCTCAAACCACACCTTATAACAAGATTTCTGTATTCTATTCAACCATGGTTTTGAAGGTGCAAAACCACTCTACACAACACATGCTAAGCCACTATTAGAAACGTAAATGAACAACCAGAAAAGCACCTATTCAAAACTATGAGGTAGAATATCCAGATGTAAATTTTAAGGCTTAATTTTAAAGTCTTCCTGTTTTCTACACACTAAAAAACTTGTGTCAGCAACAGCAGTAAGATTCCATGCCATGGGGAGCCAGGAAGTCCTAATCCAGAGAAGACTCTTACTTAATCAGTGCCCTAACACATTGAAAAGGTTTGAGAACCCACGTGCTGTGCAGTCCACCAGCAATTTTTTTTAGCAGATAAGAAACTTGGCAGATGTTTAAGTAATTAAAATAATATCCAATTAGTGTCTCTTTCTCTAATCTCCCTTTTTCCTTCTCCTTTTTCCCCCCCCCCAAATACATTATTTGATGCCTTTTCACATCAGGTTAAAGAACTCCACTTTCATACTACACAAAGCATATTAGGGAAAAGGAAAATACAGACTAAACACACTTTGGGTTGCAAAGGGAAAGATAACCTAGCTTACTCTTTGGATGGATCACAACATCACTTAATTTCAAGAGTCTTACCTGTTTGTATTAAGGGATTAAAGTATTGTGAATCCGCTCCAATTTATAACTCTAACATAAAATACAAGCAAGTTGTAACCACTAAATCTTTTTTTCTGAAGCAACAGAACCTATACTGCAAGATTTAAAATTTATCTATATTGACATTAAAGAGCTTCATATTTAAAATATTACAGAGATGAAGACTGCCTGTCCTGGATTGTTTACTTTGGGGATAACAACAGCCACATTAAGTACAATTTAAAGCTTCCAGCAGGAGACTGGGAATCAGTAGATGCAAATAATGAGTAATCCCACTTGGACCATGAGAGAGCTGGAGGTCTGGAGGCAATTCACTAGGTTTCCCATCTCTCATGTCTCTGGAGGGAGCAGGAAACACCACACACCTACCTACCACAGGTTAATTTCTTCTATATATGGAGGGGTTGCCACAAATTTCCTATTCAGATGCTAAAAATAATTACACTGATATTTTGAAGCCATGGCAGTGGGTTTCCACTTGTGCAGTATTTTAAACATAGGGTCCTAAGATGTTCCCTTTGTTGAAACAATTTACTGACTTTCAGTAAAGCACTTTTAGGATACTTTTGATCCCATTTCCATGACACAGGCTATACTATTTTAGATAGAATAATTAAGAACAAAATGGGAAGAAAAACTATTTTAAAATCTTCAGAAAGGAACCAGTCACTGTTCCACTGATGTTTGTCTACAGGTACTACAGGAGCATCCAAGTGAGAAGAATTACCAGAGAATCAAAGGAATTTGTGGCATAATAAATAATTAAAATTTTTTTCCTATCATTTCTCAAGGCTCTTAAGAAGCAAGGACGTGCAACCAACTGGGTTAGAGAAATTAATCCCTTCACACAGCTGGTAAAAAAGTCTGAGCACAGCTAATGTGCTGGGGAAGGCGTATTTGAGAAGGTATAATTATACTAATGATTTATTGAATGTTTGATTAATTGGAAATTAAGTGGATGCACAGTGGCACAATTGTCACAGCAAATCGTTCAGTTGTTTGGTTAAAATATGCTCAGTCTCCCTTCTGCAAAGCAATTAAGAACACCCTAAATCACAAAAATGAATTATCTGGGCAGAATTATCTGATGGAATGATACTCTTCAACACAAACGAAGACCTGTGAACAAACTATCCTAACAAGATGGGAATTCATGAATATGTGAACTTAGAACATGGCTACCTTACAGTCCTCATGGAAACAAAGCTTTATATGGCCCTCCTGAGTTCCTGAGACATAATGTGGGAAAGATCTACAGAATTCTTGGAATAAAGTCCAAATGGACAATCTAGAAGGCAGCCTAGAAACCTCTGGAACAGGCTCACATTGCAAATGATTAATGTTAATTAATCATTAACAATTAATGTTGTTAACAAAGCTATATCCCAAATAAATCTTTGATTTCATGGTTTGAAAGAGCATTTCTTTAGAGTAACTTCACTGAGAAGCCCTACTATTGCCTTAACCAATTTTTTTCCAAGTAACAGTTACAGAATCTGCCTAAATAAAATATACAAACCAAGTGACACACAAGACAATTGCTTACTACCTGCTGACTGATTTCCAGCCCATCCCCAAGCCATGGTGCCCTCTGACCAGCTGCCCCCAGTTTATATACTGGGCAGGGAGTCATATGGGATGGAATTCCCTTTCCACTTGCTTGGCCTTGCTGTGTACCCTCCTTGGGTCCAACCTTCTTGGGGCCTCAGCCTGAACTGCAGCACTAGGAGCTCAAAGTCTTTGACTTAGCATGGATGCTGTTTAGGAACAGCTAAAACATCAGTTTCTCATCCTAAATCCAAAGCACAGCATTATCCCAGCTACCAGGAATAAAAATAACTTTACTCCAGCCAAAAGCTGGGCACAAGTCAGCTTCAGTTCAAAATGACAGTGCTGGAGCTGCAGGCTCAGCTTGGCACATGTAACCTTGCTGTTCCCTGCCTTATTTTGACCAATCTTTACCACTTGGATGCAGAATTTGTCTCAAATAGCTTTTGAAAAATGCAATTAATAAAGCCAAGTCTTTTAATAACTGGGATATTATCAAAAGACTAAGATTATATAATGCAAAGCTGGAATCAGAACATGCAAATGAAGAATCAGAGTGCAGTAGGTAATTATCAGATAATAGGGTTACTATTCTTATCACCTGAAGTATTTGGTGAGGCTGTTAAGAAAATCTTACAAGAGAACAGTAAGCCTCCAGCTAGTTCCTGGAACAGAATTCTTGAGGAGTTCTATAAAAACCAAACACAGTCCTTACCAGTAATCTTGATCAGTGTAAGTGAGCCTGTCAGGACATGGATCAGCACACCACAGGCACACTGAAAACCCAAACTAAAATCAGGAGCAGTAATTTAGCTTGTAGATGCAGAGAAAAAAAAATAGGTTTACATGAGTGGGACAGTGGTGGTGTCAGCTTTGCAAGGCCCAGCACGGGGGACACTGCTCTTTTTTTAATGTTTCTGCTTAAATTTCTGCATATTTCTGTGTGACAGCTGAATCACAGTTACCTGAACAAGCCATTTTCTGTATAACACTGCATTTCTTTTTTTAAGGTCGTCTGTAGATAGAAAAAAATCTTTATTAATACAAACCAAGCAGTTCTGCCTAATTAGTAATCACATCCACGAGTTAAAAGGACCTATCTGAAGATTTTCATGTCAAATCATGGTCCTCTTTTCCCACAAGACTCTAAGTCACGATGCCAACCATATTTTTAGTTAAGAAACAGTATTTTTAGTTAAAGCACAGAGTTTTATTAAGCCATCCTCTAAACAGGATTATTGTGCTATCTACTGATTTTTTTTCTCATTTGGGGATGAGTAGTAGCCCTACAAGCTCATTGAAACTAAAGAAAGGTCTGAAGAGAGATCAAGTGGGCTGCAGCCAAAGACATCCAAGCTCTCTCTAAATTTGAATAGCTCCTTCACTAATACTTGAAAACACTTCTAGTGTAACCACAGTCAAATGTATGGCACTTAACAGAGTCAAGTGTAGAGCAACTCTATAACATCACACTGCTCCTTCTTCCCCACACAGTGGTAGAGTCCTCTGATCCTGATTAACAGAAAAGCTTAATTAAAATAAAATTAGCACTCTTTGGCTTCCCCGCTGTCCTCCCTGCTGTGAAAATCCAGTGGTACACCAACTTGTAATTACCAAATTGACTTATTTAAAATTGTGTTCTTTGAATTGCCATTTATCATAATTTGTTCTCCAGCCAATCTGGCTTTTTGCCATTCCAACAATACCCCCCTTCTATCCAGATAAAAGACAACCATTGCTGAGCTCCAAATAGTCTACCAAGCAGTTTAAATATTGCTTATGGGTTCATGTAACCTTGCCATCCTAAAACCCCATGTATAATTGATATTAAAATACCAAAACAAACAAACAAACAAAAAAATGGCACATCCATATAGTAAGCTATTAAAAAAGAAATCCTGCAAAGTTAGAAGTACTGTAGGAACCCTGTAAATGAGAAGCTGGCAAAACAATGAGCAACTGATTCACCACACTAGTTTTTCTGAATCACTTACTGACAAGAAAACAAAGAAGAAAAGCTGATTGAAAAGAGGTTGACAGAAAACAAGGAACAGCCAGGACGTCAAGTTTTAATTCCTTTGTAACACACCAGTTGTTACAACCATTTAATAATTAAACTGTGGTAGGGAACAAATAGTACTCAGAACTCATGCAAACTTTTTTTTTTTTTTTTTTTTAATGTATGGATAGTAGAAGGTGAATCAACGTGGCACAGACACCTAAAAATACAGTAGTAGTGGTGGGGAAGATGCTATAGCAGCTTTTTTTTGTTTCAGGTTATGCCAAGTGCCTAGGAGACTTAGTAAATGAGGGATCAGTGCTGGAATGTGGAACACACTTCTTGAGATACTGCAGCTCAAAGCATCCTGGTGCCAATTGTTGCAGTGCTGAGAGGGCCTGCTGCTTGCCACCAGGCAGAAAGGTTTCATTAACCAACCCCCAGGATTTCTTCTTAACGATGTTTTTGACATTTACACAACATTTTTCATTACCCCACAGAAAAACAAGGGGGGAAAAGAATAAAGGATCTCTCATTTACCAGACCATCATTTAAAAAAGACTGAGCTGGCTTTATGAAAGCTTTTTCAGGCAGTCATTTTTGATTTAGTGCAGCATTCTAATCAGCAAAGAACTCCGTGCATTTTTAGACTTTGTAGTTTATACAGGGAATCATTAGAAAAGAGCATTCCCCAGATTTTATGTTTTATTAACGGGGGGAAAAAATTGAAAAGTCTTACCTCAGTCTTGGTGGGGATTTCCAGCACCTAGAGGGCTAAAATCTTTTCCAGTGTAAATATATATGTTACTACACATGTACATTAACATCATTGACACAGATAAGAAAACTGCACATAATAAGTATCATCATAAGCTTGTGCAGAAGCCACTGTTTCGTGTCTTTTTCTGTAAGATAAAGCCCCTGATAGAACACTGAATCTCTGTCTGCTTGTTTATTTAATAGGTAGTTAATACCACTGGATTACTTTCATTCATTGTGAAAAACGTTTTAGTATTCTTAAGCACTTACTATACTAATAGAAAAAGCAATTAAGAATAACTTATTTTGAAGTTCATAGAATCATAGAATTGGCTGGGTTGGAAGGGACCTCAGAGATCATCGAGTCCAACCCTTAAAGTTATAAATTTAAAGTTATAAATTGTAACTCCACAATGCACACTTCCACTCCTGTACAGACTCACTTCTGTACAGACATTTGAGGTAACATCCATACATAAAAATCCCCACTAAGTCCATATTGAAATTATATTGGCAGTTGATTCAAGCTTCATTAGACCTTAATCAATTTATTAAGTAGAAAACACTGTGACTTTACATTTTATGTCTTCAAAGAGCACTCTTGAAAAAGGGATGACACATAATACTACATTTACTCTGCTTTTTCACAGATTCTTATCATGAAGCACAAAACAAAAATCAGCCTGATGTGATAGAAGCAACAGGCAGAAGCTGTGAATAAACAAGAGCATTGCCAAGGATGTTACAATGTGTACTGAGAAAATAGAGGAGGAAAACCCAGTGTTAAAAACACATCCAAACTAAAACAACCCAAACAAACAAACCCCCAAGAAGCCCACAGCCAAGGCAAACAATGAGAGAAGTTGCAAATTCTATGCCTTTTTGTACTAATGTATAGATTTCATAGGGTAGGGCCACAGATCAATGTGTGCTAATCAGAGAGCTGGACAGGCAATCATTATAACCAGTCTAGGTAGATTACACACAGACTCCTATTAACAAGGCATTAACCAAGTAAATGTAAAACTTTCAATTTCTGGAAGAATTTACTCTTCAGGTGTGTATGGAATCAGGCTGGATATCATTAATGTATCTATCAACTACAAGCTAAACACCAGACCTGGAAACAGTGATTAAGTAATAGCACATGTTGTCTTTGCTCATTCTGAACAGAAATACATAAATAAAATGTAATTCTCAAGACATATAATTCCTGCTCTGATCCTCTTCCCTCTAACAAATTAACCTCATGCAAATAATACTTAAATGGCATCAAGAGTTTGTGGGAAAAAGGAGGAGGGAGTTGAAAACAAAGTGCTGAAGTGTCTGTCACATGCAAGCCCCTTGGAATCTAAAAGTGCTCTCATTTTAGGCTGGTGTGTAACAAAACAGTGTTTAGGGAAGTTTCCAGGTGCCAGTCTGAAAAGTAAACAGTATTTTCAAATGCTTTAGGGTGATTTCATCTCTCCATTGCTTGGTTCTGGTGCAAAGCAGAGAGGAAGAGCAGTTGTGATGGATTTTATGCAACCTCCAAACATCAAACTACAGTTTTAAGAATTTCAGTCTAGTACAGTGATTTTTGATTGGAAGATTTACCTTATTTCTATCCTCAAGAAACAGCAGAAAAGTAGAAAGAGCAGGTTGAGAGAAACCATTAAAATATTTAATGTATTTGCTGTGCAAGATGCCCACATAAATAGATTTAATTAAGAGTTCACCAATTAAACAATAGACAGTCAGTAGAAAAAATTTTGGAGTAGAAATTATTTTGGAGTTGTTTCAGATCTAAAACCCAGCAAGATCAGCACACAGCCAAGTCCTATAGCAGAGAATGTTAACTAGTTTTTCTGTCGAGGATGAGCAAGCCTTAAAATTCTTTAGAAGTTATTAGAAGTTGCTGGGGGGAGGAGTAATAATAAAAAAAACATTGATAAAGCAGAAAGGTTTTACTAACTGACTGTATTTTTTTTTTTAGCCTACACTGCCATCTCCTGGTTACAGAAGCTGTGTCATCACATTATACCAACACACAAGCAGCTAAGGTAAACATTTAAATCTATATAAAAAGAAAAAACCCAACCTGAATACCATGCCCAATTGTAGTCATCAAATATAGTGAGGATATTTTTAGAATTTATATAGAAATGAAGATCTAGTTAGCAGAAATAAAGCAATATATGCATACATGAGGGAAATAGGGCAAATACACACCAGCAATATCATAAAAGCAAACAAGATTTTGGTTGCAAAGGCACAGATTTTCAGGAGGTAGCAGAACCAGTGTTGTAACTGATGAACTAAGGCACAGAGAATGTTTGCCAGGAAAATAACCTACCTAAGGAGTTAATGTAACTTCTACGAGTTAGTGCAGTAAGGTTTTACTTCCCACTGCATTGTTTTCTTATGACATTCACTGGCTCTTTCTGTTCAGGAAAAGATGACAGAGAAGCAGGGCTGTATGAAACAAACATACCAAACAAATCTGTTGAAATAGATGTATTGGATTTCAGACACTACACATGTGAAAAAACCAAACCCAGCTCTGTTCCTTCATCTTCAACTGTTATCAAGTCATGAAAGGGAAACTAGCAGAGGTCAGAATTTTATTTTTTTTAATGGCATTGCTTTTAAATGGCAGAATCCCTGGTTCTCCAACTGTAATCAGCAAGAAGGAATTTTTAGCTGAACTGTGCAAACTTGCTTATTACATAAAGCACATAAAGTTTATATCAAAAACAAAGTCTCTACATCATACATCAAGTGAACGGACAAGAAAAAATACCAGATTAAAAAATTAAAATATAAAAAATGAAATCCACTAACAATTTATAAAAAAGAAATCCATTAATCCCATTTACTCATTACGTAGGAACCACAGTATTTCAAAGACAACAGAAACAGGCACAAATACTCAACTGTCCAAATACCAATACTTATTTAAGCCTAAGTGCCCTGGTGATAATAAGCTTCACTAGAGGAAAGGACATTCTACAGCAGTGTTGAAGAAGTGGTTCTGAAATAACTGAATGAGCAAGTCCAGATCAAACTTCCCAGTACCAGCCATCCAGGCAGCTGCAAAAAGCCATATAGTGCTACAGAGAAAAGCTTTACCTGGCAAGAGACTCCATACAACATTAAAAGACAAAGTGGAGTCACTGAGGAATGAATTGGATTACTGGATAGGAGCATATTCTTGCATGTGTTCAAGCTACTGGGAAAGCAATAGAGCCAGCAGGTATAAAAAAGGCCTTCCAAATGTCTGCTTACCCTTTCAAGATCCAATCGTAGCCATCCTGTTAATCAGGTTGGATTACATCCCAGATATTAATTTGGCAAACCAAACAATGCTCTGATTCAGCCTGTCTCCTCCAAATATGCTGAAAACAATCTGCCACTGATAATCTCACCACGAGTGTACCCCTGGAAAGCCATCTGATCAGTTTAGGCCTAAATGATAGTAGAAATCTAAACTCATATACAATTTACAGAAGGCTTTCCCTGTTCCTTAATAGCCTGTGAACTCCTCTGCTTCCCACAAAAGTGCTGAAACATTGGCAGTGAAGGGAGAAAATTCAAGAGTCATGGACTCCTTTCAAATCTATATTATTATATGTACTATATATATATATACAAATACATGTATGAACAAAAAGCTGGTGGCTTAGTAGCTGAAAGCACAGCTTTCTGGGCAGGGGGATGCTGCACTGCTGCTGCCATGCATTTCTCTAAACAGTTTAAGCAACCTGAGCCTTTTTAATAGATTTTCCCTAAGCCAGTGTTGACAACAGAGCAGAATTTGGGTTTCCCTAAACTGCATCTTCCACAGCATCAAGGCCTTTTCCTTCATTATGCATCCAACTCTACATCCCCTCCCCAGGGAGGTTAGTGGCAGGGAAGAGGCAGGCAAGAGTTGGCAGGCAAGAGAGGCCAGAGCTGGCACAGCTGATCCAAACTGGCCAAACTGGAATATTCTTCACCAGGAAATAAAACCAGCAATAAAAGTAGGGCAGGGGAAGAAGGCAGAGGGTATAGATGGCAAGCAGGCAAGCACATGTGTGTATTTCAGGACATCCACATTTCTGGGTATCAGGATGCTTGTGAGAGGTGGCAAGTCCCTGCATCACCTGTCATTTTCATTTGGTGGTTGATTTTTTAATTATTATTCTCCTCACCTAATAAACTTTCTTTTAGCCCACGAGTTTAATTGCTTTTGTGTTTCCTATGTTCTCTCCAACCATACTGGGCAGGTGGAAGTGAGCAAGGAGCTGTGGGTGTATTTAGCTGGGGGTCTGGGTCCACACACTACAAGGTATTATCAGGTCCTTTGGTTTCCTCCTGTTGAACACAACCCATACTTTATTTGGAATCAATGTTTTCAGAGGGTCTCAATTCCTCTAAAAAAAAAATACCCACAGCAAGGCAAGGCCTCTAACAACACATCCCAGATTTATTACCTCAAGATAGACAGAGACAAGGAAAAAAATTCTTTATTTATCTTAAGGGTCATCAACCCATGTACCTGCTCTTTAAGGAGGTTTCTCATCTTCCAAAACTTTGAATTAACCACATACTTTGTATGTATTTATAAATTACAATTTGTATATTTATTTTATCTGTTAAAAAACTGAAAAAGAAAACTCAGCAAGTGTTCTATTAATGCTGTTCTGATAAGTTTAATCAGATAATATGCAATCTTTGTACCACTTAATATATGAAATGCTCTCCTGCAATTTTAAAGAAGGAAAACCCAAACCTATTGCCTAGAACTGAGGAACAGAAAATGAATGGAAAAGATCTCTGTACCTCAGTTTAATGAAACAACACCTGGAAGATTGCTAATCTAATAAAGAGCACATCAACAAAGCTGATACATAACAGAAGTACATATTTTCTAAATGTTGCCATCTGGGAGCTTTATGCAAGAATAAATACTCTTATTGGCTGAATAAATTCTCTGATTCTCTCCAAGTGCAGAACACTAAGTGGCTTCCCACAGTGGCCTCATTATAGAAAGTTCTCTTAGGAGTTATTCTGCTGAGTATTTCTGCTCCATATCCTGGCAAGCATTGACCTACTCCATTTATTGTCATCATAGTTAGATTACACCTGGCTTAATGAACTGATTAGGCTTTTTTCCCCAACAAAGAAGGCACATTCTGAGCTACAATAAATGAAGGCAATAAGGACAGCTTATAACAAAGGTTTAATTTGAATACCCAGCACTTTAACATCAAGGCTAAGTGTTTAAGCATGCAAAACCACTTCTTTCCCTTCCCCCTCACCTGCTCCCAAAACTGACCTGAACTTGAAAGTTTTTAACCAGTTGAAATTTTGAACTATTACATCCAAGACTTCCAACATACAGGTATTTTCCCAGGCCCTCCCTAAAAATTCCAGACTATTATAACAGGTGGTGACTAAGAACATGAAGCAAAATGGGTTTTTAATTGCTAAATCGTTTAATGATTGACATTCTATAAATTTTATTGCCACATTGTTGAAATTGCAAACTTTATTATATGAGGAAAATTCTACATAAGAGTTAAAAAGAAATCAAAGAAATATAACAAAAGCAAGGTGGGGGGAGTTAGGGTAAGAAAACTTCATAGCAGAGTTTTGGTTTCACTGTGTTGCCATGGAATAATTTGATATGAAAAATACAAATTGAAGAGGAAGCATCCCCCCTCCCTTTTTTTCTCTGTTCATCAATGGCAGAGGACAGGGAGAAACCTTATTTCCACTTTCTTTTATTTTTTTTATTTTCAAAGGTGCTGTTCTATGCAAGTCCCCAGGAGAAAAGAAGGGAGGTAGTGAAGATGACCACAGGAAAACCACAGGAAAAAAAAAAAAATTAAAAAAAAAACTTGAAAGGGAAGATTGTAAAGGAATCTACACTGTATCCCTGTTTGGCAAAATGGCCAATATCCCTATTAGTTCCCTTCAACCACAACCATTTAGTTTGCCTGCAATCATCCAGTTCTATTAGAAAAAGTTAGTAGAAGGAAACCCCAAACAACTGCCAGCACCTTGCAAGAGTAAAACCTCACGCTGAACAACTGAAGAGGCATCAAAACCACGACTCAAGTTCCAAATCATCACATGACAAGCTTCAGAAATCAAGGTATTTTTACCAAAATCACTCTTGCTAAGTTTTAACAGTTTTCTTCCTGTGAAAATTTAGGACTCATATTTCAACATATGTTTATTTGAAAAAGAAAGCTGTTTTCATGATCACATGACTCATTAAACATCAGATATTGTCATCTTCAGAAGGAAGGTTTGAGATCAAAGCCATAAAGAGCTGGGTGTGACAAATACAGAAAAAACCACCAGCTAGGTAGGAAATGAGTTGCTGCTGGCAGTGATAAACACACTTGAGTAATGCATACTAACAGAGGCTGCTTACAACAGAGAGCTGACAACCTGGCCCCTCTTATTCTCAAACCTGAAGGCTTTTATCCTTGCAGAAAACATAAGTAGAATCTCCCAGGAAAAGGTCAGTTGAAGCACCAGTTTAAGGAGAGACAGATAACAGTAGTAAAGTGGTTAGGTTAATTAAAAGCTGGTTTTGAATTTCAAAATCATAATTACAGTTATTAAATTTGAGTTTGTCCTCAGGCAATCCTTTAACCCTGGTTTCATTAATGTCTGCTTCAGAAGTTTGAGAGTAAGAAACTTCAGGAAAACAGGTGGCAAGAAAAGACACCTTGCAGTTTTATATTTTGTTAACTGGGAAAATTTTCCATTAATTACTAATTATATAGTTCATTAGTAGCATATTACATTATGGAAATGCAAATTATTAGACACTAATGATGCTTGTCCTAACTGCAGTAGTTTGTCTTGATTTCAGTATAGATGGAATAAAAATATTTATTTACACAGATCCAGGTTCTATGAATTACATTAGATTCCAAATTTATGCTTTCAATAAACATGAAACCATGAATTATTATTAACCAGGAGTGACATATCTTTATTTGATGATCACAGGTAAAATCTATCCTTGGACTGCAAAGTAAGTCTCCCACTTAAGTTCACAGGAAGCATCAGGCTTGGGATCAAACACAAGGAAAAGATAAAATATATCATGCAACAATAATAGGTATTTATTCCATTTCTTTTTCAAAATACTTCAACAAATTAGCAAAATGAAGAGGCTAAGTTCAGGGACTAGAATAAAGTGCCTGTAATTACTATTGAAGTAGAAATCATCCTATCTTAAAACAAGAGAAAAACAGAGAAAATATTGAAACATAGAACAGTTTGCTGGCAACCAGCTGGTATCTTTGCTAAATGAAAAGGGAGAAGAACACATGGATTAATAAGACTGCACTCAAAAGCTTATCGAGCTCTTGACAACTTTTCCCATTATTCAAGCAATAAAAAGAAGAATAAAGAAATTCAAGAACAAGAAGAAATCTTATTGCCACAAATTGTGTAGTCCTTTGCTAACATAAAGCACTTTCAAACATAAAATTGCAGTGTTTTTGAGCCCTGTGACAAAGCTGATATGGTTTCCAAATTTCAAAAATTATGCTCCACTTGATTTCTTGGTTATTATCCTCCAATAAGCTCGTTCTATTTTACTGATCCTCATCAAAATAAAACATTCACTGTTGACTTAATGCAAGAACTACAACCTGCCTTACTAAAGAAGACTTCAGCAATGAGAGAGCAGTTAGCAGGTGTTTGGTATCTAAGAAACAGAATACTTTCTTTTCTAGTTACATTCACAGTTTAGTATCTGAACTGAATTCTTATCATCTACAGCTCAAAATAATTCCCTCATTTCATTCTTGACAATGAAAACCACTGAAATTCTGAAGAACCTGTATTCATATACCTCCCCCAAACCAATGAATGGTGCTTTTTGAACTACCAATATTTTATATCAGACTTGTATAACACTTTTTCATAAAATTTGAGCTATCAGGGGCAACTAAAGTGCTCTTGAAATAATGCTGCTTAATAAAACCTCATTTTTTGAGCAAAAAGAACCCAAGAACTTCTTCCTATGAACTGCTGAATGTTCATAGGAAGATGGAGTAGCCAAAAGAATTTATAACAAAATAAAATAAAAAACACCTAAAAACCCCAATAAACCACCCAACTTTTTAGCAAGATGAGTAATAGAACATTGGTATCACACATTATAACAGTGTTAAAGCAATGCTTAATTCAAAATACAGATGGAAAATGTGGTACTATCAGTGCTAGAAAGCAGCTTTCTGCATTGTTCATTTTAGAGTGGAAATTGATAGTACTTCAAGAATTCCCTCTAAAAACGTAATCTTTTTCAAGTACATTCAAACATTAATGCCACAATGTAATGTTTAACAAAAACTTAAAAATACAAACAAGATAAAAACCACTGAACACATGGGGGTTTATAGTCACAGAATATAAAACTAGGAAAAATACAATACATTTAAACACTAGATAGAAAGAAAACCACAAAACTGTATCAAAGATATGGCTTGTGAAATAAGCAAAAACACTCCTTATCTTTGTGTTACAAACATTTGACTTGGTGTGAAAATATCATGAAAGACTTGATATGGTATTTTGTTAACAGAAATTAAGTACAGGATGTGCAATCACCTTTTAAATTGTTCATATCTTAAATTAGAGATTATAATTCCCTTCTGAACAAGCTGTTATCAAATGTCCAAGAGAAATACATTCAAGAGTATTTTGTGCCTACTAAAGTTAAACCACACAGGAAAAATTACTGCTAGAGAAGTTTCTGAAACACACACACATATAAGTTAGCCACCATAAAATTATTTCACATTGTTTAATTAAAAAAGAATATAACCAACCAAACAAAAATCTTCACTTACTAGAGCAGGCTTACAAAGTACATTGAAACAAGCCACTTACTTTTCTGTCCTCAGTTTCTACACAGGAATTGCACTCTGCTTTAGTATCCTGAAACAACAAAGAGAGAAGTCTGTCAGCAGGAATACTGACTGGGCCTGAGGGAGGAACTCAGAGAGAGCACCAGAGCCTGAAAAGTGTCTTACTCAACCTACTACAAATGACAGAATTGTTGTTTTCCTGTATGTATTATATTCACATATAAAAATTTTAGCATTATGGCTGTAAGGTTTATGAAACTTTATTACAGGCATAAACTTGAAGACAGGATTGAGATACCATAAGCAAACCTATTTCCATAGAGTGCAGCCAGCTCATAACACAAAAATATCATCTCTGCTTTAACCTATTGCTTTGCTTTTTCTGCTTGCAGCTGGAGGAAAATATAATTGTATGATCACTCTTTCTTTTTCTTTTAAACTAGGCACATGAGCTAGAAAAAGGGGAAACAAATTTTTGCCTGTTGTCAGGAGTGCTGATAATTATGGACACCTTAAATATATTTGCACCTGAATCTCACTGCAACATGCAAGAATAATCAAGCAGTGTTCCTACTGAAATGTCCTCACCTTAGTGACTAAGTGGGATGAAATGTATTGTTCTGAGTGCTGCAGCTCACCAGAGAGAAGAGTGAGACCTTGAGGTACTTTCTGTGCTAGTTTGGAGACAGCTCAGGATTTAGATAGTTTACTGCAAGCACATAGTTCAGACTACATCAGGTACAACACCTATTTTATTCCCGTGAAGGCTCCCTTTCCTCAGCCCTGTTTTGCTGTTTGAGCACTTGTAAGTTTCAGGGATTTTACAGTTTAATGTACTATACCCTTGGGAAATATCCCTACTACCTTCATCTGATATTAGTTTTATACAGATGTAACTGAACAGAAGTAAAATAAAACCTTCTAGAAAATTAAATAATTGGTGGCAGCATCACACTGCATTACATTTGGGCTTCAGGATGCAGCAGCAACCTCCACACACTTTATTTTACATCCCTGCTGTAATTCTATACTTGAAATGCAAATAGAAATAGTAACATCAATATCCTAAAGTAGCCAGTAGTCATGCTAACATAACTAACACCTCTACATGGCTGGGTACTTTAATATGTATATTAAATTGTATCAGTTTATTATCTCCCTCCTATCCAAAACCTATTGATTTATTTGCCATCATCCTAACTTGGAATATCAGAAAGAAAACCAACCAACCAAGAAATAAAAATACCCAATAAATATGCAAACTGTACAGAAGAAATTTAAGAACAATTATTTGCAAGTCTAACATATTTTTTTCATATGAAAATTCATATTGTTCATATGTGAAGTTCATATTCAGTCATATGTACACACACTACTCCCATAGCCTGCATCAAGAGGAGGAAAGATGAGACTGGAATGATTGTTTTTGTCTGTAATATCAGGAATGGTCAGTAGGTGGTAGCAAATAACCTTGTAAAATCTTGTTCAACTTCTCTACGAAAAATAATCAATCCCACTGCTCAGGTTGGTCAGGTATTTTATGTGTACCCTTGGCATTCACACAAGTGCTAACACAAATGATGTATTTTCTTTACAACAATGGTTCCAAATTTCATAATAAAGCTGTAGATTTAGAAATAAAAGTCATTGGTGGATTTTTCAGGTTTATATTTTTTAAAAGTCACACAGTTTCCTCTTAATGACTACAGTATATACACAGGTAACCTGATTTTAAGCCAAACAAGATTATACCTTTAAAAGTACACAAATTCTGGCTTATTGATATTCTGGCTATTTTTATTAATTGCTGAAATTATTGAGGAAAACACTTAATCTTTTTCACTGTCCATTAGCCATTATATTTCATTCCCGATGCTAAGAAACAGGCTGCCAGCAGAGAAATTCATTTGAATTTCACATAAGTTCTATTTTATCCCTCTCAGAGAACAAATTAACCACACAGTAATAATAATAGAAGAAGAAAAGAAGTGAAAAATGGAACCTTAGAATGTGACACTCGAGTCTTTACTGAGCTTGTCACCAGCAACTGAAGGACTTATGGAGAAGAGTCACCAAATTAAGTTAAAAATTAATTCTAGGATTTTAATGGTTTCAACAGCTGCAATATCAAAGCTGTAAGACAAAAAATAAAAAAGCTTCATCTCTATTTACTCAGATTTTGGGACCAACACAAGCTTGTGTCTACAAGCAGAGACAAAAGGACTGAGTTATCTGCCTCTTTTTCTGCTGCCTGAGGGCAGCCTCAGGGCTCTTTGTCTCCCATCAAAATGGAAACACATCTGATCAGGGATTTAAAACCGAGTTTCTCAAGACTTTGAGGAGCTTACTCATCTTGTTTCTACCTCAATCTAGACAGACTTTAAGAGGAAGGTTTACAAGACTCTTGGAAACTGAACTGACAAATTTTATAATAAGAAATCACTGCCTGTAAAAACACTGCTGTATTTTCGATGTAGATTTGAAGGGACTCCAACGTGTGCCCTCCCACACATCCACCCACCTTCCGTCTGTGGAAGTGGCTACCCCATCCCTGCTTTTTTCTGGTTCTAGTCTTTTGCTTATGTTAAAGTTTCCAAGACAATCAAGAGCTGGAAAGTTTTTTCCAAAAAAAACTTGACTTTTTTTTCATTAATAAAGACTTGTTTGAGGGAACAGGTATTGCTTGCTGATAAACTTTTATGGACTGGAGTAGATGAAACCTTCCCACTTCATTCTCTCATCTGTAGGACTTTTCTTCAAGACATTTTTGTTCAATACACTGTGGATGACCCAGAGTCACATCTCTTCAAAGCACAATATTTGTCTGCCTCACAATTAATCTAATTTCTCCAGATATTTTCCTTCTTTAGTCCAATGATGCCAAATCACCTGAGTGTAAATCTTCTGCCTATGTCCTAAGATCATCATAACTACACAAAGCAACACAAAAAATGTGTAGCATATTCAGACAAGACTTACAATTTTAAGAAATGAAGACATGATACAATGCAATATGAATAGAAATTTGCCATTGACGCCTAGAGAATAGGCCCAGGCCAGAACACTAGGTCACCTGGGTAAAATGACAACTACAATATAACCCCCATGTGTGTATGCAACTTATTTGAGAGTTTATGTTTTCAAATTAACATCAGCATAACCTGAACTCCTGGATAAATTTATCTTCTTTTAGCCTGGTTTCCTCTAGGCTTATAGAGCTACTTTGTACCTCAGGTACCTCAGTATCTTTAGAATACATTATTAAGTTCAGCAACATTTAAGAAGGAAACATACTAGGGGCTGAGTAAAAGACCAAACATTATTTGCAAAAGCAGCCACTTCAGCAGCTGTTTCAGGACCCCAAAGAGAACTGAGGCTGAAGAGATGGGGAGGGCTCCTTGTCTGAAGCTGAGGTTGGAGGGAAGAAGCCCTTCCAGTGGGGACTGTAAGGACACAAGGTAACAATCTGTAATTAAACTACTTCAGTTAAGTCCACTGTTCACTAAAATAACACAAAATAGGCTGACAAGTGATACCTCATTCTTATATTGTTGTTCAGAGAGTAAGGGGTAGGGGAATCTATGAAGAAATTAATATCTATATAGTCCTACATATAATATGTCAACTTGTTAAATGATGTGCCCATCTTTTTTATCAGTGTAAGGATCTTATTAAGGGTAGCTCTAATTAGAATAATAATTACTTATGAAAACAAAAAGAACCACAGTTTTAATGTAAATAGGCTGAAACTTTTCTATCTAAAAAATATTCTGCTCTCTAAATAGAAGAAGCAAAATATTTACAACCTGGATAAAAGAAAGTGTTTCTTTTGTTGGTTTCATACCAAAAAAGCACCTTCTAAATGCCTTTATGCAAGAGTAACAAATTATTCTCATAATGGATGCATAATCATAAAGCATGCATTTCTCTTGGCTATTAAAGCAACTTGCAGAGCTGAAATCTTAACTATAACTAACATACAAATTAAAGTTCCAAATAAAATTATAGTTCACTACATCGAAACAAGAAATGAGATTGCTGGGTTATTTTCACTTAAAATGGTCACTGTAATGTCCTGATGTACATTAATGTGCTGATCCAAACCACAAGGAATTAACATGAATGCAGCTTATACCCTTAGCAGATTAAGGTCCATACTCTTTGTTACAGGAAGACCAAAAGCTTTAATTCTCTCAGCAAATATAAAGAACAGCATTTTTTAATTAATTTTTACCCAGTATGATTAAACAGAGTGATATTTCAGCAATAAATTGAGTAGCATCAGGACTAAGCCTCCTAGGACTCATTCACTATAGCTATGCTTTCACCAGGTAAAAACAAGAGTTAAGAACATGAATATATCCTTTGGAAGAAAATGAATATATACATCCTTCTAAGAAAAAAAAATATTTTTGTGTCTAGTCACAGTTGAACACTCACAAAAAAGGGCTATAGTATTATCTTCCAGCAAAATAGAGGGGATATTATTTAGGTTATTTATACTTGAACACACAACTAAATAACTTTTCAACACTGAAAGGATCTCTGATTAGCTTGAAGAGGTTAGAACAAAATATATTTTTTATCATAACATAAAATAATAAATTCATACAAAAACTTAAATAGTTGGAAACTTTCATTTCTAGAAGAATTTCGGGTGCATTCCTCTAAAATCAGGAAAAGAATACTTTTTTTGGTCACTACTTTTATAGTCATACTTTTTTGTTTGTTTAAACATCTGACAATTTTGTCTCTGATTTTTGCCCTTAAAACATTTGAGTCATGCTCCCTTGTATTATCTGTTGTCTCATGGAAGAAGTGTTATTAATCCAAAACTAAAAAAAACCCACAACATAATTGTATAAAGCAAGAGAGCAAGCTGCCAGGCTGACCAGTGTTAACTAAAGGAATCCTGATAAACACAGGTATTTCCTTTGGAACTCCTGAAATGCTGTGGAACTGCAGTCACTACTGCTACATGATTTAGAGGATATTTAATAAGACTGATCTACAATGAAGAATTTTCAAATAAAAGGGGATCAACTCCCAGTTTTGTTTCTTTATTTATGTATTTTTTAATTTCCTCCAAATAAGAAGTGTTAATTTTTGCTATTAAATTTTGTGAACTTTTGAATGCTTAAAATTATTAATTATGCCATTTTAGCTTTGTTTTAATATGTTCAAAAGAACATCTCAATCTGTGGCTAATTTTAAAATTCAAATGCTAAAAATAATTACCATTTACACTGTAATTGCACTTACTGAGCCTAGTGATTACTAATCATGCAGTCAGAGCAACACATTCTATAAAATTAAATCATGATAACCAAATAATAATATTTAGTAAATTACATCAGATATTTTCCAACTCATGAACATTTTGTTCACCACATCAGGGCAGAAAAATGCATTTTGTACCAAGGTATAATGATACAGCAAAGCTGACATTCAAGAGAGGGAAATAAGGAAAAGCAGATCCAGTCAAAGGTTTTCTGCTGAATACCAGGTCAATGCTGCTGGTCTGTATGGGAACCACTCCCCAAAACTCTGTCTCCACTGGCCAATTCAGAATATTATCTTCTAAAACTTAATTAATAAGTGTTCAAAAGACCAAGTCAACAAATATCAAACTCATCACAGACTCTAGAGGACTATGATCAAGCAGCAGATGAAGCATATGTGATCTCCATCTTTTGTCCTCAGAGCTCCTGCGATGCTGAAAAAAAAATAAAAAAAGAAATAACAAAAAACCACTTGCAAAATTAGCTACCCGAATGTGCATGTCTTTTGAAGGCTTCAGTTAACCACACTTTACATAATTCCCATCTGGTATCCTCAAAAGCAAAAATAACAGCATTCTCAGTTGTCACTCATGGCAAATACTTTCCCAGCAACTGTCTGCTCCTTTTAAAGAATCTCCAAGTACAGAGGGAACTCCATGAAGAAGTATGGAGAAGGGTTCTGATCAGCAGGTTGATTTCTTCATATGGGAGATAAATAAAGATCAAATCAAACAGAAAATCATCATGGATAATTCAGGTGCAATTCTGTAACTATGACAGTAGAGTTTCAAACTTTCTTCTTCTGAAATTCTGAAGAAAGCCCCTCTTATGGCAAATATTTCAGCATAACTGCTATAAACTTATAATCAGGCTCTGGATCAAAGAAGATTTTTTTAAAAAGGTGAAAAAGAGGTTCAAGGATCTATTAGTGGAATTTTAAGGGTGATGATGCACTAGAGCTCTACAGCATAAGACCCAAAACATCACATTTTTAGTACCATAGATCTGTTCATCAGGACTGAAGGCATTAGTCTCCTCCTTTTCTAGAAAGTAGTGCCCAAGCAAGAAAGTCTCCTTTAGTCAGTGAAAAGTTTATAGAATCCAGTACCCAAGATAATTCAGTATTCAGTGCCTTGCTCTAGTTGGGTTTCCACTTCAAGCCAGAGGCATTTCATGTTAAATCTCCTAAAGGACAAACATGTCAGTGAGAAGGTAACTTACAGCAGCTTTGTCACTAAAATTAGCCAAACAGTAGGACACTAAATTAGTTGTAAATTAAAATATTATTAGAATATTTCATTTCATTTCAATTAGAAGCATTTAAGGAAATCTTAATGTGCACAGCTTTAACAAAATTCAGCACATTCAGAAGAAAAAATGTTAGAAGGTGGGAATAGATAACCACAACAAGGCTTAGCAGAGCTATGCTTATAGCAAACTATGTTTTTTAAGTTCCTGATGCAAATATTCTTAATATTTTATTCTCTTATTTAACATTTGTGCATTAGCATTTTGCAGCAAAACCAACAGCTGATTCTGATTACTCACATGAGAAATAGTTTCCTAAAATTAATGCTACTGAAACCCAAAAGACATCACTGCTTCATTAATATTTCAAGTGTGAGCACAGAACTCCAAGATAAGAACACAAAACGAAAGAGAAACTGAAGCATCATTCACTTAAAAATATTAATAATTTGTAAGAGCAATGAAAATACAGAGAAAGCACTAAAAAAACTGGCTAATTACCTGTTGTTCTGTTTATAATTACTGAGTTATCACCCCCACAAACATGCAGTAAATACTTGTGTTATTGTACCCTCTGCAGAGCCATAAATGATGTGAAAGCATGAAAGCATCTTGTAGACTAAAGGCTAAACCTGAAGATTTCTTTCAGCCTTATTTTCTTGCCATAGACAATGTGTGAAAAAAAAAAAAAAAAGTCTTGAAAGATACTTGGATATAAAAAGAATATTAAAGGACATGAAAAGTTGTCCTTAGCAAAGAGGTTTGGTAGAGCACATCATGAGAAAAAGCCCAGCATTTCTTTTACCATAGGGGGGACACAACGTTTTTGAAAACTCATTGAGAATTCTTACAGCCTTTAATAGAAATATAGCATTTTCTGTTTAATGAAGTTTAATATAAATATTTAAATAGTATATATAAATATATAATTTTATAAACATTCAAATTGTTTAAATAAATATTTAAATAATTTAAATTTAAATAAAGGAAAAATATTTAAAGTTCTAAAATAAGCCACTGAGCCTTTGAAAACTAATTAAAGCCACGTACATTCATGAAGTCCATATAATGACAATTTTTTTAAGCCATTGCTCAGAATTCACAGCTAAAAACAATTTGATAAGCTTATTTCCTTCTACAGTAGTATAACTAATATAGTCTTCTTCAAATAATAAAAAAGTGGAAGTGAAATTTCATGCATTTTGCTTCAAATTATTAATAAAACTATCACTAAAATACAATTCAGCATTTTACTATATAAACCAAATGTGCAAATACAAAAAAGCCACGTGCACCAAGACAATCATATATATATATATATATATAATATATAAAAAGAATCAGAACAACTCTTATCTATAAATCAAGGATTTGTATATTAAATTATCCCCAAACTTTAGCTAAGTTTATACATCTCTGAAGTTACTTTTCTCATTAGAATAAAGCAGTAAAAATCATTGCTAGGCAGTAAGATTGAGCAGTTCTCAAGGAGAGCAAAGCATTTCACACACAAAAACACAGGAATACAGCTTTAGTTTGCTGCTACAATTATAACTACTATGAACCCTTTCTGCTGCTATGACACTTAACATTTTTCAGTTTCAAATTATTCAAAGACTTATAGTCTGGCTTTTTTCTGCTTCATGTCTCATTAAGGACAATGTTCTCAGCCTTCCACTGGCTTAATAAAATATTTACGTTATCTTCTCATTAGCAAGAGGATGAGTATACAAAGCACCTGTCAGAATACTCATCTAAAGGCATCTCATTCCAATTACTTATTTTCCCTGGCAGAGAACTTCTAGACAAACAAAACTATGTGCAAAAGCAAGGCACAGAGGTCAAAGTAAATTCTAAAGCTATCTGTTCCTAGCAGTAGTTAGCCTCTGCCCTTGGCATACCATCACACAAAAGTCTATCTGCTCAGAGGGAAAATAGATTAAGGTAAAGAGACAAAATGTACTCTTATTCCAGAATAAAAAATATCAAATCTTTACCTAACCAGGAATTAATTACTTAACCAGGAATTAATTACTTAACCAGTGCTGGAGTGTTATCTATAATCTAAAAGCTCTGGAATTTTCCCTTAGTTCAGTATCATTAGCTAAAGACAGAAGTTGCTCCAGTTTGGTTTTTGTTCTGCCATGGAACTGTTCAGAATGTAGTTCATGCTTCTTAATCAGTCTGGGATTTTTGTAGGAAAAATATTCATCATTTAAAACCAGAAAGAAGAATTTTCTACTGATTATGAACTGATTATGAACTGTGATTTACTCAAATTATTTCATTTGAGTACATATACTGTAGGAACTGTTCTAGAGACAAAGTGTCAGCTGCTCCATGTATGACCTGATTAGGACTTTTCCAGGCCTAATCCTTTTTTTATTCCATTTTTTTATTATTATTCTTTTTTTTTTTCTTTTTTCTTTTTTATTCTTTTTTTTTTTTCTTGGTGTCTGATAGCAGCTCCACTATCAAAACCCCCCACAGGAAGTTTCACTGGATTGTTGCCACAGTTGGCTTCTCAGAGCCAGAAATGTGTTTCTCATGTAAGCTGAAGGACAACTCAACCCTGGAAAGGGGAGAGAAACGTGCATTACAATAAAGGGAAAATGGACCAGAAAACTTTTCCAGGATTTCAGAGAAAGACACTCAGATCCTTACCATCCCTGATTCATGCCCTGGAGAACTCCAGTCCTCAGGATCCAAACCCAGTATCATATTCTTAGGCTAGATTAATCTGTTTGCACTATGTCTTTGTGTAATTTTGCATTTAGCAAATATTTTAAAAGGTTTTCTTTTATCAATATCATAAAAAAAGGAATGAGAATATCATGGATAATACGGGAGGCTTCACATAAATATAAAAAAAAATTCTAAAGCAAAAATTAATTTAACTGCAGTACTACTTTCCTTATAATACAGAAGACTGGTCACAAATACCAAGGCAGAAGAACAAGAAGAGCAATTGGACAGCCTGCAGCTGAACAGTGGATTTTGCTCATTTGCAGATCATTCCTGTTTACATTTATAATCCAAAAAAAAGGAAATGAATTATTCAAACATTGCCAACAGCACTGGGAAGTCATACATGTTGGTAACAGCCAAAATGCTGAACAAAGCCAAGTTTCATAAATAGCTAAAGCCCGTCCCTAGACATGGCACATGCTGATACAAAACCCTGCAGGGCACCATCTGAAGAAGGAAACAAAACTAAATAAAACTAAAGAATCTCTTCCACTCTACAGATGTCCTGAAACAATGAAAATGTCACAATTGGGTTGGTTAAGGAAAGATCCCTTTAAAGCAACCCTAATCCTACCACTCCCACCAGCCAAACATGCTCTGAAATGACAGAAAGTGATTCATATATTGCCAACCTCATTAGCTCATTCTCATTTTAGTCCACCATGTCAGAGGGACAATCCTTGCACTAATCCCACCAAGGGGATTTTTATTTTAAATTCCATCTCTCACCGACTCAGATAGGGGAATCAAATACTGAATAATACATTCAACGAGTTACTTAATTAGTTGGGTGAAGGTGAAACTGAAACAGCTGAGTCAAATAATGAGATGTCAAGCACAGAAGTTTAGAGCAAGGAGAGATTTGAAAGTATTCTTCCTGACAGAAAGAAAAATACTATTTTTCAAACAGAATATTAAGGGATTTAATTTTTCCATTTCAGTCCCCCCAAAAATATCAGATATGGGAGGAGGAAAATGGCAAAAGCAAAGTGATAGTAACAAGTAGAAGCCATTCACTGTGAAACAAGTATTGATATGTCATTGTCCATTTCCAATTGTTTAAAGGGAAACAAAGCAAAAATAAATTAATAAAAAAAAAATCAAAGTATTTTCTAGAAAAGTAGAAAATGAGAAACTACTGTAATGCAGTATGATGATTAACCACATTGAGATTCATTCTTATTTAAGTAGAGACTTTACTCTCCAATATATCAGATGACTAACCAAAATTTTCACTGATCTAATAATTAAATCTATTCAGTTCCCCAGGCTGTAATCAGTACTCATGGCATATCTGGGTTTGTGCCCTTAGCATTAGTTGCAGACTCTTGTAATCAGACACTGTTACAGTCAGAACTAGTCAATGAATTCTTGCTTTATTTCTATATTTTGAGAAACAGCTTGATTCCTCCCTGCCCTACAGTCTGTAAGTGATGATTTTGCCAGTATAAAGGAGCATAATATTATATTTTAGCCCATGGGAATTTCTTCAGGGGCTCTATCAGAGATGCAGAGTAATGGCAGATATTCAAAACATCTCCTCTGAACTGAACAGTAAAGAGTGTACTTATTTTGGAAAAAAAAAAAAAAAAGGGGGTTAAAATGTATCAGAATCATGAGTCTCAACTCATAATAAATAGGTGGTTAGTCTCAAACCCCAAATGGATACCCAGAACTTGAACAAAGGTAGCACTCTAACTCTTCCTCACAAAAAACAAACAGACAAAAGCAAACAAAAACAAACCAAAAAGAAAATAAACCAAAAAACCCAGCAAAAAAAATTTAAAACAAACCAAAACAAAAACAAAAAACCAACCAAACAAAAAAACCCAACTATGAAATAAATACAATATTTTGAATTTTGTAACAGTGAGTATCAGTAAGTACTAATCCTCCAGGTTATCAAGTCACTCAGCCATCATTACTGAAGTTGACAGCTATGAAAATATTGTTTTCTGCAGTGACAACTTAATAAATCAATTTTTTCTAGGGTTTGTTCAATCTGTTTTTCCCACACTGCCCCCACATTCAGCTCTCAGTTTCAAACATACACTAAATTTACCATGTATTCCTTAGGGACCTCCTGCCACTAAGAGTATCAGAAATGTTAAAATATTAATGTAGAAACAAAATTACCATTTTTTCATTATGACAGAAAGATGGCAATTATTTTCAGGGCTTTATTAAATGCCTTGCACACGTATGCAGATGACTCAGAGGTCCTTCATAATTCACCAGTGTCTTGTTTGTGATTTTGTTGTTGTCATAACTTGGAGGTAACCTGGTGTATATCTTAAAAAAACTTAGTTTATTTTTTCCATTACAAAACAGTCTCCATAGTGCAAAACTAACAAAAGTGAGCTAAGGGACCAGAAGCCAACCCAGTATTTTAAAGTATATTGATCCTCTTCAACATAGCACAGGAGGCTTTTAACACTGGCAAGTATTTTCAGAAAAATAAACTTAAAAACATAGATACCAGAGGTGCATTATTTACCTTACAGCCAATGGAGTTTACACAACTATTATTCAGACATAAATGTTAAATATAAATGCAAACCTCATCTTTTAATTTCTAAAATATAGGAACAAGAGAATTCTCATAGTTTAGTGAAATGGGGATGCAATTTTTATTTTGCATTCTAATTCACTATTTCTGCTAGAGTTTTTAAATACTTTCTCCATTTACTTTCAGACCTTAAAACACTACAAATCCAGGAAATAGCTCTCGTAGCACTTTAAACATTCTGGACCTCACAGGTGAACCTCTTTTTCTCATCTTACTACTGGATATCTACAAATACCTAAAAATCAAAACTGTTGCTTTAACAGATCTTCTAACAAGCTGTGCAACTCCTCTATCTTTCACTATGAATCACTTTGGAGATTTTCAGGATCTATATCCTTAGGATTTCCAGATGCCAAGACAAATGCTGCACATCTTGAAATTTCAGACATATGGCAAAAATCTTAATGAAAAAGTGCAGATTTAAAAAAAAAAAGTGTTACTTTCAAAAGCAGTAACAGTGACAGGGAACATATTAGATGAGCATGAAGGTTTTAACATATGCCTAAATGACCATGTAATTTTAATAACAAAAGTAAAGAGCATTTTAATTGAAGGACTACATGATGGTGAAATTGGGAGTTTGTTTACTTTGCTCTTTTTCTCCTCTTGAAAAGCAAGAACATTCCTCACCTATGCTGTTTAACTGTCTAGAAGAAAACTCTGGTTTACTTTTTCAGCTACAATAAGAGTGCAAAGTTCTGTTCTTAATTAGATAAATTACTTAAAGCTCAGTAAAAACATTTAAACATATGCAAATTAAAAAAAAAAAGAGGTAGTAAATAATAATATATAATATATATTATATATAATAGAAGTACTACTTTTAGTGTATACAATAACAGTATTCCATATAATAACTGTTACACTTAAAGCAAATGGCTTCTCATTAGACTCTTAATTCCTGATCAGGTGCCTCCAGTAGTTGCCAGGAGTTATCAGGAACCCAACTTCCCATGGAATCAGAACTAATGCCTGCATCGTGCTGCTGAGGGAGAAGCTTCCAACAACAATGGCAGCCATATCATTAAATGGGCAAATGTAGAAACATAATTAAATTAACTGATAATCATCTCTCTTCTTCTATCCAGACTCTAATTTAATGCACTTGCAAATGTAATGAGGCTCACTGAATTGAAAAACACAGTGGAAATAAGAGAAACAAGATTAAATTAATTGCAAGACATACTGATAAGAAAGCTTTTTTTCAAATTATATCAAACACACTTCTAAAAGCCATTAAGAGACAAGTCACATATCATGCACCTCGATGACAAATAGCAATTACTTTCTTTTTACCAGCTGGAATATCTACTGTGTTTCATACAGCTATATGCTAAGTTGGTCAGTGTTCTCATCTTCAGGTAAATAAACACATGAAAAATGCTTAAGCAGTAAAAAAGTAAAACAATTAAAAGGTTTCTAGACCAGTAATTTCCATAAAACTTCACACTGTAAAATTTAAGATGAAGACATACTAAAGGCATTTATATCTTTCAGCCTACTGGCTAAAAAATTGTTTTTTCCTTAAGAAGCCAGAATTCAAGTATCTGCAACCAGGACTAAAGCGTTCATTCTGAATACAAAATAACAAACTCTTTTTTTCTGACTGGAAAGTTCTCTAGACTATATGCAACATCTCTGAAGCAAGATCAAACACACATCAACCATCCTGAAATTTTTTTTTTCTTAAAAAAAAGGAAGCAACCAGAATTCCACTCTCTCTCTGCATGCCTTGTCCAAATACTTAAATGTATTTGAAACTTTAATTTCAGAAACAAGGAAATAATTATACGAGATTACATTAGGCATTTTAGATAATTTAGCTGACAAGCAATGTTGTCTCCTATGTGCCAGTATACTAAAATTTGAAACACTAGTGGGAGCTACAGGATATTCTATGTCAAACATTGTAGTAGAATCATATCAAGTAATTCCCATTTTATATTTCCCTATACTGAGATTAACAACAAAGGATTTGCATTGGAGCACAATGACAGGCTGCTTAAACTCACATTCCCCTGACACTTCTCGCAGCATTGTATTCCAAAGGGCAAACAGAAGGCTTTAATAAAGGTTTCTTGTTTTAAAATTGAAAAGAAGCAGACAATGGTAACTTTATGTTGTGATTTCTGACCAAACATATGCTGCAGTGACAAAAGTAACACAAGAAGTATGACAATTCTCTGAGCTAGAGAGTGAAGAAGAGGGGGGAGAAATTGAGAGAAGCAGAGGATTAAACCACAGGGTGTAATCCCTTTAATCCCAGGACATTCTGGGCCTGAACCAACCAGGGTTCAAGCAGACACTTAGAAGAAGGAGAGGATTCCACTAATAGCTGCTTAGTTAATTAAACAGAAGCCAAACAACGATAAGTCTCACAAGTCAGAAAATTCTGATGACACCGAAGTTCTTTCATGATTTTGTCCTTTCAAAGACCTTTGTAGAGTAATCATACCATAAATGTTGTGTTGTTTTCCTTACAGGATGGATTTATCTCACCTGGTTTAACAGTCTACAAGTCAGCTCTGTCATCTAAGGCATCACCATCAATGTCTAAGAGAGAGATCCCCATGGAGAAGTATATCCTTCTCTATTGATACCACAAAGAAAGGACCTTGGACAGCCAGTGAAGACCACATGCTCAATACATTTCAACTTGAATCTCATCCTGTTTGTACTATAATTATCCATTCCTCTTTGGTGAAAATGCAAGGAGCATGGATGCAAGTGGAGAGAATTGCAGGAGCATTTATGTAGTTATGAGCAGTGACTCAAAAGGGAGACTCAGGCACTGTATATATTTTGTGTTACTTATAAAAGCAGCACATTACTGGTAACAGACAGTTTCTCAAGGTGGCCACATACAGCTTTATTTTGTTTTCAACATGCCTTCAATATACCTTTGGTTCCAAAAGGATCTGGGCCTCAGATCCACTAAACACTGGCAACAGAGTAGGAATGGGTGTTAATTAGTCTGGGCTTTCTCCCAAATCTCTACCAATTAAACAAGTGTTCAGTGCTATTAAGTTTACGTGTTATAAAACCTTATCTGCATAACAATATTAAAAAATGGAGGAGGAGGGAGAAAAATAAAGGGAAAAAGTAAAAGAACAATGAATACAGATGATATTTTAAAAAGGGAAAGGAAATAAAAATCATCTGCTTCCTTTTCTTCCACTCAAAGCTAATCAGCACAAGCAGGCATTTCAAACCTTGTATTCAGTGTGAGATAACTATTACAGCTTTTAGCATGAAAAAGAAATTTTAAATGTCATGTAAGAGGGCAGACAAAACTGAATTCTCAAAGGGCAATGATTTCCCCACATAGTTATATATATTAATTGCACCATTTAGAGCCTAAGATCACAAATCCAGAAAAAAATAAAGATATGCTTCCTAATCTTACTCAAGATGAAATAACATTCAGAAACTTGTGGGAGAAATGGGAAACCTAAGACATAGCACAGAAATTAAATACTAAAGATAAGATACTTTTATGTTCAGTTAGGCAGCTGTAAGAGTGACTCCTGTGCTTTGAAGCGTGTTGGCTAAAATTACTGACTGACTGTGGTCACACCAAGTGCTTCAAAAAAAGACAGAAACAAATAGCCTGGTTCCCACACCTATTTTTTTTTTCTCCAAATCAGTTACAAATAACCTGCTACTGGGATAAAATGCTTATTTACATGTACCAGGAGACCTACACAAAAGTTTACAGCAAAAAAATCAATTATAATACGTTTCCAAGCAGAAGCCAAGTATGTAATTTTTTTAAAAACACTGCCAGCTCTACCAATATATCCCAGAAGAGTGATGCCACAGCCTTCATAGGTCCTTGCTCCAGTGTTTGTGTAATCTCTTTGTCAACATTGTTTTTCTTAACACCTGACAAGAACTTCTGTGTTGCAGTCTGTGTCCATTACCTCTATGCCTTTCACTGAACACTTCATGGAGCCTGGCTCTAGATTTAGTATAGAATAATAAATAATAATAATAAATAATAAAACACCACCCTAGTCTTCTACAGACTTAGTTCTGTCTGCCTCTCACCATCCCCCACGTGCTCTAACCTTCTAATCAGCTTGCTGGTCCTCCACTCACCTTCTTCAGTTCTCCAATATTCTCTTCTAACAAGTTTCATTTAACTATAATCAGGTATTTTATATAACAAATTGATATCCTCACATGTAGTTTTCTTTAGAAATTGCACCCAAAAGGAAAGAAAAAATAATCTGAGGGCAATGCAATGACCTGTCCAGCTCTTTCAAAAATTCCTGTGACAAACTCCAATGTTCCCACACTGTTCTCAGTACACATAGTTTACCAACACGTGTGGCAGCTCTGTTTAATTCTAACAGGTGATAGGTTTTCCTATATAGCAATTCCATCGTTTGTTAAATGGTGATTAATAAATACTCTTTGAAGCAATGATTTATGGTTTTATAATTCAGAGAGTGCAAAAAATGGGTTGAGAAGTATAGACTGGGTTTGACTGGGATGCAGTGAACGTTCCTCAGAGCAGCCCATATAAAGCTGAGCTCTGCATTTGCCTCCAGAACAGTGCTGGATGTATCCAGATGCAGACTGGATCCAGATCAGTCCCTTGATCCCACAGATGGACTTAATTTATTTTTTTTTTTTTTTTTTTCCACTGCTTGATGGGCACCCAGCAGCCAGCCAAGATCTACTCATCTTAAGAGGAAACAGATCTGTACCAGCCAGAATTTAAGTTGTTTAAGGCTCCACTCATATGAAAAGGTTATCTTCTGAGCTGGCAGGATTTACATAAACCCAAAAACTGCAACTACTGCATTTTGCCATAATCTGCCATTATTAGGGAATGGGGCTACAATTGTATTTAAAGATCAGCACAAGGAAGGAGGAATTTCAAGCACTGTACAGGGAGATACCAAACCAGGTGACGTGACTCTTCCACTGGGTCTGATTCTGGGATGTGGGTACTTTTTCATATTGCAGAGAAGTAATCAATTATGAACAGGAAGCTTTAGGGAAAGATGACAGATGCCTTTCAGAAACAAGTGAGCAGTGGCAAAGGCAGCAGGGACAGAAAGCAATAAATGGCTTTGCAGAACCAGAGGCTCTCAGGAGGTTTGATTTCACTGGCTTCCCTGCCAATACATCGTGGCAGAACTGGTTGGAGGCTAAATCTGTATGAGGACAGAAAATAACTGCCTATCAATAACAACATAATGGTCACCTCAGTTTTTAAAGATGATGAAATATCCCTATCCAGCTGGAGAGAAGATAATTTCTGGCTAACATTCAGGAAGCAAATGTTGGTTATGCTGGACCAGCAGAGAGAGCATTAGCAACCAATGTAATCACTGGCAGCAATTTTTCCCAGTTAAGGGAAATCTTTTTCTTTAAGGGATATTTTCCATATATATTTATATATATATATATATATAAAAAATATATATTTATATATTTTGAACATGACATGGTTTTGATAAGCCAGAGTTGAAAATGCAAGACAGAAATTTCCTGACGCAGCTGAACAAAAGTGAGATTTGCATATTCACTTTTAGTAAGTGATATAAAATCTCTTCTATCAAAGTTTGTTTCTATGTTGCAAGACAGAAGAATCTCAACAGGAGAAAGCCTGTGGCTGATCCCAGAATAGATCAAAACAAATGGAGAAGGGATGACAATACAAACTTTGCAAGTTACACCAACATAGTTTCAAATGACATCAATTACTTAATCTGCAGCACAGTAAAATCATTCTCCTCACATTGTGGGGGTTTTTTGGTTGGTTTGGTTTGGTTGTTTGGTTGTTTTTCATTATAGAATCACAGTATCATTTTGCTTGCAAAAGACCTCCAAGATCAACAAGTCCAAACATTAACCCAGCATTGCCAAGGCCACCATTAAACCACATCCCTGAGAACCATGCTTACAAGTCTTTAAAATCCCTTCAGGGATGGTGGGGACTCCACCACTGCCCTGGGCAGCCTGTGCCAGGGCCTGACAACCCTTTCAGTGAAGAAATTTTTTAATAATATCCAATCTAAACCTCACCTGGAACAACTGAAGGCGATTTCCCCTTGTTACTTGGGAGAAGAGTCCATCACCAGCCTTGCTACAACCTCCTTTTAGGGAGCTGCAGAAAACAAGCTGATCTGTCCTCAGAATCCTTTTTTCCAGGATAAACAACCCAAACCACTTGTCCTCTAAACTTTTCACCTCTTGGAAACACCAATATACTTATTGCCAAAAAAAAAATGCATATAAATATTCCCACTGACTGTAGGAATTTTGTGTCTTCCTGGAGAAAGTGAATCCTGTAGTCTGCTTGGAAAGCTTCTGCTACCCATCAGGTTGTATCTGCAATGGCCTCTTCTGCTCCTTCTTCACAGCTACCCATATGGGTGAGCAAATGGAGAGGGGATGAAATAAGTATTTAAGATGATACATAGATTAATGTAACCAAGATCCTACACTCATTTGAACCAGTGTGAAGAATTCTTTGGGAACTGAAAGGAAAAAATTAAAAAAAAAAAAAAAATCCGAAGTGCTCTCCTGAGGTGATCTTCCCATTTGAGTATTGTTCAGATTGAGAGCATATGTCCAGTGTTACCACGCTCAAGAATGGGCCAGAGTAACAACTGCTGTAACTTTCTTTGTCATCTTAGGTCTGTTAAAAATCCGAGCTCTATTTTACTTCCAAGTCAGGGAGTCTGACTCACAGCTCAGCAGAAAGAAAAGGGCGGGCTGAGGAGACCAGCGTCGTGCTCACAGAAGTAATTAAATCTCCCACCTCATGAATCACTAATACATTTCCCTTGCCTGCTCCTAGGAGCAATACACACCTTTTGGTGCTGAAAGTATGGAAAAGAACTTCAGCTCAGCAGCCCATGCAGAGTCAGGGAAATCAATGGAGACAGACACTGGCTCCTCCATCTTGGGTCCTTCTCGGGGTTGCAGCTCCTCAGGAACCGCTCCCTCACAGTTCCTTGAATCCCAGAATCTCTCCAGGGGCTCTCAGGGAACTTCTTCCTCAGGACCTAAAGCACCTCCAACCAGAGCTGGACACTTGGAGGTGGTTTTCACACTTCTTGCTCAGAGTTGTGCAGTGTTTTCTCCGTTCAGAACCTTGGTTTCCTGAGGTTCTGCTGTGCGCGGCGCTGAGGTGAGGGGATCAGGCGGGAACTGGACGGAACCGGTTGGAACCGGCGGGGCAGCCCCGCTCTCCCCTCACAGGGACCCCGCATGCAGCCCCTGGACATGGACACCAAATGTAGTTGACAAAACCCAAGAATTTTCCATGAGTTTGCCTCACAAAATGTGTCACGAATTAACAGAAGCTTTCGATGCCTTTAAGACGCAGCCATACGTGTCCAAAAAACCCCCCAAACTAGCAAAAACCAGAACTAAATCCTAAAAAAACCCCAAACCAGCAAAAACACAACTAAACCCTTGCCAAGGATTTTTCAGAGTATTTCGGGATAATTAGCCAGAGTTTCCAGAACACAGATACTGAAGTTCAACTTCTTTTTTAAAACTAACAGAAATCTGAAGTATAAATAACATCCTTATTTTAATATAATCTGTCTCAGGGGATCATTATTAAAGTGCTTTGGTTGGTTTATTGCTTGGACCATCCAGTACAGCCCATCCACCACGTGCCAGGTGTCCAAGATGAATTTTGTTCTCAGGTTTTCCAAACACCAACCACCTTCCTAAAACATTGCCTTCAGTTCTAAAAATCTTGTCACAAACCTGACAGCCAAGCACATAATACACAGAAAAAAAGACTCCTCAGGAGAGATATGAAGAAGCAGGTGTGAGAAACTTGATAAATCTATGATGAATATAAACCTAAAGCTTACATATCATTAACCATCATTAAAACCATGTTTTAATAAACATAACTTGATATGTTCAACATTCAACATTCAAAGTTGAATAGTTCAACATTCAATGACAAAAACTCAGTTAATGTAAATATGAATATCAACATCTATTCTAAATAAAATAACAGTTTAAAAAGTCTCTCTTTTTCAGAGAGTTGTTTTTTAAAGGTCTCTTAACCCTATTTTCTGTCCACTTAACATGGGATCTGCTGGAACTCTAATTGATGGAGATGTTTTCACATATGTGAATTCATATAAATACATTCATGTCATTTTAAAGATTAATTTCTAACTCAAAAACTTGATTTAGGAAGATATTAATATACTACCACTGCATTTCTCAACTGACTTTCAAAATCAGATGATGCTTTTTGCTAAATTCCACCTTTTTTAAGAAAACAAGATTTACATTTTGCTAAGCAATAAAAATGCTAGCAACCAGAAGCTTAGCAGGACACATGAAGCTTGTAAATCACAGTTAATCATGGCTCAGTAGTCTTTCAGCTATTTATTAAGTATTCATATACAGGCAATTATTGTCACAAACTTATCTGTATCCAAAATAGCTCTTTGCTAAAGTGTATTTTTCTCATTACTTTATTGTGAAGTCTTCTGTGTAAGTGGCACCTCAGTTGTGTTTCTGAATGACTATTAATCAAACAAACCATATCTCTCCATGAACAAAAATCCATTTCCTCTGATGGAGAGTGTTTCATTAGTTTGGCTTTTATACAATGTATAATCAACCACGTTCTATCATCATACGACCCATCCTCAAATTTGTGAATTTAAACCCTGTAATTTTATTAGATTGTAGAAGAAGGACTTCTTAAGATATTTAGCTTTGTCCTACTAGTCACACTGGTACTGATTTTATAAGAATTGATGTATTTCTAAGCAATATAAGAGTCCTGCCCATATAATTACACTGTGTAGTAGCTACTCCTCTCCTAACACCTGTCATAACTATCAACTATCAAACCAGAGAAATAACTACTCTCTCAAAATTTAGTATCTACCAAAGAAAGACAATAAAAGAGTTTTCTCCTTTCATAAAATGGGACTGCATTTTACTGCACTCTGGGCCAAGTAAAAAAAAAGTCATCTCAGAGAGACATGAAAAATTCTAAAACCCTCACAAAGCATTATAGAAAAGTGCAAGAATAAAAAAAAAAATCAGCTGCAATTTCTGGGAAAAATCCTTATCAGGATGGGATTACTTTTAAAACTTGTCAGACCCATGGCCTCAACATACTTGCTGACCAAGCCAAGTGATACATCACAACAAGCAGCCTCGAGCTGAAAAGAGATGGAGTACATGGATGCAGAGCCCTCCTCCCCCTTCCTGAAGAAAGCAGAGAAAAACCACATTTTCAGCAGTGCTGTGGTCAGCTGTAGGTTCTTTCCTGAAATCTTTTACTGGATACTCTTAGGTCTCTTGTACTGTCAAGAAAATCAATTAGTAAGTGCTGCTGACTGATGCTGATCTTGCCACCACCCCTATTTCTCAGAGAAACAATCCTATTGCCTTTGCTGAAGGACAAATGAGCCCCACTTTCTGTAGACACAGGTGCAGTCCTGTCCATAACTCTCCAGAGCTCTCCAGATAAAATAAATTGCAGGTTGTTCTCTGTAGTGATGACAGGAAGGAGGATGAACTGCAGTTACAACTGGTTATATTTTGAATATGGTAAATTTGGTTTTCTTGTGCCTGCACGTGTGTATAAAAGCCATTGTATATTTTTTAAACCTGATACTCACAACCTGTACTTAGCTAATGTTATTGTTTTCTTTTTAAAATTAATTTTCATATGGAAGGATCAATAAATTACAAAAAAATATGAAAATAAGTAATGTAAGGGTTTGCCTTGTCTCATCAACTTATACTTAAATAAGCATGAGTGCACATAAGGCATCCTGTCCAGACTATAAGGCCAGACATTTGCTGTGGTAATATTCTCTATCAGAAACATAATTCCATTCTATTTCACTTGCCCTGGAAACAGAACAGGTTCCTTATAGCACGTGAAGGGGACTTTTCTCCACTGCATTTTCTCTTTCTGCATCTTCAGACATCCTCCACTGCTGATGCTTCCAGCTGAAGGGAGCAGTTCTATCCAGTCATGCTCTCTATACACACTAATCCCAACTATTCTTCACCAATAGCAAACTCTTTGGCTTTGAAAATCATATCTGCCCCCTCCTACTTCCATGGTAAGACCCAAGGAAACACTCTCCACCTTCAAGAGAGTCAGGAATTCACTCACCAGCTGCAGGACAGAAGATGTTGTATGTACCCAGAGTCCTCCCATCATCACTACAAACCAACCCTCCCTCTTTCATCCTTTTCCTATGGCACAGGAAATGCTTATACACACACAGATGCATAGATATTGTTCTTTAAAGCCAATTCTGTCCATTCCATGGTTATCTGGGAAGAGATGTACTAAGATATTCATGGCAGTCTGTATCCCAGGAATCCTGAGGCAATTGATTTTCCAAGACTCCCTCACACAGTGAGCAAAACAAACCCCTGAGAAAGCATGAGAGATGATTTAGTTTCATGAGTGAAAAGCTATTTTGTGGGAACTGCTGTTGAACTTCCCACTTCATGAGTCACAGAGCAGTCACAGAGACTTGGCAGAGTCCTTCTAAACACCAAAGGACATGTCTGTAACTCAAGACATGTAAAATGCACTACTTCTCTTCAAAAGAACTTATGTTCTGCAATACCTACACAGCACAAAAAATCAGCTCTCTTATGCAATAGAAAGAACCAGAGAAAAAAATGAGAAAAAGTAATGCTAGCTTCTGCCAAATAATTACTAAATACACTTTCTTACAGATGCTTCCCTTGTTGAAAGGCTGTTCAGTGCCATACAAAATACAGAATAATACAGAGTCTTTAGTAAGGTATTTATACCACTGAGCAATAATCAGGAAAGTGCCCTTTATTTTTCCCCACTGTTCATTGAAGTGATGAACACTAAATAAAGGAGGAAAATGTTTTTATCTGCTAAACCTTTCCCTGCACAAAGCACACTGCTGAGCACCTAAGAAGAATCCAGCACCAAAAAGATGACTCCAAAATGATCTATTTTACTTCTGACCACGTTATTGAGACTGTCCACCCAAGTATTTAGTGGTGTCAGCTCTAACCCTTTCTGTGGAGCAGGGATCTGCCCAGCATCAACTGGACAGAAACCCTCAGCTCATTTCATACGGTCAGCTGAAGAGCTGTCATCTAGTAACAGATTTTTATTACTCCCAGGAGTGTATGTGAATTCAAAGTAATGACCTGGAAGTACAAAATTCCATGTTCTGTAATCCCACAAGCCATGCAATTCTCCCTCCTAAGTGACTATTGAATACTTATATAGCTTTCTCTGTTCTTCCTCTTTTAATATAATGTCATAAACAAACGTCCTGAGTGAAGAGTCATGGAAAGATTTACAGCTCTTTTTGCAGGACTGCAGGTGAATTTATTTTACTCAATATATCAATTTAGGTCCTTTTTGCTCAGAACATTATTCTTAAAGACAACACAGCAAATTCTTTAGCATCAGACAGAAGTCACTTTAAGTGGTGCAAAGACAACAAGGTGTCCTGCTTGACCTTAATCAGAAGTTTAAGTGCAGTATAAAAGTGAGAACTAAACCTAAAGCCACTATCACAACTGCCTTCTTTAAATGTCAAGGAGACAAATGTTGCTGCTCAGAAATGCTTCTTAATCTGACTGACACCTAAAGTCTCCTGGATTTCACTCAGCAAGAAAGAGGAGTGGAGCAATATAATGAAAAAAAAGACAGTCACTCACCAAAACCCCAAAGTACTGAGAAATCTCTGGGCACCATGTAATGACTATGGGCAATGATACCAGTGTGAAATGTGTATTTTAATGAATATAGGGTACATACATCCTAAATCAAGCATCACTTGCTCCTTATACTTCTATTTCTATGAACACCCAATTTCCCTTGCCTGGCACACATCATGCCCCATGTACACATCCATGGCTCTATCAGAAATCTCACCAACTATCATTTCCAAATCATGCAACTCATCTCAAATCCCTGTGTGCTAGATGTGAGTTAATAAAGTAACTTGGTTTTAGACAGCATTTCTTTAGAATACTTGGCCTCTGGCTTTGTAGTGATAGGCAAAACATCTAATAATGTAATTCTTCTTTCCACATACACCCAAGCCCATTACTGAGCTGATTAGCTTTCAACATTGCAAACTCAAATTGCTGGAAGTTTGCAAATAAAAACAAGTTGCAGAAAGAGAACATTACTTTTGGCATCATATCAACCCAATTAAACCTCTATTTCATTAGTGTTCAGAAAGCAGCCAAAAATAATCCAATTGAACTATATCAAAATTGGACTTGGTTTTCTGCGGAGGGGAGAATGACATTAAAATGATTGTAAAATACCCAGATAACTAAACAAGATTAAAAAGCAGAACTTAACAGCCCAGGCAGAGATAATGAGGACCACCAAACCTAAAGAACTTACTCTGTGGTTATGTGAAGGCATTAATTGAAAGAGTGGAGGAAATCATTGGCTAGCAGGCAGGTTCAAGAATGGCAGAAACTAAAGAAGAACTCTACAAACCCCATTTTAATGAAGAAAGATGCAGGACCTTCCTGAGGATAAGCCAGTGGACAGAACAACTACAAACATTCACTGATTTCTTGGATTCTAGAGGGCTTAAAACATGGGTGGAGAATGGTGCTTATGGAACCTAACAGCAAAACACAAATTTTATGCATATTGCATATAATAAAAAGACCCCAAAACACCACAGAAGCAAGGAAGACACACAGATGAGATAAAACTGAGTGCAAAATCAGTGTTTGAAATGAAAGGTTTCCTATTCAGTGTTAATATAAAAGTATTAGTGATAAAATCCTTTCTATTTGTAACAAAATATTGATCACCTGCAAAGAAGGTTTAACCTTTTCCACTTTGGTGATGTAAGGACCTGAAACGTGCTGCAAGAAGCTTCTTTTGTTTACATACACATATGTATGTGATTCTTATAGATGTGTGTGTATATATATATGTAAATGCTTATATGTCTATACACATATATATGTAGGAAATCCATATGTTAAGTAGTCAGTAAGTTCCTGGAGGAACTGAAAAACTAACAGGAAAATATCTAAACAACAGAAAATAGAAGTCAAACTGAGAAATGCAGAGCCTAGATGAGATACCTGCTCTTATTATTTTGAGCCATTTCTTTTTGTTAGCTTATTTAATACTTAATAATAATTTAATTGACCATTTTGGAAACAGCCATCCTGTTAAAGATTCGGCATCCCCAGTGCAATTCAGCATCCTAAAATGCAAGGATAACAGTGTTCATCTCTCAAGAACTCTCCCTAGCAACAGGTCGGATTTGATATTCCTGATTTGCACTAATTTGGAAACAGAAACACTTGGAAAAATTACTCAAATAAAAGAGAAGCCTTTTTCTAGCTGATAAATGCTTCCAGTAGCAAAATTCCTTTTTTAACTCCTCTGAAGACAGTAGAAGAAAGTCACAGCATTTTTAACAGGTGAAACATGAATCATTTCATCTTAAAATTATATGACATAAATGTAAAATAATCTGTATCCTTAGACCCCAAAGCTGCTAAGCAGTTCTTTCTTACACTGCCTGTAACTCTTCACCTTACCCAAACCCGATTTAAAAAAAAAAAAAGCTGTAAACATTTGTATCCATGAAATGAAAAAGCCACTGTAGAGATGTGAGTGCAGGTTGGTTACACTGCAATCAATAGGTGACTTGTTCAATAGAGGGCATGAATCACTCCAAGACAAACACTGTGGTTTGCCCCTGTCACTGAGCATCTGAACATTAACATCTTTCTCATCCTACCTTTTCTTAGGATTTCCCTCCACAGACCCATCAGATTATTTGCCAAGGGAAACGTTTTTTTTTTTCAGAAAGAATTATTGCCCCTGATCTGACATAATATTAAAGGTGAAGCCATGGTATGAATGGTGCAAGAGAAGCAAAATGCAAAGGGAAAAATATAAATAAATACATTATAGTGCAGTCCTTGCTTCTTGAACGAGTCGACCATTTAACTCTGGTCCCTGTCAGACCATAAAAACCTGCAAGTAGATAGAGAAAAGGTTGAGAGAAAACTGCAGCAAGCTACAGAGGGCCAGAAGCTAGGTGGCAGTGGCACTATAGTCAAAAAGATCAGTTTAAAGCTGCAGGAAAGTGACTTATTTCTAACAGCACCCCCGCTCCTTTCCCACTCTTCCCCCTCCTCCCAGAAGGAAAAACGTGTCTGAGCTCTTCATAACAACATCTGAGATTTGGGGGGGGGGGGGTTTCTGTGGGAGTACAGAATCTGGTTTTGGGAGGCAGGATCTTTGGTGAGGGCTGGAACACTGGAATGAGCATAAGAGGCACCCACACCATGGGGTTCTAACAAAAATTAAAAATGAGGGGGGAAATAGCAGGCAAGGGGGAGAAGGGGACAGGGAACATGGTGTGGAAGGAGAAAAAAAGCCTTCCATAGGTGGAGAAAGGGTTACTACAGTCAGTAATAAGCCCTGAAACAGTCAGAGCACCCAGCAGGACAAGGCAAAGCAGCAGCCATCACAACTGGGAGCAGCAGCATCAGAGACAAACCACAGAGAGCATTTCCACTGAGCAAGACTGAACTTAAAGCAAGCAAGAAGTACAAGGCAGAGAAGCAGAATGTAACACAGTTGTTTTTCTCTCTCATCTGGAGGGACAGAATAACTCCATGCAGAACCACTTTACTAAACAACTGCAGGCTCCCTACTATGAGTTTACTCTGAGCAGAGCTCCTGAAGTGTTTCTGAGCACACAGGGATTGGGAATCTGCAGCCACACAGAGCTATGAAAATATTCAGCAGGAAAAAATGTGAGAGTTCTTGATTTAATTAAAACAGAGCTCAGGGTTTCCCAAATCTCCCAGAGGCTGCAATGTTACCATGAATGTTTTATTCTTAAATTTGAAATAAATACACCTAAAAAAATATGAGTAACTGATCCTACGCAAAGCCAAAGGAAACAAATTGTCACCTGGAGGTAGAACAGGCTTCTGCCAGTTTTGACTGATTCACAATATGCTAAAAAAAAAAAATATGTCCACCAAAAATGGTACCAATTCATTCTTACAGTGCACTGCAAAGCTTCAAGTTACACACTACACTTTGTGATCATCTGTTAGCAAAAAAAGGGCTAAAAATAACATTTATTGCAGTTCTTCCAAAGGAAAATATCAGGTGGACTCAAGAAGAGGGAAAAGCTGTGTCCAGGAAAGGTGGAAGAAAAGCAACTGTTACAGAAGAGATGAGTTATATTCTCTTGGAATATATGATGACAGTAATGGGTACCTGAGATCAACAAATATCTTCATTACTTAGGAAAAGAGATGCCTGTCACTATACTCAAACACAAGTTAACCTTCTCTTCAGGCACTATTAACACCTTACTCATTTTTGAACTTTTGATTCTGGATGCTTCAGCATCACCCCTGGGAGAGTTTAAGTCACATTACAGCCCAGGAGCAACCTGGTCCCAAAGGACAGTGGTGATTCCTCTCCTGCTCAGCAAGTCCTAAAACATCTCTGTTGAGTGACTGGTGTCATCAGAAGGACATACAAGTCATTTGTCACAGATGACACAAAAAAAAAAGCCTTAATATTTGTTTCATCCTGAAGAGCACAGTTTCCCTTTCCCTTCCCTCCCCTCCCTTCCCAACCACTTTATTCCATCATCATAGCAAAGCCTAATGCTGCAGGGAAGCTGTAATCAAAAAATCAGCTAAATCAGTTAAAAATATAATAAAAGGGGCAACTGTAAGCCAATGGGGAGCAACATTTCCAAATTGTCACCCACCACCTGCAAAAGAGAGGCAGTTTGCAGCCATCCCTCATATTATTGCTGCCCACGTAACATCCATGCTCATCCTCAAGTGGATGCAAATCACTGCTCTATCAATCATGTTACATGCAATTAAACTCTATCCCATCCTATCTAATCCATCTGGGGGTTTTGGGGTTGTTTGGGTTATTTTGTTTTTTTGTTTGTTTCTTTTGTTGGGATTTTGTTGTTGTTGGTGGTTTTTTTGGTTTTATTGTAAGGGTAGAATGTTATAAATGTAGAATGTCATAAAACCCAAAATTACAAAGAATAATAACCCCTCAAGTGCAGGGGTTTAAAGAACTGTGCAATATGTTGCAAAAATTACATACTGAGACAGATTTTTTAAAGAAAAATTGTAAGTTAAAAAGCCAGATGGCAAGTATACAAGAACCAACTCATTCCTTGAGTGGAAAGAAAAAAAAACTTAACTCTTACCCTGAAACAAATACATGTCATTAAATTTCAATACATTTTTGTGTCTTAAAGTAACACAATCATACAAATATCCCTGGGCAGCAAAATACTCCCCTCCCCCATGAATCAGAGGTGTCCTTGTAGCTTTTTTTCCAAGTGTCTCACTTGCAACTCTCCAGCAAGAAATTCTAGAGCTAAAATACCTTTCAGAAATCCTTTTTTGACCAGGAGCACAATGCTAAAATGTTACTTCTCAGTTACTGAGATGATTTTTTTCATATCATTTGAGTACTTCTAAACAGAAGATTCAGAGGCAGAGCTGACTGCAAGTGATGTTTAATTTCACACTGGGTGACCCAGTGTTCCCCAGCCAGGCTGCTTTGAACTTCATGGCTCTCTGACAATTTAAACATTTTTCTCCCTTTGCTGCTCCATGAGACTTATGACTAGACTATTAATTTAGCTTTACTGCTGAGGGGGTGAGTTCATTCTGTTCAGAGTGTGGATGTTAAACCCAAGCTGCTGTCTAGTTAGGAGCATTAACAAGAGGTCCATGCAGTGATAGCTCAGTTTTATTGCAACCAGCTAAGATTCCAGTTCTTTTTCTCAAAAAAATGGTCCTAACACACATGGATGATGCCCCATAGCACACAACCAATGCAGTAAAACCCCTCTCAGTATCTCTATGTCCTTTCAATCTTATTTAACTTATCCTTGCCTTCTATTTTTCCTGTCTGCTTTAATTCTCTTTCTCCTATCATTTCTGACTGGAACTCTGTAATTTTTTTATTGTATCTTGTACCAATGCTTCTTTGGTGATTGCTCATTGTTTACTGCATTCCTGACCTGAATGTCTTCCTATTGCAAAATCAATACAGTATTCAGACTTAAAATAAAAAGTGAGTGATAGAAGTGCTTTATTCTGCAGCTAATAGCACCATGTTTTTACATCTTATTCACAATAATAAAAAAACAACAAACTGTGCTAGCCAAGGCAAAGCTGTAGTGTGATTCTCTGAAATAAACCCTAAGAGCCAAATGTATTATGCACATTAAACACCCTGTAACTGATTTTACCATCCATGATACTGAGTTTTATATACACATCATGTTCAGTAACGTTTAGAATTAGGTTTGAATGCAATGTACACAGAAGCACTATGAACCCCAAAACCTTCTAAATTAAGCAGAACAGAGAAATCATATTGAATAAAACCTAAAGAGCAAGGGACTAATACACAGGACATAATATTCTACTGGACATGTATAACCCCATCACCAAAACACAAGAAGAATGAGAATGGTCTTGCAGTTGGGCAAAAAAACAGAAGCAGGCAGCTGGGAAGGCTGACAAGGTGGATGAGTGCTTGGGAACAAGAGCAGGGGAGGAGGAAAGAGCAGCTGGTTTGGAAGTGGAAGAGAATAAGAGGATAATTTATTGGGGCAGCAAGAGAAATAGAAGGTGAGATGCTGAAGCAGTTGGAAGATGTTCACTGGTAAAGAGAAGCTTAGCACAGGTTTTATGACTGGGTTACATTATTTAAAATACTGCCATGCATAAAAAGGTGTAAAACACCTGAGAAAACTGACATCCATCAACTGGAACTCAGAAGGATTTTTAGGCCCAGCAAAATAATTATTAAAACATTTAGCTACACACAGACCTCTGTGTGTGTATGCATGTATATATCCAAGATGTACATACAAAACTTGTGCAGCTTAATTAAGAAGTAATGTATCATATTACTCATATTATAAACCAGTGAAACTATATCCAGCTCCCAGTGGAAACCTTGTCTTCCACCACTGATAGAAGGTAAAGCTGTCTAGATCTCCATCCTTGACATTTACTCAAGCAAATGCATCTATAAATTACTTTCTATTTGTCAGATGTATCTCAGTTTGTTGATTCAATCCCCAGAGTCAGTTTAGTAAGTTTCAGTGCCATATTCTCATTTTCCTTCAAAATCAACACTTGGAGACACATTAATTCAATAACAAGAGCTATTTTCTTTAAAAAGCAATATATTCAGCATTTGTAGTTCTTACTCTAAAGCTGCAGAGTGCTGCCATGTAACTCTTAAGACTGTTATAATAAAATATTTGTCCTGCAAAAAATGAAATTTAAACACTGTCTTAAATGGAAAATTGGGCAGAAACAGTCTAGAAGAAGTTAATTTAATGCAGACTGAGTCCTTAAAAGTAAAATGGTGTTAATAATTACAGGAAAAATTAGAAATAGTTGCATTTAAATAAATGCCACAGGAAACATATTGGACCATCTGCTATAACTTTCTTTGGGTAGGATGTTGGCAGATATTGCATAATCATCTGCATATGACAGATAATTTTAGCCAAATCTAAATTAAAAAAAAAATAGGAACTGATATTCCTGATGGAAAAAACAAGCAGAAAACTGCTCTGCAAACCTACCAAATAGCTGAAGTGCTATTTAGCACTAATAATGGCTGAAATCCATAATAACTGTTGTGTTTAAACACAAAAAGAGAAAACACAGTACCTTTTTTTTTTTTTTTACTGTTTTCTATGAAAAGACAAATTGTTCTGCCCAGAATTTCTTATGTATTTTATTCCCTGAAACCTTTTAAAAGCAGTGACTTAAGGAAACAAGAAACTCATAAAACACTCCTGTGTTCTTCAACCACCCTGTAGTACAAGGACTATTTGTTTGCATAGCTTAACACTGGGAAGTAAGATATGCAAAATACCTCTGGAAAGGTTTTTTGAAACAGAAAAATAGCCACAACTGGTAATCCTGGGAGAACACATGCCTAAGTTCCCTAATTTATACAGAAATTTGTTTACTCCTCTCCCATTTAACTTTGTTGATTAACTCATCATTTAAACAGTGCACTACAACAAAAGGCAGTCCTGAACATCATTGACTAAATAATACAATGAAAGAGCTTCCTAAAGCCACCTTCTACAAGAAAAAAAAAAAAAAAAAGGAATAACAAAAAATAATATCTCAAATTACTTGAAGATCTAACAGAACAAATGTTGTTACTGAAGACAATTGGATTTCATAGTACTTATTCTAAACACATTATGGAATTACAGTTGACCAAAGAGATTTGATTTTCCTTAAACACATTGGAACAGCTGAGAAGGAATAAAAAACCTGGTAAACAAGTTACCTGAAAAAAAGAACAGCCCCTCAGGATTGGATTAAGTGGCAGGACAGAATTTGTTGTCTGGTGTGACCAGGTCTGTGCCTTTAGCCATCCAGGAATGCTACAGCCCCTACAATCCTGCCAGCTGCTCCAGGGAACACCAGAATATGTTAGGAAAAACCTCAGCAGAAATGTGTAGTTATGTGTGCACAAGCTGCCACTTCCATAAAAACTGGCCACTACTTTGGCAAGAATATTTCAATAAAAATGCATGACATCATATTTATTTCCAATTATTATAAGCTGCCTTAGAAAGTGTAGTGTCAGAACCAGCCACCAGTTAGCAGGGTAGGGGTTTGGTTTTTTAGAATTAGTTCTTTTTTTTGTGGTTTCCACTGTGGTCTACTTGCAAAACATGCCAAACCTTTCTAGTCCTTGAAGCACCTGGAGATTTTTCAGAATTTCTTGTAAGACAGCAAAGCGTGGAGCCATTAGATTTTCTTTCAAGGTAATGTTGCTGTCACCTACAGCCAGTTCTTCCTCCTGCTGTAGTTCCCCTTCCTCAGGACCAGCCAGCACTGGTGACCTTGCAGTCATTGTGAATTCTGAGCTCTCTCCTGGAGCACCCATCAATCACATCATTAAAGTCTTTTACTCCCACTTTAGGACTCTAGCCAGGTTGAGACATATGTTACTTAGGCATTTTATTGAGGCATTAACTCAGTGCAGACTTTTGTTTATTTCATCATGATAACTAATTTTTTTTTTTGCCCCCATGCCTCCCAGCAATCCCATTTTAACACTCAGTGTGTGGCTGGAGCCCTTGGCACTGAAGTCTTCCTACCATATTCTCCTCCTATTAATTCAAGGTACAGTTTTGTCACTTGGTTTAAAACTCTAGATGGAAGATCCCTGTTCTAATTCACCTCCTTTTTGATTATGCCCTTGCCAGGCAGTTCCTAATGACTGATTTTAGTGATTACCATCAGCTGTTCTGCACCACAAAGGGCAAAAGGGGCAGGAAAAATTCTGAAGGAAAAGAACTGAGCTGCTGTAGACCACGGTTATTCTGTGACCAGATTTCCTGGCAGACAGAACTGCCAAGGAAAAATCATGAGCATCACCCACTGAAAGATAAGAAGAGTCCCCTACACATGTGCTGCTTTCAGAGGGGCTGTGATGTCCTTGGAAAAAAAAAGGATGAAGTGATCTCAATGCTCAGAACAATGCTGAAAGTCAGGCTGGAGATTATGGCCAGAGATTCTAATACCAAATAAATACAGCCAGAATGCATGGATGTTATACCTGATCATGTATGGCAACACAGGTTTCAGTTGCTGCCTCCAGAAATGCCAAATAATATTCAATATCTTTTAATATTTACTTAATATTTAATATTTAAGATTATTATGAGGCAAATAAATATTAAATATTATTTAAGACTATGATGTGGCAAATAAATATTAAATACATAACACATAACATTATTAATATATGCCAAAATGCCATAAAAAACAACAACAAAGCTCTGCCACCCCCAAAAAAAATTCTACAAGATCATAACCCCTGAACTCAGCACTTTCTCACACTAAAATTGACAAGTAATAGCAAGTTTCCACAATCATTTCACAAGGAAGATTACAGTACTGCTTAAAACACCTCCTCCAGAAGGACACAAGTACTTCAAGTGATGACAAATTATCACCTTCTGTGTTTTGTAAATGTAATGAAATAATAATTATCTGCAAACTATAATCACACAACTATCAATCCTATTTTTCAAGCTGTGTTTCCTTGACCACTTCTTAACTCCAAGTGATACTGGTCAGGCATTTAGGGGAAATCACTTTGAATGTGGCAGCAGGTGAGCATTACATTGCTTTTTCCTTTCTGTGCCTTGAAATAAAATCATGAGGTGACATCATGGAACAAAGCACCAGAAAAACTCATCTAAAACACTCTGGTATTTGGTTCAATCTGTTCTCTTTAATCTCAAATAACCACTACTTATTTGAAGTTAATATCAGAGTGGAAAAAAAGTTGTTACTTTTACAGTGAGGAAGTTGACAAGTAAAATTCTATTATATGGATTTTAAAACAAAACAAATAATTCAGAGAGAATTTCCCAAGGAGTGCTGGGGACAAGGACAAAAAAGGCTCCCTGGGAATCCAGTTCCTACTGACAGAAATCAGGCACTGACAGTACACAAACACCATACTCTGCCATGAAAACTTCCTGATAAATACAGGGATTTACAAAGAATTTGGGTTTTATACCTAAAACTTGGCATGGCTTAAGGTTTCCTCCACAGCAGCACTCTGCAATGTTATGTTAAAATACTTTTTCATTGATAATAAAATACCCACTCAACTTCATGCTTCACTTGCTGACAAACACTGCTGAAAACTCTTTAGTTTTTATGAAAGATTAGCACTAAAACTGAATGGAGCCCAAGAAAAAGTGGATGTAAGCACATTAAATCACAGCCTCCCCCACCCAACCAGGGGGCAAAACGTTTCCTGTGTGTTTTATTCATTTTGCATTTTTCTAAGCACGTGGTTTCCATGAACATGTTTTTATGGAATGTGATGAGAGAGCCACATGCTGAGTTACTGCAGAATCACTTATTCAGAACACAGAAATTTGTATAATGTCCTTGGAACCAAGCAATATTTGAGAAACAGAAGCTAACTGAATTTTACACTAAATATGAAAAAAAAAAACCCAAACAACCCCAATCCTCTAATATTTTTCTTTCCAAAGAAATACCCTAATGTAGTTATCACTTAATAAATCCTACAACATAGCATTTAAATGCACATTAACCTGCTCTCTCTGTAGATTAATCTAAAAAAAAAAAGCTGTTAAATGATGAATCAGTCTGAAAATGTACCTTGCAGTGAATGACAGGCATCTTTCTTTTTCACAAGTCCCTTTAATATATTATTGAAGTTCTAACAAATTGGAGTGGGATTGGTTCCCACTCTCTGTCCAGTCCCATTGGTGGGATGTGCTTTCACTTTCCACATTCATTTAAATTGTGATTTTTATTCAGCACTTTTCACCTTTTACCATCATCATCAGAGAACAAGGTGGAGCACACAGTTCAGACAACATCTCATTCTGAAAAGACCTTTTCACTTGAAAAACAAGCAGAACTTATTTATCATAAGATTACTTCAAATGACAAAGATAACATTGGACCAAATGTTCCATACTCACCTAATTTTTCTGCCAGTATGAAACTCCTAAAGCCATGATTCATCATAAGAAACACAGAATACAAGAAGCACAGCCTTCAAATTAAAGACACACCAAAAATGCCACAAAACACTCAAAAATCAATACTGAAATGTGGCTATTTAGCTCCTGTAGAGCCTGAGCTGAGTTCTACCCTGCTTCACAAGTTTCCTGTTATTCCTGATCTATGCTTAATTTAAAAATAAGGAATTCAGGGTCATGCAGAATCAGAGCTCACAGTTTTTACATTCTGAGATGTCCTAAAACAATGCTTGGTCCCATCTCCAAATTCTGCATACACAGCTGGAGCCAATTTCTAGGAAATGGAGATCCAATTCCACTAGCAAAATAATTCCTTTCAATGTAGACTAGAAAAAAAAACCTGTCTTGACCAGCTTATTGCTTTGCTAGCCTGCTTCTAACAAAAGCAATGTAGCAGCTACTGTTTTGGAAGAAAAAAGTAAAAATTAGAAATTAAACATTTTTATATGGTTAACTGGAAGAAAATACTTAATACAAAAACTAGCAAAGCCAACAAGCTCATCACTGAAAGTCAACTTTAAACCATCTAAAACACAATGTAATGGAAGGGTATGGAAAAGTTCCTTGCAACTATGACCCGTTGACCCTGAAACTTGTATGATTTTACTTTGGTATCCATGATGTTTCATTAAAAAAAACAAAAAACACAACAAAAACCCCAAAAGCACAACACCCTCCCCAAACAAAACAGCAAAAACCCTATGTGATAACTCTATGTGATAAGTTGCAGAGGGCAACCAGTAATCCAGAGAGGTTCTGGATGCAGATGATTCAAAGGAATAAATCACATATGGCAGATGACTTTTATATGTTAATGTATATGCATTTTGTGTGCCTGTAAAGCAAATGTCAGTGCGATAGCTGGCTGTACACACAGATCTACATCACAGAACAGAACAACAGTGAAAATCATTGCCATGACTTGATATGAGCTGATTTTAAGTCATTAACAACCTTTTGGTAAGAACAAACATTGAGCAATTATACAAGGGCTTCTCTTGGAGTCCATACTTTTTCCTACTTTTGTTGATCCATCTTTTTTGTTTTGTTATTAACAGCCATCATCCTGCTTCTTGAAGAACATCCACATAAAACACAAAATGGTACTCAAGGGATTTTTTTCCTGCCCTCAGCTGCAGTTTCCCTGAAATCACCCAGCACATGGGTACAGGGAGATACTTGACCTTTTATTTCTTTACAGTGCAAAGTTCTGAAGAAATGTATGAACTGATCTTAGAACAAAGCATGTTCCAAAAGCAAGTGCAAGCAGACCTGAACCTCTTTGTAGAGCCAAACTGCCCAGATCATTACAGGAATGCAGGACTTGGCCCAATGTAAGCCATTTTCTGAGTCAATTTACTGAGTAGTTTTCTGCCTGGGAAAGTACAAGTTGATGTGGATGTAATAATTACAGTTCTTGAGCATCAGCACCTCTACACATCCCTAAGAGGTTATGCACCTCTTCAGTGAGGATTCATTAAATGGGGGGAAAAAATATTTTTTTCTTTTCTATTATTCTAGAAAAGGGTATCAGAAAGGATCCCTGATTTCTTGCAAAACTGTGACTAATTAATTTAACTGTGACTGATTAATTTATTTTCCTTATGGGCAGCTATTATCTGGAAAGCATAAACCTGTCAAATCTTGACTATTTCAGAAAATATCACTGTCATGAATATTTATTTCCTTCTATCATTTCCTCTGCTTCTGCAAAGCTGCCACTTCTTTGGGCTCACTGCAAGGCTGCCTGATCTCCAAGCAAGGGCCTCTGACACCATCTACAACAAACGTGGGTTTATCTAATTACTGGAGAATATGGCATCATTGCACAATAATTCCTGACAAACTGATCATTATCAATAGCTAATGACTACTTTGGTAACTAATTGCCCTGAGGCAAAAGGGTTCCTGGGGAGAGAAACACTTTGTAAGGAAAAGTAAGAGCTAATAACAGGCATAAGGTTTGGTTTGGGAGGTGCTATTGCTGTTATTAATCCCCCCAACTACCACTACTAATGATTCTTGAAGAGGAAAAGCACTGTGGTTGGGTGGAAGTGGCTTCCAGAGGAATGCATTGTGTTGAAAACAATTATCTGCCATTAAGAATGCACAAGCTTCACTAATTAGAATGAAGAATGCAGCCAATTACATTTCTGGGATTAAGTATATGCAATGGCTTTCCTCAGACTCATGGAAAAGCAACAAGTTTTGAGAAAGAATAAGACTTAAGCAGAATCTGCAGTGCAGAACTGATTAATATATTAATTTAAAGTCTGCCCTGAGCTTCCAAGAAAGCCTGTTTAAATCCTCTCTCCAGGCATGGATTTCAGTTTACCATCTACTGAAAAAATAACAGCAGCACATAAGATGCTGATGACAAGCTCTGAACACAAAGCAGGATGAGGACTGTAGGCCAAGAGCTTGAATTCCAAAACTTCAGGTTCTAAATTCTAAATTCAGGCTCAGTGCCACATACCCAGCCAAGGCTGGAACTACACATCCAGGGAGCTCAGATCTCTGGGGTTCCTGAGAATCCCCTGGATGCATATGAACTATAGCCTCATTGTAAAATAAAAGGCCTTTAAAGCCCCAATTTTTACTTTTTTTTTTTTTTTTCTCAGTGGACACATCTGCCCTCACCACATCTAATCATTCCTGGGACACTTCTTGCCTCCATTCACAGCCTCATTATTCTTAAACAGACAGCCCAAGTTTCAGTGTGCCCACCCATGCTTTCACTGTTCCTTTCAAATGAAAGAGCAATTTTGAAGAAATCCAGAACTACTGAGCTGCTCTTCTTTTGTGGGTTTTCAAGTGTTCAAACACCCCTGCTTCAAAAAGTACAAAGTTTGGTGGTTTGATTGTTCTGTACTACGCTGCAGAAAGGTAGCAACTTGAAGAAAAAACTAGCATGTAAGAAAGAAAGAAAAAAGATGGAATGCTGGTGTGGAAGGAGTACAAATAAAGATTACCAAGAAAAGGGATGGAAAGCATAGAAATATCAAGATAATATCAAGAAAAGGCAGCAAAAGTTCTATTAGAGTTGAACAATACAATTGAGGGCAAGGTAAAAAAAACACAATACAGAATCATATATAAATATAAAAATGTAGGCTAATGTATGTATTCAGAGAGAATTCCATATAGGTATTTAAAAATAAAAAAAAATCTGTGGAAATTAGTGCTACAACAAAAGGAGGTTGAAGGTGTCTACATTACATTTCCTCCTAGGGTCATTTTTACTTTTGGGACCATCATTAGGGAAAGCTGCAAAAGCAGCAGTCAAGGTAGACCACTGGCCACCAGAATGCCAGTGTATATACAAATAACTGCAGGAAAATGAAGTGAAAACTACTAAAATTAATTTCATAGGTTGAAAAGAGCTTCCAAGTCATCATAACCACCCTCAGCTGTAAGTGGGTTTACAGGGTTAAGTCTTACTGGTAACCCTGTTATTCAGCATCACTGGAAAAGGGTTACAAAAACCAGTAAAATCTGTTCCAGAAACGTGTCTGCTGTTCTTCTCAGAACCAGAGGGGAAGTCTGAAGAGAGAGAGAGGGGTACTGTCAAAATAACTGATGCTGCAGCTTCAGAGAGGACACTGAGATGGTGAAAGGGAGAAGTCATTAGCTGCAGAACACCCATGGCCAAAGGTGAGAACATAGCAGGTCCATCCTATCAGATCAGGAGCTCTCCATAGATTTTAACATTAAGAGCTGCAGAATTGTGCCATATGATATCTGGAACAGCTCTGGTTTCAAAACAACATGGGACAAGGAGGACAACAACAAAAGAGCTACGGTTTGGGTCTTTGGGAGCCAAATCCAATCAAATACTCAGTTCCTGTTGAAATTTCCATGGGAAATGGCTCTTCTAGAATATATCTGATTCTTCCAGACCACAAAGCATCAGTAAATACCATGTTTGATCCAGAGTTATGCAGAAAGAATGATAAACACTGTCAGAGAGGGACTTGTTGCCTTCTGGAAAAGTGGCAGAGGGAGAAGGGGGAATAGGAACATCCTAGGGAAGTGAATTTCTGTGTGGATGTGCCAAAACCCTGGTGCAGGTGCTGTGTCTATCAGGAGCCCTGAGAAACCTGCAGGGAATGTAACAGAACCCTTTGGCTAAAGCAGATGGGGACCAGAGCTAGGTGTTTCCAGGCTGGGTAGGAAATCAACCTCATTTCTTCAGTCTCTTGCTGTCCTCAGTGGTGAGAGCCCAGCTGGAATGCAGGTGACAACCAGAGCAATTAAATAAACTCACGTCAATAATTGTCACAGCATCTTGAATCTTCCACACCCAAAATATAACCCCATGCTCCAACCTCCTACACTTCTGGTGGCATTTGGTTATTGGGTTTGCAGATGATGCTGAGCTATGCAATCATGTCAATGTTGTAACATAAAAAATGACCAAACATCTTGGAGATCCTGACAGCAAGGTCAGTTTTGAGATTATTGACTATCTTTCTCAGTTGCTAGATAGAGTTAAATTTGGAAGACATGAAGCAAAAGCTATTAAAAAAAAAATAAATAATCTTTCCTGAGCCCCACACTGTCCTTTCATGCCAGTGCTAACTTAACATGCAATATATCATCAAAGCAACATTACACTGATGATACAGAATTTATGAGGGATGTCCTGTATCTTATTAAATAGGAAGTTGAAAGCAACAGGGTAGAACAGAGGAGCACAATAACAATGCCTCCACATTCCCAAAGGCTGAGAAAATAGCTCTTGGCATTTTATTTTTTTCATGGAAGGGGGGGTAAGGAGCTAACACAATGTAGGTGAGGTAATGCTTACTCCTAAAGGCCAGCTAAACCAAAAGCAGGGAAATTATAAAGCTATTCACAGACCTCTTTGCTTTAGAATTTGCCTTTGCTATATATTTCACCTTCATAAAATGGGAAACTTTTTTGTATGCAGAAAAAAAACCCACCAAAGATACTTCACTCTTTCTCTTTATTCAAAAAGAATTTCCCTGGTTTTCTTTTCTACTTGTCTCTGAAATAACTGAAAGGTGTTACAAATTGCAAGGGACTCTTCAGGACTTATTTGGAATGGGTGGGAGCAATATCTTAGTGCATTAGTGCTTGTTCACCCAGGAAGGTTGGAGCATCTAGATTAGAAATGACCTGAAAAATACAAAGGCATTGAGAGCTTCTAATGGGAGGCTATTTAGAAGATATTACTATTACAGGGAGTCATGAGAGTGAAAAATACCTGGGCAAAGTCAGCCACGTTGGGAAAGAATCTGAAAGAATCAGTCTGTTGCTAGAAACCTTATTCTCTTGAATAATTCAGTCTTACCCAGCACCCTCTATGCCCATCCCCTCCCTTCCACCAGAAATTCCAGATACAGCTTTTGCAAGATAATCTGTACTCACAACCAAGTGCTAAAGTGACAAAATAATCTGAGACATCTCAATTCCATTTCTAGTGGCTGTCCAAACACTGGAGGCCTGGGCTCTCTCTGTCTGACTATTCCTGGGTTTCATCTGCTCAATTTAGCTGTCATACAGAGGGAGACAGGAACCTTTACAGGTCTTGATAAGGGAGATAAAACTGTTTTGATGGGCCCTGGTTGGTCAGATAAATGTGTTTCACAGATTTAATATCACAGCTCTTAACGTATTCATCCCCTGGAAAAACCTGCTTTTTCTACTGTGATTTATAGATGAGAATACTGCTAATACAAGTATTATCATGAAAACATATCAGCTTTTGCCCTCATCTTTTCTGTTGTGTGAGTTCTGGCCAAAATGACACATTTTTACTTGCATCTCTTAGTCCATTCCTGTAGCTAGCCTTATGTTTCTGCATATCAAACAAAAGCAAATCATAAATGACACTTCAACAAGAGCAATATTTTATATCCAAGATTCCTGCTTGCCACAGTATTTTAAAGACATCACACGTTCATTAGAACACTGACAAAATAACAATTTTGGCACTTTTGGCTGAGACAGGTTGGGAAAATCATGTGCAATATTGAAGTATCTCTACATTCTGTCCAATTCCTTTGGAAAGATATAGTTTGAAAGAAACTACAACTGATAGACTTGGTGCAAGAGAGGAAAAGAAAGAAGCTACAGAGCCATTCCCCTGTAGCTGTCTTGCTGCTTTTTTTTCCCTGAATCCTCTGCTGTCAACCAGATCAGTATTTCTAACTAACATTTCAGTTCTACTGGGAAACTTCCTGCAAGGGATCCAAAAGCAGCAGCAATTTTCCTCTGCTTATCTCTTGATCAACAGAACTTCGTGCTGAGGATTGCTCAGTGATATTTACTATTTAATTTCGTATAAGAATATGGCATTAAAGTTGAAACTCCTCAGTATTTCCTTCAGATTTTGTATGCAATGAAAATGACAAAATTACCTCAGTCCATTAACTCTAGAAATAGGCAAAGGAGGTGCCACAGGCAACCTCAGACTGCATCAATGCACTATTTAAGAATCAATAAAGGCTAAATATAATTAGCATGAACATAGAGTATTTTGGTCTAAATTTGGTGAGCTTCATTTAAATAAATCTCAGCCATGTAAACTCTCAGTGTGAGAAACGCCAAGTATTGGCTGTCCCCCCAAAATAGCAAACACCTTCCACCATTAAATGATCTTCCCATTCATTTATTAAAAAAAAAAAAGGGAAAAAAAAATTACTCTGCATGTAATAACAAAGCCATGGGAAGGCAAGATGGTGTAAGGCAAATGTTCTGGGATTGCAGGCAGTGACACACAAACTGTAAGTAACTCACTACACTGCTGCCTGCTTTTATAACATTGCTTTCACCACTGTTCTGCTACATGGATTTTATTGTCTTCCATTCCAAATATCTTCACAGCCCTTAATGGGATTTTGCAATATATTTTCACTGCTAAAAAATGCTTAATTTGGCTTTTTTCCCCACCGTGACTGATGTCATGGATGACCTTGGGTTGGATGCCACTGTAGCAAGCTGTCTCTCACCCAGGGAGTTCTCTTTTTTCCATGGTGCTTGAGCACAGCAGCTTTGATTTGGTAAAGAAGCACTTGAACAGCTTATGCAGCACTCAGGAATTTTCTCCAGCCACAGAGGTTTATAGTTGGGCTCAGCTTCAGCAGTATTTTACCCATGCATAATATCCTTTTAAGTGAGCACTTTTCAGAGTGCTTTGAAAACACTGAGCTTCACAGCCCCCCCAAAAAGGTGACTCAGAAGGATGCAGCTATTGCTGCAGCTACCTAAAGTGCCAGGACCAGCAGGTACTTCACACTGTACAGTAAAAACAATAAATAGTTGGAATTATGAGGAGTTTAAAAGTTTAAAAAAAATAAAATACACTATTTCTTTTTTTTTTTTTTCTTTCCTTCAGAGCTCCTTAACACTATGGTTGGATAACTCACTAGGAAAACCACCAATATTTATGTGTCTCATCCATGAGTCTCCATTTTCCCCTCCTAATTACAGCAGAGTTTGGCAAAATGCTTGGAAAGAGGGGCTGAGCAGCTGCTGCCTTCCACAGCTCAGGGGACATGGGGGACATGCATCCAATTCAACATCTCATCCCTGTAAAGCTTCCATCTCAGTAGATTTTTCCAAACAAAAGAAAATATACTAAATTAATATGAATTTAAATAAGAATGTTCAGAATTTTCCTGGGCCATACTGTACTTTTTATTTGAAGGATGAAGTCAATTTTGTGACAGAATACCAAAGTATTCTTGGATCAAAAGCAGTTAGCAGAATACCAAGTATAACAGCAGTGTAAATACAACTGAAAGAACTGATAGAAAATGATAAAAATTACTTTTTTTTTTTTTTTTTCCTGCTTTGCAGTGGTTGTAATTCAGAAAAAGAATAAAAAGATAAAAGCAGCCATTGCCACACTTGGCACACAGTGTAGAACACATCCACAGCAGGCAGCTCTCCTTCTGGACCACTTTCCTTTTCCATTTGTTATCTGTGGGTTTCACTTCTTATCAAGGACATGAGAGATAAGTACAGTGCCTAATTAAGGAAGTGTTAGGCTTTACATCATCCAATTAGGCCTAATGAATTTTGTACACGTCATTATTAATTGAAAGGCACTGTTCCACAACCACTCTGGTGGTAAAAGGGAAAAGTTGACCCTCCCATGACTTTAACCAATCCACAAGGTTCCTCTGTACAGAATGTAAGGAATTCTATTTACACTTGGTGTATTTACACCTGGGTATTTAATTAATAATTAATTAACAGCTAGGGAAAAGCAGAAGGAGCAATGCAACATTTGTACTGAATGTAGCAATGCAACATTTGCCCACTTTCCAGAGGTGTTCAGCAGGACCTAAAATATCCAACTCTGATATTTTTTTATCATAGAATCATAAAATCACAGAATTGGCTGGGTTGGAAGGGACCTCAGAGATCATCAAGTCCAACCCTTGATCCACTCCTGCTGCAGTTCCCAGACCATGGCACTGAGTGCCACATCCAGGCTCTTTGGAAATATCTCCAGACACGGAGAATCCACTACTTCCCTGGGCAGCCCATTCCAATGCCTGATCACCCTCTCCAGAAAGAAATTCTTTCTCATCTCCAACCTAAACCTCCCCTGGCACAACTTGAGACCCTGCCCTCTTGTCTTGCTGAGAGTTGCCTGGGAAAAGAGCCCAACCCCCCCCTGGCTCCAACCTCCTTTCAGGGAGTTGTAGAGAGTGATGAGGTCTCCCCTGAGCCTCCTCTTCTTCAGCCTCAACATCCCCAGCTCCCTCAGCCTCTCCTCATAGGGTCTGTGATCATCTAGAAACCACTGGGTGATGGTGCAATGTGTATGCAGCAAAAGGGGCAAAAATGTAAAAGGCCAACCTACAAAAGCTTTCTATTTAAACATTAAAAACTATACTGAGGATGAGGAATTTTTTTTATTATTACTATTTTTATTTGCTTATTTATTTTCAAAACAACAATGAAGAGAACTTCCACTTCCCATGTGATTATCACACGTTATTTTTAAATAAGCATTTCAAGGGATGTATGAGCAGTTTACAAAGAAACTTTAAACCAGTCCAGGCCTCCAGAACATGGGGCACTTCAAGCATAAAATGTATAATTCTCCCTAGGATGCACAGTATACAAATTAATGTGCACAGGTTATCTGCTTTCCAGCAGCTCCAGAGATTTTCACAGCCCATGCAACACTTGAAAGGTTTGCTACAAGCCCACCTCCTCCCTGCTCTCCCTTCCCTGCTTTATGCCAGATTATTCTCTTATATAGGTCAAACTCTCATGCAGAAAAGACCCACAGCTTTTTGTGATATATGAGGCCAGAGGTGTTAACTTTTTAAAGCTGCTATTAATTTAATTTCATGGAGAAGTCCTTAAATAGAGTAACTTGGTAAATTCTTATGAGACATCCTGGTATTAAGGGAAAAAACCCCACAAAAAAGCAAAAACAAAGCCAAAACCCCCCCCAAACCAACTCTTTCCACAGTGAAGTAGGGCTACTAATACCAGTTTTCAGGAGTCATATGAAATCAGTGAGCAATTCCCTGCTGTAGCCAAGCTTGCCTATTTTTCAGGATTTGGGAAGCACATCCATGAATTCGTACACACCCTGTGGTCACTAAGGACATCAAACTTTCCTTGCAGAGACTGAAAAAGGAATAGCTTCCTGAACAATAATACCTAAACATGAATCATTTTCCAAGTGAGATTTTTAAAAAGCATGACTGGTTTTTGTGCTGTGCCCCCATGGACACAGAGGATGAAAAAACAAAAGTTTCAGAGACTATAATTAAAGCTCATGGCTCTGGAGAGAAATTGCCCTAAAACCAATTGAACATTTGTCTACCTAACTGCAAAATTTCCATTGCACAACCAGGAAAATCACTGAGAAAATTTCTGACCTTGATTTTGAGACATTATTTTTTTCCCAATTCTGTTTCAAATCGTGAATATTCTTTAATCTGCATTGCATTTGGTGGTAAATGTAGCTACTGTTTCATATGACTTTTTAAAACTGCCTGATCTCAGATTTAATGTAATGCTTGCATATATTTATCTGCTGCCTGATGTTTTCTCTCCAGGCAATCTGTGAGCTCTCAGTTTTTAGGTGAAAGTTCCCCTGAAGTAAGTATTTCAGATGGAGGGAGGTATTAAATCTATTTATATGTACTGGAAAAATTCTGCCCAGTCATCAGCCTTTCAAGAAACCTAAAAATCCACAGATGGTCTGCTTCCTACTACTTTTGCATCTCCAGATGCTGGATATTTTTCACTTATTTGACAAGATGCTAACATGCTGTAGCACTCAGACTGAATGCAAGAAGTGATGTCCAGATACAGAAATGCAAGTGCTCCTGCTGTAGGAATAAGGGATTACACATTTGGAGACTAAATGCTGGTGAGACTCATTGAGTAACATCCCCCAAAAAAGTAAAAACTAACTGTGGGGCAGATCACATCTCCTTTCTCTAGGATAAAGAGCATCTGGGCTGGGAAGGGGGTACCAAGAGCAACCCCACAGGGTACCAGTCCTGGGCTCAAGCATCTAAGGCAGAACTGAGATCCTGGAAGGAGTCATAAGGAGCCATCTTCAGTTCCATTTCAAAATAGAGGATAATACCATATATTATATAAATACTGTAATACTGCAGAAACCCTGCACTTCTCTTTTTCAGCTGTGCATTCCTTTATCCCTACAGGTTTTACATTTCTTGGTGTTAATGCAGGAATCTATAGCCAAATGTACATTGCCATGCAGCAGCATGCTCAGTAATAATTACTATTTATACTACATGTCCAGTTTGGGGTTGGCTGGTTTTGTTTGGGTTTTTTTCCTTTTCAATTTCCCCTCAATTTAATACTTAGGAATACAATAACAGCACACCAGAACACATCAATGCCTCTTGGAGATAAAACTGTTTAACAAAAAATAAAAAATTCAAGTTCAGTGGGTATCACTTTGGGAAGTTTTAGTTATTTGGCTTCATGATCCTTCTGTTAGGCTCTGATTAGCAGTTGAGTGCTTGAGGGGTAAATGCAGTGGAATCCTAAGAGCTTTTGGTTGTGCTCAGCTACCTCAGATCTGAGACATTTAAAATACATGGGCAGTTATTTTATATTTTTACGTTTTTTACAGTTTTACATTGCCCAGGATAAACTGATACAGACTCCATTGTTATCACTTGGATCATGTAAGGAAACATCAAAATCAGGAGGAGTGGAGGAAAACTGCAAAATTAACAATGCTGCTTTACCTGCCATGCATTGAAGACACAATAAGTTTATTAAGTTTGAACAGTTAAGGTAATTAGTTTATTGCTGACGATGTTATTAAATCTGGACAGATGCAGAGAAGATAACAGCATCATAAATGAACACAGATAACCTAAAAATCAAGTGGTACAGTAAGCAATTACAGCTGCAGACTTGAAGATCTGAAGCTTGTAGGCATAAAGGGGAATTTAATTTATGACAGTGCTGAGCAATAAAAACATTTCCTGAGTTGATAGGGAATGAAAATGCAAATAAAGACATTTCATGGTCTGCTCAGCCATAACAATGTTCTTTTGTTTGTATTCTTTGTAATTTACCTGCTTGACAACTTCATTCACCCTTCAGTAGCAAACACAGGTATTGATTATCTCTGAATGTCCTAATGGCTGGAGACCAGGACACAAACCATAAAAGTAGAGTTTCTGCTTGCAAGTGAAATTATAGTTTGCCCTACAAGATTGCACAATAAATCAGAGAACAAATCAGCCACCATAGGGCTCTGGGGTCACTGAAGTGATGTTGACACATTACAATAATGAGAACTTGAAACACCTCATGCCCTATTGATTTTTAAGCTGAATCATTGCCACTGAAGGAGATTACAAGGCTCTGCACAGGAATCATGACCCACATGGGAGATGCTGATGAAAAATACAAACAATTGCACCAAAAGAGTTTTTACCTGTATCTATTATGATCTAACACCCTTTCTTTCCTCATGCCCCTGCTCCAAGGTCTCAGCCTGTAATTCAATGAACATTTAACTGCTTATCTACATTAATAACCCAGACTTGGAAATGACACTTTAAAGCATCTCACAGAAAGTGCAGAATAGATAAATCAGCCTATAACAAATGCTTTTAAACATTTTAAGTAGCTTTCACGTTTCACTCAGCAGCAAATTATTCTGTGGTGTAAAAATAATTCTAATAATCAACTTATTTTCTACGTCCAGGAGAGACTGCAAGATGCAAACTTAGCCTTAGCAGAAGCTGAAGAAAAAAAGTGCTCCTCTTTTTCCTCATTTAATTCCACTTGACAGCACTGAGAGCCAATAAGCTGGTAGAGAGGGGCCCAGTGACAGGAGATGATGAAAGTCCTGTCACGACAAAAAGAGCCCTTATAATTTGCACTGCAGCAGAGTACTTTAGGAAGACATCATTTTGCCTAAGGGGGGAAAACAACACCTTTATTATCACTGCCAGCCAAGAGGTCTCATGCTAGGCTGCCAAAGTACAAGTCAAGAGAGAAACTATTTCACCAGTGCCTCCACCAGCAAAGAAACTTTGAAACATCATTTTATTCTTGGCAATAAGAATTGCAGAAGTACTACTCTGGTCTGAATACATCACAATTGTTTGTCAGCTTTCAAGGCAGGAGAAAGAAAGGGTTAATTCAGAGCAAGTGGAAAGATAACACTGTGAAGAACTGGGTAACCTATGGCAAATAGGAGAAAACTTTTACCTCTCAATACCCTTACTAGAGAGAGGGATTAGAAGACAGTTAAATATATCCTAAGGATTAGAGTCCTCAGAGATATGCTTTTAATCAGTAGCTCTGCACTTGGCATTTATTTCTACGGAGGGGAAGGGGAGGGATTTCAAATTATTTCTCTTCCCCCATCTGAAATTCAGTGCCAGCAGCAAGAAGTCAAAAAAAGAGGGGGCAGAAGGACAACAACTGAAAGGTTAGTTGGCAGAGGCCCAGCTTCACGAGTTCTTCACCATTTTTAAGGTGCTTGTGCTTATGCTCAGCCCACACCTCCAGGATGCAGGCATAATTCCTAACCTCACTATGAGAAATGAAGACAGAAGGGAAGCAGCCCCAGCTGTGCCATTTTTGAAGGCACAGAGGTAGTGGGGCTGTGATCCAGGCATAATCCATGGGTTTTGAATACACATATCCCTCCCAATCTCTCTGCCACCACCAGAGCACCTACAGCTATTTGATTATTTCTTCCCTTTTCCCTGCAGAGTAGCTCAAGGTACAGCAATTTTTCTTTCTGCCCATACCCAAACCACTTCTACTTTATCTCCTACCTAAGCCTGGTAGGAACACTTAAACCTGCTGATCCTCTCCCTGATCTTCCCTGAGAGGCACATTCAAAGAAATTAGTACATATCTAGTGTGCTAAGTGCCATGAAGCCAGCAGCTATAACCATTATTAATGGGGGAAAAGCACTTCACAGTTATAGCTCCTGTGGAATATTTGGGGGCCTACTGGCAATTTTAATTACCAACAGACAACAGCAGTGCAAGACAAGCTACCAGAAAACCAGCCTTTTCTAGCAGGAAAATTTAATTTCTCTTCCCTAACAATGCAATAATTTTTTTGACAGTACAAAAGTTGTATTAGCAGAAAATCAAATTAAGATGCTGTTGCTTGATGTTACACAGAAAGAGCAAATTGTAGTCAGTAAAACAACAAACATTTCTGTCTGAAAGCCAAGCCACAGGTCTTTGGTACCATTTTGAGAAGGGAGAGTGCACATCCATGCAGACAGGAGAAACCCCCCCTAAATAACCAATTTCCCTGCTGATGCTGCTCACAACCTGTTAACAGCAGATGTAAGAGCATCCCCCAGGATGCTCATCTGCTCTGGGTCAATCCTTTCTCTAAGGACATTATGAACTTCCATAAAAGAGACCCAAAGCCCACCCAGGTTATTGATACAATCAGTTTGGACTGTGAATATTTCCCAGATTCTATTGTTTGTTTTATTTTCTGAGAACCACCTCTATTAGATCAAACATTCAGGTCAATATTCCCCTTGTAGATCTGCACCTTCTACTAAACCCATCATCAGTAAATGTCACAAACCTTTAAATTCATTTTGCTAATGCCAATCTTCAGCAAATGGCATGGTAGAATTCACGAGGCAATAATTTCCTTAATCATTTGACACTGGGCAGCCCCAGCATATAATCACATCACCATTTCCCATTGATCAGTAAAAGAAGAGTCAGGTTCAGGAGGTAGTCTATTCAGCAAGAAAAGCCAACTCATTAATACCACAAAAATAGCTTTTAAAATTATAATTTAGATAGCATATAAATATTTGGCCAATTAGAAGAGCTGCAAATGCTTTATTAGTACTTAAATTTTGGAAGCAATGCAGTGGGAAAGAGACTTGCACTTGGATGAAGAAATTTTGTCAGAACAACAAATTCTGCCATTTTTTCTCCCTGGCAGCATCACAAGGATGTTTGAAACCCTTTTTACAAGAACGATTACTATTTAAATAACGTGATTTATTTGTTTTGATGTATTTGTGTTTAGTTCTCAGCACTGAAGCAGAGCTGGGTTCTGGGGTTAGCCACAGGGGGTCACTGCTGCAGAGCACAGAGTGGAAAACTTGGGTCTTTGTCGGGATGCAAATAAAAGTACAGGCACTGCTCCTTCTACAGCTCTCCTGCTCCTTTAGGGATAGCACCAGACAGAAGAGCAGAAGGATGCCACATTCACAAACCCCAGACTGTCTGACTAAAAATGAAATTTATATGAACATTCATTACCAGTTCATGACAGCACTGCCAGTACTGGGTCAAACCATAACGTTTGTGGTTGTTATCTCAGGGTGAGGTTGTTGGTTTAGTTAAGAGTTTCCACCTCTGCATTCCTCTGCTTAAAGGTTTTGAAGGCTGATGAAAATTCATCCATTCTAGGTTCTATCTATATAGATATATACCTATATCTGTATATCTATATACGTATATCTGTATATCTATATACCTGTATCTCTATATCTATATCTATCTATATCTATCTATATCACCTATGTCTATATACCTATATACTTATATCTATATATCTATATCTATATATCTATATATATCTATCTATATATATCTATCTCTATGGCTATATCTCTATGGCTATCTATATCTCTATATCTATATGTCCATATCTATATATCTATATTCATTTATCCATATCTAAAATTCATTAAGAAAATCCTGCTGGAATGCTGCCAGTCCAAGCTGAGTACCAGGCCCACCAAGCAGTATCTTGCTTAAAGGACAGGATTTCATACCTGACTAAGGGAGAGAATTACATCATATAACCTGCTCCATAACCCTTCAAAACCCCCTTTTTTTTTTTTTTCTTTTTATTTTGACCTATCATTTTAAAACATAAAATACACTTCCTAGAGAATTCATGGTGTTGCTAAGGCACAATCTAATTCAATCCCTTCTCCCAGCCACCCAAACCTGTGGGAAGAATGGAGATCTGAAGATAACAATCACTGTAAAACATCTCCTTTATACCTTATAACTAAAAACCCAACCGTATAGATTCTTTAGAAGAAGATTTTTCCTGTTGCAATACCAGGGACAAAAGATTCAAAGTAACTTTTCTTGAAGGCTTGCTTTCTTTTTGATGTTTCAGTACCATTTTCCCCCTATAATCTCTTTGTATCTCTTACCAGCCCACACTGTGTCCCATATTTGGGCTATTGGCAGGGTAAAAGTCATGCTACATCACCTTTAACTTCAAACACTGCAATGTGATTCAGTCCTTTGTGCAGTCACCAAGAAAAACCTGCCCCAAATGGGGGATGGGAAGAAGGTACTCGTAAAGTTCACCTCCTGGGAGTGTTTGGATGTTTAATTTGCACTAAAAAGCATGAAACACTACATATGGTATCAGACACATACTGCTGTACCCAGATATAAGCTTAAAACTCTGAAAAAAAGAGAGCAGAAACATGAAAACCCACAAAAGGTGGATGTAAACAGTATTTTGTGCAGTATTCTTCTTTCCCTCACCATCTGTATTGACAGACTTCCATTTTTTAACACTTCTACACAAAAATAAATCAGACAATAAATCAAATTGTAAATATTGAAGACGACTGCCATGGTTTGCTGTTTTTTTTTTTTTTCAAATCCCTTCCCCACTTGCTGCAAGATCCTGCTGTGTACCTCGTGTCTGTCTTGTTAACATTTTGTGGAGTATTTCTGTAACCAGACGTTTGTTCTTGTTCTCACCACTTTGTTCTGTCACCCTGACAGATGGCTTTACACTGAAGCATATGAAAATATTGCATTCTTCATAAACCCAGCTGAGGTTTGAGATGGCTGCAAGTACTAAGTGTCTTGGCAGCTCTTTCTTTAGCACAGATATTACAGAGTGCTACTCAGGGTTTCTCTATCAGTTGCCTCTTTGCTGCAGCCCATTCTAAAACTACTTTTCGGGTTGGTTTGGGTTTCTAAGGTAATTTTTAGTAGCATTGCCTCATTCCAAATTTTGCCATTTTTAAGCTGAATATTAAGTTTGCTATTTGTCTGTCCAAAGAAAGGTAAAAGCTAATTACAATAATTACAATTAGACCCAAGATGGGCTCGTGCCATGGCAAAAAGGAGCCTGAAGCATCCTGGGACTTTGCTCACTTTGTTCCTTCTCTGCCTATTTTCATCTTCCACAGCATTTGGTAGAACACATATTTCATTCCACTTCTCTCTAACACAATCTTCTGTCCTATGCTGTTGGCTCTAGTAGCTAAAAAGAAAAATAAAAATGAGAGCAGAGGGTGTGCAACACCCCCAGCTTTCTCACAAAGCTTTCAGTGACCCCAGCAACTCCAATTCCAGTTTGTAAACTCAGATTCCTCAGACAAGAACCAAACCTGTGCATTGACTGCTTGGGTCATACAGCTGCATTTTTCTGCTGTTTGTTTTCCAAACCTCTCCTAAAAGCTTCCAGTGATAGAAATCCCATCATCTTCCTAACTCATCTAATTCAATATTAAGAATTCTTACTCCCAGGAAGCCTTTCTAATGCCTCCCATAAATCTTCCTTTGTGTAATTGAAGTCCAGAGCTTCACACCCTACTCACTACAGCCAAACAAATGCTGTTCCCTACAGCTGCATTACAAGTTGTTCCTTTAAGCTAGAATGCAGTCTACTGTCTGCAATGTTGGAAGATCAAATGAGATTCCTGTTACAAATTGAAGCTAAATCCAAGGATTTTTACAGTTCTAAATGATGCAGGAAAACAAAAGGTAAATTCTTCAGTGAGGAAAAAAAAAAAAAAAAAAAGCTAAATTCCTTTTAAAGTGTCAAAATGAAACATGTCAAGGTTGTAATGCTCTTCTTCCAAGTTTCACTCTTTCTTAAAATATTGATAATTGGTTTTCATTTGTTAGAATAACCAAAAAGGTTTTTTGGTTACCTACCCCTCTTCCCTAATCCTGATGAAATAACTGCCTGGAAAAAATTGCTTTGCTCCAGGTAGAATTTTACTCCTTAGGCTTCAGACATAAAGAAAATAAACATTTTAATCCTGTACATAATTTTTAAAGATCAATTCCTCATAAGGATCTCAGCTTCCTCATCCATCTTTGTCTTATCTCATCGGGACAATGTCCTTGGCTCTTCTGTAGTGCTAAAATTTCAAGCAAATAAGCCCAGCCCAGCCTACCTCACCTCTGAACACACAGGATAATCCTGATAATAAACCTGAGCCACTGAAATTTGCATCCTTGTTCTACAGCACAGCCAAGGTCAAGCCCACAACACACAATTATTTTATATTAGTCGTTTAACTCTTCATTAATTAAATGGATTTTACTAGAAATTTCTGGAACAGATTTGCATCACAACCCATACCTTCTGAAACTGTAGAGGCACTTCCCATTTTATCACTGTCCTGAGCTGCTGGAATAAGCCAGGAACAACCCTTCAGATGGGCTTGGAGATACCCCCATGAAGTGCAGAGCTACTAAACTGGCCAACTCTGATCCCAGCATCATCTCTCAGCCCTTCCTCCAAAATATCTGTCTTCCAAATCCTTGTCCTTCATCTCCTCTCTACTTGCCCTGTAAGGTTGTACTGAGAGATACACCTAGGAGTGATCATTCTGAGAAATTATGTGGACCAGGAGCAGGCAGAGCCAACAAACTCTCGAATGTATCACCAGAAGGGTTTAACTCTCATCTCTTTATGAAACAGATGCACACAAATCAACATATGCACACATAATAACTTCTGAATAAAACTTTCTAGTAATCACTGCAAAATAATAAACCTGATAACTTCTGTCTCATCGAGAAATCTAACAGGCAGCTTAGAGATCTCAAGTCAGCTCTCAGAAACAGTCTCAAGTGTCTAATAATGTCTCAGAAAAATCAGAATAGAATCCTGACTACATTGTAAATTAGGGTCAATATTTGGCACCCAATCTTTAAACTTTTTAAATTCAGTGGTTTTATTTAAACACAGCATGTTCAAAAAGGATGTCTTAGATTAAAAGTAAATATTTGCAAATCAAATAATAACTAGGAAGAGCTAAACCAAAATAGAGGAATTAAAACATATGTAGGACGTAAGCCTGAGGTCTGAAGCAGAATCTGTCACAAAAGACTGCTCCAGGGAAAACCTTGGTTTTTTTCTTCAGGTCAGACATGAAATACTAAGGTCACTTGCCCCATGGGGGATTTTATTTTGTCTGGCAACAAGACTGTCCAAGATCAAGATAGTTGAGTGTCAAGATAGTTGATAGTCAAGATAGTTACGTGCTGGCACAGGTAGTCTAAGGAGTTAACAAGGTTTTTTTTATTCTCAGTTTTTAACGATGAACTAAATGTCTCTCTCCAATGGTCCTGGTAGAGATGATGCTTTCAGGAAGCAGGACATGACTTGATGCCATGGCAGAGGGGTCCTCTCCATCACTATTTTCCTGCCATTGCTGGGCACATCGTGATAACATCAGGATGGAGTTTTGTTCAGTGTTTGTTCAGCTAGGCACAGGGGGAAATGAACAAAAGTAGAATTACAGAACTACCTCCCTTCTTAAAAATGCCTTCCCCCAGCTCTGAATCACACTAACTAATTAGAAGAAACACTAACATACAAAAATACTTCTATTAATTAAGAGAAAGATCAGCATAACAACAGGTTTAAGCTCTGGTTTCCTTCCCATTGTTCAGGAGTTACTGGCTGATACAGGAGGAGTTTGTGAGACAACAACAGCTGGATCTGGGGTGAAGGTTTGTTATTTGTAGGTACACATTTCAGAAGATTGCTTCCTTTTAGTTACACTGGGACCTGATGAATGGAGCTGCTCCTCCTACAGGGCATGGGAGGACAGTGTAGGAGCTCAGTTCGTTTTACCTGCTGACTATCCAAAAGGTGATCAGCTCTTTGTAAAGCTGCATGTCACTGACAAGTCACAGAATCAGCCAGGTTGGAAAGGACCTCTGAGATCATCAACTCCAACCCTTCATCCACTGCCACTGGGGTTCCCAGCCCATGGCACTCAGTGCCACATTCAGATTCTTCTTAAAAACCTCCAGGGACAGAGAACCCACCCCCTTCCTGGGCAGTCCATTCCAATCACCCTCTTTGTAATGAATTTTTTCCTAATATCCAACCTAAACCTCCTCTGACAGAGCTGAAGTCCACATCCTCTTGTCCTGCTGATATCTGCCTAGGAGAAGAGCCCGACCCCCCCCCGGCTCGAACCTCCTTGGAATGTTGAACCTCATCCCATTGGGATCATCCCAACTCTCCAGTCTGTCCAGGTCGCTCTGCAGAGCCCTCCTGCCTTCCAGCTGATCCACACTCCCCCCAGCTTAGTGTCATCTGCAAATTTGCTAATTGTGGACTTAATCCCCTCACCTAAATCATTAATTAAGAAATTAAACAGAATTGGACCCAACACTGATCCCTGAGGGACACCAACTGGATCAGCACCCTTCAGCACCACTCTCTGGGGGCCTCCAGCAGTTCCTAACCTAGCCCAGAGTGCTCCTGGCTGATCCATGGGCTGACAGCTTTTCCAGAAGAATCCTATGGGAATGGTATCAAAGGCTTTGCTGAAATCCAGGCAGACTCCATGCCCAGCCTTCCCTTCATCCCCCAGGTGTGTCATATTACAGACCTTATTAATAAATACACGTTTTAAAAACATCAAAAGTCTCCAAATGCAAACATTATATATTCATTTTTATATATTACTTTTAAACCTAGTCTTGCAAAGTATTCTAACAAAACATTACTGTGTTGAGGTTTCTCTGTATCACCCAACCTTCCCTGCATACTGGGCTGACAGCAGATAAGGTCTTCTTCAAAACTCATCTCTTCCTTTTAAACAAACCACTTGTTAATATTATACAGTAAAAGGCTGGGTCACGTAAATGAGAGGCCAGAGCTGAACTGCAGTCCCTAGGATTACAATAGCACAGGACATAATATGTCAGACGAGTGATTTTAAAAAGGTGAACACTTGATGCTAACAGGAAAACAACCAAACCATGAAAACCAGAACAAAAGGAGAGAGCCACGATATTCCATTAGGGCTTCATCTTAATGTCATGTTCTCAAAAGACTTGCTCCAATGCAGCAGTAGCTTTTCAAAGACACCAAGACTCATCCTAAATGCCATTATTCACTGAAATGATGCTATCTTTGAGTATCATGTAATAGTGTAAGCCAAATAACTCTCCAAATAAGCAGCCAGCAACATACCACATATGCCTCTCACTTCACTTTGTTCTAATATATTACAGCTAAAGCAGAGACCCATTAGGTTTGGTTTAATCAGTAGTCAGAAAAAAAAACAAAAACAAACTCATATAAACTGCAATTTACTTACCTGAAAAAAAAAAAACCGAATCTCACTCCTGGATTACTATTGTTCATGTTATCAGAAAATCCAACTTTAACAAGGAAAACAGTTGAGTTAAGAACCCCTGGTCTGAAAGCACCAGAGCACAAGTAAGGGAGAGCGATTTCCATGTGCAGAGGGTGGAATGTTGGGGTGTGCACTTCACATCACGCTCAGAGTTCCAAGGGGTGAATTGATCCTTTTTGCTCAAGTTCTGTTCCCCTACAGGCTGGTCCCTTACTCATCAGCATCAAGATTTACACCTGGTTACCTCCCTTTTCTACTCAGTTAAATCTGCAGAAATTACTGGGCAGGAAACCTGCTTAAAGTTGCTGAATATCAAATGTAAGAAAACAGAAACACACACACACAAAAAAAAGCAATCTCTGTATATAGTATGGCAAATACTAAATAACATTTATCTTACTAAAATGCATCAACACTTAATAGTAGTATTTTTCATGACAACAGAAAATGTCCAAACTTCCAATGTTATACTTAAGGACATTTTTCTAGTCTATTTACAGTACCACAAGGCTTGTCACTGAATAAATCAGTTTATAACTTGTTTCTGGAAAACTTCCACATTTTCTGAGCCAAACTGAAATGTTATATCAAAATAAATTAAAAAAAAAAAATGAATTAACAATTCCATTATAAAGATATTACTGAAGTAGCTGTTTTGAAGTTAGACTGAATATAACACCTTGCTAAATAACAAGAAGAAGGTTGTTTTACCATCTATTGTTATGTTCTTCTGATTTAGAATACTTATTTATGTAGAAATAAATAGAAACATTAAGCTCAATCTCTCCATGCTTGGAAAGGGGTGTAATTAATTCTGCCTCCACTTGCCAGAGTGTCAGTGGAGTGGATGTTGAGATGGCACTGACTAAATATAACTTCTTGCCCACATTCTAAAGGGAAGGCAGTGGGAATGTGAGACACTGTATGTTTACAACAACTCAAAACATCAAGTGAATCCTTAATGGAGACATCGACTTCAAGGAAATAAAACTGTTTGCCAGAGACACCCAAAGCAGCACCTACAAAACATCAAAACGTCCACTTGGTTTCCATGGAATGACCCAAAAATGAAAATGGTGATAACAGCCAGCACTGCTCTTGCTGCAGACAAGGGAATGCTGTTTACTTTCTAGCAGTTTTGCTCACTTTGCAGAAGGAACCTGATTTGCATCCTCAAACTCAACAAGATGAATACCAAGTACACGAGAAACCAGCTGTAATCTCTGCACAGAATACCAAGACATTCAAACTTTCCACACGCCCATGACTTCATTTTAGAAACATGCATGAAACCAACACACTGCATGTAAGCCAGACTTATAAAGTAATCCATAAACAAAAATAAATTAATAAAAAATAAAAATAAATTAATGAACTTTTTAGCATATATAAAACCTCATTTTGCTTAAAGACCAAATTCCTTTACCACTTCAGGACTGGTTTGGATGTTACTAACTTCCTGGATATCCTTCTAAATAAAATACCTGAGCTGGAATTTAAAGCAACAGGATTTTATGGGTGCCACAGGCTCCCACAAGCCTTCCAAAAACCACGATATTCCTATTACACCATGGAAGAGATTCCCTTTTTTTAAAAGCCACCTAAACCCACTTTTCTGACTTCCCTGAATATATTTTTCCACCCTTTGAAGTGCGGGGGCTTTTTAAAGAAAAAAAAATATTGCTGAAGTCATTCAGATAACAACTCTGCAATTGCATCTGGCTGGCCCCTAATAGCCATTTTTAAGTCCAAGTCTTCTATGCTCTTTCTGCTTATTACTATGTATATAGATATAAATGGTTGCTAATCAAATGTATCTATTTAAACAGTATTTATTAAAGAAATGTTAGTTATTTTCCCATGTGTTTTTCAAAGTACAGTAATAAAACTTTTAAATCCTCATATAAATTGTGTTGTCTGACATCCTGATATTATGCTGATAACACACAGGTACCCTGAAGTTAAATAAGCAGCCAGTTTGGTCAGGACTCCTCTAAACTGACAAAACCATTTCAAATGAGATTTCTGCAATATTCCATATAAATGCTAATAGGTAGCCCAGCAAAACAAAGTTACACAGCTTTTTGAGGACGAAGTTCACATCAACTTCAGCCACTCACAAGGGAAGGACAAATAATCCCACAGCATCTTTTGATCTGCAAGCATGCCAGACACTGGGGTCCTCACACAAACAGACCCACGCCACGCACACAGATATTTTATATACATTAAAACAGCCATAAATAAATACACGGAGCATTGTCCCACAGCCGGGAAGTGCAGCCCCGCTCCATCCTCTAAGTTTACATCCTCGGCTTGGAGGAGACTCCAGCAGCACAGCTGCTCCGAGCTCCTCTTCCCCCATAGCACAAACCCCACGCACCCCCGAACCTCGGGAAGTCACGGCAGCATCCACACCCTCCCACTCGCCCCCTCCTCCTCCCACCCTGGGGGCTCAGGGTCTCTCTCCATCACTAGCCAAGGCTCAGTCGCCTTCCCCCCTTTTCCCGGTGTACCTGAAGGACATCCCCCACGCCTCCAAGGAGCTGCCAGGATTTCATTGTTGGCTGCGGAGCCTCTCCTGCTGCCGCGCCGGGAGGAGCCGGGAAGCGCCGGGAGGAGCCGGGCGGGAGCTGCCCACGGTCCCGCTGCCCCGCCCGGGACACGCACACCTGCGGCTCCGCGGCCCAGCGCGGACACCCGCGGGAAGCTTTAAGCGGGACCGGGCTGTTTCAAGGGCAAGCGGGCTGGACCGGGCCATGCCTCGGTTCTGCCACCCCCTCCCCCCAAATATCCCGCTGGGTCCCGCCGCAGGTGCGTCCCGCACCGCGGAGCAGATGAGGGAGGAGCGCACCTTGCGCGGCCCTCCGAGCTTGACAACCGCTGCTAAATCCCGAGCAAGGAAATGTCTGGAGGCAGCCTGGAAACGCTTGCGATGACTTAGGCGGTACAGACATTATTCACCACGGCTGCGGGACACTATTTATGACTTTCAATATGCTGCTACGGGATGTAAAAGCCCTTCTCTATATTTTCTTTTTCTTCATTTATTTTATTTTATTTTATTTTATTTTATTTTATTTTATTTTATTTTATTTTATTTTATTTTATTTTATTTTATTTTATTTTATTTTATTTTATTTTTTCTTGCCTTGCTGCATCCCTGATGGGGTTTGCAGTATATGCATTCAGTGAAATAATTGTGTTTTATTTGTAGGTAAGCACGGTGCCTCAACAAGCTCAGCTAAAAACCACAGCCTTGCAGGTGAGGAAGATGGGCAGAGGGAGAACAGATTCCATTCAGGAATTCCTTTATGGATGGATTAAATACTAAGCTCTTATTAAGGTACGAGGCATGGTGGTAAAGTTGGTACAGGCTTTGATCAGTGCTGTCTAAAAAAATATTCTTAACATTTTGTTATGTAAAATATGAAATCAAATTACTTCACTAGCACTTATCCTAAATGGTCAACATTTTCAATGATTTTTTTTCTTTATTTCTTGTGAAATTCTGAATTTGTTTTAAAATAAGAATATTGCAAGATAATTTCTAAGAGAAAAATGGACTGGAACTGAAGCAAAGCCTAAACATCTTCCTTCCACCAGAGAAGGTAGCAATTAACCCATTTGTGAAGCAGAGGAAAAAAAAACTGTTTCAGACAGCTGTTAGGAACTGACAGAGAAGCATTAGCATTACATATAGCCCCCCAAATTAGTTATTTCAGAGTGCATCTATTGATGCAACTGAAATCATAAAGAAATAAACACTTCCATAAAAGTGGAAAATCATCAGGGTACTGCTCAGAGAACTTCTCTGTATTTATTTGCATAGTACACATGTTCTATTTCTCAAAAATAATGAGAAGTCGTGTTCTTTCAATATTTACAATTATTCTGCAGACAAAAGGGAGACTAACAAACTGATCTCAGAAGGAAACCATTTGTACTCATCATTCCCTTTTTGAATACACAAGTCGAAGAATTTTCTCACATTTTTGGCAGAACAGGAGATGAAGTTTAATCACGTTCTAAGAAAATATACAAAATCCTAGATCCACCTTCTGATTTCAGAAGGTTCTCCTTGTTTTGAAGTTTTTATTGTACTCATGATCACCTTATGACCTGAAGGGAAAAGACAACTATTACCTAGACAGACTTCAGGACTGTGAAGGCATCATAATAGCAAAAGCAAAAGGTTGCAAGGGCTGGCCTGACCACTGGGCTAGTAGCCAAAAGAATTCTCAGAGCTCACATTGGCTTATTCTGTGGCCTTGACCAAATTCTTCATCTCCTCCATTTTCCCACTTGTAAAATTAGAATAATAATAATAATACTTGCAGTGCCCATCTTCTCAGTAGGGCTCTGAGGATTAATGACCCTACAGTGTTCTGGAAATTAATAAACACTGCTACACCAGAGTTAACACATGTCAGAGCACTAAAGCCCTGAAATACTGGAAATTCCAATTAAATCACCTTGGGAGTCTACACATGGATTACTAAAACACCATCTCCTACCATTTACAATCCACAAAATACTGTGGATTGTCTTACAGTTTGATTATTTCAATTATTTATCAATTATTTCAATCTGGGTTTGATCTCTGCCCAGTTGTAGGATCAAGCTGAGAATTACATGAAAACTGGCAGCAGCAGAACTGCCAGGGTGAGCTTGCAAACCCACCCTGTCCAGGGCAAGGTCACTCAGAGTTAAAGCAGTCAAAACCATCACCTCTCTCCTCCTTCAGAAACTCTAATTCTTTCTTCCAGCAATGAAAAAAGGGTTTAATTAATTATCTCATTAACAATAAATAAGGGGGAAGCACTACAAAGAAGACACTGCTGCCTCATTCACAAAGTTGTGTCAATGATGAATCAAAGTAACAGTCCAAATTTCTATATCTAGCTTAAAAAAAGAGCACAGTAAAATCCCATTTCAGTCAACAGAATGAATCAACTTGATAAAAAAAAAAAAAAAAGTAACTTTTTAGATTTATTTTCACTACTCTCTCTAAATGGTGGACAACTTTGATCTCCTGTTTCTTCCACCTTCAGATGAACAAGAGAGAAAATTCTTTAAATGCTCTAATGGTCAAATGATGCCACTTGCTCCCTTGAATCATCACCAGCATGGGGGTTTCTAAAGCCTTCTCTGGGATGCATGGATACTTCAGCACTTTTATGGAGAATAGCACATACTGGAACAACCATCTTTAGGGAGCAACACCAAGAGGTAAATCAATTCCTTATGAAGTGTTATGTTACACCAGAAGTTCTAAATAAATTTGTTTATTTAAGCTCCTACATCCTTTTCCCCTTAAGAAGGGAGCATTTTCATCTGAGCTTTTCACTTTGCAAAGAAAATGACTTCACAGAGGAACAGACCAAAGTAACCTCCTCTGAAGTGGTGTCTTGTAGTGAACAGTATGGCTTGAGTTGTTTCTAAATCTGATCCAAAGGTATGTGGGTCATACTAGAAAGATTACAACTGAAAAGCTTCAGTATATATTTACTCTTAATATCTTTAAGTAATTCTCTGTGCTATAGGAAATATTAACATGTAACAGAACCTCTGAAGGAAAAGGAAGATTGGCAAAATCTGCAAACAGCATCATGAGCAGAAGGTAATTCTGCACCTCTACATTTCTACAACTATATTTGATACAAAGCAGTGAAATGGAGTTAATTCTTTAATATATTTACATGTCAAACACATGGGGGCTCCCCATGCCTGAGAGTTACTCCTGAAATTAGTTCTTCCTCCATGCCATCTGATGACCCAGCAGTATTTCAGATAAATAATAAAGCAGATGAAAAAGTATCATGCAATTTATGAGAAACTTGCTGCCATTTTATTCCAAAAATAAAAGGCTGGGAGTCTAAGGGAGAAAACAAACTCAGTGTCTGTCATGTGTCACAATCCTAACACAGCAACCAAAGCTCCAGGAAACCTAAATCTGAGAATTTGTTTTGTTACTCTGATGCTAAATATAATATTTTGGAGAGAATCTAAATGATAAGGATTTTTATACCTGCCCTATCTAAAGACAATCAGAAAACACATTTTTTTTTCCACTCTCAACATAATTTAACATGTTCTCCAGGAGCCAGATCCTGCAAGCAGCCACAGTATTGCTAATTTTATGAGACAAATTATAAGATTACACAAAAATAAGTGGGTTTAGCATTAGACCTACACATGGGACACTCAGAAGAACCAGTGATATAAAGTACTAGGTGCTCTCATAAATTATTTTTACATATATTCTAAATGTCAGTATTTCTTCTTGCTCACAAACAGCATATATAAATAATTTTTAAGTGTTATTACCTCCATTTGAAATGCTCCTTTTGCATTATTAGTTGGTATTACATTTTTCAAGGAGATATATTGAAACTGATGTCACTAATCTCTCCTGGATGTTCTTGTTTTGGGTAGCCATACAATAACAGCTCACTAATGAGGTAAGCAGCAGGTTTAAGTGTCCAAGGATTTGCCCTTCTACACTTCTACTATAACGCTAAATGCAAAACTTTGCAAACTATGAAATGCCCCAAATTTGCTATTTTTATATAACAAAATTGTACCTAATCCTACTTGGAAAAAAGATTAAGACATCCAGCACCATCAAGAAGAAAAACATTATTTCTATACGATGTTGATGGAATTAAACTGGTACAGATCTAATAAACGTTACTTCAAACTTGGCCATAAAACAAGTTTCATGCACAAATGCTATGAAAACTTTCATGGATTAACAAGTCACCCTTGTATTCACCCCCCACAACTACAAAATTAAATGGTCCTTAATGCATATTCCACAGGATTTTTTGTACAGCCACTGCAGCTTAGAAGGTCACATTCAAAACCAGTTACTTACCCAAAGATGGAAAATAAAGCAGTTTCTGATGATGAATCAGCTCAAGGAAAAAATATGTATCTAATTGTTCTCATGTACAGGGAAATCAGAAAAAAAAAGAGGCTTTGAAAGCATCTGCTTTAAGGCTACCAACTATTTTATTCAGATTGTTGCAATGTTTAATGTGAAAGGTAGGATAAAAATGCAGCTACCAATATGAAGAAGAAATAGGTCTCTGAAAAGTCTGGAAGCAAAATATTTCCTTACGTGCTTATACATATTCACAGCCCTGCTGAAATGCTAAACTATTCACAAAAAAATACATCAATAATTAAAATCATATTTCCATGTGAACAGGGATTAATAGTTAAGGATGTAGCACGGGCTTTTCACGTTTCACTATATATTCCCTTCAAAGGTAACCTGAATCTGCTCTTCCATGTTATTCACAAGCACATAAAACCTCTTTGTTTAGAGACATTTACAAAACAACTTTTTTTTCTGTGTTGTGAATTCAAAATCTCTTCCAATTCTGACATCTTTTTTGCTTCAAAAAGCACTACTGCAAGTAAGTTCCTCAGCAAAACTGCAGAAGAGCCCCATGGCCAGGAAATTCAGATTAGGAAAGGAAGGAAGGAAAGGAAGGAAAGGAAGGAAAGGAAGGAAAGGAAGGAAAGGAAGGAAAGGAAGGAAAGGAAGGAAAGGAAGGAAAGGAAGGAAAGGAAGGAAAGGAAGGAAAGGAAGGAAAGGAAGGAAAGGAAGGAAAGGAAGGAAAGGAAGGAAAGGAAGGAAAGGAAGGAAAGGAAGGAAAGGAAGGAAAGGAAGGAAAGGAAGGAAAGGAAGGAAAGGAAGGAAAGGAAGGAAAGGAAGGAAAGGAAGGAAGGAAAAATATCTAAAACACCTGGGAGTGCAACTTCATGCCATTGTGGATCACTTCATGCAAGGTTTATCTTCAAAATTATAACTTTACTAAAAGTACTGCTCTGTTCAGGCAGTGATTTGAGAAGGAAAAACTAGATGGGAAAGTTACCCTGAGATTTCTAGAAAATATTTACCCTGGAAAGCAGGAAAAGAAACCCTTCTCCTATGTAAATCTGTGGGGCATTCTGTTAAGAAATTGGGTAAATTAGTATCTTTTATCCTGAGCTAATGACAAATAAGCAGCTGTATTTATTTTTACTCAACCTACTTCTATTATTTGCTCTCTAGATTGCAAAACTTCCCGGTGTTTGTTTGTCTCTCACATTAGACATAGGATATGTACTTCCTCCTAAAAAGTGTATGAAAATTTAAATACCTTGATAAATATAGGAAGTAAAGCACTGTAGGAATTGTTACTTGACATACTTTAAACATAATTTCACCATTTAACACCACAATCACACAAACCTGGTACACTAGGAGGTAGAAGGAAGAGGATGGGACCGCCCTTTCCAACAGTTCTTCCACCAGTTCCTGTTGGCCTCTCTCCTTAAAAGTCAAGTTGGCCCAGAGAATGTCACAGCTTGTGACACAACCACTTCCTTCTGCTCATCTGTGGCCCAACACAGTCGACTAATTAATTTTTGTAAGTATCCAAGATGTGACACTTTATATAGGGACTGAACACAGATTAGCATCACAATAAGCACCAAGCTTTTGCAGCCTCGGATTTCTCCTCTAGCAAAGTTTCCCTTTAATGTGCAAATGAATGATGCCACTCCTTATTTTGAAATAAACAGCCTCATTTTAGTCAGGATTTGTCATATATGCAGGCACTCAGAATTATACTACCAGCACCCAGAGAGCTGGCAGATAAAGACTAAAAGCCATGTAACCAAGTGCCTGCCATGATCTCCAGATGCCTTCCTAGCAGTTGCATCCCAAAGTCTTGTCTTCCACATCCATACATTAAAAGTGTCTTCATGGGCTTTCTTGACCCAATTCTAAAGACAGAATGAGTAAAAAGAGAACCTGAAGCTGTCTCAGAAATTCAAACCCAGCAAGAGCTGGGAGATGGGTTCAGCAGTGCGATTGCCAACAAGCCAAGATCATGGGCAGACTGGCACTTGGGTTGGAAAGCCAGAAAATAACTGGGAAGTCAAGGGAAACATAGTAATTAACTGTATTTTAATTAAATCATTAAAAATTTACTTTGCCCTCTTTGCAATTTTTGAGGTTAACTAAATCAAAGGTGTTTGGAGTGACTTTGTACATCACAGGCCAGACACACCAAGGAAAGGACCTGCACACACTGGGGCAAAAAGGGCTGATTTTAGTCCCTAGCACATTCCTAAGAGGAGCCTTGCTGCCAGGGCAGTTAAAATACACATTTTCCTCCACAGGGAGCTGCAAAAATACTTCAAAAATAGATGGTCCCTTAGAAGGATTCAAGGAGACCAATGTTAAGTTTGTCATCCATCAGGGAATGCACACAGAATATTTTATATCAACATCTATATATAATGTTTCCAAGAATAATTAAGGCATGATATTTTAAAAACAAGTTTCACACGTTTTTCTGACAAACTGTTGTGGACTTGTGGTGTTATTTTTAGCAGTTTCGATTGGATTTGGTAGGGTTGGAAATGTAAGGGGAAATCTGCAGTAATCAGGATGTGACACTCATTAACACTTCCATAAAATACCCCTTGGATTTGCATAAAGTCTGCAAAGATTCACTGGTGAATCTTAATATGAGATTTCCCTTGGTTTTACTCCACGTTCAGCTCCATTCATCCTCCCTCTCTCCTCTCCTGATGTAAATGATTCAGAACAAAGGGAACAGAAATATATTGAGGAACTGCAATATACATATAATTACCAAAAATCTCATATAAACACATATATAATTGTGCATACTGCAAATATTTTCCACAAAGACAAATACTACTTGGGCACCATGGCACTCCAAATCCCTTATTAAATTTGGCCATTTTGAGACAAGATTTTTAAGACCTGTCTGGAAAAAAGACATCCATGGCACAGCTCACACACAGTGTAGTCTTGGCATGTACAATATTACAAAGAGATTCTAAAGAAAATGGTAAAATAGGTGGCAAAATATTTCTGGTTCTGACAAATACAGAACTTTTAAGTAAATCACACCACATTTCTTGCTACTGTAACCTCACACAATGTGTCAAGAAATAAAAATGGATCAAGAAATAAAAAGAGATGGATCATTTATGTTTTGATTAAGAAGTACAAGTTTCTCAGGAGCCAATACTTACTATTTTTTCTTATCTGAACTATACACTACCCATTTGACTACAGCAACAGATGCCTTTACAGCAGACAATGCAATATATAATGGAAAGATCACAATGAAAAAAAAAATATATATATCAGGGTACTATTTGAACCTATATATAAAAAGACCCACAACGTGCTTGAGATAATTTCAATATTCTCTCTCTCCTTGAGGAATTCAGCAGTGAATTAATGTGAATTAAAGTGAATTAATGACAGCAAAGCACTCTGGCATTTACTGTTTTCAAGACTGCAAATGTTCCACCCAAAACTCTAAGACAAGAATAATATTAATCAAAAAAGCATTAGAGGCTTTCACAGAGTACTGAGCATCCTGATGTACTTACATGAGAACTTATGACTGAAGCAATGGTTATTATTAGACAACCACTGTGAAAATAGTCTATTAGTAACAAGAAAGGCTCTACTTTTAATTCATTAATTGAGAAGGCAGAATAATGACTCCTCTGCATGGAATTTCTCAAAGCTGTCATATACCTTTCACTAGAGTCAAGGAAAAGTTCATCACCTATTTAGGTTCTCCTTCTTTCTCAGATCCAAAGGTATACACAGTACACTGAGCCTTAAAAGACAGTGAAGCAAAGCTTCCATGAACAGCCAAATGGGTGAAAAATAAAACTGCAAAATGGAAAACATGGAAAAAGAGGAGGGCATTGTACTGCTGTGCCTGGGAATACAGGATATTTTTGGTGGGTCAAGGGAAAAGAGTGCCCAGAGCCTCACACAAACACTAACTCAGTCCTAAGTGCAGATAATTTCCATTTCTGTGACCATACAGTGATTTTTTTTTGGCACTCCTACCTCATGCCTGTGGCAATCGTGTTTGCAGCAGTGAAGAAAGTGTCCCTTGATACAACTATCAAAGGGGATGACATAAATTTGGCCCTGAAGAATCTGAATCAGTATGAATTCCTGAAAATGCAGACATTAGGGGAAAACAGAGCAAACGTTTTGGGGATGACAATCTCCTGGACACAAAGCTGGCACATAAGGAAGGAGACAGGTAGCCTGAGAGTGGCAGTACCTGCAGCCAGCTGCCAGCATCCTCTTAAAAAACCAAGGGAAAAAAACAGGGAAAGAACAGGGAAAGAACAGGGAAAGAACAAGGGAAAGAACAAGGGAAAGAACAAGGGAAAGAACAAGGGAAAGAACAAGGGAAAGAACAAGGGAAAGAACAAGGGAAAGAACAAGGGAAAGAACAAGGGAAGGACAGGGGAAGGACAGGGGAAGAACAAGGGAAGAACAAGGGAAGAACAAGGGAAGAACAAGGGAAGAACAAGGGAAGAACAAGGGAAGAACAAGGGAAGAACAAGGGAAGAACAAGGGGAAAAACCAAGGGAAGAGCAAGGGAAGAGCAAGGGAAGAGCAAGGGAAGAGCAAGGGGAAAACCAAGGGAAAACCAAGGGAAAACCAAGGGAAAACCAAGGGAAAACCAAGGGGAAAACCAAGGGGAAAACCAAGGGGAAAACCAAGGGGAAAACCAAGGGGAAACAACGGGAAAACCAAGGGGAAAACCAAAGGGAAAACCAAAGGGAAAACCAAAGGGAAAACCAAGGGGAAAACCAAGGGGAAAACCAAGGGAAAAACCAAGGGAAAAACCAAGGGAAAAAACAAGGGAAAAAACAAGGGAAAAAACAAGGGAAAAAACAAGTTTCCCAGTAGTCTACTGCTAGGGTTGAGTTTATGTTGGAGCAAGAATACACTGGGGAGAAAGACCCAGAGAGGAAAGGAAAATAGTTACTATTTTGTGTACAACATAGCACAGGTAAAATTATTTCTCTCTCTCCTGAACATCTGCTCACTGAACATTACACCTGTATTTATACACCCCTCAACGGAGAAGCAAGTACAGCACGTCTTAATTGTGATTATTTGGGAAATAGAAAAGCAACAGGGCTGTTTGACTTGCAGTGCCAGAAACAGTGGCTCTAATATTTTCTCTACAGAGGTTGGTTAAAAATCAGCTGGAAGGCTCTGACTAGCAATGCTTTGACAATAAGGTGGCATCATCTTTTAATAAGATGGGAAGAGTAAGACTTAATTTACAAAAGGTAAGACAATTTCTTATAATCCTGTGAGCCATCACACATCATTAAGTCTTTTTTCTATTATTCTAAGAACTTGGGGGTTTGGGATGATTTCACTAATTAAACTTGAAGTCAGAGCAGAATGATTTTTGGAACACTACACCACTTAAAAGATTAATCTATTTTTTATTAACATCCACATCTAGAGAAGAGGCTTGACCATCACATCAATTCTGCACTGGTGGTTTTATTGTTCAGATGCAAACACTCACACACTCAGTTACTTTTAGCTGCTCTTCATGATCCAAATATCTCCCTCATAAAAGGGTCACACCTGCTACACAGATTTCTCAATCAATTCCTTTAAGGGTTTTTTAGATGGCTGCTACCCCTACATCCCTAGAAAGTTTATCAGTATTTCAAGAGAACACAATCTCCCATTTCTGTGCTTGTTTCCATGTTTACCACACATCACCCCAAGCAAATACAGTACACAAGCAATGTTGCCTCATCAGTTATGCAGAATTTATGGAAATCATACCATTAGTACTGTTATTATGAAAACATGGAAGAGCAAAGGTAAGATTATAACTCAAAATTACCTTGAAATCTTGCAAGAAACACCAGAATAAAATAAATCTAAAGAAAAACAATAGCAAAGGCAAAACTCCATTCTCTGTAGATCACTGATTCCAAGAAAAGAACCCCACTCAGTGACTGAGAAGTGAAAATATTATCCTAACAGACTGATTTTGGAAAAAAAACTGATTAAACTATGAATACTTAAGGATGCCAGGCATATAATTTTATATCTCACTCACCTCTTGAGGACCTTATATTACACTTAGATGACCTTCTTAGGATGGCAGAAGCAAATACTGTCATGGCAAAGCATCTTAATAAATTCACCACTGCTTTTCACTGAAAACTAATAAAAGCAAACTTTGGGGCTATGTTGGCTGAGATGAGGGAAGTGCATTTTATAATTTGGTTTTTAACATCTTAGAGAAAACCTGACTGCCTTAGAAGAAGGAGGAATATAATTGCAGACATCTCTTATGATCTGAGACAGGCTGAGGAAAATCCTCTGGCTGTCTGTATCATTGAAACTCAGAGGCTTTGGAAACAGCTGAAGAATATGGAATAAATATAGAAAAAAAAAAATAGTCTCCCCAAATCTGTGAGCTGTTCCATATAAATAAAATCCTACACTTCAGCAGAGCCCTTCTACTTTTAAGGGTCTCAGTTTCCCCAGCTAAGTGGAATATAAATATATATCTGTTGTTGATCCTAATTTTCACTCACTTATAACTAAATTATCCACTAGAGAGCATACCAACATTTTCAAATACATTCTGCTTAGGTCTGCAAGTGCTAAACAAGGTCTTTGTGGCATTCAATGCCAGTTTTCTGTACGAGAAATATGCTAAACAATCTGCCATGCAAACCAGAGATAAGCAGTGTTCTTAATAAAATGCTCTAAGGAGAAAAACCTTAACAGACCATGAACTTGTAGTGAACAAATTCCAATCCTTTACTCCCTAGCAAACAGTTCTTATTCTTGATGAAAAAAAAATTCTTCTGGATTCTATACCTTTGCATGTGGATGTATTTGTAACAAAACAGGACAAAAAGAGAAAATCCATGACTGGTTCCTAGAGGAGAAAAGGAGCAGCAGTGTTGATCAGTATGCTGGCCAAGAGCTGGTTTTCTCCCTGTTCTGCAACATGTTCTGATGATGTCATAAAATTTTTACTTCCCATTAAAGAAAACCTTTTATAATTTATTAGTTCACACTGCAACAGGCATCCTGTAAAATTAATCTTTCCTTTAACAATATAAATAAAAGAATTTTTGTTTTTTTCTTATTCTCAGTCTCTCAGAACAGAAAGAGTTTAATACATATAAATGACTCTGGAATTTCTCCCTTTAAATACTTGTTTAAAATTGCTGTATTCCCAGAGGCCTTTATCAGTGCATTGATAAAGGTGTCCACAGCATCCACAATCTGAAGAGGACATCTCAGTGCCACAGGAAGACAAATAAACCCTCAGCTCTTGGCCAAATATGCATTTCAGCTTTTCCCAGTAAGCCAGAGATGTGAATCACTGATAGGAAACCAATCACAGGGGGCATTTTGTACATCAGAAAACCACAAGATTTTGGGGTATGTCTAAATCTGAAGTGGGTGCTCAGCTTGAGACACTGAACAAAACAGTCAATTTTTTTAAGTCTGAAATAAGCCCCATGTAAGAGAAGCCTTCTAAACATCATTAGTGTTTTATAAAGTGGAGAAAAGGGACAGTTCTCATTTATCTTAGTATTTTCTGACATGTCCTACGGAATAAAAACAGCAAGTGCTGGGAAAACATTTACTGTCCCTGGGCACAGCAAGCAGCAGAGTAAACTGTGAGGCTGGCAGATCAATTGACACCTATAACTGCAAACAAAGAGAAATTAATAGGTAGGAGGAGAAAACCCAAGTTCAGCAAAAAGGGATGAATACCTAGCACAAAAAAGGTGTCTTCATGAGTATAAAAGCAAACATAGATTTCCACATCACACCTTAACAGGGCATTATAATATCATATAATACAGATCACTTAAGTGCCAATTGCAAGATTAGCACTTGGTGCCATTTCTTTCAGTTTGATTTTTCAACAGGTAATAACATTTGGTAATAAGAATTGAACACACCTGTTTTTCAGCAGTTTTAATGACAATATTCACAGGACATTACCAAGCACTCTACTGAATCAAACTCTTAAACGAAAAGGTTTTTTATGCAAACAGCATGATGTTCCAGAGTTAAACTATTCTGGGAAAGGAGACCACTCTGATCATTTATCAAGGAGTTCACATATCTTGTTTTAATTTTCTGAAATCTTACCAGCTTAAGAACACCATAACTGGAGCTTTCACTTTAGGTATTAGGCTATGCTTACAGAATAAGGGAAAAACCCCAAGAGAACAAGGTGCAAGAAATACAAATGATGAGGTTTTATCAGTATAATACAACATTATGAATAACTTGTGTTACAAGTAGGTTAACCAATTTACTAAATCCTCCCCTGCACTGAGAAATATCTTTCAATGTTGATAGACTTGACTTCTTTTTTCTGCCTTTTAAAAGACACTGATGCACTCTGCTTACTGAGAGAGGAAGGGTGTAGGGATGCTGTGTAAATGGTGTAGACTTGGTAACAGACTCCAAAGTCAGCCTGGAAAATACCAGGAGCAGCCAGATCCTATTTTTTAAGCAGGTCTGCAAAGCAGGCAGAATCTGTGTCTGCTTCATCCAAAAAACTGAGCCTTTTACTGAGCTAAAGCTGTCATTTCCAGCATAAAGTGTCCAGGTTTCAGGAGCAAAACTTCTTTGAAGGTGGGGGGGAAATTTCCCAGCTGGAAATCAGGTGCTGACCCCTGGTTTATAGAGCTGCAGCTTCTTCACCTGGACAGTTTTCCAAAGTGTTTTGGCTCAGCAAGAGTTGATGAGCAGAGTTTAACACCCTGCTGGGAAAATAATAGGTTCAATATCCATGTGTGGATTGTTTTAATTCATCTGGGGAAGAAAACCCAAGGTGCAAAGGCTTATCTGAAATACATACTTTTACTACAATGTTTTGGTGCAAATAAAAATCATCCTAACTTCCCATCTCAGTTGCAGCTAGGCTCATGCTGGAAAAAAAATATTGTTATGGGAAGAAATCTGAAGCTGGTGGGCCTAAGGCTGATGTGTATGGGACACTTCTAAGTATCTTTTAGGTCTGTAATCAGGATGTGAAAGAAGCTGCAACACTGAAAAATGTTGATGCAGAGTAAGTTCCATCATCTGGAAAAAGCCATTAAAAAATTATTGAGTTAAGATTCTTCTGACTCCTCTGTCTCACACACAGAATATAAGCATAAAATTTTAATATTTTCTTCTGCCTAGAGGTGAACATTTTAATTACAGTTAAAAAAAAAATCAGATTAATGATTCAATACCGTCAGTAAATGAGTCACATAATATGCCAGCTAGCAAGGGTTTTGTTTTGCTGTTTTAGAAGTAGAGGATTATGTTTGATCATTCTTGAAATAAAGGCAAAGTTCAATGTCCCCATCACTGCTGATTTAATGCAATTTTTAAAAGTTCATCTTGTCAGTGGCTACTAGCTTAGGTTTTTTTCTACCTTTTTTCCTACTCTAAGTCTTACTGAGATGAAAATGGCCATGACTGTTGGGATGGACAACAGGTCCCTAGAAACTGAAGCCCAGACCTAGAAAGCAGACAGCAAAACCCATTAGTTGTTAAGGAATCACACAACATTTGTTGGGGGAAAGAAAGAAAAGGAAAAGTAGCTTTATCTTCTTAGAAAAAGATAGAAAAATGTAGCTTTTTATCTTTTTGTTTAAATTACCAATTTCAAACTTGCCAGAAGTGACTTAAAAGACTTTAATTTTCACACCTCCTTATCACAGGTGCCTTTTGTACACTTGAGCAGGGCTGAGCAAGAGGCAACAGGTTCAGATCTGTTCAAAATAAAACACAGCTTTACAAACCAATGGATATGGTGACTCTTAAGGTCACTCCAGAGAACTTGATGTTGTTTGGACGAGCACCCTGCAGAGATTTCCTTATGAAGAATCATTTTAAATTGCACACCTCTGAAGTAACTACTTTTATTTATTATTTAGCAGCTCCATAAAGGATCAGTAGCAGAGTAGGAACCTATTTCTGATGCAAAATCTGAGCACAGAAAACACAGAAAAGTGTTTTACACAAGGTTCATGGCTCTGTGCCACTCTGCAGGGGAGGGAGAGCCTCACTTGTCAAACACAGTAAAGCAAATCAGGGTTCTATCAATAGCATGTAAAATCACTCTAGTTCTGAAACTCTGTGCTAGGAATCCCAAGAGCTGTAATTTATCCAAAAAAACCTTGCATCTTGGAAAACCAAAAAGCTATCTTAACATGATCACATTTTTTAATAATACAGCTCAGTTCATCAGTATACAAAAATGTTGGGAAGAATTAATATTAATGAGTCCCTTTGCAATCCCCAGATTGTTATCCATCTTGGGTTTTGAAATGGAAACAGGAGTCTCATTTCTCTGAAGAATCCAGAGATATTTTTTTTATCTTAAGCTTTCCACAAATACTGCTTTTCTGTAAAATGAGAAAACCATATGTACAAGGTCATTTAGCAAGAGGAACAGAACTATATTTACAGTGATGGCACTAAAATAAACTCAAAATATACCTAGCACTAAAGATCTTCCCTTAGGCACACAGTAAAGTGGCTCTTTGCATATAGGTCATACAAAGCTTGACACAAAATTTAGGCAACCCTATACCTATATTTCACAGTTTCAATGCTTGTAATAAAGAGCTTAAAGAATTGAACTGTATGTGCTTCAGAATCTTAACAGCAGGTTTCAGAACAACAAGAAATAGTGGTGTAAAATAGTAAAAGCCAAAGGACAACCTAGCCAGCCCAGACAAGCAGACAGAGTCCAAGGCATGTAGTCTACTTATTGTAATAGTAAGACAGTATTTTGCAAAACAAATTGAGAATGATACACTAGAAAATTGTTACTTTACTGCTGCTGGTTAAATGATGGCCTAACACAGCAGAAAAATCCAACCTTGTCACAAATTGTTGCCTTCAGTCCAAGTGCTGAAAGGGGAGGGGAAAAGGAAAGAAGAGCAGGGAGGGAAGAAAAAGAGAAAAAAAAATACATATATCTTGTAGATAAAAGCACCTACTCCCGGTTTAGCTCTGGCATAATAACTCTTCTCCAAGCACAACGTAAGGGAAAGTAATTTCATAGTCTGGTTTTAGTAGGTGACTGAATATATGGATTCCATTAACTGAATCCAGAGCTCTGGAGCCCATTCATTTGCAGCAATCCCATGGCTGGCAGGGCTGGTGCTGGTATTTCTGAAGCAAAAGGGCCATAACTGAACAGCCCTTTGGGGAGGGGGAGTTTCTCAGCATTATTATGAGAAGCTAATGGAAATATTGATCATGGTTTTGGGGGGCTGGTTAGTGGTCTATGCAAAGTTACCTGAAGTGTGCTTTGGGATGGGAAGATGTCATTACTGATGTTTGGGGTTGAAATGGTATTATAAAATGCCATAAATAGCACTGGGGATCTGTGGGATGTTGAGTCCATCACTTGAGGCTGTCGTTGTCCTATGTTATTTTATTTTCTTGGCTGCAGAGCAGAACAGGGAGTGGAAAGAAGGCAAGGATGTCACTCACCTGCCCCACAGACACAAAGCCACGGGGTGGCCAAGGCTCAGTGAGCTGGGATGGAATCCAGCAGAGCTGCAGACACAGTGACAGGGATGACAAATGGGGGAGAGTCATGTGGCATCTGTGCTCCTGGAACAGATGGAAGAGGTCCCCAATCTTTGGGAAGCTCTGTGGTTGTCTGAACCTTTGTTTTGCTCCCACGCTTAAAAGAAATCCAAAGGAAGACTGGAAAATGTCACTTGGCTCTTATGACCTAAGCCTGTATTCCTATGTGCCATTTTTTTCCTTAAAAACCATTGCATTGTCCTCTTCTTCAATGGTTCACCATTTCATTTCTATTGCTAATGACTGTCAGACAAAAAAAATCTTGAAAGAGACAAAAAAAATTCTTGAAAGAGACAGTAACAGAATATGGGCTTTTTTCCTTCTTTCACTCAGCAGTGAATGTGCCATGCCTAACACCATGGAATTAAGTGGAGAAAGACACCCAAGCAGTTTATATTACTAAAGTAATTGAATGCTGACAGACAATAAAAACAATAGTTGTGTTTTGCAGCAATAAGAATCTCTGCATCTTCACACTCCTCTAAAAGGATGCAATTCGTACTTGGGTACCAGAAATGAGATACCAACTCATCAGCTGTAGTAAAGGTTGAGAAACTGGTCTCTGGCTATGAATATCCAGCATTTGAAGGGCTTAATTTATTTTCTTTATTCAATGTTATTAGGTTTTGGTGCTGTTCTGCAGCATATCAAGTCTCTACAAACCACAGTATCACTACAGCTCATCTATAATAACCTAACTATCTGGAGCTCATTTCATCTTTTGTATGAAGTCAGGAAACTCAATTACTAAGTGAGAAAAAAATTGAAAAGCCAAAACAATGATGTAGAACCAGTGTCAGGGTGTCAGTGAAGCTGCCACAGCTACTGCTGTGTGGAGCTGAAGCACTTCAGAAATTTAGAACATTCAAAGCAACCCATTACCAGTCCACATGCAGCAGCACAGGACCAGTGCACAAGGGCAAGAAGGCCCAGGTTTGACCTATCTTTTCCTTGCCACTTTATTTTCTTATCTCAAATGAGATGTTATTTGTGTATTTAGATCTGCACACTGGGTTTTTTTTTTTTCCCAATCTCAAAATAAGCACTCTGTTTGTTAAAGCCTCTTTACAGAAAAGAATAAGAATATGCAACACATGCATATGATAGGGCAATAAACTGCAGAAAGAAACAAGTCTCGGTATTTAATGGCATGAATAATGAATTAAAAATTATGTTTAAATTAAGTAGAAGGTCACAGAAAAAGCCTCAAAGAAAGGTAGTTAAACGGACATTAAAGGAAGATTTAAATAGGTGATCTTTTAGTATTCTAGCAAAAACTGTCTGTCTTTCACTATTTATTTAAATTAAAATACCACTCCGTGACTGACCTTTTTGACATGGCCTGGGGGAGCAGGGTATGATCTTGTTAGGAAAGAAATGATATTAAAAGAGCAATACTATTAAAGAGCAGAAGATGGAACCCACAAATTAAAATCTGTTTTCTTAGGAAGATTAACTTTTATGAAAAGGCCATCTTCTCAAGAGAAGAAGCTACTGCTGCTACCATCTTGTTAACTGCTTTACAAACTCTGTTAATAAAGGTTGTTCACAGAGTCCATAAAACCAAACATACCAGATAAGCCACATCACAGGGGGTTCTTTCTGAGACTGTCCCTTAATTTCAGCATTGGAGCAGAGATGGAATTCCCTACCTGCCTTTTCCTGAACAGAACCTTCCACATTGTACTTCAACTCAACACCCCAACTTCTAGATATTTATCAAGAGGTTAAAAATCCTCCTGAAACACAGGGCAAGACTTCAGCATTTGGAAGAGGTCAGAGAAAGACATGTGAGACTGTAAGGCAGTGGTTACAATGCTGGAAAGAGCTCAACCAAAGAACTCATCCATGGTTATCTAAAAACCTTCACCTGACTTTGGCTCTCCAGCATTAGAAGACTTTGAGTCACTCTCCAAAACCCTTCTTTCTTTAATTTAAATACCATGGATCTCTAGAGACAGCCAGACATGGAAATGACTAATGGCTAAACTCCCCAAGTGTTAAACAGCCAAATCTAATTAATGATTTACTATTTTTAAGAAGTTTGAACAGTGGGTGAGTGCTTACACCTCCACGAGCCAAAGGGCTCTGGGCAGGGTGTGTTACAGCTCTCCTTAGCAATTTTTTCATGGTGAAAAGAGCTGAGCTGGTGCCACACTCACCATCACTGTCACCATGGCAGAAGCAACTTCCAGGTAATTAGAACACTGTCATTTGCAAGTTACACACTTCACTGCTCCAAAATGGGGTCTTTTGTCAGTAAATTTCCATGTGGGTTTTAATCAATTGAAGCATCACAATTATGGTTTACAGGAAATACATTTAAATCAGATGCCTGGCAAAACCTGGGGGAAGCTAAGTCCTTGGCTTTACTGATCTTGTCAGGTGTATCAGTTGGTACCTTACTAATTAAAGATGAAAGACAAGAAGAATAAAATACATTCAATGAAGCAACCAGTACCTTGTGGCATGAATAATGTTATTAAAGGGCACACTTCAAAATAAAGGTGTACAGGAATCACATCCTACCCCAAGAAATGCCAGATTAAAATCCTCCATTCAGATTGTTTAAATTTAGAGTGACCAAACACCCAAAAATCTAAAAACTGAGTCAAGGCTACAGCTTTTGTAACTCCTTTGTGAGCCAACATTTAATTGCTGCCATGAGGGCAGAACCATAGATGAGGATATCTGGTGTTCTATAATGTTCAGAGCAACAGACATCAAATCCATGGTGGGGATTAACCATGGATACAAGTATTAACAAGTATGGCACTCATAAAAACTCAAAACTGAACTTGTTTACTGTTCTCTCAGCATGTCCAAAATTCATTACCTTGATATACTTATAAAATCTACAAAATCCAACAATTAACTTGCAAATTCACCATCCAGAAGATTAAAGATACCCTGCCATTTCAAGGCTTTATCATTTATGATAGGCAACTCATCCATTTATCATTGGTTCATTGGTTTAGACTTGACCACAGTAAGGACAGGATTCAACAAAGTCCCCTAAATCTTTCTATACAGGACAATCATGAAGAAGTGAAAAGAAAAGCATACAATAATGGGAAAAAAAAATAATACAAGGTGAGTTCATATAAGGAATATCAAACACAAGGTCCCATACAATTAATATGCTAGTAAGTTTTTAACACAAAATCCAAAGCAAGTCATAGAGAATGGAAATGAAGGGTATCACTTTTTTCTCAAAAATTACTTCAGGAAGGCATAACTGCTCATTTTACAGTGATTTTACAAATAGATGCCCTTTAGATAATTATGGATACAAAGACTTTCCAAGTTTCTAAAACGAAACAACTAAAATCCTCAAAAAACCCTAGTGGAAGGTCAAATCTTGAGAAGTAAATGTTCACATTTATGTTCAATGTCAACATTTATGTTCACAGACATACTTAAATATAAGGAAATTTTTCATGGGAGTGACCTTCTCCTCAATACTGAGGATCTGCACAAGTGCAAACAATAATCTACTTAATTATTATAGCTTTACTGCTTGCTTCCCTAATAAAGCAACCATGCTACAAACAGAGATATTCTACTCTAGTTCTGCTTAGCTTTGATACCACATTAAATCTCTAGTTTATGTAGTCTTTCCACAAAAAAAACCCAGTACCAACTTCTCACAAAAACCAGCCCAGATTTATATTTTAATCCCCCTTTGGGTGTTTTTTCTTCCCCAGCATCAGATCTATAAGAGGAACATCTTAGAGAGACAACTTAGGGCACTGAATTGAGATTCATAGCTACAGTAGTGCTAACACCAAAGTGAAAGTAGCTGCTTTATTTCTTAGGTTTTTTCTCTATTAAAACTGTTCTTTCATTCAGACCTCCTGGTATTTATTGCAGCTCTTTTCCTAGCAGGCAAAACTTTACTTTTACCAAGTGGACTTACTATTAAGTCCAGTTTACAGCAGCCAAAGTGTAATAATAAAATTCACTCAGCTTTGCCAGGAGGGCATAAATCCAGCAATGCTTTGTGAAGGCTTTACAGGAGGAAGAAATACACCAATTTCTGTTATTTCTACCCTGCTGGCTCCTTTTTTTCAGTCAGGGCTAATGACACTGCAGAGGGCTTTTCCATGCAGGAACTGATGCCACTAACATCCTAATGTGCCTAATATTGCCTTCATCTAAACCAGAGTCACCCCATCAGTCTCCAGTGACACAGGGTGTGACATCTATGTGACACTGAAGTTTACAAACCATTTTCAAGCCTGACAACCATTAGGCCCAATTTTCAACACTATGGAGACATTAAGAGTGCTCTGGCCCATCATCCTGGCTGGCATTTCAGCTGTGGATTGTACCAGCTAGTGAGTGGGTTTATTTACATGTCCAGGCCTTCATGCAATTAAAATTCAACAATATCTTGGCAGAGGATCAAGCATCACAAATCTGCAACCAAACCTTAACATTTGAAAAGTGTCTCCTTCCTCACAGGAGGTGATGGATGCTTCACCATTAACCATCTATGTGCCTCTACTTTCTGAAATAAAACATTGACAAGTCCTTTAAAAAATGCACGAGATAAAATATATACAAAATACAGGCTGAAACACTGTATTACAGCTTGAAGCTGTTACACACAAGCTCCCTTTTACCATTGCCAAGTTAAACTGCATTTTATTTTTTTGCTTCTGCTTCCTCTGCAGCCCAAGATCAGCAGAAAAAGCTCCCTCACTGCTAATAACATCCTTCTCCTTCCCCCAAGAGTAGCACAGGTATCTAGGTCACCATAAGGGGATAAACTGCTAATAAAATAGTTCTGTCTTCCCCTTAGGATATCTCTTTTTCTGGATTCCAACTGGGCTATGATCCTGGTTTGGTTTTAGCTACTGTGAAGCCATTTTCCCCACTTCCAGCTCCTCACACCACAACCACAATGGGAATTTACTAAAAGTTAAGGAGAGGATTTAGGTAATTTAAAAGGAGGGTTAAATCTGGTGTCTCAGACCACAAGTCACATGCTTTGATGATTCTGAGAGCATCTTAACTCTCAGCATCAAGACAGGTGAAGAAAACATTTGGAAACTAAGGGCACAAAACTAATGAAACCCTAAAGAAGGACAGTAGAAATCAGAGGAAACTTCTTGAGGGCTGGCTGACAGTGCTGATAATTTCCTATAAGAAATTTGGTCTGTGCATATGTGAATATTTAATATGTATTTGGTAAAGTTTACAATTCATTTTTACTTGGGAAAAAAATGCATGACTACACTATGAAACTTGCTTAGTGCTTAAGGAAAAAAAATTGACTACAATTTGGTGTGAAAGCCATTAATTAGTGTCTATTTCTGAATATCCAAATATTTATTTCTCATGATACAAGTATTTGAAGTGTCAGGTGAATTACCTAAGTGCTTTAAAAATAAAGAAGCCCAAATATATATTTAGGACATTTATTGGCCTTGCACATGAATGAAGCAGAAATGGACTATGAAGTGTTTCATAAAAAAATATAAGTTTGTTTCTACATACCTAGACACTGAGAGAGAGGGGAAAAGACAGCAACATCTTCATCTCCCCAGGAGTATGATGGAATCAAATCTTGTTTTTGAAGTGAGGTAATGCCCAGCATTTTCATAACTTTAAAATATGTTTCACAAACCAGCCATTTCAGCATAAAAAGTTGGTTAACCTTGCAAAGGCAGAGTAATGTTCCAGCACACTTCAACCTTAGCATCAGTGACTACACAAATCTCACCAAAGCAAAACCAACCAGGAGAGATGAACTGCACTGAAAGTGTCCCCATGATCATGTCAGTAAGCAGCTGGAACAGAAATGAACTTATTGAATATACTGTGTAAGAAATAATTTCTTCAGAGTCTCAATGCAGCTTTGGTTTGAATGCTAAGATTTTTTTTTCCTTTAGAAATTATTTGTTCTTTAAAGAAACAGCTAGGAATCTGTTTCATACACCTGAGATTACTTCTGGCTTTTAAATGGCTTCCACACAGCTCAAGTCTCTCCAGTTCTTTGAAACACATTCCAAGTCAGCAAATAGACAGAGATGATGAAAATGCAGCATTGTGCCCTTCAGATCCTCTGTCATTTGGAATCTGAAGTACAGAACTAATGACAAGGGCACCTAGGGAACACAAAATGCAGAACGTGCAGAAACCAAGGCATGTTCTGTTCCTTAACTGTTAGTACAATGAAATACCTGGCATTTCATATTTATCCATTAAAACATGAAAATTATTTTAAATAAAAAGTACAATGAGAGCAGCTGCCTTCATTCACTGAAGACAAGAATGAAGTAAATGTAAGCCTGGTATTGCCTGGAGGCACAGAGTCTGCTCCCTGAACACATAACAGTGTTTCTTTCAAATGGATTTATGTTTGGACAGCCTAACCTCTTGATCCCTCAAAAAACCAAGCCTGGGATTAACACTCCATTCACACATGGCCTCGTGTTCTGCTGTGCCTGCCCAGCCAATACAACCTGGGACACATCTTACCCCTCCCATGTGAACAAAAATGCCTCCTCATGCTCCAGAAAGCAGAACCTGGGACTGGTGTGATGGTGGCAGGAGATGTGGTTTCAGTCTCACCACTGAGCTGCATCAAACTGAGAGCCAAAGAAAAGTCCTGATGCTGTTGTGCCTCATCTGCTCCTCCCTGCCATATCCATCAGATTGAGACAGACAGGAAAAAAAAAATAATTCTGGCAGATGTGACCTTGTCTGCTGCTGCTGGAGCTGAGTCCCTAGGAGCAGCTGTAGCCCTGCTCAGCAGCTGTGGTCCTGGCAGAGCCCCCGTGGCTGCTTGGCCACCATCAGCCCAGGCAATGGGACTAATGAGGGCCAGCAAGTAAGGAGGGGGAATGAAACCCAAATTACACACTCAGCAACAGCTAAAGAGTCATCTGCCATTGATTCAGCATCACACTGGCAAAGCATCCTGCTACCCTGTCAAGTCTCTTTTGTTAAGCCTACTGGTGAAGAAGAGAAAAACATCAGGCTGGGAGAAAAACTTTCTTTCCTGAAAATAGAGTTGGACACGGTGTAAGGATTGGCATCCTGGTAATGCAGAGGATGGATAGGAAAATAAAAAAAAAAAAAAAAAAAAAAAAAAAGGAAGATTTGGTGCACAAGAAATACTCAGGACAGTTTAGCATCACACAGACTCAATTGAGCTGGAGCATCCAGGAAACCATCATGCTCACCATCAGAAGATGTTAGATAGAAGATGCTTCCCTACATTGTGAAACTGGGTGAGAAGTGCATCATTCTGGTTTCTGCAGCCCTTGAGATGGGTCAGGGCCCAGAACTGAGCTGTTTCACAAGAACTACATGGAGTAACACTTGGTTCTGACAGAGGAATCTCTAGGCTGACCTGGCTTACAAAAATCCTCTGCTAGATGCCCTCAACAATTGGCAAGGTTTCCTGTGCTCTGTCCCTGAACACACAAAGAGTTTCTTTCTTCTTTTTTCCCCTTCCCAGCTCTCCTCATGTCCTCTCCTTTTCAGCGTAGGGCATTAGTATTCACCAACTGTGTCTTTGAAAAGGTTTAATCTCCTAGCAATTACTGATATGAGAGCTTCATTCCATGTACAGTATGATAAATATTGCAGAGGTCTCCCAGCTGTTCTGAGCAGGTTTAATCGAGGCGCACACACACACACACACAACATGGGGATGATGCCCCAGTGGCTCATGGCTGCCTCTTCACAAGGGCAACTGCAGAGAGGGACAGAGAGGCTGCACTTGCCTTCAATCTGATCTCTGGAGTCAGAGCTATAAAGCAGAAAACCTCCTAAATGCCAGAGTTTCTGTTCAAACTGATGGTGGATCAGTACAGGCCACATCCACATTGCCCACTGCTTTGGAATAATAGGTCTAAAATCCATCTTGATTCTAAAATCCCAGTCCCATTCAAGGTGCTGAAAGCAGGGAGGTCCTACATACTTAATTTTGATAGGAAAAAGATTGTACTTGGTGTCTTGGAAAGCTTTGTTATATCTGTGAATGCTACTGGATCAAGGAGAAAAATGTTCCAGGTGCCATAGCTTATGGGAATAGGGCTGAAGACAGAACACACAGGTCATGCTTTACAGAAACCATTGCTGCCTCTCATTTGCAAGAAAACTGCATTTAAGGTGGTTTATTTACATCTCAGAACACACTGCACTATTTACAGGAATTTTCAATGACACTGAAATGAAAAAGAAATTAATTTCAGAACTGAGTTCCAGCAAGTGTTTCAAATTGGAGGCTAAGCCATAACTTCAGTCTCTTCCTACCATGTAAAATGGTACCAAAAAGACACAGGTTGTCTTTGCAGCTGGTCTAAATGGTAGGAGAGTACATAAATCCTTTTCAACACTACATCTCCATGGCCCAAAGAAGACATTTACACCATTACTTGTGTATTTTGAAATCAAAGCAGGCTGCACATGCCTAAGACATTTCTGAGCACACCACTTCTACCCAGTTTTTGTGCAAACAGCACTTTCTGTGCTGGCCTCAAGTGCTCTTCCCTGCTGGGTGACCTAACAAGCTAGGATACAAATTTCTACAGCAAGGAGAGCACAAGAACCAGACTTAATTCCTCTGCTCTGTGTTTGAATTCAGAAGTTCTGGTGACCAGGAGTAACATTCAGCATGACAAATAATTTAATGAACTACTAATTCAGAGCTGACCTTCAGTGGAAGTACTGTTTAATTACCCAGTTCTTCTGAAGTCAGACATAAAAATGCTAAACCATTTCTGAACAGGTGGAGGAGACACATGTTAATTTTAGTAGCAAAGGTCACTACATACGTAATTCTGCACTTTTTCCTGGCATCCCTGCTGCCAGAGGATTACTGATGTATGTCTAGAAAGACAAAGAGAAGGAAAAAGCCTTCGATTTCTTTCAGCTTCAACTCAGCCAAGTCTTGTCTCTCGCCTCCTTTTTACACTCCTTATAGAAATAAGTCTAAATCCAGCATTGAGAGAAGAAATGAATTTTTTTGTAAATTCAAATAGTAAAATCAGAGCAGTGCCTACAATAGGGGGAAAGTATTCACAGGCTCTGCTTTCCTACTTAATGTACAGTTCTGTTTACTTCAGAGCAGACTTAAGGGACATTTCAGTCCAAGTTTGAAAAAACTCCACAACAAACAGCACTCATTGAGCAGGAAAGAGAACTAAGTAAATTAACTCATGCTCAGCAATCAGACTTGTTAAAATTCCTCCTCTGAAAGCAACGATCAATTTCTCCTTTCATCTGTGAGCAGGAGATGTGAACCGATAACTCTGCAGAAAAAGAAAGCCTGTCCAGATTTATCTTATCAGAATGAAGAAGCAGACTTCTTGTTCTACTGCTATTTTTTTAATCTTTTTGCCTGAGGAAGTGTGAAAACAGCCTGAAGAAAAAGCCAGCTCTAACAATATTGAGCTTATTCTCTCCCACTCTGTTTATTCCTTCAGGCTTTGATGCTGTTCCAGAAGTATTAAAAGTAGCCCAGTAACAATATGAAGAACCTATCAGAAATAAGCTCCTTACTACAATGTACTAAGTACCTAAGGTACCAAAACCATCTCTCCTTCCAAATTATACTTCACTTGTTTCTTTGGTGGTGAAAAGGGAAACATTGGGAGCATTTTAAAGCTTAAGAAAAATGCTGCAACTCTGCACTTTCTTTTAGGGTTGAGAAATGCAGAGGTTTTTTCCTAAGGGCAGAGATGTTGGTAGTAGCAGTGAATAAGCTTGACATGTGTAGTGGCATTGGTTTGGTTTGGTTTGGTGACTTTTGGTTGGGTTTGGGTTTTTTTGAACCAAAAACTGCCTCAGAAGTGGCAACATAATGTGAAGCATTCCCAAAGAATTCCCTGGGAACACTTACAGCTGCTGCTTGGGGCTCTATGAATGAAAGAAACTGAAGGGTTGTTTTTTTCTTTTTCTTTCCCCAAAATAGCACAGACCAACTCTCATTACCTAAACACTACATCAGAGAGAAGCAGTTCTCCAAGAAGTGTTACAAGAGGTCAGCAGCCCCTCAGCTTTACACACCAGAGCTTGGTAGGACAAGTCAAACATCCCATTCTCAGTGACAGGATTGCTTCACAGGGCTTGCATTTCTTTTTTCTTTTTTTTTTCAGTACAGGAAATAAAAATAAACACCAAAAAAAATTAAAATGAAGACTATCAGAGTGCTCCTAGAAGATGTAAACTACATAAGACATGTTAAATTTGTTGAAAATCACTTTGTATTATTTAACTGGCTGCCTCCTTTAGCAGAGTAAACACAGACAGGATGTCAGGCTGGAGGTAAATTTCATGCCTTGTTGTCACAGAAAGGCTTCTGGCATCCAGAACAAAAAATGATGCCAGATAAATCACTGTTCTTGTGGAATCTCTTGACTAAAGTCTTTCTTGTCATTTCCCTGGGCATGGGATCCTTTCAGCACTCTGCTTTTGAACCCTTGGCTATCATGGGCTACCTGCTTTAAATATAAAAAGTCATGATTTCAAGGTCTTTGTTGCTGGCAGTTTTTTTTTTAAAAAGGCTCTAGGAATGGGAAAAGAGAAGGCACCAGTTCTTTTCTGACTTCAGTGCTGAGATTCAAACCCTGTGTCTCACACAGAGCTACCAAATCAGAGCTACCTTTCCAGCCCTCTCCTCAGCACTGGTTTTGTACCCCTGTATTTTAATTATTAATTGCACAATCAAGACACATTAGGGCAAATTGATGCAAACAAAATCTAGCTTAAGAAAAAAAAATGTTAATTTTGAGTCAGATAAGGTGTCTGATCCATACAAACAGTGAAAAAGAGATTATTTTCATATTCATATTTCAGGCTTTTACTACCAAAAGTTGTTTAAGCTTCAGTAGAAAACACCAGGAAACTGAATGCTTTAGATGTGTGGGCTCCTCAGTGATTAATGGTTCTGTTGAGGCTCTGATATTACTGCTCCAAATCAACTACTGGCTCAGTGCTTCCAATGGAACTTCTCTTGTTGTTCTGCAGGCACTCAACCCTTTAGCAAGAACAGCATTGTGATTCAAGCCATCCCTAGGTCGTGGAAATTAATATACACATTCTGTTCTACTGTACTAAATCTGCCAAAATAAAATTCTTTCAGTAACACAGATTACTCTAAATCATGTTTGCACTGAAACAAACATGAGAGAGTGGGAAAAATAATTGAGCATGGTCTTTTTCCTAAATAGGACCAGATTATTAGTGGTTATGTTAAATACAGACATTCCCATCCAAGCCATTAACGCATGCTTAAAATGCATCAAAAATTCAGCAGTTTTTAAGTTCAACCTGGGAAATCATATTTTACAGGTAATATATATAATAATCATGTTATTAATTAATAATCATCTTATTAATAATCAATTTTGTTTGATCAAATTTTGATTAATGATCATATTATTAATACTCAATGTATTAATAATCAATTAATAATCATGTTTTACAGGTAATATATAGCACAGCACTGTGAGATCATAGGCCACCAGGCATGAAAAAGACAGAAATTTGTCTGTTTTGTGCACATCACCATAGATCAGAGTATTTCAGAGTTCCCATGAAGTTTTGATTTATTCTTATACCAGATCATAGAATCATAGAATAGAATCATAGAATAGGCTGGGTTGGAAGGGACCTCAGACATCATCGAGTCCAACCCTTGATCAACTACCGCCACAGTCACTAGACTATGGCACTGAGTGCCATATCGAGTCGCTTTTTAAATGTCTCCAGGGACGAAGAGTCCACCACCTCCCCAGGCAGCCCGTTCCAATGTCTGATCACCCTTTCCGTGAAAAAATTCTTTCTAATATCCAATCTGAACTTCCCCCGGCACAACTTGAGATCCTGCCCTCTTGTCTTACTGAGAGTTGCCTGGGAAAAGAGCCCAACCCCCCCCTGGCTCCAACCTCCTTTCAGGGAGTTGTAGAGAGTGATGAGGTCTCCACTGAGCCTCCTCTTCTTCAGGCTGAACAGCCCCAGCTCCCTCAGCCTCTCCTCATAGGATCTGTGTTCGAGTCCCTTCACCAGCCTGGTTGCCTCCTTTGGACCTGTTCGAGGACCTCAATATCCTTCTTGAACTGAGGGGCCCAGAACTGGACACAGTACTCAAGGTGTGGCCTTACCCGGGCTGAGTACAGGGGCAGAATCACCTCCTTGGACCTGCTGGCCACGCTGTTCCTGAGCCAGCCCAGGATGCCATTGGCCTTCTTGGCCACCTGGGCACACTGCTGGCTCATGTTCAGCTTCCTGTCAATCCAGACTCCCAGGTCCCTTTCTGCCTGGCTGCTCTCCAACCACTCTGTCCCCAGCCTGTAGCGCTGCATGGGGTTGTTGTGGCCAAAGTGCAGGACCCGGCACTTGGCCTTGTTGAACCTCATCCCATTGGAGTCAGCCCATCTCTCCAGTCTGTCCAGGTCCCTCTGCAGAGCCCTCCTGCCAGCATCTATGTGCAAGACTTTGACCTCCCATTTTGGGTGTGGAGATGAGAAACTGGTGAAATTGGCAGTACAGAATGGTACCCACTTTGGTACCAAAAATATCCACTGCCTAAAATCAAAGAGGAGAAAGCTTTTTTTTCATATTTGGATTTCTATTGCCTGTCTCTCTGCTATGTGACAAAGGGAAAAAAATCCTAAGGCAAAGCACTCCCTGTCTCTCACACAAAAAGACACTAATAGCACAACCTCACCATGGTGCCTGGGTTCCTATAGTTTTATCATTAAAGATTTTGGTCAGTCAACTGTGGTGGTAATTATCACATAAATTAACTGAGAGAAAGGAAAAAAAACAGAATGTAAGACAAAATCTCACCTCCAGCAGCAAAGTGTAGGACTTCATTTTCCAGCAATATTTTCAAATCTAACACCAATGATGAATGAAGTTTTTTTTTTTTCTGGAATGTTGCTTGGGTTACAGAAAGAAAAGCCTATTAGTCAGTGCCATTTACCCCCTGGTCTCCAGCTTTTATCTGCTGACCTGTCACAATAAAACAATTCTGAGGATGTATTTTCAGATACAGGTGATTAGCACAGCAAGGAAAGCAGCTGAGTGAAAATTCTTTTTCAGATAAGTGTTGCTTGCCAGGAGTGTAGTCAGAAGGAAAAGCCAAGAACTTCTCTAGCTTGGCTTAAATGCATTCGTAGTGCTTCAACTTTTCTTTGGGTTGGGGTTTTTTCAGATTCTTCTTTTAGATACGAGTATTTTGCTTTAAAAGAGTTCAGAACCCACTCATTTCCACAAGGAAATGGTATCTTTTCCATGCATTCAGCTGGCAATGCAAATTTCCATATCTTGTCTTTAGAGAAGTGTTTAAATAAGGGCAGATGGCACCTGTAGATTTCACTACTCCATTCTGTACCTCCAAGACAAGCTCAAATTTTTTTATTTTTTATTTTTTTAAATAAAAAAAGATCTCCAGCAATAGAGATCTCTCCCAGATACTAAACGATGCTCACTACTGGGACATTTGCATTGCATTTGTTGTCTGGTTGAGGGTGTTTTCTTCTCATTTAAATTCAAATTAAATTCATCCAGCACACAAGGAAAAAATTCAATTTCATTACTGTTCAGGAACAGATGTTATGAGACACCACTAGGAAGGGCAGTTGCTGGCATAACAAAGGGTTGTGACTATTAGTGAATCCAGCCTATTCTTCCTTAAAACACAGGCAAATCACTGCTGAACCATTATACCATCAGAAGGGGAGGTCCAGCACAGTGAAATCAGAACATATAGAGTTCTGTGACATACATGAAAAGCAATGTACTGCTGGCTGCCCATCAGAAGCCTTTGGAAGCTAATTAAAATAAAATAAAATAAAATAAAATAAAATAAAATAAAATAAAATAAAATAAAATAAAATAAAATAAAATAAAATAAAATAAAATAAAAATTTGGAAGTTATACATTAAAACATTTGTCACTGTCCCTACCTATACCATCATTAGAGACACAGACTTTGAAATGGCATATTAAAGAATTCTACATAAGAAGAAGAAAACTGATTGCTGACATCCCATTCCTAATTCTCCTGTTCCTATTCTATGCAATTGAATTCTCAAACATCTCCCAAGTGACAACTACTGCATTTTTCTTTTAGTTTTATTTGCCCCATGCCCAGAGCAGCATGAAGATTCACTGACATCCAAGCTGGCTGAGATTGGCCATGATGGGAGATAAAGCAGTGAAAATCAGTGAATAAACTTGTGAAATTGGGTAAAAACTGGGCAAGCAAAGACAGAAGCACCACACAAAAAACCCAAACGTAAATCAGACCCCCAAAACTTGTAGCAGCACCTGAGGCTGGTGAATTAATCCAATTCAGCATCTCAGATCATATATTAAAGTTCTCTGAGGTTGCTTTCTGTCCTCCCAGCCTCTTGTCCTAACACTGAGCCCACTGGGAAGTGGCAGAAGCCACTGGGAGATATTTTTCTCTTTTACACCTAAAAATGACTTGTGAATAATGTGCACACCTTACAATGCTCGTTGCACAGCCTGCTGGGATTACCTGTCATTAACTACAGGAAATTCCACAATTAAATTAATGGAACAGCCTGAAAAAACACCTGGAATTCTGTCTCAAGCTACACTGCAGTTATGATGATTTTAGTTTACTTTCTGCATGAACAAACTCTGCAACAGAACCAAATATCCTCAGAAAAATGCTGTCAAAGGGAGTCATGAAAAGCAGAGGCAAAATCAAAACCACAGTTCCTGCTTTCCTGTTGCCAGAAAGAACTTTTTTCACTAGTTTTATATTGATGCCATGAAAGAAACCAGCCAGCCCAGATCAACACACAAAACAACTACATCTTCCTGGGGGAAAAATGATGCATGAAGATGGCTTCCTGCATACAAAGGAGAAAATGAAGGCCACAGGCATCCTCTTAACAAACACACTTAGAGAAAAAAAGCCAAAAGCAAATCAAACAAACAAAAAAACCCACAGAAAACCCCCAAAAAACTCCACAACTGGATTGTCAAAAATAGGTTTGAATATATTTTCTACATTATTAGATTTCTCTATATTCATGTAAGTATTCTGGTTATAGAAAAGAAATTACTTTAATCAGATAGCTTGACACTCAACGTAGCCTCTTTCTGGCCACAGTTGACAAGCATCTTTCAGGAATTACTTTAGTTTCCTACCCTTCCCCCCATCCCTGGTCCCTAAAATAACAGAATCAGGTATTTTCCCTTACAGGCAGCTATTTCTAGCCCCACTAGAAGACAGGATAGCAGCCCAAATCTTGGCTCCTGTTAAGCTCTGGCCAACCCAAGTGTAGATAATCTTAAAAGTCAGGGATGCAGCAATAACTGATTTATCCAAGGCTCAGAGTTCACCTCAGACAGATGTTCTGGCAAAGCACTTAAAAGAAAAACACTTAAAAGAAAAACCAAAAAACCCCAATAAACAATATCAACATCTACTCAGAGACCAGTAGTTTACCCTTAAATGTACTTCTAACAGAGAAATGGCCTCTCCTGAGTGGTTTTCTTCTCTTAAGTATTTGCATTTGTTCCATTTTCCTTCCCATTCCTGTGACTCATTCCCTTGCTATCCCACCTCACTTATTTGGCTGGTTGCTTACTAGCTACAGCTTATTTGCACTTAAAATAGTAATTATGTTTCATCTTAACTAAATAATGAGGCTAATGACAGCAGGCATCTTTCTGTTGATTCAATAATGCATCACGGCTAATATCAACATGGCAAAGTCTGCTTATTTAGCAATCATTAGTAAAGCCTTCCAGAAAATTGCCAAGTTGGCTAATAAGCTGAATTCAGCTATAATAATGATGATACCTGCTTCTTGCTCCTGAATTCATATGGTAAATGGATTTTTTTCCTGCAATTTTTCCCAAATGAATGAAAATCAACCTTCTCATGCACCCAATTAACTTAGGAATGCTGACATTAAAATAACAAATAAACAAAAACCCATAAATTATTGTGGCATTTACCATATCACAATATTATGAATATTCATCATATTATGGTTTTGATACCCACCAGTGCCAGCCCTCTCCTTCTCACAAGATATTCTGGGCAGTATAAGAAAGAATGAATCAATTCCAGTTGGAAATTAGAGATACAAGGAAGCCCATCCCCATGCAGATGGTAACAGGCACTCCTTGACCTTTGCCTGAGCAAACACTTAAATTACAGGATCATTAAAAACACCCATTCAATTAAGAGGAAGAGATGTCTGACTATATCAAATCTGAATGCTTTTTTCAGTCTTGGGCATATAAATTGAATTCATGAAACTATACTCAGGTTGCAGGAATAAATATATTTTTCTAGATAAGATACTTTTCTAGATAAGATATTTTTCTAAATATAATAATATATTTTACCTAGATAATATATTTTCTAAATATATTTTTTAAATAATATGATTTTCTAAATATAATATTTTTCTAAATAATATAATTTTCTAAAAGTAATCAAACAAGAATAAGTAGCTAAGTATCAAACCTGACTGACATTGCACCTCACACTATTGTACCCTGAGATGAGATTAACCTTAAAACCAAGGCTCTGATTTTCTGCCTGAACACAAACACATCTGATCAATCCTGCTCTGAATTAGAGCTGTAACATCTAGGGGGAGAGAAAAACAAAAACAAGGAAAAAAACCAACAAACCCCCACTCCAAAACCATACACAAAACCCCAACAGCCCTGCTGCCATCCATCAGGGGCCAGATGAAACACTGAAGATGTAAAGGACTATTTCATTACTATTCTGCATTTTGAGGCTTTCTGAAAAGAAAAACCAATTTTTTTTCCTTAAATATGAGAATGTAGCTACTCCCTAGCACCAGGTACTTCAGAAATCTCACAAAATGATGTCAGAATTACCTTTTCTTGGCCACCACACAATTGCTGATAATGGTAGATGTTGCTGTTAGCAAGTGATTTTTTGCATGGCTGTATTTCCTAAATTTACTGGTATTTGTTAAAGCCATTTAGGACTTTGCCTCCTTTTTCCCCACAGCTATCTGTTGTGCTACTAGTGGGAAGCTGGAGGAAAACCCATCAGACAAAACAAGCCCTATGGCCTCTAGGATAAGACTCAGAATCACAAAATCCAAATGTTTGGAAACTGTAACTCACGCTGAAATTTTATTTTGGGTTTCAAGGAATCCGAGTGGCAATATCCTGACTTCAATAACCTGACCTGGCTTATACAAAGGACAGAAAAACACCTTAAATTATATAGGCTCTGGAACTTTTATTACTTGTAGACTGTGCAAATCTAAAAATCAATAGCACACGAGTTGATCTTGATAAAAATATAATTTGTGAAGGATTTCAGATCAGTCTTCTCAGTGCAGACCCAATATAGTTTGGGGTTTTTTTGTTTATTTTTTTTTTTAACCTGGTAATTTAGTTGTGCAAAATATCCCTCGAGACAAGAAAAAAACCCCACAATCCAAACCCTCAGAGAAACAAAGCCACCACCCCTCTCTTGTTTCTATTGCTCACTTCTTGCCTTTTCCAGATGTGCTCCCAAAACTTGGCTCCTCTGGGATGCAGATGAAGGAAGCAGAAAATTTACAGGGAAAATGCCTTGGGCCTGGCTGGGATGGAGATCATTTTTGTCATAGCAGCTCACCCAGTGCTGGTGACTAAACCAATGTTGATAACACACCAGTGGTACTGCTATTGTCAGGCTACTGCTGAGCAGGGATTGCCCAGCATCAAGGTTTTCATTTTCCCTCTTTTTTCCTCTTTTTTCCTTCTCCAGCCAGTGGGCTGGGAGGGGACACTGCCAGGAGAGGGGGCTTGACTTGCTATACCAAACCATATGATGTTCTCAGCAGTGACATCTCATGAAGAGGAGGAGGATGAAGGCAACATTCATTGTTGTGGCCTCTGCCTTCCCCATTTCTGGGTGATGAAGCCCTACAGAAATGGGGAAACATCTCCTTTGCCTGCCATGTGTGTTTTTAGGTGTTCCTTTCCAGACCCATCTTTTATTGCTTTGGTTTGCTCAATGCACTGCAGCTTTGGGTGAGTACAGCAGATATTATTGCACAATTAATAGAAGGCTAAATGCCAACTATATCCATAGGTTACAAAACTGCATTTTAAAATCCAGTCTTTGTCCACAATTAAACTGTTAAAACTATGCTTATGGTATTTATCTATCAAAATGAAATACTGAAACACTGGGAAGCAGCCACTGCTAGAAATAATACCTAAATTCAACGAACCACACAGAACACAAACTACACTACCATTATTACATGAATTTTCTGACACTTCTGACAGGTATTTGTTTCATTCCCTAATCTTAACACGTCTGCATTGGGTTGGCATTGCTGTTTTTAAATGATTCTTCTAAACAAGGGAATGGGACAAACCAGTTTATAGTCAGTAATGTTCTACACGTGTACCCCGTGTCACGGGTGAGGAGGGCACAAAGCCCAAGCAGATGGTGAGCTCAGGAGCCAACTCATCTCCAGAGACTGTTACCTGGCAACATGCTGGACTTCAGGCTGAGCTTGGGAAAAAAAAAAAATAAAAAAAAAAAATGACCTCTTAGCCCTGGAAGTTGATTGATATTCATTGTGCTTGGTGAGGTTATGATCACAAGGGAAAATCATAAACCCGATTATGCACATTAAGATTTGGCAGCATTAAGTCGTCCCCAAATTCCAAATGAGTATTTTCTTTTCCTTTCCTGTCATTTATCCCAAATCTCTGCTTTAGCTTGTTGAAGGAAGATGAGTATCTTCTCCTTCAACTACATTTATAGACACTGAAGCACTATATTTACATTAAAATTAACACTAGCCTCTTAAAGCCATCCCAGTAATTCTCTCAGGAACCCCTTCCTCCCATGGGTTAAAGCCCCCAACTTCATGCTTGCAATTTTTACCAGAATTTTTCCAACAAAACCTTTGCATCAAATTCTGCTGCAAGCTGTAAGGTCATTCTGTGGTGGAAAACACTGCTCCTCAGAGGGGAAAAGCTAAAAGCAACAACATGCTGAGCACTACAAAACTGATTTTAAACAGTTCTCAAGATGAAAGGGCTTCTTTTAATGAATTTATTTATTTTTTAATCCTGTAAACCAGTCTCTTCAAAACAATGACATCTTTTTTTCAAAGATATTAAGAGGAAGTTTGTCCTCAATGTAAGAGAAAACTGCCTAAAATTCTACTTTAACAAGGACCATGGGTCTAATTTTTTCCATGACACCAAACGTAGTGTGCTGGAGCAGAACTCAGCTGCTGGTGTTTGGATGTTGGAACAAAACAGGGAATTTAGTCTATTCTTTTGCCAATAAATCCATCCAAGTTCTTACTCTCTACACATAGAACAAAGAAAAGTATAACTATAAATGTATATAAAGTATAAACTTACTCAGCCAGCCCAATGCACAACCAACCATGCTTATTATTCAGAATAATGTTAGGGAACCACAGTTCATTATAATCAGGATTATTAAAACTTGAGAAATACCAAATACACAACTACCAAGAACCAAACACTGAGTTTTTCCTGATACTTTGGTATTTATTATCATAAGAACAGGAATGCACATCCTAAATAAAAATACTGACTGCTTAAGATTTTCTCTAAGTATGCATTGAAACAAAAACCTTTACAAGAAAAACTTCCAAAGTAGCAAAGATTCAACAAATAGAGTGGATGCAAAAGGCTCCTCTCAGGAAGTAAAAAAAAGAAAAAAATTAAATAGTAAAATACGTTTTGACATACTCTGTAAATTTTGAAGTTTAATTCCTAATATTCTGTATTCTAACATCATTGGTGCATTTCAGAAGTAAAGCATGATGAATTAACCAGAGCTGTTCAAAGGGAAGAAGTGTCATGACTAATACATGTACTAAGTAATTTCTTTCTGATGGAATCAGGCAAAGGTAAAATAAACATGATGGTGGCATAACCCCAGCAGGTAAAGGGGAAATACAAAAGAAAACTTCAACCTACAGCCAGAAAGAGGGAAGATTATTTCCTAAGAATGTTGTTTTCTGAAGACTAAAAGGTATCAGATCTTGTACTTATGGTCTATGAGGCCTGAAATCCAGTATTAATGTGGCAAGCTGGTAAGTCCACAGCATTTCTTTAAGCATTAGGACATCACAACAGATTTCAGTCAAATGACAAGGAAAATAAAGTTTAAAAATGACAACAGAAATCAGTGCACTTACTGAGAGTAGGCTCTGGTCATGGAAACAATAGGTACCACTTGCATGGGGCTTCTGTGTAGTTTCCTAAGAAAAGAAAAAAGAGATTCTTACTGTAAATGAGAGACTTACAGGAAATCATGTTTGTGAAAAATAGAAAAAATAATAGTAAAATAGAAAATGCATTTTTGGGGCTTTGGGTCCCAACTGCATTTGTACTGTGGTACAAAGCTGAAAGCAAAACCTGCTTACTGATACACAAGTATTAACAAATATTTGATTATTGATCATTCAACAGAAAATAAAAATTTCCAAGCAGTCTGCCAAGTATTTGAAATAAATCTTATGTTTGTATCATGAATCTACATATTAATATAGACATGCAACTGCTATGCTCTAGTTTAAACTTGTCCTCCTTTTGTTTATTATACATGAACCAGCAACTGTGATTTACTTTTTGATTATTTTTCACTTGAAAACTTCAAGCAATTTTGCCCAAGATAAATTATCCTAAAATACACAAACAACAAGAGGCCATCCAAAAATGTGTTGTGCATGCACAGAGCTGGGAATCAGAATAGGGTCACAGAGATTTGCCCATGCCACATCTTCTTACTGAGGAGCAGCTGGTGACATATCATATTTTACTGAATTATTCACTGATTTCTAGGAGTCACAGTAAGCTCAGTGATGCTTTGCATAGAAGGTTGTCCCTACACTCATTTTTGCATTTCTGTGGGCAAGTGGTAGGATCCAAAGACTCTTGGAAATGGAATATTGTACCAATCTCTGATACAAAGATTCTTGGAAATGGAATATTGTACCAATCTCTGATCCAGACTCATGGAAATGGAACACTGTACCACTTTTGAGCCTCCAAAGAACACCCATGCCCAGGTCTAAGTGTTACAACATTCCATAGGTAAATTCCATGGATTTTTAACCTAACTACATTCAGTATTTTTTATAATTTATGCTACTCCCTAGATCTCATTTTAAGCAAAAATAATAAATATCAAATCAACAAACCAAAACTCAGTAGTGGCTGTTTCTAATGCAGCTGAGGAGAAACAAGAACCAGTACCAGCAAGGTGAGTCAGGTAAGCACGTCAGGTAATGTCACTATTGCACATCCTGATAAAACATCCCCAAGAGTTTGTAGATGTTTGGCAAAGAAGGTGATGTTTTAAAATTCACTTAAGAATGGAAAAATTGTGGTTTTAGGTGCAAATACTGAGCATCCCCCGATCCCTCCTCAGGACGGGCAGGCCAAGCAAGCTCAGGTCTCTGAGGACAGCCAGAGGCCACTGAAGCTTCAAGAATAGTTAAAATACTCAGGAATTCCCAGAGTACCCCAAACACTGTGTGATGAATTTACCTAATAAAATGGAGATGCAATTACTACACCAGAGTTTGAAATTCTCCCCAGAGCAGTAATAAAAATTACCTATGCACACACACAATTACTGAGCCTGACTTCACACCTACTGCTTCACACCTTTATCAAAAGCCTACATAGAAATGGATCTAATCTGATATTTTTCATTTCAATTCTCTTCTAAAAATGCAATCAAACACTGGTACCTGTTGCAGCCAGTTAAAAGTCATTCCCTGTAGATAACAGCCAAACACGACAAGGAGTGAGCTTTGCCATCATTAGACTTCTAACCATATTACTTCTATTTTGAGGCTTTTTTTGTTTGGTCTCAGTTTAATTTCCTGTCAGCCTTACAAGAGATTTCTAATGTTTGGGCTGTAGGAGATGCTCTGATTAAAAATAATCTCCCCAATTACTGCCTGGCATGAGCCTGGTGCCACATGCACTCTGCCACTGGCTTCTGCATTTCTGTCAGAAGTAATTATGTCTATAGCTTCTAACTGTAAATGAAAACCCAAGGGGCATCCTTGGGTTCCAGTTTCCTTTGCCTGGCCATATCTTTTAATTTGCCCTGTCTGTCAACAGGAGATGTTTGTAGGCACTAAAAGGAAATCCTTAGAACAGCTGCTGAAAAAGAGAAAGCAAGAAATGCTACTGAATACCAAAAAACTGTGTTTGGTATTTATTCTAGCATACTCAGTCTGGGAGATTGAAACTGAGCATTTCTAGCATCACCTTAGAATTGTTCCTTTTTGTGCAATGGAATCATTCAAATGAATATTTTCCAATTTTCCCAAAGGAAAAAAAAAAAAAGTTTCTCAGGCTCTGGCCCTTGGCCTGAACTGGTCACCCATCTCCAGGCCTGGATGGACCTCAGGGTTCCAGGCAAAATGTCTCCTGAGTCAACACCCTAGACCTGCATTCCACCTCTCTGGTCTTTCAGCCCCATTTTCCCATTTCTGAGACCCACACTGTCACCTCTGTCCTCTCTCTGTCCCCATGAGCTGCTGGACTCCTCGGGTGGCTGATGGACCTGGATCAGCATCTTACTGTCCATGGACAAATCCTGTTTCCAGTCCTGGCTCTGGACACTGGGGCTGTGTCCCCTGGGGGAGGGACTCAGTTCTTGGTCCCTTCATCCCAGAAGCAGCCCCTAGGATGCTGAAAGCTGGCAGTCAGTGCCAACCCAATCACCAGAATCAGCTTAGATTTGTGTTAAGATTCCCATGAATTCACTTTTTCTTCTGGGAAGCAGAAGATTCACTCTTCCTGGGAAGGGAAGGTGTCACCAGGAAACTTTGTGTAACAAAACCAGGATGGAAGCAGAGTATCCTGGCTCTGTTTTCTAAAGGATGAGAATCTCAGGAAGAATGAAGCACTAAGCACAGGCTGTACTCCGTGAAGGAGATACAGAAGAAACTCAAGGAGCAGAAAAAACATTGGATTTAACACCAAGAGTGAAGTTTTGTGTGGAAGGGAAAAGCACAACCAACTATTCCACAAGTACAGCAGAGAATTCAGACAGAGTAGAGACAACAGTGACTGCAAACAATAATAGTGTAAAATTCTGTGAAAAGAAATGAGGTTTCAACATTTGATCTGTGAAAACTTAGTGATTTTTTGTCTCAAAATAGCATCCAGCACCACTGGAATGCAGGGAGGGCAGAGAGCAGCAGAATTTTGAATGCAGGAATCATGGAAATCTTTGTGACAGAAGGAAAAATACTGAGATTTGGTGAAGCAGATCCAGTACTCTTGATAACATCAGGCTGCTGCACAAAGAACACAGCCACATTTTTATTTATTTTTGATTCAGAGAACACAAGGGTATAAAATGGATAAAAAAATAAACTTAGCAAATTATTCAGGATTATTTAATGCTGTTACATAAAGTGAAAAAGTAATACAAACAGAAATTGGTTTGTAAGATTGAAAATATTTTCAAAAGTAGCTAGAAAAAACAACCAAAGGGGGAAAAAACCAAACAACCCCCTCAAAAAATAACCAACTAAAAAACCAAAACACAAACCAGAAAACAGCACCCAAACCCAAGCCTCTATTCATAAACTGGTTTCATATTTTAAGTTCTTTGACAGCTCTTTAAAGGTTCCTTTACAAGAGCATCTTTCAAAACTCTCTGCTCAGTTCAGGAAAGCAGCAGCCCCAGACACCAGTTTCTCTGTAGCTCGAGTCCTCAACCTTCTCCTTAACAAATAACAGGTTTAGAACTTTTCTTTGATTTTTTTTTTTTCTCTCCTTACTCTTCTGCACTTGGAGACTGCTCTACCAAAGCTCTTCAGCAAGCAGAACAACTCCACAAACATCAATGAATTTGCTTTTATGCTTAACCACCCCAACACCCTGCCAGGCTAGAAGAGTTTTATTTACATTTATTATAAATTCAAGGGAAGAAGGCATTCAAAGAAGATGCAGAAACAAGCAAGTAGTTTGAAAAAGGCCTAACTTGCAGGTGCAGAGAAGTCCTTGCATCACTCCAATGCTCCAGTGCTGAGATTTTACCAAGCTTTGAGCACTGAATACCCCAAGAAGCAGGAACATTATACTTTCAGAGTAGGGTTTTTATATTTTACATTTTTAAACTAATGGTTCTCTCCTCTATCACAGGGCAAGAAGTGAATCGTGCCTGTGTAAGCAATACATTCTGAAAGAAATCTCAGATACAGAGAAAAGAATGGCAAATTTTTCCATATTTTTCCTTCTATTTTAAGTTAAACCTTTGATATTGCTTAAGAGTTTTAAATGCCATCTGAAATTAATGACCAGAGCAAGGAACAGTAAAGTTGCCAACAGGGAAAAAAAAAAAAAAAAAGCAGTTTATCCAATAGCTTTCTGATTTATAACATGATTTTTCTTACAGAAACAAGCCTAGGCAGAACCTATTCCCATCATCAGGAAAATGTAAGACAGGAAGAGCATGGCAGTAGCACACAGTAATTAAGAGCCCTGACAGAAAACCTGAGGTTAGAGGGAAGATGCATGAAGCATGCTTCCTGTGGGTAAAAACCCAATTTGGGTAAATATTCCACATTTTCTGATCCAAAGAAATTCTTTTCAAGAGGGAGAATAGAAGCATCCTTTGAATCACAGGCTGGAGAGGGGGGTGGGTTCACTTCCAAACTTCAGGACAACTGGCTTGAAAAGAAGCAAACCTTAACATAATATAATAAATATAATAAAATAATAAATATAATAAAATAATAAATATAATTAAATAATAAATATAATTAAATAATAAATATAATTAAATAATATAATAAATATAATAATATAAGTCCATGTTTGTGGATTTACTCTTGCTAGGTATAATGCCTACAGCTCATTTCATAAAAGGAGTCAGTGTTTATTTTACATCAAACAGGAAAACCTTGGGCTGGGACTCCTTTCAAAAGAATTCTTTGCTGTTTCCAGCTGAGGATAATTGATTAAGATTGCAAAATGCAAAGTCCCAGCATCCAGGAAACCCATGCAGATCCCACCCTGCAGTTCCAAAGCCCACCTCTGAGCAGAAGAAGGGAGAAAACACAGCTGCAGCATGGAAAAGCTGTAGATTTAACCCAAGGAAAGTACACCCAAGACATTTCTACCTCTGCTAATCAGACTGATATTCATGGGAGAAAAAAAAAAGGGGTCCAAGACAGCAAAAGTATGCAACCTATAACCCCAGCACACAGAACACACCCCTGCAGAATCATTTATAATTTGTAAATAAAAAAAAATAATAAAAAAAGAGAGATGTGGGGTTTTTGGGGTTTTTTTTACACTCTACATTTTTCTAGGTGTGCTGAATCCAGAGAGGAAAAGAAACTGATTTGTAAGCATCACATATTTCTGAATGACCAGTTCCACACAGCTTTTTTCTTCACCTGTAACCTTTCCCAGTGCACTATGAAAATCCCAGCCTGCAGGCAATGGGACCTTCTCCATCACTCACAGCATCAGGAGCCTCATGCCAGCAAGCTGACACACATGAAATGAGAGCACTTTATCAATGGAGAGAGAGGTCAGAGGCTCCTGAGGTTAGAACAGGAACCTGCTGCCTGCTGCAAATCTCTCACCAGTGCATCTGAGCCTGACACTTAATATTCAAACAGAACTGCAAGCTATGTACTCAAGGATAAAGCTGAGTAGTAATAAAGACTCCCAGTCTGACAGGCTCAGCATACAAAGCCTCAGTGCAGAGCTCATTTTGAATATTTTTTAAATCTAAATGGGGATCTAGGTTTAAAAAACAAACCAAAAAGCAAACTAATAATGCAGCCCCTTTAGTGAGGGGAATAATGGGATCAGAAAATAAAATTTTATTCTACAGTTAGGTATTGAGGAAAGTGTAGACATTTTGCTATAATATAGGTGTTAGCCTTACTAATCAGATCACAGAATCATAGAATTTTCAGGGTTGGAAGGGTCCTTAAGGATCATCCAGTTCCAACCCCCCTGCCATGGCCAGGGACACCTCCCACCAGCTCAGGTTGCTCAAAGTCCTGGCCTTAAAACCTTCCAGGGATGGGGTTTCCACCACCTCTCTGGGCAACCTGGGCCAGGGTCTCACCACCCTCATGGGGAAGAACTTCTTCCTGACATCCAATCTAAATCCACCCTTCTAGACAGAGGGATACAGCAGATAAAGTAGACATTTTCTTTTCACAGGACCAAATCCTTTCAGCCACAAACCCACTACTTGAAATCGCTGCAGAATTTGCCCAAACTTCAGATAATTTAGGGCATAAATTTAAGCACATCAGCTGTGACATACAAGAACACCAGAGAGGATCTAAAACCTTGAAAGTTTACCGTGTTTATATTTTCTTTTAAACTTTTATCTCTTGGTCTTACACATCTTTTATTTTATCCAACACTGCTTAGTTCACAGGAACATATTCATTGTTTATTTTGCAGTGCCACAGTAAAGTCATGGTCCATTTCCTCTTTACCCTTTTATGTTTATTTGACATTACAAGAGCTTGGTACCTTGGTCTTTTTTTTTTATGTAAATGCTTCAATTTGTAGGGAGCAGTTTAAAATGGAAAAAAAGAATATGTCTAATAGTTTTAAAGTTAAAAACTGTTACTAAACATTAGCTCCACTTAGGGCCTTTTGCTTATTTTGCATTTCACTTTAAGCACTGACATTTCTATTCTATTCCAAATATTCTATTACTAAATATTCCCCTTACTTTTAAAATCCCATTGCCCCCACCTTAACTACATCTCCCTGAATCACTTTGTTAGTCAGACTTCCATTCATTCCATTTCATTGCCTTTCATATTTAGATTACTCCATTTATTTCCCTACTCTCCGTATTATCTTTGGAAATGACAAAGCCTCCCTTTGTGCAATGATTCTTTATATTGCACCCTCCCAGAACTCCCAGTATTAACAATTTATGGCCTTCCCTGCACATTTGAATTTTTTTTCCTTCAAAATTGTTCTCCAAATTTACAGGTTTTAATCCTTCTCTTTACTTCCCTTACATTCTGCAAGCACCAAGGTGGCCAAAAAGTCAGATTTCATTTGCTGCATCATAAAACTGATGATTGTGCCATAGTGGGCTCTGATGTACCCAATATGTAGTTACAAGGAAAATGGAATTATTTTCAGCATGGGGAAGGAATAAGGAATCAGTTTGAACCTAAAAATCTCTGCTACAAATGGGATTACTGCAGCATAAACTGCTGCCCATTCTTATTCTCCCCTTGGCCAAACCTCCATTTCTCAGGAGTTTCAGTCAAAATCAGCATTCACTTCTCAAAATAAACACAGAAATGAGGCAATAGCTTCTCTGCTCCCACAAAAAAGAAATCCTCTACTTCACAAAATTTCTTGATTGAGCTTTAGAAAAAGATCCTCTCCATTGCCAAGCAACAGAACAATATATTCCCTCAGTCAGTGCAGCTATCAAAGTGCTGTAACTTGAGCCCAAATTGAGGATGAAGTTGTTAAATAATTCTAGGAGAGCATGATTCTCAAAACTGCCCTTGACACTGCTTCCAAGCCAGAGTAGCTGAACAATCAATCCCTATTCCCAACATTTTCATGCACTCTCCAGCAATATCCACTTTTAGAAGACTCAAAACTAATATTTACTCCTCAACAGCTGCTCTTTGCCTTCTGGACCTAAGAGCAAAAAACCCAACAGGTCTGGAACACATCCTGGCTCCAGAACCTGAGCTTCTCCCATGGGAACAGAAGGTGCAGTGATGTCCATGAAGAGGAACAGAATGGGAATGCCCAGTGATTGCTGGGTCAGGATCCCAGCTGAGCCACCAAGTGCCCTGCACTCTCTGCCAGCTCTGATAGTGACTTTATTAGCTCTAATTTACAGCTTGTCAAAAATGAGACTCTCAAGAAGAGATTCAGCACAGCTGTCACATTAATGAAAGCAACAAATCACAGCCTGGGGCACCTCATCACCTGGGGAATAACCAAATTCTGCCTGGATGCAGTGTTCTTCCTCTTTTAGAGGTGTTAGGAGAAACTCTTGGAGGAACTATGAGATAACAGCTTCTTTAAATGGAATTTTACCAACTCAACTTAAAAATGCCTCAATACCTTGTTACTGAGACCAATCACTTTGAAAGCATCAGTTACTGATTGACTCATTGCTGTTGGAAAATTAGTTGTCTAAAGGAAATGTTTATACTCATCTTTTTTTTTTTTTTTTTCATTTATCTTTTAAAACATTCTGGAATTTATTTTATAATAGCAATAAGCAGACATTTCTGTTAAAATTCTACACTCTATAAAAGATTCTACATTCTACAAAATTCTGCAAACTAGCATTAACTGAGCTTTTTTTATCAATCCCTCTTTGCTGACTGCATCTATGACAGAAGGCAAATGTACTACAGGAGCTCATGAAACTTTTCTCCTACCTCACTTTCAGCTTGCAAGGTAGTAAGCAGAGGTTAAAATGTTCATAAATGGATGCACAGCAAAAACAGCAACTGAGAATATCATGCAAAATGCGTGTAATAAATACCCAAAATACAATTTGAATGATTTCAGAAATATTAATACATCTCTGGAGTGTGTCTTTAAATATTAATAACGTTTTAAAAAGTAATTTCGGTTTTCAAAAACCAGACATTGTATTGTAATTGTGCTAGGGATTTTCAGCCTGCACTGAGATTTAATATGCTTCCTGCTGATTGAAAAACACGTGAATGCCACCACTTCTATTTTTCTGAGATGAAAAATGTGATTTGAAGCTTCACTTTTACATTTTCTGATGTGGCTTAAAGCTGAAAACAATAATGTGGTTTGGGACCCCTGGGTCAATCCACCAGAACATCAAGTAGTAACCAGACTGCAATAAGATTTATAATGGTAACCTAAACATAGAGTAATTGAAAGTTATTTTCTTTTACCTTGCATGCACAAGTATATATTGAATTAGAATGATGAGGTCTGACATCAGAGCTCATATCTGTGTGGTTTCTTCTTAGAGCCTTGTTGGTAAGACTGAGTTTTACCTTTCCAAAAAACAAACAAAAAAATTGCCTTTCTGCCATTTGAGGTAGTGGGAAAGGAACAAAGAAGTAGAACAGCAACTTAGGAAAGGCAAATAAGTGAAGGTGAGTTCAGGAGGTAACAAATTAAGGTGTCAATTATTTTAATAAAGAACAACCAGTGGAACACTTGACTTCATTTCTAAGCATCTTACTCCACCATTGATTTTTGTTGACACTACTTAAGGTTATTAACAGATTGCACTGGAGACTGAAGAAATTTAAATACTAACAAACTCTTTACAAGAAATTCACAGTAAAATGAGAAAATCCTTTTGTTTCAAGGCAGTCAGGTTAATTATTTCAACAGGGTCGACAAGAACTCACTAAATCTTTGTTTTACCCTTAACATTTCCAGGTAAACTAAAAAAAGGTAATGACCTACATACTGTATTCTAGCTTCTAAGCCTTCCCATCCCATCAGCTACGTTTCTGGCCTACTGAAAACTATGATGGAGACTGGCACATCAAATCATTTCTACTGCACAAGGAACAGGATAAAATTTCATAGAGTAATTACAGCTGTTGTAGCTTATTGCATATTTCCATGTTTTAAAAACCTCTTCGATTTCAGAAATGCAATTACTTGAGAAGCCTGGTTTTAAATTGCATTTAATGCTTCTTAGATGACTAATAAGCTGAGTCTATTCAGTTCTAAAGGTTTTGTTGTCTGACCAACCCTTTTGCTCATTTCTTAGTTTCCAGCACTTAGTGTGTACCTGCAGATTGAGCTTTTCCTAAAAAAACAACTGGAAGAGATTTGGAGATCTCAAGGACTTGGTGGCCAAGAATAAGTATTAGAACTTTGTGATCTCGTGGAACATGAATGTTGATACAGCAAAAGTCCAGATTTAGCAGTAAGATGAAGAACCTTGTGCTTTGCTGTCACTCAGAACAAAACTCAGTAACCCCTCTTCCACAATACAACTTTTTTCAGCATTTCTCAACTTTTAAAAAGCTCCCTAAACAGTGTGGTCCCCAAGAGCCTCACACAGTCTGTTTGTTACTAACTGCCTGCTGGTTTCCAGCATCAGTAGAACAAGCCATGGACCCAGCCACAGACCATCCTGCATCCTTATCATCCTTATCCACCTCCCAGATAAGGTCACAAGGAACTCTGGCAATGTGTCCTACATCACACTTCCTCTGCTTCAAAGCTTTGTCTTTGGTACACAAATCACTGCTCCCCATATCTGATTATTTCTCTACTTGATAAACAGGATTTCAATTTTTTCTATTATTACTTTTACCATTTTTTTGTTTTTTTTTTTTTTCCCTTTCAGGCATCCCTAAAAAACTTCTGCATCAGAATTACATTCATTTTCTAATCGTGCTGTGTTTTTGCTGAGATGGCAGCAAAATAAAAGTCTCAGAATAGCCAAGCCAGATGCTCTGATGGGGAAGCCTTCTCTAAAGAATGCAAACTTTAACAAAAGCTCTTTGCCAACCACAGGGAATACAATATTCCCCAGCTTTTTGTCAATTTAAGGTCTATCACACAGTGCCACTGTCACGACGGAGGGAAGACAGAACAGACAATCTAATGACTACAGAAAAGCATTAAACCATACAAGTTTTATGAAGCATTCACTTGTCATCTGTCTTCTGTAACATGCCTCTGTATTATACAAGGAATTTCTCTCCCTCCCAGCTCTTTAGAAAGCTACAAAGTTTAATGTGCTGAGTGGCACTGAACAATCAGATTTTGTCAGCTTTTGTGCTGAATGGCATCTTCCTTCTCCCACCCACCTTGACAGCACTATCCAGACTGTAAATTATTGCCTCTTTTTCAGGGAAGGTGACAGATCCCTGTCCTCTCTCAGGAACCATGGGCTGCCAGGTCAGTCACCTGGATGCCACAAAATCCTCAGCACTGTCACAAGGGGCACTCACACTTTCTGCCTGGCTCCTTCTTGTACTTCCAGGAACCCCGCAGGGGCTGGACAGATAACCACTGGTCTCCTCTGCAGAGGAGATCAAGCTGAAGGAACCAATGAATATGCATCAATTTTTGTAATGTTAGGTAATCTCATAGCCATTACCCATCTGTATATTCAGATGTGCTGTTGAGTGGATGCTCCCTGTTCCAGCAGAAACTGGATCAGCACCAAAATCAATAATGTCCAATTTTAAATGAAAACGGATGGAGTGAAAGGAAGAAGAGAAAATGCCTGTTATTTAATTTCTCCCTCTAAGCAGAACATGGCTTCCAGCAGGATTGCCTCTGATTTCACTTAGGTTTTGTCCCGAAGGACAAGTTTCTCCTTTCATATATCACTTTCCATTTGTGTTGAATTTTACACCCACTGCTCAAGGTTTACCTTCCCACTGCTTATACTGGTATTTTCCATCATGCCATCAAAAGCAATACAGAATTAGAAAACCAATCAGATATACAAGCTTGACCCTGTGATGATGTCTGTATATCTACACACCCATATACCTGCCCAGCCTAACAATTTTACAGCACTGATTTATACCTGTAGCAGAGTAAATTTCCTATTTTATCAACCTTTTCTAATTGAACAGCCCTTAACACAGCTTCCAGTGTTAGTCTGATCTGAGCTATTTTTCCTCTACAAGACAGATCATCAATACTGAAAGGCTCAAGAAAAGCTGACACTTGACAGACCCCATCTAAGTATCATGCCAAAAGAAACAAATGAAGAAAAACTTCAGCCTGTTCCAAAATTATCCCTCCTACCCACTTGCCAAGTTCCCTCCATGGGCTCTGCTCCCCTCCATACAAAGCCCTACAAGCAGCTGAGGTGGGTGAGCAGCTGAATTGCTGATGCAAAACCCCATCCAGGCCATCCAAAATCAAATTACCAAGGTACCACCTTGTAAAAATGGGCAGATTATTTCAATCCTCTTCTGTAGCAAAACTAATTACAAACAGGAAGGTTTTTGCAAGTAGTTTGAGTATTCTCATCCCAATCCTACCTCATCTTCCATGACTGCTGAAGGCTCACCACAATGTTTGGTTAATGCCAAATTTCACCATAATAAATAGTGCAATATTTCTAAAGTAATATTTTCTGCAGTGAGAAATGAAAGCCTAACCTGGCCTATATTCTAAGAATTATTTAGGATATTATTAGACTTTGCCAATGGACTAAACTAGAAGTCTTTGTAAGCACTCTGACTGTTTCCAACCTGACACAGGTTTGGGTTTTTTGTTTTGGGCTTTGTTCATCCAAATGGATTGCTTGTCTCCAGTAAGGATCCTTATAGGAGTCATAGTTAATGCTTTGAAATGTTGTAACTTGATGGTTTGCCATCCTGGGCTCCCCTGCAATCTCAGGAGAGGACAGAGGAATAGAGTCTTAAAATGGAGACAGAAACACCTTCCATCAAATTAACTGAATATGGTCAAAATATGGGTCAAGTCCAGTTGAACCCCCACTGAGAACAAGGGGAATGAAAGCACACTTTTATCACAAAAAGTTACAAAAAGTTGTTTCATAAGGAAAAAGGAGCATTGTACTATACCAAACACCTCTCTGGCACAGAATCCCCTTGAAACGACAGTCCAAAGGCACTTTCAACTTCAAACAAAAATACCAAACAATACTTGACATGGCCAAGCCACTTCACAATAACCAGCCCAAATATTAAAATACAAAAAAAGCTCCTTTCATTTGAGGAGAAAGAAGAGGAGAGGAAACAAAGGCATCATTACTCTTGATGGTGTAAAATCAGATTACATCACAGGTACCAACACAACACAGACACCACCCCTGCAGTTTGTGCTCCCTGCTATGGAAATCAGAAACTTACTCTATTTGAACCAGGCAAGTTACTAAAAACTAACCCACAGCATCTAATTTAAAATTCTTATCAGCTCTGAGAAACCAAAGATGCCTTGTAAGTAAAATTGTATTTGTAGTGAAGGACAAAGGATAAAACAAAGCAGCTCCTGGAACTAAAATTTTCAAGCTAGCAAAGCAGCTGACTGCTTTCATTCCTGCCATGGAGAGGCATCATCTGACAACCAATCTCAGGTTTTTTTCTCTCAGAAGCAACCCATTTCCCTCCTGCAGCATGAAGCTGTCAATAGCTGCTAGCCTAGGAACATTGTGAAAGTGATTTTCCTCCCAGCCCTGTAACTCAGACAATGATTCTCACTGTGTGCTTAGGCAGATGGGTGTCAATATGGAATTGCTTTTTTCCTGCTGCTCCAGCATACAATGGAACCTGGTCAGGGGAGAGCATCTCAGCTAGAGATTAAATAGTTTTGGGTTTTTTTTCCCCAGGATACAGAAACTGAAAAATACATTCCATAAGATGACAGGACTAAGGTTCATAACTAGAAAACTGTCCACATCAATCTAAGGCATTTCATGTACACAGACACTGACAAAACTGACCCAAACCTGACCAAATCAGTAATAATGCTGAACAACCCAGCTGAAGCTGTAACTCATTTCAGCACCAATAACTCTGTGTGTGGCACTGCCAAAGCCTCACATCAGGTTTTTAATGCATGCACAGATATTTCACACAAAACTTCACAGTTCACTGAGGAACTAAAGGAAAATATTCTGAGGAAAGAGAGAGCCTTTCACTAGGGGATGAACAACTCCAAGAATTCAGCCTAAACCAGCTGTAAATAGTAAATACAGCTTAGGGCAGCTGAAACTGGGCAGTGGTCATCCTATCATCCAGGTTCAACAACTTCAGCTGGTACAGATGTGGTAAAAATACTTATTATTATTATTATTATTTATTTCATACTATAACTTGTGATGTTGAGAGAAAAGACACAAGGAAATGCACATGGCAACTGAAATATTTTCCATTTCCCTTCATTCATCCATACCAAGCTAGAAATAAATTGACTATTGGGATAATGTGGGTTGCCTGAGATTGTTTCTTCAGTGCCTTCTAAGAGAGACTGATCTGCAACCTTGTTATATTTTAATTAAAATTCCTAAATTATTTAAAATTTTATACTTAAATTATTGTTTGTATCAAGGCTCCATCTATATTGATATACTGATGTCAGACCCTCTTCCAGAAACAGTATTTTTTATCACATGCTTTGATGCCCAGCTGAATAATAACTGATGTGAAAGCCTCCTGGAGTCTGATTCCAACCTGGAACTTTTCCTGGGAAGCAGATGCTCCCAAGAAACCCACTTCTAGCCCTTTATTCTGAACTCCCTCAGCTAACTGCTTCAATCTGGTTTTCTATTTCTATTATTTCGTGCCTTCTCACACAGGCAGAAAGAAACCCCCACCCTTTTTTGCTGCCAGGCAAATCACTATCACAACATTACACACACTAAAACACTGGAAGGAGAATGAGCAAGTAAAGAGATTTACTGAGAAAGAATATATTTTCATTAAGTTCCCTTTCCTTCAGAGAAAAATAATACACGGGGTTTCCATGGGGGAAAAAAAAAAACTATTGGCTTTATAATGATATAAAACCAGATAGTGTTCAATTTATTAAAGAAAATCAGTATTCTCACAGGCACACAGACTCCTCTCACCTCCAATGTATTAAGCAAACTGTGAGACAAACAGAACAAATAGATACAAAACACACTCAATTCCATTTCCTTTACCACTCAGGGCAACCTTTTACATAAGAGACTTGAGAAGCCAGGCATTCAAAGGGATTGACACTTGCCATCACGTTACCAGCATCTGATTTCTTAATTTCTTGTCTAATTAATGCAGATTTTTTTGATCGACAGATGAGCAGATGAAATGCATGAATGAAACAAATGTTTGCTGGAACATCTCTGAAAGTTCATGTTGCAAAGCAATGTGACTTCTGATCATAACATTCATACAAGTGAATTAGCTGAAGTGGGGGAACTGTTGCTTTTTTAAGATTAATTTATAATTTGTGAAGAATAAAGGGATTAACAAATAGATGGGCACTTTGAGCTAACTTTCCTCTTATGATAACATTCTCAAATTTTGGCCTCTCATGTCTGGAATGGGCAATCCCATTATAAGAGAAGGAAAGATGTGCTGCTCTTCCAAACCAGAGGCACTTTTAGTGGCTGGTTCCAAAACATGACCTTCTGTACTCCAAGAGATTGCCTATAAAAGCTCAGTCAGCCCACAGCAACATCCAAGTCCATGCAGAAAAGACTGATGGTCCCAAAATCAACAGTTCTTGCACTATTAACTCCTTAGGGGTTGGTCTGGGTTTCACAGCAACATCATTTTAAAAGAAATAAACCAGTTGCTTTTTTTTTTTTCTTTTTGCAGTGGAAATACACAAGAATCAGAGGTGACATTAAAGGTTTGCTCTGGGACTTGTGACTGACACTTTCATCCTTTATTTATTTAGTACCAATGATAGTTAAAAAATTAGGCAATTTCACTAAATACTTTTTTTACTGATCATCCTAGGACTACCTAAAGCTAAATCATATGACTCAGAGCATCATCCAGATGCTCCCTGAACTCTGACAGCCTTGGTGTCATGATGCAGTGATAACAGAACAACAGGAACAAAGTAAGAAAAAGGGTTTTTTCAAGATAAAGCAGCGAGCCTCAAGTCCCACTGAACTGGACTGCTGCTTCATTGTATGGGGGGCAGAAAAATCCACAATTTTATTTGGTATAATTTATTTTTAGTGATGGACCAATAAAAAAAAAAACACCCAAAGACATTGGTAGGTACTTGCCAGAAGCTCAAGCCTAAAATCTGTGCTTGCCTAATTCAGAAATAGCTGTACTGGATTTCTTCCTGAGAGCTTCCAACATCTTGTGGATTCTGAAAAGCCAAAACTGGAGAGCCACATGGTACAGTTACACCTTCCAGCTCAAATTTCCCCTCATAATCTGAAGTCAGAACATCTTTTAGAGTTGCCACCAAAATGAATCCACTTCATGCCAGGAGGCAGTGCAGACCCTCACCTGCTTCTCACACCTTTCACGAGCAGCCTACAAAATTGAGATGGCTCTTTATTATTTTTTTTTTCCATTTTTTTCCACTTCTGCTGTTAGGCTTCAAGTTTGCTGTTGTGTAAGTATCAAGGAGGGCAACAACTGCCTGTTTCTGATGCCAGACACAACTAGAGACACCAAGGGCAGAGCTGAATAATTCACAAGGTAAAAATATCTCCAAATATCTGCTCCCAAAATAAAGTGAGGACCCAAATACCAAGGATGTTTACACCCTTGAATCAGCTGCAGAAGCCTCAGCACTGAAAAACAAACAAACAAAAACCAGAAGTCCCCAAATCTAAATATAACAAAAAATATAAAAGGTATTTACCACTCTACACATCATCTCCTTCTGGTTTGCAGGTTTACCAGTTGGGTCAGCAAGTAAACTAAACCTGTCATAAATCTTTAGGAAGCTGAGACAGAAATACTTGCAAACCTAAATAAACAGGAAACAGCCAAGGTGTACAAATATTTACTGCACAAGCTAAGGCCAGCATCTTGCTAAGATAAAGGCATCTCCTCACAATGTGGCATCGTAAACACACTCCAAAACCTTTATCTCTCTGTAAGCACACAAATGTCTGTAGGCTCAGGACCAAAACTGATCCAAAACTGTGGAAGAACTCTTCTATAAAGTGGAATTGCAGAACAAGAATCTCAGCACACAACATGTAGTTCCCTTTCCCTTTCCCTAGGATGTATTTATAATGTCAGACCAGGTACTCATTTCCCAGCAAATGAAAATACTGTTTTCTTGTTCATTCCTGCACTACTGGGTAGCAACTGGAATTACCCATGAGGGGACCCCATCCAGCACCTTCAAACCCCACTAAACAAATCAATAAATGTAGACAGACAGACAGCCCTACCTGCAGAAACACAGCTCTCCCAATAACCTTCTTGTTGAAGGTTAGAAAACCTTTAGAAAACCTTTCAGTACCAGAAGAGGATTTAACATGGACTGTTAATTTTTCTGCATGCAATTTCTTTACTTAAACCAAACAGACAACCAAAGGAAAAAATCCACCAGGAAAAAAAACCCAACAGAAAATGCAGGGAAAAAAAAGATTCTACGTTGAATATATTAACCAAAAGTGATGTTACACAAACAATAACTAGATTAAACATAAGGACATGTGCAGAAGGACACACCTTGATTGAAACGTTCATCTAATACAATTTAACTACCTGGAAAAGTCTGCTTACTTGATTAGAGTAGATTGTTTGCATTTTGATTTATTGCTTCAAGATCTGTATTCATTAAGTCACTTGATATAATGGCACCCTGACAGCTGCTACACTATTGAATTTAATCACTTTTTCCTACTCCTTTTCCAAGCAGAAGCGTAGACATAGCATCACCTGTCAGTACCTGGAAGCCAAACCAATGGCCAAAAAAGACTAAATTCTTGCTTGAGTTATTCTGCTTGATGCACCAAACATTTATCTTCTGCTCACTTTAAAAAAGGACAGAATAATTCTGTGGTGGTGACATTAACACTCACCAGGAGAGACTGTAAACACCAGAAAAACTCCAGTATACACTTAGCCATTTTGTTGCATTTTTTTACACTTTATCACCTTTGGAAGGCTATAAGGAAGTTTCATATTAGACACAAAAAACATAAAAAATGCAATGTACAGAGATTGCAGTGAATTGCTGTGAACTCCTTGGTTTGCAGCCTTCCTTGCTAGCAAGCCCGACTCCTCCAAAACACAGCAAACTGCACTGCTTCAAAAACTATGCAGGAAACATCTATTATTATACACTGAAAGCAATTAGTAGCTGTTAATTATCAGGTACCAATTATCAGGTTTTCTAATATCAGACAATATACAGTAACTAATGCTCATGTGCTGATGTAGAGAGCCAAGATCTAATTAACATTCAAACCATCTTAAAAGTAGATTCCATTTTATCTTCCCAGTTGTGGAGGTTTGTTATAGTTAAGAAAAACACTTTTTGTTATATTCTATAACCACATCAAGACACAAGCAATGCAGTGGATCCTGTAACAACTCCATTGCCAATGAAAACTCTTATTAGCAACCATTTAAATGCCCAGCTTTTAGTCTTCTTCTCTTTCTGTGGTTTCTATCCAAAATCATTACAATTAATGGTAAAAATTCCACAGCCTCCAAGGACTTTCATCCATTTATCTTTCCATTCTGTCAGGAAACATTGATGTCTAAAGGAAGCATGTTCCTTTTTCTGTTTAGATTCATTACAACTACTGAGGCAGGAAGACTTCAAAGGCAAATATTTTTTAAAGCGCTGAAAAGGCTTGAAAAGAGTTCCTAGCAATATATTAAAAATAGGCAGGTTTAGTATAATAATGCTTCAGGAATGCAGTGATAAGGTAGAAAAGATAAGAGAATGTGGTCAGGGAAGCAGAGCTACAGAAAAGTACCAGCACCTCATCTCAGGAGTGCAAGGCAGACCCTGCAGGTCCCATCCTGCACTTCCAAGAGGATCAGAGCAGAGAACACAATATTAAATTAAAAACCCAGCTCAACTGAAAGAAAAATACCATCAAAACTATAATAATTGGTCAGCTCTTAACCCACTGAAAGACAACAAATCATGGATAAGTTCGCTGGTGGTGAAGTCCCCTTTTAGCTAAGTCTTTGAGGCTGTGGTTGATAGAGAGCTCCCACATGAACGTGTGTATGGATGGAACATGAGTAAAAAGACCTAAAATTGCATGGTACTTCATGTTACTTCAGTGCCAGCTGTTCCTTTTATCCATCTCTTTACTAAAGAAGCCTCCTACATACAAAACTTGATCACCACCTAAAATTTGCCTTTGATATTATCTTTGATATTACCTGGGTGAGTGTTTCTGTGCCTTGTCTGTTCCCTGTGCTCAGCCTGTAAAAACCTCAGGGTGGGAAGTTACCCAATTCTTAGAGTCTTAAAGTCTGAACGTGGTAGATCCTGAACACTGTTTTGAAAGAGTCTACCACTTTCAGAAAAAAAAAAATTAAACCAAACCAAACTAAACCCCAAATCAGGTCCACCAGTTCACCAGCTTAGTCTCAGGTCAAGCAACCTCAGGCACATCACTTCCTATCTATAAATTTTTCTTTAGCAACACCAGATATTCCTTTACATAACAGCAAAGTTGGGAGGCTCAGCTCATTACAGCCTGTAAAGTGCCCAAGATTTGAGCTGTAGAAGCTACAAGGAAATGTAAACACAGATTAACTCCCCTCAGAGACATGCTAGCAAAAATGAGGATTATGTTCCACTCCAGCACTCCAGGAGGCTCTCTGCTATTTTATATTCAAATGACAAATCAAAAAGAACAGCCAGTGGCCTAAATCAAACAACTACTGTGAGAAATCAACAAAACCTGGAACACTCTCTAATCCAACCTGTCCACAACTCAGTCAATTGATCAGCCCAAGCATCACTGGCAAAGGAATGGAGACTCCCAAAGAAAGCAAAAGTTCTGAGGCTGTGACAAAGGGGAATTGTCATTGAAGGTACATTAAAAAATGAAGCCCTTCACAGGTCACATCTAGGGGAAAAAAAAAAAGACCCAACCAACCAAAGTATTTAAAAGTTTTTATGATTTCCAACCCTGAGTATAGAGAGGGGGATCAAAAAGGCTGTGCCAAGAAATTAATTGCTAGGAAATTACCTTATTTTCATCTCTATGGATTTTTACTTTTCTTCCCCTCCCCCCCCAAGCCACTGGTGTACTCACACATTTTCATGAGAGTTCATACCATATTTTGGCACCCAAAAGAGAGCCAGATTTTCATGAGAGCTCTGTGCCTTGCAAAAGAGGAGCTGTTGGGAGCTGAGCTATTTTGAAAACCTAGCAGCTGCTGTGTAGGCTGGGAATATCAAATTCTGGTCCTGAGCTCTTTCAAAGCCCAGCCTTCTCAGACTTTCTCAACAGTATTGTAAGCAAGAATCCTAAATCCTAGAAATTACTGCTCTTCAATGTCCTTAGTCCTACCCAAACCCCACACTTTTACTGCATTTCAGAAATTTTTTCATTACTTTTATTACAGCACCTGCAGACACATTACCACTAAGCACCTCTCTGCTTCCAGGTACAGCTTTGACCTTTTAAATCAGCATTCTTCAAGGTGAAAAGGTTATTTTTCCTTTAGCAAAGCTATCTCATTACTGCTGCTACTCCAATTTTCAAGCAAAATAATGCTTAGCATTTGCCTTAGCAGACTCCCAGGTTGGGGCACTGTAAGCTCAGGGGTCCCTCTCCAAGCAGGATCTCAACAGGCTGGGAAAAATAGGGCTGGATGCTACCTCTGAATATCCCTGATCAGCTAGAGGGTGCTCTCAATCACTATCAAATTATGACACTTTGGAATTTCAAAAGTATATAATTACTAATGATTAGAAAAGAGAAGAGGAGGAAGAGAAGAGGAGGAAGAGAAGAGGAGGAAGAGAAGAGGAGGAAGAGAAGAGGAGGAAGAGAAGAGGAGGAAGAGAAGAGGAGGAAGAAGAGGAGGAAGAGAAGAGGAGGAAGAGAAGAGGAGGAAGAGAAGAGGAGGAAGAGAAGAGGAGGAAGAGAAGAGGAGGAAGAGAAGAGGAGGAAGAGAAGAGGAGGAAGAGAAGAGGAGGAAGAGAAGAGGAGGAAGAGAAGAGGAGGAAGGGAAGAGGAGGAAGAGAAGAGGAGGAAGAGAAGAGGAGGAAGAGAAGAGGAGGAAGAGAAGAGGAGGAAGAGAAGAGGAGGAAGAGAAGAGGAGGAAGAGAAGAGGAGGAAGAGAAGAGGAGAAGAGAAGAGGAGGAAGAGAAGAGGAGGAAGAGAAGAGGAGGAAGAGAAGAGGAGGAAGAGAAGAGGAGGAAGAGAAGAGGAGGAAGAGAAGAGGAGGAAGAGAAGAGGAGGAAGAGAAGAGGAGGAAGAGAAGAGGAGGAAGAGAAGAGGGAGGAAAAAGGAGAGAGCAGAGGAGGAGAGAAGAGGAGGAAGAGGAGGAAGAGAAGAGGAGGAAGAGAAGAGGAGGAAGAGAAGAGGAGGAAGAGAAGAGGAGGAAGAGAAGAGGAGGAAGAGAAGAGGAGGAAGAGAAGAGGAGGAAGAGAAGAGGAGGAAGAGAAGAGGAGGAAGAGAAGAGGAGGAAGAGAAGAGGAGGAAGAGAAGAGGAGGAAGAGAAGAGGAGGAAGAGAAGAGGAAGAGAAGAGGAGGAAGAGAAGTCACAAATGACTGTAGAAACCTTTTGGTAATTTGATAATCTTAAAGATCACTTAGATTTTTCCACAAACTCTCTTTTTTTTTATTTTGAAATGGAAGAGATATATGTAAAGCAATCCACCAGTTTAAATAGATTGCAAAAGGCCTTAACAGATTGATAATAATGGTAAAAAAGGTGACTATATCATGTAAAATATCAAGAGAAGAGACAATCCTAATTCTTCTCCCTGGAAGATGAAGTGCTTTACAGGCACGTGAGCAGAGCCATGTCCTCAGTGCTTCAGAACTTTCTCCCAAGTTATAGTCAAATGAAATTCCTATGAGGTTTTCAGATTTTCAGCATTTAACATTGTTAAATGTTTCATTTGGATGATACTAACATAACCAATCTTAAACATTCAAGCATCAAACTTTAGTTTATGCAATAGCCCTGTGGGGGAAAAGGAAAAAAAAAATCTTGAAAAGAATTCAGATTTTCTTGGTTTTAGACATGAACTGAGAGGTCCCTAAATAAAATATATTAGCAAAATTATCACCATCATGAGACAACTACATTCCTCCTGGTAATTCAAAATACCTTTTCAATTTAATTCCAGTTGTCACATAAATTATTATGTGCTTTTGGTAATCACGCATCTCTAATCAACTTTAGATCCCAAATTACATTAGTCTGGAAAGTTTCAAGCTTTTAACTGTACACAAGCACGAATAAAACCCTTTGCAGAGCCATGGTGACATGTTCAGTGCAATGTAATTGGTGAAATAAAGGCTTCTCTTATTCAGGCTACACACAAGAGTAACTAACTTTTATATTTCAATAAAAGAAATTGCTTAAAAAGAGGTGGAAGCACTCCTCTCCCAAAGGAGAAAATGGGAAACTGAAATTCCTATAGGACATTAGGAGTAAGACCAGATTTAAAAAAAATAATACTTTGAAATGTCATTATTTTTTCTCCTAATAATGATACACAAATATTATTTTTTAAGAAGTTACAGCTTAAAAAAAACAAAATAATAATAAAAAAAACACATAAAACCCAAACAAAACAAAAAACAAAACCCAAAAAAGGTCACTTGCCTTCCAGACAGGTATGAGAAGCCAACTGGAAGTTAACATGACCAAACCAACTGGAAATCCAAGGAGGACCAAACTTCATTTCTTACACAGAAAACTTTGTGGTCTGGTGCTTGGCCCCAGTGAGAAGAGGCAGAGAGCTCAGCAGCCTGAGCACATCTCCAGACAGCCTCAGAGCATCTTTCAGCATCTGACAGCTCAAGTTCTGAGCCAGACAGAGGTTGTTCCCAGGGATGTGACCACAGCCCTTTTCAAACTGCTCAGCAGATGCCCAGACCCAAAGATTCCCCCTCTGTACATCGTGGCACTCTCTGAGTCTCTGGCTGCCCACGTGCCCAGGGAAAGAGCAGATTGCACCCAAGTGAAAAGCCACAAGTGGCATTTATTAATGAGTTACTTTTATTTTTTCTCTTTCTGAGTGACATTTAGCTTTTGATGGATAACCTGAATTTTAATACCAAGTTGTGAGATCACTATTTAAAGTGACACACTCCAAAGCAAAGACTTTCTCTCTTCTTTTGGTTAAAATTAAGCTAATCTGCTTTGACAGAAGAGGACTCTCAGGAATCAGCTCCTGAGTCTCCCAAAGATGAAGCAGTAACCCAAATGTCAATTACTTTTCCAAGCGTAGACAAATTGCTGGCACACTAATGCAATTTAAGGATAATAATTAGATAACAGGACTACAGAGTGTACCAGGTGACAGAGTTTCTGAGATAATAGAATCTGGTGTCCTACTTCTTAAATATTAACATCATTCCCTCTCAGTCAATCGGTTTATGTTAATTTTCAAAGGGCAAAGCAAATTCTTTTTATTGCTAATATTATTGTGCTTCTGCAGCATTAGCTTGGAAAGTTAGCAATTTCAGAGGTCAAAACTTAATTATATTATTTCCGTTTTATTTGCTTTTCCTTTTTAATCTCTCCTTAACTCTTCTTTTATTAGAGGCATTTTAAGGCACTCAAATAAAAAGCTGAATCACTTGAAATCAGAGTTTGCTGTGCTCAGTCCCCAGGAGCCACTTGCATCCCAAGTCAAGCAATCTCTATACCCATTTAGAAACTACCCAACTTTTCCTACAACACATTCAAAACCATTCAAAAACCCCATTTCATCTTAAACACAATCAAATCCTACACATATGTTGTAAGTGGGGAACAACTCATTTCAAAAAGCAAAGAGCTTCCAAACTTCCTTGCCTTTCAAATTGATTCTGCAACAGCACTCTGATAAAATACTCCTTAGAATGAAAAAGTCCTAAGTTTGTTTTCAGTATTTCCCCTAGCTCATAATCTCTCATTTTAATCATTTCATAAATAACTTTTCCGTAGCTAATTTCATGAAACACTCATTGTCTGTCTCTGAAACAGAGACTGGATCATTTTCTTCATTCTATATTTATAAGGGCATAAACAACTCTATTTTTGGAGGTCTCTGTAGTCCTACATACTATAAATACTCAGAAGTCCTCCCTGGCTATTCAGTTTTAAATAAAAAAAACTGATTTGGAAATAATAAAGTAATGAATGCCTTCGTAAATACAAGTTATGTCAAGGGTTTAATTGTGCTTACTTTTGTCAACATTCTTTCATTTTAATCTTTCCTCTAAAAGAATTAACACTATATTGCCATAAGATATTAAAGAAAGTACAGCATACAACTGACAGAACAAATAAATGACTTAGAGAAGTCTACCTCTTATTTGGCTTTATTCTAAAATAAAGAATATTTATGTACCCTGCTGGGTGTTGCAGTTTCTGACACATTGCTTTGGAATCTGACTTTTCTGTGTTGAGGGAAGCAGCTGAAATTCCTCATCCAATGACATTTATTTGTTTTGTGGGATACTTCTTTTGCTGAACAGTGTTTGCCAGGCTCAGTTCTTTGTTCTCCATTATGTTGCTCTTGTATTTCTCAGAATGCTTCAGGTTGGAAGGGGCCCCTGGAGATCACAGTGCACCCCTTGCTCAGGGCAGGGCTTTACAAACCACACAAGCTGCAAAGTTAAAACCTCAAGAAGCTTTCTAAGTATAAAAGAAATCAAGTGAGAGAGCAAAACAGCTTAAGGTGCCAGAATAGTCATGAGAAGAATACTCAGGATATTGCCACTGATGGAGTTTCCCTTCTCTCTCTACAGCACTGGGTTGCACAGAAATGTTCTTGTCTGTGAAAACCCTGCAGCAAGCTGAGGTGTTAGGTAAAAAAAAAAAGGTTTTTTTCCTGTCTCTCCTAAGCAGGAAAACAGAACAAAAGCAAACAAATAACCTAAAATATAACCCCCACCCCCCCAAAAAAAAAAAAAAAAAAAGTAGATGGAGAAGTAAAAATCAATTCTGTTCAGTAACTGACCAGGGAAACTGGCAGCAGGACTAACAGAAAATAGAAATATTTAACAAAATCTTTAAAATGTTTTAATAAATTCCCTGCTGTAGTTTTAAGAAGCTACAAGAGCATACAGGGCTAGAAAAACACATCTCAAGGCAAGGTGGCAAAAGTAAGAGTTTCTCCAGTCTAGTAATAAAAAACTTCCTTGTCTTTCAGGGATGCAGAATCAGTGAGGAAAGGAAGTAGAAAGAAAAAAGAATATCAGGATTCTGCAAGCCTGTGAGAAAGGAAAGGAGGGAGAGGGAATAATGGATGGTTGGAAGTGCTGTGATAAAACAGGGAGTAGAGGAGGGAACATGGTGACACAGTGGGAAGACAAAACAGGGCTCAGGGTTTACAGATGAATCCGAGCCCATAATTTATGGAAATATTGTCTGCAGATGAAAAAGGGGATGCCACACACAAACAAGGAGAAAAGCCAGTGACTTCTAACATAAAAGAAGGGAACAGCTGTTCTCCTGTTTCACTAAGTTGGATCATTTACCACATCCATATTTCAAAGAGTAATTAATTAAGCTGTGCTGGAGCCAACAGCAGCAGGGACTCTTTATTAATGAGTGCACAGATCAGATAAACAACTGCACTGAAGACAAATGTAATCAGTAAACTTTAGCATTGGGATTTCCTGTAAGAACAAGGATGCACAATGCAAGGTGCTCAGAAGGTTTTAAACACGTGGGAAGAAACCAGGCACTTTTGTCATCAGTAATCAGAAGTGGTCCTGGGTGATCACAACTGACTGAAAAGGACTGTCAGGTTCTTCTACACTTCATGGATACAGGGACAACATCTTAGCCTTTGGGGGGAAATTAAAAAAAAAAAAACAAAACTAAAAAAAAAAGGCCAGAAAAACCCAAACCACCCAAGAATAAAGCTCTTCTTCCCTGTGTGTGTGTGTGCAAACACACACAAGGTTTTTTTTCCTATTTTTCTATATTGTTAGTACCAACCCTGAGTGCTTTTCTGAGAACAACTCACTGGCAGCTGTTAAAAGGCAAACCAGAAGTCTGATTATTCCACCAAAACATTCAACTTCTGCCAGAGACAGAATTCCCCACTTTGCACTGTAAACAATGATGGGCTCTGCATGTACAAGTTTCCCAGATCCAGTTCCAAACTCCAACCCAAACCATGGAATGTACAAGTAGAGCTACCTCTGAGGACATGGGAGAAGAAACCTTTTGGTAAGAAGTGTCTCCTCAGATTGCAACACCCTTGGCCATGTGGTAGGGTTCAGTACATGTGAGCACTGCTCACTTCCTTGGGCAATGGTTACTCTTTTTTTTTTTTTTTTTGGACAAGAATCTGTTTACTTGGTAAGGAAATTAAATTAAGCTGTAGGCTGCTGCTCATTTTTTTTAATTAAGCATTCTGAAACACATTCTGTATCTTAAAATGTATTCATCATCAGCCGATAGTTTGTCATATTTATATTTTTTTCCACAGTAAAATAAAAAAAACAAAAACCAAACCAAAAGCCAAAAAAAGGAGGAAAAAGACAGAAAATCAAAGCAACCATAATTGCTTTGTCATCCAAGATCACTTCTCACCCATCCAAAGCAGAAGATAAGAAGACCCATGCTTGTCTAAATAATTTTTTTTCCCCAAAATAAAGAAGTCATTTTGCATCCTAAAGTAGGGGAAAAGCCACACAACTGGTAAAGCAGGAGTTCATCTTTTCCACCCACTTTGGGGTGACAAGGGTTGGGGTAAGGCAGAAACAAGAATTTCTCCTTTGCCTTTAGCCTGGCATGAAAATGCCCCAAACACCCAAGCATCTGCACACACAGCATCACTGCATATTCTTTTTCATGTCTGTTTTGTGCAGCTTTAAACACACAACTTCCTACTCTTTTTTTCCTGTACCAAAGCATTTCCCTGCATTATTCTTTGTATCCACCTGCATTTATTCCATGTCATTTACTTTACACCATCCACGATGACAATCTGGAGTAGAATCTGATCAGTAACAAACCACTTACTCTCAGTGGCCTGTCCCACATAACTTTTATCAAGATTATCAGCATTTATCAAGACCCAAGATCAAAGTCCCTGTGTCAGCACAACACATGAGGAGTTCCAAATAGTCCTTGCCCTGACTGGAGGCAAAGCATCACCCTGGTGCTTTTTACAGGTGGAGAACTGTGACACAGTAATCAGGGATGCTGGGAGAGATGGGATGGAAATCTATAAACCTTGACACCCAAGTACTCATCTGACAGGGTTGTGGAGAGCTCTGGGTCTCTTCTGTAAGAAAATGGAACATGATTTAAATAGATCTGAACCATCTTGGAATGAAATGGAGAGAAATTCCTGTTTTCCTTGCTTATATCTAATTTTTATTATATTTCTAAAGCTTAACTTTAAAAGCTGACTGCCATGTGAAAACACAACGCTCTAACTTTTTATCCAAACCTGTAATTAAATTATTTTTCTCCTTTGAGACTGCCCAGTAAGACCCACCAGTACCAAACCCTCACACAGTGCCACCAAACCAGACAAAAAGGGAAATTCCAACAGGCTTGAGATGGAGAATTAGAGAGGACTTTGAGAATTCTACTGCCTGGATTAATCCTTCCCTTGACCTTTTGGAATATGGGATTAGAACTATCTGTAATTACTTTCTTGGAGACATAACATTGGTCAGGTGGCCATGGGAAGGGGATGTGCACTCACTGATAAGCAAAAAAAAAATCTCATTCTTGTTACTTTCACCAATCTTTTCTTTTACTGTAGGTCAGCTGCAAGTTCACTCATGGCTCAGTGATGGAAATACACCTCCTAATTAAATAAACTAAGAACAATTTATGAGAAATTATGAAAATAAAGCTATGCAAGTCTCATGAAAGTAGATGAAAATCTTTATTTTGTACACAGACACAGCTGCAGCATCACTCCTATCTATGTGGGGTAAATAAAATATATTGACCATCCCCTGAGTACAGTGAAATTTCTTTTATCAGTGTGAAACAAATTTCATGATAAAATCTGCCTAAAGAATGGGACTTCACAAGTATTTTTCATCCTATTTCCTGAGTATATCCATGGTGGGTGGGTTTTTTGGCTTGTTTGTTTTTTATATATTTAACTATTACTCTGAAAAATACCCCTAAAACCAGCTACAAATTCCTACAAGAATTTGAGGCCAATCCTTCCAAAATTTAACTTAAAATTGCTTTGTTAACTCTAAGAAAAGAAATTTCTTGAACCAAAAACTAATCCCTACAACTCGTTTTGGATTCAGATGTTGTTAGGAAATTTATTTTACACATTGTCAGTTCTGATCTTCCAATGGAACTACAACAACCTGAGCATTATATTTTTCAAAACCATCTTTTCTTGCCCCTGCAATCAGATGCAGTATGGTTGGATTAATGTCTTATTTTAAGACTCCCTAGAATGCACAGTGCAGAAACCAAGATCCAGAAGCCTTGCTGTAAAGGTTGGGACTGATGGACTAAAAGTGCTCTAGAGCAGAAATCCAGAAAAATTCCCTTGTAAATAAAGGAACAGAACAACCTGAACTGGGAACCTGAGCTGTGTCCATTTGCTAGAAAGCCAGCTGGGAACGTTTCATCCACTTGGATGGGGCTTTGGCATCCTCTGGAAAATCCTTGCAGAAATCACCTCAAGCCTCCCAGAATGGTTTGCAGAGGAAGGGACCTGTTGGCACCCAACAAACCCATCCTCAGCTGCTCAATTCTCCTAATTCTGTGCTGCCAATATACACAATAAACCCAGAGGTTACAACTTCCCAGCTCATCATTTATTTCTGTCAACAGGCTAAGTCAAAACCCCTGATGAAAATAGTCTCTGCCATTATAAATTAGACTGTAAAGATTTTCCTGCCTCAAAATAGCATCTTACAGAAAGGCTGGGAAAAAAAAAAAGAGAAATTTCTGCCAGTCAGAATGCCCAGAGCTCAGGCAGCAGCCGTGGGGACTTCTGAACAGGAATAAAAAATAAAATGAGAATATCATCATAGCTAACCTCAAATGCCACCCACAACACTTTCATGGAGAAGCTTAGCTCAACTTTTCTATCAAGTTTCAAGCTTTACTGCCTAGCAATAGTTGTCTACTGTGATTAAAATGCATAAAGGCTTTTTTTTAAGTGTCTGTGCACGTGTGCATGGTAATATATTTATTATATAAACAAATCCAATTAATTCAAAAGTAAAAGCAGCATTAAGTCAACTTGCAGCTTGCTGAAGGATGAGACCCCACTGTAAACATCTAATGCTAAGAGCAAGTTCACTCCATTTTTCTTTTAAGAAAAGATGCTGTGAAACTTAAAGATTTTAGATAGCTTCTTGTACAAGCTGCTGGGGAAAAAAGCTGAGCTACAAACCAGAACAGATTTTTACATCCTCAAATAGACCTTAAGTTACTTCTAAAGCAGAGGAGTTGGAAGAAATCAATTTTTATGCTGAGGATTTTTTCTTCCATTTTGAAATGCAATTTCAGATGATTATACACTGATTATAACAAAATAATTATATGATGATAACAAAACAGGGTTATACTTGGTCTTTGCTAATGGCAGCTAAAGAACACCCACGTATTTCTGTGTGGCTTCTGTTAGAAAACTTTGATGAAAATCTTAATCCTTTTTTTTTTTCCTTATATTTTCTTTCATTTCATTCACTGGCTTAAAAGGTGACAGCACTTAAAACAAAGCAGTCCCCACACTGTTAATGCTTGATGCTCAGAAGATCAGCCAGGTGTAAAATAGGTGTGTGTCCAGGTAACTGCCTACACTATTTTGCTACATGGTTAAATGCATGATTTCCCCTAATAGAATGCCAGGGTGGCCAACATCACATTTTCTACCTCATAAAGCTCAAATGAGCTGTGACCAAAGTCTCCCAAACTTAATGGAAAGTTCACTCAGTGACTTCCCAGTTTAAATTGTGCTTTTCTACAATGAATCAATAGATTTAAACCACGTTCTTTCATCTCTTCCCCAAAAGGTTTCATCCCAAGCAACTAAAAAGGTAGGATCTGGCTCAGATTTCCCACTCCTGGGGATGAACTAAATGCCTTCAACCTTTGTAATGTAGCAAATAATTAGAATTAATGGAAATGCACCTATTTGATTCAAATCACACCTGCACATTTGCAGGCATGTAGCAGCAGCTTTCCAGCTTTGCTTTGTGAAATGTTGGAAATAATCATTACAAGCTCTTAAGTTTTCCTAAATAATCCTGCTAAACTGCTCAAAATGTAATTCCTCCCCAAGTAAAAGCCTAAAGGACAGGGTAAATGCACAGCTTTATATTTAAAGAATGACACAACCCCCCTGCAAGCAAGCTTAGCTGATAACTTCTTCATCTTTGCAGCCAAAGAATTATGCATTCTTATCTTAGGTAAATGAAAAAGTTCAGACAGAAATCCAAATAAAGGAGATGGAATTGGCAGCTTAATTTATTTATTTTAAGACTACCTCAATTTACAGAAAAATGAGGTGGAATAAGATTAAGGACCAATATACCCACAGATTCTCACTAAGATGAAGAAGTCTTGAAGTATGAAGATGTAAGACTTAATCAGAGTTTTATATAACTTCATAAATCTTTAAAACCTGATCACAGGCAGAAGAGAACAACAGAATATAAATCTATGGGCTGTAGTTAATCATGAAAATCAGGGAAAAAGGAAAAAGTGGGACTGAGAGATCCCCAGACTGATTCCCAAAGGCACCTCAAAACACTTGAGCAGGAACTGATGAAGGCACTCAAATCAATTTTACAAGTGGATAAATAAGAATGGGAAGTTCAAGTAGAGAACTTCAAATAATCTGTAGCCACAGAAATTCCTTTGGGATCAGCAGGTGCATGGAAACCTTGATGGTCACCTCCAGAGAAATGAGACAAAGTGAGGCCACTTTGTCACAGTTGTTGGGATGAAGTAGAAACAACAAAGAAAAAAATGAGAGAAAAAAATTCCCTTCTGAATAAAGGGAATAAGACTTCCAAGTAATTCCTCCAACCTCAGCTTCAAGGTATTCATTTGTTCCCAACAGCAGCATGGCACTTGGAGACCTTCTGATGGAAGAGGATATTTTTATGAGAAATGGGCTATTTCCAAGTGCAGAACCTAAAATGGGAACTTGCAAGCACCAGGCTCAACACAAAAGGTGAAGCAGGGAAAAATCAATATTTCTAATTTGTAAAGAAAGCACAGATCAAATATTATTAATATGATTGGTAAGAGCAACAGAAACTGTTGGTACTGTGCACATTAAGGATAAATTGTTTGAATTAATTCCATTATTCTGAGAAATGCTGCAAACAACAGACTGCCACATCAGAAAAGTGGAAATAATACTGCTGACATTATTAGTATTACATGCTGCTTCCCAGGCTTTTCCCAGGATTGTCTATTTTCACTCCAAGCAGCTGTTTAAATCCCATTTTTGCCTCACCAAATCTGATTTTGTTCTACATTCATTACAGAACTCAGGCATGAGCCCTACCAGTTATTATACTATTACTGTCATGCTCACTCTGTAGCAAACAACAGAAAAAGTAAATTATTTCCCATTCTCAATTTCAGGAGGTTTCAGCAGGTGACTGCCAGTTTGGGGGAATGAAAAGAGTGTTGTTTACCATATTCCACCATATTTCTCAAAGAAAGTAAACCTTTGAGGATAAACCAAGGAATCCCTGATACTGAAAAAAAAAAAAAAAGAGAAGAAAAGAAAAGAAAAGGGGAAAAAAAAGGAAAAAGAAAAAATAAAAGGAAAAAAAAAGAAAGAAAAAAATGAAAGAAAAAAAAAGAAAAACAGGAAAAAAAAAAAAAAAAAAAGAAAAAAGAAAAAGAAAAAAGAAAGAGGCTTTGTGAAGAAACAGTTCTATTGCTAGAAGAATCCAAGGTGTTCCAAACACTCCTCCTCCCCCTGGGATTTTATATAAAACCAACCCACTATGGCTTCTCTCTGCCTCTCCTCAAAATCAATCTGCATTAAAAAAAAAATTTAAGGATTATTTTTGTAATAAAACTCTAGAAAAGCCTTGTTTGATCACTGACTTATTAGACACACAAGATGCCTCCATCCAGGAGCTGAAAGACATCTTACCTTAACAGCTTTGGAGACCATAAGCAAACTGAACCCCAACTTGAGGTCCTGCATTTACACATCACTGAAGTTATCACTGCAAATGTCTCTCTCACAATCTCAAAACAAGAACCAGCAGGGCATGGGTCTGGCTTGTAGTTTTTTCCCCAGGGGCTGTTTCTCCCCAAAGAGTTGGAAGATTTAGAACAACATGGAAAACAGAATGAAGAATCTTGAGTTGCTTCAGATTACAAGATTCAGATTACAAATACAAGGAGTTGCTCCTTGTATTTTTGGGTAGAAGATGAGCAGGAATTATGATTTTTATGATTTTTCTTAATTAAAACATCCTTTAATTTTTTCCTTCCAAGATTAATTACTTTAGGACTACACTCTTGATGAAATACTACTTCTAAAAACCTCTTCCAGGTTGGCAATGCTACTTCTCAAATTGCCCCATCTACTCAAGTCCTTTGCTTTATTCTGTGCACTCATTAAAAATGCATTGCAAATTGAAAAGTAAATAATCCAGCTGCCACTGCAACAGTCAGGTTGGAGTTTCCTACTGAATGGGAAGGCAGTAATGAGGGTAAACCCTTCAATAACAAAGCTGACTCATCCAGTACTTCTATTGCTGTAATTATTTTATTACCCAACTTCCAGGTAGTGAATACAGACTCCAGAGTTCAGCCTGCCTGCTAAAATAAACCCACACAGCTGTGTCTTTGTAAACCTGAGCAGGGTTGGAGGCCAGGAGGATAAAGTCTGGAGGTCAATCAGCCTTAACTCTTGCTCAGAGTGAACCTCAGAAATGAGGGAAGATTTCTCAAGGTCCTGTCTGGTCAGATTTTCAGTATCTTTAAATACAGAAGCCAAGAGTTTCTCTAAGCATCTTGCTGCAGTAGCAAAGCTCTCACTGGGGAGGTGCCTCCCCTGCTCTCTCAGCATCATTTACAGCCAGGGCTTTTTTTTCCTCTTTTCCTGGGCACCTGAAAAGGCTCTGGCTCCCATCACCTTCCCTCTTACCCCCCTGACAGCAGTGCCCACCCCTTCCCTGCTAGGACACCCCAGGCTCCAGCCTCCACTCAGTATCTTGGTTTTTTTGGAAAGCCCAAACTGGACATAATGCTCCAGGCAGAGCTTCATGATTGTCCAAAAAGGGCAATGATGGTAATGAAGCCTTTCTTTAAGTCCTACAAAAGGTTTGGTATTTAAGAGGTTTGGTTTTAAGAAAGAACAGGAGGAGCATCAGCAACAGGAACACCCACACACTTCTGGCTCAAGAGCCAATGTGAAAATGAACAAAAAAATTGCCATTCTGATTGTTAAATATGGTCATCAAACAAGAATTAGGATGATTACTGCTCCCAAAATCCACAGTTCAGAAACCTGCATCTTTGCAACAAGCACAGCAGTCTCAGCATCAGTTTTCTCTCCTGTTTATGCAGCAGGTACCAACCTGCTGGCCCTGGCACAGGATGGAGGGGAGGGCGGGTGTAGAAATGAAAATTACACCAGAGTTTCATGTTTGACTCGAATCAACTTCAACCACTCCCTATGTGCCAGAGCCACTGAAAATTATTACGAAGCTTTTGCTTGTTCAGTAGGAAGAGAAATAACTTGGAATACAGAATATGATGCAGGTACTGCCCCTGGCTTTCAACTCCAGGGATGTTTCAGCTGCTGAGAAGCAGCACTGGAAGATGCTCCCTATGGATTCTACTCCCAGCCTTTATCCTCATGGATAAGAACATTTTTAAGGGTCCCATCTCAACCATCAGAACTGGCCAGAGAAGGAGAGTGGCTAAAGCACAAAGCAACAGCTCTGAAGGACATTTCTCACCTTCTCAGAGCTTCCTCTGGAAGCAGAAACCCAACTCCTGCCTCCCCCCAGCCAGTCAGACACAAACAGGTATTTGAGCTGACCTGGTTTGGACCTGCCCTGCCCCAGTCTCTGCTCTCCCCCAGTTTCCTGGGAGATGGATGATCCCAGGACCAATCCCAGTTAATGGGAATGAGATATATTTCCCAACAACACGGGCATGGTGAAGCAGCTACATGTGAACAGAGAATGATTCACTGCCCTGGCCTTGAGCATGAGAAATGGGTATTAAAACAGATAGAAAATAGATTAAAATCTCCTTATTCTCTTGTCCTCTACAAAGGACCCACAGGAGTAGAGTTTGTTTTTTCTTGATTTTTGCCCATTCTTTTTAGATAAGTAAGTGCAAGACCCTTGTCCAAGACCACCAGAGACAAACTGTAATACTTTAGTTAAGTTTATCACACAAGCCACATTTTTAGGGTGAGGGTTTTCCTGTTCTAGCCCTTTCTTATTTCAGTTTTTTTTTATTCTGAATAATCTCAAATGTTTGATATCTACATCATTTACAGTGATTTGATGTATCCTTTTTAGTTACTATGACTTACTAAGTGGATGATTATTTTCCAGCTGTTACTTTTCTCTTATTTAGTTTTATTTAAATATTTGCAGATTTTAATTATTCCAAATATTAACTCTGCTGGTTTGTTAGTAATTAAACAGCAAGCAGCTATCACCAAGTCTGTTTGCTTCTTTTAAATGGAAAAAAGCACACCAAGCTTTTTTTTCCCTGTCAAGTAAGTCTTTTGCATAGAACTTTGAGTAATGTTCTACTGAAATAAAGACAGTCAAGACACTGATATCTTATTTACTGATACTCTGCCAGGGTTTTTCCCCTATTGCTCACAAAAATACATTTTATTTACCAAGAAACGTTGAAAGGGAAGGCTTGCAAGATAGATAATTGGTACCTTGACACATAATTACCATTATGTTCCTCGCACAAAGTTCATCATTGCCTCCTGGTTTTTGCCTGATAGGACAAACTTTGGCACCATAATTAGCTTTCTAACAAAGCATTTCCTTCCTATCTGAATTCCAGAGAGTCACACATATCTAATCTGACTCAACAAATAAATAGAAATAGATTTATTGAATAGGAACTGCACTTAATGTATGCTGGCAAGACATATAACACATCATTAAAAACAGAAATTATAGAAAAGACAACAATCTGTTGGAGTAGAGCTCTTGGTCATAACACTACTGACCCTCTTGAGGGAAAATAACCCACAGAACCAAACTAAAAGCCCCAGTAAAATACAAAATCAAAGTAAAGCAGAAAAGATGCCACATAAAATGTTAATATGCATGTAATGTATGAGAACTTGGTTTCATTTTAATATATTTAATAAGAGAACTCAAAATGAAGATAGTATTTCCTTTTGATTCTCATACCAATACATCTATTTTACTGACCACAGTACATTTAAAAAATGCTAAGCCACCAAATCCAAACAGTACAAAACAACCCAAAAAAATCCAAAAAAAAAACCAACCTTGATAGGGATGAACCTGTTGCACAACACTAAAAGTTAGTGTGAAAAGCAGAGGTGCAACTGTGTAATAAACCTTGCATTGTTATCCATATCCATGAACCATTATATAATTTATTATTACCACAGAATGCTTTATCACTATTTCAGTACTGGGATAGTTGATAATACATGATTAGTATTGTTATATATATTATAGTATTATATGTATTATTATATACTTAATAATACATGATTATTTTCCCCTGATGCACACACACTTTCTTTCCCAAACAGTATTTCATACTTGGCATCCACAGAAATAGGTATTTTGAATTTTTTTTTTTTTTGGTTTGGTTTGGTTTTTGGTCAGAAATTATGTAACAAAGTTAATAACATTTAAATCTCAGTGATTCCAGTTCAAAGCTTGAATTCCTGCTGGCACTACAAGTACCAGGGAGATGCTTCATCCCACAACTATAATATTGCAATTTTACCACCTCTTTGTCATACAAATTGTAAAGCAGGCTTGCCAAGAGAGGGCTCAGAACAGATACTTCAAACCTGGTCAGTTTTTTACTTTTTTAAGTTATCTGTGATGTACCAAAGCCACTGCTGCACGAGGTGGGATCCAGGGCCTCTAATGGAGATTTCTCATAGTGTGGGAATCCCCGAGGGTAATTTAAGCAGCCCTGGCAGAGCATGCCTTTTAAACTTCTAAATAAAGATATCCAGAAGCTCAGGTAATTGCCTGGAATCTCTGGAGTCACTTCAGAAAACACATTCTGTCCAAGGTTTTCCTCTCCATAAAGGGTCACCTTAAAAAGGGGAAGAGAGCAGCAAATCCATCAGAGCCAGGGAGCAAACCCCCAGCCAAGAGTGACATGGAGATGCAAGGGAAAAAAGCTGTCAGATAATTAACCAGTTTTTAACTGGGTAAAAACTAAATCCTAGGAGTGGAAAGGACTGTGATGGAATCGGGTATCAGTGTGTTAGTGGCAATCCCAAACTGGCTTGTAGCACCACGTAAGAGAGGAGGGATGGAGCAAGTAAAATACATGCTCAAGTAACCTGTCCCTCAACTCACTGGGAAAAAAAAGCAAGCCCTGTACTGCTAGTAAGTTTGGAGACAAATTCATTAAGCTGGCAATTCACAGAAGGAAGGGTTGGACATGAGGCTGCCAGGTTCTTGCTGAAATCTTAGCAAGCATTCAGGTTGTGTAAGAACAAGTACCTGTCTGCAGAGAAATGCAGTATCCAGTCACACACACTGCCCTGCCACTTGACTTCTGCTGAGATTATTTTGCACAGTACCTCTGATCCCAGACCCCTGAAATATTGAATCTTCTTCCTTCCACATAAAAACCAGGAGTGGAATGCAGGCACTGCTTGGAAGGACAAACCAGAGGGAGTTCTGGCCTACAGGACAGAGAGCATCTCTTTAAAATGAGAAAACAAGACCATAAAGGGATATGAGAAGACAGGCACTTAACATGGACCCAGGGTAATATCCTCTGCTGGGAGAATTAGGATTTAATTGGGAACAAACTAACTGACTGACTTAATTCTGATATATTGCACCATCTGTGGAGCAGAGGTAATAACTGATGGGCCAGCTGGATGGGAAGCAAGGTACAGCATGGGAAATGTTGGATTCTGCTCTTACTCATTATCACTTTGCAAGGGATTCCTTGCTATTCAAGTTGAAATTGTCCTTTACATTAAATGGGCATTGTTTTCCACTTACTCCTTGTTAATTACCAAGTTATGGAATGGGTCACAGCTTTCAGTGCATAACAAGCCTATATCACCTTGAAAATCTCCTCGTTATCCCCCTCACCTCTGAAGTGATCAAAACAGTGGAGATGATGTGATGGAGTTGCTCCTGACCATGGTCCTGTGCAAACACCACCAAGTTACAAGAATTCCCCAGTTCTTGTCTCTGCAAAACACACTTTCCCTGACTTTTTTAGCTAGCTACACTTCATACAGAACCTAAAATTTGGGAACACTGAGATTGGTTTGGGGTCTAGGGATGTCACTTCTGTCTTCATGCTACTGCAGAGGTAGTTTGACCTGAAAACTGTAATCTTTCTGTTGCTTTATTCCAAAATCCGTGCAACCTCTGAGGAGGTCTTACAGATATATGTTAGAATACATTTCAAGAGTTGGTCAGGAGTCCCTGGATCTTGAAAGAGGCTCCCTCCCTCTTTATAGATGCACAGCAAAACCCAAAGAGCTTAATCCTAAAGGCCTGATGGCAACAGGACATGAAGTAAGAGGCATTGAGTAACTTCTTTTTACTGATATATTAATATTCTCACCAAGGCATTTAACTAATCTGCCTGAATGCAAGGCAAAGTAAAGTATTTTTAACCTGACCCTATATAAATCCCTACTACCTTAGTATGGGATGAAGGTCTTGTGATTAAAGGGTTTATTGATGGATTCAGTGCTTCACGTTATGTGTAACAGGACAAAGGGAACAGCAACAAAGACTGTGAAATTCTAACTCACTGATAACAAGTGGGGAAAAAAAAAGGTTAATTTTAAGTAGGTGTCTCCTCTGGTTGTATAATGCTAAACCCAACAGTCTGATAGCAGTTAATTTGGAAAAAATAAATATACCACAGGTGTTGAAAAGAAGAATCATGATCTGCCATGCAACAACAAAAATCCAACAGCTCACTTTACATGTTGATTTTTGCTGTCCCCTTACAGACAGAACTATTTGAACATTTGGATGCATTAAGAGTCCTGTATTTGGTGCATTTTTTAGGTTTGATCTAATTGGGGAACTACTTTCCCCAGATCATTTCCAAAATGTTATTGAAAGGAAGACTTCATTTTCTGGCAGCCACCATGTTGTACCACACCACTTATAAAAAACTTGGGGAATGGTACCAGATCAGAAAGAATCCTGATCAGAAGAAGATCAGGATTATATTAAATTTTTTGCAGAAAAACATATTTAGGAAACAGTGGTTTCCAACAGTAACTCAGGAAGGAGCTTAACTTCACCTCATAGATGCTTCTCTGGTGTTTCAAACATTTTCTAATGGAAACAAAAATAACTTGAAGCTTCTTCTCTGCTGACCCATACTGCAAAAGGTCACTGCAGATAAATCAGTGCCAGCAGAGCAGGCATTATTAAGCTCCAAATGGCCTGAATTCACCCATTTTCCAGCAGCAAATTTTTGTTCATTGCCAGTTAAATCTATTACACAAGTCATTGCTTCAGCCTCATATGTATCAGCAACTCTGCACATATCAACACAAACACAGACATCCCATGACTATGGAACTTAAGCTTTAAATACATGTTCTTATTCAACAGTTGTTTTCTCATGTATCTTTCCTACAGGAAGAAAACACAAGAAAAGTACCACAAACAGCTCACAATTATTTTTTCCATCATTCCTATGGATTACCTATTGCTCACTACAAGGAGGTTAATCAATAAAGAGAAATCCCATTGGAAGAGGCCACACTACTGTACAACATACAGTAGATCCACATTTAATCTAGGAGAAAAGGCTCCCTGAGCATGACATAACACATGCAATTTCCATTTTTATTTCTAACATCTTGCTCTGCTGAACAGCTTGCAATAAATGCCATGAGCAGTATGCCACATATCCAGCAATCAGCTAGAAGGCAGACAATCTACCTCTTCAAATAAATATTTAAATGTATCTACACAGAAACAGAAAACGTGACATTATTTAGAAATGTTGCTTGGGTTATCTCAGATTTTGATCAAGTCAGCCTGGCACAGCAGCACGAATTGAGGCTGCTCTGTATGTCAGGCACACAGCAGCACAAATAGAGATAACCTGAAAACAAAAACATAAAACCAATTGAGAAGCAGAGATTTGGTTTAAAGGATGGAAGGTGACAGAACAACACATGCAAATTCAATTTTTAATTCTAATATAATGTCATGTATAGACACATTCTAATTGCCTACTTCTGGAAAAGCAAAATGAGGCAAAGAACATAAAGATATCAAGCAAGATTTACTCTGCTGCTTTAGAAATACTGTAGGGCATGTAGGGAACATTTGCTACAAATTTTAGGAACATGCAATATGTAATGTTAAATCTTCACAAAGCTGAAAATAAAACCCCTTCATTGTCTTACAAATATATCTGAAGTGAGTACAAACGTAGGACTTATTTCATTTAACCTTTTCTTATTAGAAACTGTGCATCAGGAGAGACTGTGACGTGAAGTGGAAGAAGAAGGCAGACTCCTAGCCAAGGGTAACAGAAAGTACCCAGCAGTCTTAAAAGATGAAGAAACAGCAGCCTGCAATTTGGGCTGCTATTAAAGGCATTATGTTATTCACTGGACTTGTTATTAACAGCACAGGTAGTAAGCTCCATCTTCAAAAACCAGACATCAACATAAATCTTCATTTAAATGCCCAACTCCTGAAAATAATTGTGAAATAAGCTCACACCAGGACACAAGGCTACAGAGAGCAGTTCTCCTAAATCTGCATTCCAGACTCAGGAGCTTCTATTACCCAGTGCCCCAAGGAGAACTGAAGGATGCAATTTCAAGCTCAGCTTCATTTTCCCAGAGATAACATCTCTTCAACACAAGCAACCTTCTTCTGTAAGACAAAAGAGCTCCAGTAACACACAAAACAGAGAGGCAGCATTTCATGATGGCTCACACCTCTGCCACCCTCTTACAGGAACTCTTAGGACACGAAACTTTTACAGGTTTTTAGCCTACATCTCTTCCCACCCCTTGTGCAAACACAGCACAGCCCTGCTGGTTCAGTACTGCCCAGAAAAATCAGATTACAGACCCATCAGATCCTGGCTAGGCTGCCCTCCCAAGCTGGAGGCTGCTAAAAAAAAGCACATTTTTACTGGGCACCTTCATACTTACTTCCAGCAGAGCCATGGCTTCCCTGCTTAATGTAATAAAAGACTGATAAAAGGTGATGAAAGAGATGAAAACATAAAAGATGATCAAGGAAGGAAAAAGGAGGATGGAGAAGGTTTGGTGTAATTGGGTAACTACTTTTTAAATCTGGAGAGTGCTTCTAAATGTGCACCTTGACCAATAAATACAGGCTCAGGCAATAAAAATATGTGATATATTCACACATACTACATAATCCATAAATAGAGGCAAAAAGCTAAAGCACTAATAAAGAACTTGTCTAAATTACAAGGTAAAAAAAAAACCAACACACAAATATCATGTAAATGCTAAGGAACAAAAGTTCCTTTGGATAATGACTTCTGTCCTTTTCAAAAGCAAAGAAACAATTAAGCAAAGAGGCTGAAATTCCAATCTCAGTGGCTTTCTGCTTGGCCTGAATCCTTCTAAATCTTAGACCTGGAACAACTTCATCACTGGTAAGTAGTCCTATGGATCTTCATTTTCATTGTATAGACATTAACAAGAATATAGGCAGAATATAGACATTAACAAAACAGCCCAACAAAATCACTTTTGCAGTGACTCAATGAAAAAATACTACAACAAATTTATAGTATATAAAGATAAATAATAATATTTAAAGATAAAATTACCACATTGTGTTCAGCTAACTGAATTTGACAGATTTCCACAAAATTACACTCAGCTTGGATACTGTCTGGTTGTAATTTCTTCCCACTTTTCCTGCTAAAATTTTAGCCTTCTCAGCAATTTACACCCTTTACATGGGGCTTTAAAAACCCACCAGGATATTTAATGAGCTCCCCCTTCCCCTTAGCATGCAAGTTGCCAATTCAAGGCACAAGAAAAATCACCAAGTCTTTCCAGGTCTCTCTTTTCCAGAGACAGCCTAATACTACAAAAGGCTACAGAGCCTGTTTTCAAATCAAAATTAAGCAGGTTTAATTATTTCATCTCTTGGACTATGTCATGATAGTTCAATTCCTCCTCTTCAAGCAGTTTTTTCTTAAAAAGAAAATACAAAAAGCAAACAGAAAACCCCCCAACCACTATCAGGACAGATAGTTCAGAACAAGCTCCAGCAGAGGGCACAGTTGCTGTTTCCATGTCCTTCCCAACTCCCCAAACAGGGTTTATGCCTTTTTTATACCTGTGTGATGCCAAAACTCCATTAACTTAAGGATTCTTTCTTCCATTTACAGCAAGGAATTTAAAAAAAATTGCTTTCCTCCTTTTTATTATTACTTTTAAGACCAAAATAACTTGATAAACACAACCATTATGGACAGCAACTTCATTATTATGTATAAAGTCTAAATATTGTTTTAAGTTTTGCATAGATTGTGGGATTGGGATCCTTTGCCACTTGCTGAACCCTGGGGGAAGCAGCTTGCTCAGATGCCTAATGAGAGAAGCTCTGATGTTAAACCTACAGACCCCACAGACCACCCTAGCTGGTGAATTACCCAATTATTCTTCACAGCAAAGCAAACCAGAGCTGCTGGAAATCTCAAAACTGGATCATTTCCAAACTACAAGTTGCCATTTCTCCCTGCAGGACAGAAAGTACAGAGTCATTCCCAACAAAGAATGGAAATTCCACAGCCTCTTCTCCGCTGATCCCAACCTCCTTCCTCCCCAGGAGGAGATTAACTCAGACATTAAATCCCCAATTTGGAATCTTGGACTTTCAGATGCATGAAATGCCCTGAGCATTGAGCAGCTGGGGAAATATAAAGTAGATCACCAAGAAGTCACTTTCCTGGGTAGCTAGGATGCCAGGAAACATCAGAATTAAGGCCTGAGAAGTCAAGAAGTCTAAACAAGAGGCCACATAAAAGATACATAAAAGAAACTATTTCCCACTATTTATTTCTCCTATTGGTTTCTTACAACCAACATTCTGTGGAGCACCCTGTTTTTTAAGAAAGACTTTGTTGGATTGGAATTTCAGGATTCCAAACTCTGCAGAAAACTGTCTAGTGGATTTACATCAAGTTTAGGCAGTATTCTTCATTCACCTTGAAGCCACCACTGCTCCAGGAATTTCAGTGGTCACTTAATTTTCTAGGTACATTGATGGAGAAAACTACAGACAATTAAAAAACCCCAAAATTACAGCTTCCAGATTATTTTCCCTACAAATTAATAATTAAAAAATCAATTAATTAATTTCATTACCTTAGTGAATTGTATAATACATGAAAATTCTGATTTTAAGACAGCACATGATTTTATTAGTGTATTGTATCAGCTTTGATGGAGGTTGAAGGCTTCTGGGTGGACTCTTTTCTTCTCTGTCTAATAAAGATTATTAAGAATTTAAATAAGACTTGAAAGTGAGGATAATTTAGACACCAAAGTCATGGCTAGAGAGCTTTCACAACAGTCATTCATTAGTGGGCTGCTCTTCAGTCAACTTGATCAAAGCTTCTCATCTGTTCTATTTGCACCCAGCCCCTAAAACCCAACCACCAAACTTAAGCTCAAATTTACAAACTTAATTTAAATTTAAATTGCAGGACCCAAAGTAGGAAAGAAGTTTCCTGCTTTGTTCTTTGCCCAGTATCTTTGTGGTTGCAAAATAAAATGAATAAAAAATAAAATGAGAAGATAAATGAAATAAAATGAGAGGCCAGAGAATCCACAAAAAAATCCTCTCAAACCACAGCTCTTGAACAATTCTGATCAGACCAAATGTCCCTGTGGAGTTCAGCATGTAGAAAAAAATTATTATATCCATGCTATAGAAGTCTAAAATGCTTAATTTATGCAATCTTACTATTACTGCACATAATCAAATTCATGAAAAAGTGCCAAGACCTGAAATTACAGAAGCATCATTAAAGAATGATGTGCCATGCATCAACTAAATATTTGTTCCTCTTCTGTTAATCTTCTAAAACAAGAGATGATTGAAAAATCCAGTGGTCCAGTTTAACAGCCTATAGAGGAAAATGATGGCCAGCAGCCAGTTTGGAGTGAAGTGATCATGATACCAAGAGGTATCTGTGGTCTTTTAGGTTCTCTTGGAGTGGCTTAATGAAAAAATTTCTTGCATCTGAATCACTGGGCAGGAAAAAAAATACTAAAAGTTGATTACATAATTGAGCTCTAAGCCAGCACTGAATTATTAGGAAAAAAAATAATATTTAAGCTCTGCAATGTGATGAAACACATATCAGAGTTTCAGTTACCAGTTACTTGTCCTTTCCTTTTTTCAGACATTAAATAAAGGAGTCCTAAGGAACATGAGGCAACAGTCCTGAAGGAGTAAAGAGCCATTTCATTTCTGGATCAGTTGTTTTCAGTAAGGTCAGGGAAAGCACTGCTCAATGCTAATAAATAAAAACTCCATATGCTATGTAAACAAAAGATTGGAGCTTTTTTGAGCAGCACTGCAGTGCTGACCTAAGAAAGCTGCCCAAGGAGACACTTTATCATCACTCCGTGTTTTCTCCCCTCCCCAACTTGCACTTTACAGTTTGATTGAGGTGGGAACAATCCATCACCAACCTCCTCTCTGTTTATTCCAGCTCCCTTGGTCCTTGCCCTGGCATCACTTGCTGCCTTTCCTGCTGCCCAAATGCTCTCCACATCTCTAGCAGCCACTGAGCTTATTCAAGTGCAAATCAGATCAGCAGGAAATGAAAAATTGCCTCAAGCCAGAGCATAACCAGCACTACCAGAGTCAGGACCCTTGCAGACACAACAGGAATAACAAAACTGTGCAGAGTTTCTGGCTTCTCCAACTTACCAGCTGAAAAAGCCTCCAAGACAGGCAGTGGGAGGTTCATGTGGGGAGAGGAGAAATTCTGGCAGTGATTCCTTGAAGGAAGAGCATTGGGAATCTTCAAGTTATTTCTGCAAACCTCAGAACAAGTTATTCTGAAAACCTGGGCTGTGGCAGGTAGCAGTGCAGGGCCTGGCTGGCAGAGCAGCAATCTCAGCACTTAAAGGAAAAACAGTGTTCTAGTGAAGTGATGTCTGGACACAACCTCCAAGACCAAATCCTGCAGGTATCCAGTTGGATTTTGTCAGCCCCAGGCACTTCTATCAACAACACAATTGGTTTGCAACCCAACCTGCAGTCAAATGACTTCTTGACCTGCAACATTTTCCCTTAGCCTTTGGAATACTGGCTTATCAAAATCATATTTTCATTCTAAGTGTGCCTGAAACAAAGACCTACCAATGCCTTTTATTTTCATTTAAAATGTGAAGTCTACTCATTGCAAATGTCATGGAAGAACCATCCACTCCCTACTGACATGGAATCTGGTGGGCATTATTTTCTCTACTCCTCCACCTAAAGCCAATGATTTGTTCTATAAAGTAACTAGCAGTGGGAAGGTATGATTACACTTTTCCCCAGACAGAAGCTGACATTACACCTCCCAGCCTCGTGCTGACGTGTGGAAAACTTGTACAATGAGCCTTGACATTTGTCATTGTACTTAGCTACAAATGCATTACAAGAAATTACATGGGATGCTATCAGAAAATTGCAAAATCGATGAGTGTTTCACTTAGTTACTGTAATTCTTCAATGCTATTCCAATCTTGTGCAAATTAGAAGCCACTTACAGCTCTGAAAACTGACAGGAAACTGAATGAGGTTTTCATTATGCTTCTAAGAGTCTTACTGGGCTATTTCCTATTAAAAGATTCTTGAGGAAGAACTACATTGTCTACCTTTCAATTCATGCAAGGTACAAGACCTAACCAAGATAGTTCATTACACTTCTGGAACAAAAAAACCCCAAAAAACAACGAAATTTCCATTCACAAAAGAAAGTAACAAGAAAAAAAAAAACCTTAAGAAGCTCAGGAGGAGATTTGATATGCACTGCATCACTCTGAGAACACTTTCTTCATGGCTAAAGGAATGTGGAAGTTTTCATCAAATTGCACTTATACAGCACTTTTTGTAACCAATTTATGAATACCAAGGAAACTTCCCAGTAGCTCCTGTAACATTCATTTCATTAGCATTGATTCCAAACTCCTTTACTAGACTGGACAGCATAAGGCAGAGAACACTCAGCCCACTAAAACCACCAAAGGTTTCAGGTAATGTCAAGTTTATGGACCTGGGAAGTCTTGCACAAGGGTTGGGACTCTTACCTAAATTATCCCATAAAATGGAGAGGAGATGTTGCTGGGGCTTTCTGCATAATAAGAAACCATGCAGGATGAGCAGGAGAATACACCTGACTTTCTCCCAGAATCATTTGGGTTGGAAAGCACCTCTGAGATCATCAAGTCCAACCCTTAATCCTCTGACACTGGGGCTCCCAGCCCTCAGAGCCACATCCAGGCTCTTTTTAAAAACTTCCATGGACAGAGAATCCACCCCCTCCCTGGGCAGCCCATTCCAGTGCCCTCTTTGGAAATAAGTTTTTCCTAATATCCAACCTAAACCTCCCGTGACAGAGCTTGGGAGTTCACAGATTTATCAAGGACATGCCAAAATAAGGAGATGAAGCTTGCTGAGCAAAAAAGTCATTTGTTGTTAACAAAGCACCTCAGGAAATCAAATACTACTATGATTATTCACTAATAGCAGCAATAAGTTCTGTGAATTGTGAGAACATTCTGCCTTACAAATGGGGATACCAAAGAGTTTCCATTTTTATTTAAATGAAGAAAGCAAATTTGTTTGCTAGCATTTATTTTTTTTTCATTTGTTTCCAGGATTTACATAATGACATGTGAGCCAGCATGCTCTCAACATGGACCTTCCCTACAGTAGCTGAGGAAAAACACAATTCTGGGCAGCCACCATCATTTAAGGAGAGGGAGTTCCAGCCATTTCTTCCATGTCTAAAATCCAAACCAAGTGATCCTGCTAAAACTATTACCATGGTTCAGTATTGAAGCTTTTAAGAAGTCAAAAATTTGAACTGTCCCCAAGGATCTCCTCCACATGTGTATGGGAAAGAAGAATCCCTGGAGAGTTAGGAGCTATATAATCCTGAGGTTGAAACCCTACATTCTCCTGCACGAGGCCCATCTCAAGTGATTGAAGTCTAAGTGATAGGAAAACGTCTTCTTATCAACTTAAAAAGTTGAGATCTGGCATATAAATCAATCTGTCATAATTCTCCACTCTGTTTTATCAATCCATGCTTGGCAGATGTTCCCTTAGGCACCATATCCTGATGGTGTAAATGAGGCATCTCCTGCTGCTTTAGATTATAGGGAAGTTTGGGTCAGGATCTCAGTCTTTAGAGGCTGAGGAACTCTAAATTCCTTTCTGCAACCTCTCCTACCCCCTGCATCATTCCCATTAATGGGAATTTCATTGTCATTGGACAAAGAAAAAGGTGAGTGGATAAAAATTCCAGCTCAGATTTTCCTTCTAGACAGCACTCACCAACTGTTGCTTCCCTATAGCAAAAGGCATTTAAATGAATTTCAGATCCCACAAATTGCTGCTGAGTACTTCTCTATTTTATTAACCTTTCCCATTAAAACCAAGTAAATTAGGAAAGCATCATCATCAATCCTTGGTAGCACCAACCATTTATTTAGGAAGCTGGTTCTATGATGCAAGACAGAAAAGGCAGAGCTGAAACTGAGTAAAGAAACTCAGAATAAATACAGCGAGTGGAAATACAGATTTGTTCCTTCTTGGATAAAAACTGATTGAGGGCTTGGTCCTGTGTCCCAGCAGTCAAGGGAAATGCTACAATCAGTTCCAGACTGTACATATTTTATAGGCAATTTAAATGTATTTAATCCTTATTTTGGCATTTCCAGCCAACCAACCAGTCTGCACTTTTAACTCAGTGAAGCTCATGAGAGCAGGAATGAGAGCTCAGCTTAAATTCGTAATTAGGAGTAAATTTTACCATTTAAAACAGCAAAATAAAAGATGTGATCATTTGCAGATAGAAGAAATAGGTGCTTTGACATTTATCATTTTGGATATCAACTCACACATACATAAAAGTGTCAGACACAACCTTACCAATGCTCTTACAGGAGAACATGACCCTAAGTTTCCATTCTCAGTGATGTGGCTGGACTTAAAACTGCTCAGAACCCAAGGTATTTCTTCTATTTCTACTAAACAATCACCACTGACATTCCCATATTTCTTGCCTGATCATTAACCACTGACATAATTAATATGCACTCACAGAAGGCCCAGCACAGTTAGAACATAATCACCTATAGATGTGATTCATGGAAGTGTCTTTCTGGAATAACTAAGATGGATTGGGTTCCTTAATGTGTCTTGGATCCAGAAGCAACAAAACACAAGTTGGGAGTTACCAACTGTGGAGGGCTACTAATTAACAACTCAATTAAAAAAGGCAAATTAGAACTTCATGGCTCGTTATCCTTCATTGCTTAATAAATTGTTTTGCTAAGCAAATGATTAAGAATGATTATTCTAGAAAGCTGGAAGAGTATCTGTTTTATCCATGAGTTTTCTTTGAAGTTGAGGAAACTCAGTTTGTCTTCTAAATACCCAATGCACACTGACTGCAGGACTTCACCCCACCTGAAACAACAGCAACAAAATATTTTTTCCTTTTACTCTTTTTCCTTTTCCCTGTTTTCCAGTGAGGAATATGTTGTGCTCTTGTGATGGAGGAGATAATTTCTCTTTTGTTTGCATCAGGTTTTTTAATGCATCACCAATTTTGGGCCTCTTCCAAATTCCTTACATTCCCCTAATCAAAGTTTCCTGCCATATTCAGAACTTCAGGAATTTGTTTGATAGTTTAGGATACTGACAGACAAATATTACATTCCAACAAGTTTGATGATAGGGGAGATCTTGAAGAGCTTCAGAAGAGGCTACAGAATGATCCATCTTGGCAGTTTTAAAATCACTTTAGAGATGTTCTTAGAGTTTGTGAGCTGTCCTTTCTGATAATGCTAAATAAGAATTAACAAAGCATTAATAAAAAATCTTCCCCAAAATAAAAACCTTGGATTTCCTTCACAGGGAGACAAAAAAGTATCTACAAAAATACAACTATATAGGCCAGTGGTAACAGACCATGGAATTAAATAATAATTAAAAAAATTAAAAACCAGGAAAATTCAATGCTCTAAGCCAGGAAGTCACAAAGTCTCTATAAGAGACTAAATTCAGCATTCCCTGATCTCTGCCCTGGTCTGTGTAATCATGAATAAGCAAAAAGTAATCTCCTTTCTCATCTCTTTCCTGCCAGAAATCTCTGCAGGTTCAATACCTAAGAACTGCCTACAGCTAGAAAAAGATCTATTTTACCTCGAGCACAACTGATAGTGTTAAAAACTCTGCTGGGGTTCTCTGTACACACACATCCATACATTTACCTGCATGTAAAATATAAAATACCTCCCTTTAAACCTTACATGAGAATCTGTCCCTTTCCTGGGCATTTCCTGACAGCACTGGGGTCAGGGATACAGATTTCTGAAAACTCAGGTTTGGCAAAAGAATTGAGATACCTGAAAAAACATAATCCCTCCTCCTCTGTTCAGTTCCTCACTCCTGCCAGGTAACCACCTATTTAGCTGCACATATAATAATAAACTTAAGAAACTGCAACAGCTCAAGATGTGATTTGTTGCTCTGTGATGCTGAGATTGCTTTTGTATGATCAAATTACAATAAATTCTCTAGATACGTTTTGCTCAGTCACAAAATTCTAATCACTGACTGACTGCAAATGAGAGCAAAGATTTGTTCTTCCTCAAAAGAATAATTTCCAAAAGTGGACGGGTTTGATTTTCTTTTCAGATCATAAGAAGAGCAGGCAGAGAAGGGGGAAACCACTCAAGCAGAAGACAAAAGGGAATTTCATTGGAAAAGTGTGTGCAAAGAAAGGAAAAATTCATTTCCCATTCAACATTAATAATAATTTCCATGGAGCTGATTCATAAATACTAGATTTTACCATCAAGAAATTCTGTTTCTATAGAATCATCTGTCTAGCCAATCCTACCTCTACACTATCCAGTTCTATTAACAAACAATTTGAATCTTTGAGGATCTTCAGTGACTGCAGAGACTTATTCAGCAAAAAAGAGACATGAGTTTCTGCATGAGAGGAGATTATTTAGCAAGACAAGCAACTTATCTGCAAAACAGATAAGAAATTAATGCACACTGCTGACAAAAAGATAAGCTGCAGACAGCAATTGACCAGAAGATTATTCATCATTATTTCCAGTTGTTAATCAGAAGCTCATTTTCATTGTGGGTTTGGATTTTTTTCTTCTGCCTGTAGCTGGTTTTTACAGTTTATTAATAAAAATATACCTTGTGGTCTTAGTGGTACCCATGTATCTTGGTTAATACACCCAGCATCTTAACAAGATCTGGAGTGAAAAATGAGTATCAAAGCCATGCTGGTTTTCTGATGTGCTCAGTATAGAAACTGAGAACTCCACAAGGATTTCCTGTGCAAATCATGACTGAAAGAGTTCATTTTCCTGAATATGTAAGAGTTAAAGCCTTAAATATTTATATAGCATATGGACTGAGACAGATTTGTGTGTAGATAATTGGCAGTTTTAAACCCACTAAAATACACATGGAAAAAACTCTTGCCACACATCAGCAGGTGTGAAACACAAGCGAATAATAGAGCTTGAGAGGAAGGGGAAGACACAGGATTGCCTTGCTGATTAACACCATTGAGGAGAAGACTTAGAAACACTGTTTTCCCTGACCTGTACATTAGAAAAATAAATAAAATATAAGAGATATTATCTGAATGCTCTGAATCTATTTGCTAGAAGTCCCAAATGGAATTATTGCATGAGATGCCCTTACCTGGGGATGGAGGCAAAGGCAGACATCCTGAGCCTCTTCCTCCTGAACAACCATTGCACTCTCAAAGTATGAGGACTTTGTCCCAGCTATTCTACTAAGCAATTCCAAAATAGCTAATTAATTACCAGATAGCTCCCCTTGCTTTCAATGAATTGAACATATGCTCGTCCCCTTTGACATCTTAATTTATGAGCAGACAAAATTATTAATTACCACATGTATGACTTTGTTAGCACTTTGCTTTTTCAGATCCTGCCTAAAAAAAACTAGTCAGAGAAATATTTTAGCAGTAGAGATAAAATACACTAAATCCAGAGATACCATTTAGCCATCCATTGGTAATTTAACAAAATTTCCTTGTGTCAACTTCATAAGCTCTTGGTACAAATCCAACATCTGGGCTGGTTTGCAGAATCAATGCAATAAATACCCTTGCAAAAATCACATTAAAAATGCCTTCCTCTGGAGGAATAATTAATAAGTTGTGCTGAAACCATCAGGGGCCAGTCAGTAAACATTTCAATAATGCTTTAGTCCCTCTACAGATATATTCTGATCAATTCCAGAAGTTGATCTTCCAGTTGTCAGCACCACTTGAATATGCAAAACTCAGTGAACAACTTTTGCCATGCAAAACCAATTGACTTAAAGAATGTATTATTAATAAAAAGAATTCCTAAGAAATCTGCCTGATGAATTGAGTCGTGCTGCTAACCTGCAGTGTCTTTACTTCATTAGTTAATAAGAGTTTGATTTCTCAAATGACTTTTTCTGCATATCAAAGCAGCAATGCTGCATGGAACAAGGTTTTGATTTTTCAGTGCCTCAGATGTTTTAAGGAAACGACTTCAAATGAGAAGACTTCTTATCCAGGCAGTATTGATAGCACCCCAGTTCTTAAAGATAGTAACAAAGACAGTCAAAAAAGAGGCTGTCATACAGCAATTGTCTCCCTGCAGTTGTAGGAAGAGAAATAATTGAAAATTAATATTGATTGTGCAGTATGCAGTAACACACTTCTCTGCTACACATTGAATTCATGATTCTGTGAGCAAAGGAAGATGAAGTGAGAAATACTCAGACACAGTTTTATTCCTCATCCAGTAAAAATGCAGAATTATTGATCACCTTTTCAACTGAATACTCAAGTACAATAAAATCTCACCTGCAGACATTATCAGTTTCAGATGAATGCTTGCAGATCTCAGATGAGAAATCAGTTAACCATGAACAAATACACCTGACATGAAAATGCCATGATAAAACACAAGTACAATGGATCATTCCTATCTACCCTAAACTTCAGACAGGATTTAAAAGTTAATTTGAACAGCCCAGATGTTACCTGGGCAGAAATAGTGGCATCATCTGTTGGTTAAAAACAAATTTCTGATGGCACAGCAGTGTTTAAATAGATGAGGATCTACAAGAGTTCAACAAAAGTTTTACCTCAAGAAGGCTCAAAAAATTCTATAAGCATAATAGTATCATAAAGTAGATATTAAGTTCTAGTTTATGATGACAAATACTCATGACAGGTAAGAATTTATCACAGAGTTTCCTGCCCACACCTTTCTAAAACACAGATAAACTATTACTACTTACACAAAGTTATTTTAACATCCACTAAATTTACTTTTAATAAACTTTTATCATCTCATAAACTGCAAAATACGGGTCAGAGACTTTCAAATTGTGAGGGTGGAATAAAGCTCATCCTCTGATGCCATGCCATAACAGGTAAATTAAGGAAATTTCCACAGCCTGCAATAAAACCACTCTTTAAAATGTGCACAAAATGATGGCAAAGTCAGTAAAATGCAGTGACTTTGTTGTTTCACCTGGTAACTGCTTTTCTTTATGCTCCCCTATAAACTGCACGTGTGCTCCCACACCTGGGCTGGGAAGCACTCCCCAGTCCTGCAAAAACTGGCAGCTAAAAGGCTGATTAATTTTCTTTTCAATACAAGAAAGCAGAACCAGGACAGCCCAGATCCTGCTGGCCCCTTCCTGCCAAGGAGGCAAGAGCCAGAACCCTGGCAGTAAGACAACTGGGAAATAAATATCTGTGAGGTTAAGGCAGGAGCAGAGGAGACTTGAGATAAAAGTGCTACCATTAAATAGAAAAAAATGTTTTTCCTCCTTCAGGATGAAGCTTGTGTTTCCCAAACCCCAGGTATTACTTATTTATTGCTTTATATGATACTGATTTATATGAGGAGAATGCAGAGGATTCCTGTAGAGGTTTGCAGACAGCAGGAATTCCTGAAGTTCCATTACCATGTTTTATTTAGTGCTGATCAAGTGGTTTCAGTGATTAACAGCATCATCTCCTTGGTCTATCATTTCACCCTGCTTCCAAAGGGACCAAAATAGCAACTCAACAGAGCTGTCCTGCCAAGATAAGCAGTTTTCTGTCACCTGATTGCAGGACTTGATGCCTCACTCAACCATTATTTATTTATAATAAATATCTGCCTGAAATAATTATCTGATATTACATACTATTCACATAATTATATCTGTTATTCGGATGGTTATTTAAATGAACCAAGACATCTGACCTTTTTTTTTTTCTTTTTTCAGCTGTCAATTTCCAAATCTATTAATTAAAGAAAACCAGGCTGAGAGGTGTCATGGGACAAAACGTTGCAAAACAGGATTGGGTTTGTTGGTTTTTTCCCCCAAAGTTGTTTCTCACTGAGATTCACACAGTGCAAACAACACCCTCTCCAAATTTATTATTTAAAAAAAATAATTAAAAGTCATGCTCATGTAACTTGCTGATCAGATAATAAAAATCTCCCTTATTTTTAGGCTCCTGGAGCTTTTTCAAAGCAGCCTAAATACTCTGCCTTCCAAAGCTGTGCAAGAACATCCACTCCAGAAATAGCACAACTTACTCAGCCATTGTGCTTAGCTGCTCACAAACTAGTGCCAACCTATTCAGTTTTGGTGCTTTAATAGTTTGATCAGTTTTAACTGGACAGCTTCCAGAACACTGTCATTTACTTATAACTTTCCCTACAATGCTGTCAAGTCTTTTTTTTTGTTTATTATTATTATTATTATCATCACTCATTAACTCATTATTAACTCCACCATAGGGAACCAAGAGCAAATGCAAATTTCAGCTCCCTGGGCAGCACCCTGAATCTGCCAGTGACCCACACCAGCTATGAGACACTTCTTAACCATTATAATTCCATTTTCCACAGCACTTTAGATCTGTTAAGAAAAAGAGGTGGATATTTTTTTTCCCCCCTCAAGCTTTTTAAGACTGCCACACTTTGCTGGACTTCTCCCTCATGATCCTTGCACTTCTTGTGTATTTTTTCCAAACTTCTTAGACCTGCATGAAAGAAGACACCAGGACAAGCAAAGGCTGCTCTTCCTTGTTTAGATCTTCTGCCTTTCATATCTATCATCCATTTACATTGCAAATCCATCTTTGAGATGGAAAAGTCATTTAACTCTCACAAGGCACTCGCTCTGTTTTCCTAGGGTAGTTATATTTCCTGCTTAATTCTGTTTTTATCTTAAAACAACCAAAAATGCATTATGCAAATAAGTCCTTTTCAAGGATTCATTTTGTGCAACGAAAATAAACTTGAAGGTTTATTGCCTTGCAAATTATTCATTGTAGCCCTTTCAATGGGTACAAATTGCACAAAACAAGGCAGCAAGAGAGGAGAAGCAGAGAATAAAAACTCCCCAATCTATTTTTAGGATCAGATGTGGGGTGATGTTGTCTTTCAGCACGTCTGCCACACCATGTACCACTGGGAAAGCAACTCTCCCAGAAATCTGGAGGCAGAGAGGCTGCAGGATGGGACATCTCCCATGAAGGTGGGCACAGGACCATGCTGGCTTTTCCTTCCTGCTGTCCCACAGCCACAGCAGCAAGGAAAAAACACAGAAGCTGCTGCAAACAACCAGCCAGACTTCCCAGAAGGACTGACTCCATTCTTAAGCTATTTTTAGAAATGGTGAAATCTGGAGCAAGTACTGAAAATCCACACTGGCTTCACCTTTCTTCATAATTGTGACCATAACCTGACATGAGATTTGATCACTTCTGGTGCACCCAGGATGGTCCCACCTACACACAGATTCTCCTCTTCAGAGTCCCTCTTTTCTAAGCTGCATATTCCCAAAAACTTCATTAGCTCTGCTGTTAAAAAAAAAAAAAGGCTTCTTGGGTGCACTGAAATGATTTTATCCTCATGGATCACTCCACAGCCTTTCCATCACTCCCACACCTCCAAGACTGAGCTTCACAGGGAACAGAGATCCTTCCTCTACTGCTTAGGTATTACCAAAATCTCAACCCCAAAAGAAATGGTGGAGAAAAACTGGATAAGGTACAAGATGACCATCCCAGCCTTTGTGTCCTAACTCAGAGGAGATCATTAATGGCTCCACTGGCCTCAACCTCCATGAATCAGATCTGCTCCTGCCTTACAAGCTTTGGATTCATCCAACTGAGGAACATCAGCTTTGTGCAGCTCTCTGCAACAACCAGCAAACCCTGAGTTATATACTGGCTACCTATGTAAGGACAATTAACAACCTTCTATAATTCCCAGTTAACTAAAAACCTGAGCATGGATGCAGTTTCTCTGTACAACAACACCAACAGGTATCCATCCCCCAACATACTGGGTTTTCTCTCCATTTCTTGTCGAATTTCTTACATTGAAAAGGATTCCACAGTATTCAATACCACACTTATTATATATTTTATATCCATTGCTTAGAAAGCTTAAAACTCATTACAGAACTAAAGCAAAAGAATTTCTGCATTTTCTGCATCCTGACTCCCAGTACCAATGAGAACAGATTTTTCTTTTTTTTTTTTTTTTATTGGCTCCTTCTCACCCTGTGTTACTTTTCTGTTCATTACAGTGACCTCTGCTCTGCCAACAAGCAATGTCCACTTCTTCCTCCTGCTGGGAACATTCTGAAAAGAAAACATTAACAAAAGACCAGACACTTACCCCATGCTGCCTACCAGGAGACAGAAGATGGATTTAAAGAACTGGCAATCCACCTGTTCTGCTGCTTTCAAGCTACACCAACCATACCAGCAGAACAAAACACTAAAATAAAATCAAATCCCTCTCTTCCCAGGCCAGGTTGCCAATTTACTGATATTACTGCTTGATATTTTATGCTTCCTAACTCTCAGCTCTATCAGCCAGGGGGGTCTCAGTTTGTAGCTGCCTGAAAGCCTTTTGAACATTTTTTAAATTACACTTTCATAGCACAGTTCCCAGACAATTAGAAACAACAAATGCTAATGAAAAGCCAAGTGATGATAAAAAAAAAACTCCAAAAAAACCCCCAAAACAAACCAACAAATGGAGCTCTGTATTAAATGAGAATAGTTGTTTGGTTTTTAAAAATGGAAAATCCATCCTTCAGTGTGGAGTGCTAAGGAAACCTTGAAAATACATAAAAAATGCTGGATAAGGAAGATGAGCCAATTACCAACACAAGAGGCTGAAGGCAAACTGGACTTGTAACTTCATTCAGCAGCCACTAACCACTCTTTCAATAGTATCCAGTAGATGAAATAGAGAAGCATTTTCTAACTTAAATACTTCCTATCTGCACAAAGCCAGTATCACTGTGAGAAACTGCAAATCACTGTTTCAGACCTTCCTGTATTTTACATCTTCTGCCCCCAAATGTGGCTATTTTCTTACACTTTTGAAGGAAACAGAACAGACAGAATGTCCATCTCTTTTTTCTTAACTACAGATCACAAAGTAGGAGACTTAAATATTTCACATACTTCAGTACTCCTCTCTAAATCTCCTGCAGAGCTACTGTAAAGACAAATTAAAAGCTATTTAATTGTTGTGAAAAGCTGACTAATGTTCACAGACTTGAAATTCATTAATGCCAAGGATTTTGTGCTCATTCATCTCAATTTTCTATTTTAGAGGTACTTCCCATAAAGATTACAGTTTTGTTCCAACAGCACCACAACCTTTTGTTATTCACCCTTAGAAACTGTCATCCTCTTCATCTTTATGATCCATAGCCTTGAAAAGTCATCTCTCAAAGCCAAATAAAATATAAACATATATAGATTTAACTCTAAAAAGCTTAAGAAGTGGCTTTTTGTCACTTTTTTTTTTTTGAGTGCTTTTCTAACAGTGTATGAGCAGGAAAAGGAAGAGAATGAGAACAAGCACCTTTAAAGCATCAGAAATCACCCAACTTGTGTGTCACACCAAATACATTTGCACTGAGGAAACTGTTGGCTTCTCAAAACCACTTCTATTTTCTTTTACTCAGGGGGAGGTATGTTCACCATTAAATTTTCAGAAGACCAAAGTCTGTCTCTGTTGTGCATTATTCTAATGGGGAGGGAAATCTGTTGCACTTCCACTGCTGCACTGGTAAGAAAAGTAATTGTAAGGCAAACAGCTTTAGAAAATACATACAGAAGGTAGCACAAGGATGATTGCACACTGAACTCCATTTTTCAAAAGTCTGAGACAGAAACAATGAAATTCAGCAGGCTGCCATTAATTAAACATACTACTCCAGCATAGCAAAAACATCCTTCTGGCAAAACCTCAGGCTAGAAGAAGGAAATTAATCCCCATCTCAGCAGCCAGTGCTTCCTGAGATGAAATGCTGCAAGTAAATTATTTTGTGCTGCCAGGAAAGCACACACAGAAGACAAAAAAGCCCTTCAAAACAATATTCTGCCTTCATCCCCTACAATCTGTACTATTCCCACACTGAAAATTACACCAAAAATAATGCCTTGTGTCTCTCCCAGGTGCAGTTCAGTGGACAGTGCAGAAGTGCAGGAGTCCTACAGAGACTGGAGCTGCTTGTGAGTTGACAAGTACACTTGTCAAGAAAGCATTGAAAAGATTAAATACCAGGAGAAATAAACCATGCTTTTCATTAAAATGCATTTCAGTGTAATGGCACAGAAGGTATTAAAACTCTACAGAGCAAGCTTAATCACAGATTTTATGGAAGTGCTTAATTAAGAGGTCAGCAAATACCCTTGAGCATTTACATTGGGTTTATGGACAGATTCTGCTCAAGGAATGCAACACTTCATGTTACTGGTAAACTTATAAATTATGAAGACAGCAGATTTTGGAAAAAATCATCTTGCTGTGCTAGCTAACACCAGTTAATCCCTGGGTTTCTGCTTCCAAGCTCAGAAACACTGAAATCCTAGCAGTAAAACTTTACACTGCAGAAGCAAATTACACATCCATAGAAAAAAAGGGTGGAATCTCTTAAAAATCACTTTCTAAATTGTTGCACCAAGTGATGAAGCTGAAGATGGGATGAAGCTGAAGTTTTTTGTTTTGGATTTGTGGCTATCCACACGTGCAGTCCCACTGATCTCAGAACCAATAATCACCAACATCAGCATCGTAGACTTTGAAACCCTTCTCTAAGAACTGGGAATTCTGAATCCATTTGGCAGAGCTGCAGCCAGGGGGCAAAAAATTTTGCAACACTGGGAGTTTGCTGTGAAGCAGCAATGATGTTCCCATGCTGAACAGCCTCTCTTCTCAATGATTCTTGCTTGGTTCTCTTCCTTTTCTACATTTAGGAAATCGAAGCAATTTAATGTAAAATAGCAAAGGTGGGAAATTGACTGCAACTCTTAGGAAAAAGCCTAGGAGGCTAATGAACCATTATGGTAAGAGCTGAATAAGCTGAGATCCTGACAAGAAATTGGAGGTGTATTTTAGATATGCATGAAGACGATCAAAAAACCATTTCACACAGATTGCTCTGTGCAAGTAGGGCACTTTCTTTAATTTTATCCAGCTATACAACTTAAATGAAACAAATCTCTAATTTGACTTTCAAAAGCATTAAGCATTTTAGGAGCTGCCTTGAAGACGGCCAAATAATGTTCCTGGAGGTATTTCAAGCTAATTTCTAAAAAGCCAAGAGTTTCAGTTATTAGAAAACTAGGCTCAGCTCTTCCCTCAGGGGAAGGGGGAGAGAGGAAAAAAACTTTTTATCATAAAGCTGAGTCAAGTACAAGGGAAGAGGCAGGTTAAAAGAGAAAACTTAGAGTCCTTGTGATGCCTCAAGAGCTGAAGTTTCCACACACATAAATCACAAGGATGTTTAGCTACCATCAAATTTATAATGATTATCTTAATTCTGAAAAAGTGTATCAGAACCAGAGTTGGTAGCATAATACAGACCTTCATTCTGCAAACACATTTTAATCAAACTGAGACTCCTCATAATTGTAAAAATAAACCCCAGTTGTACTTGCAAGAGCCCATCCTGACTGACCAAAAAGTAGTAAAGAACAGAGCTATCTGAAAAGCTCCTCTGGATCTCCTGTAATTGTCTAAAACTAGAGATTAAAAACCATCAGAAACGTGTCTAGAATATCATCTTGATGGGAGAAAGCAAAGTAGTAAAAACAAAACAAAAATACCCCAAACCCACATAAACCAAACTATCCAGGAAGGACCCAGAGAATTTCTTTGTCTTGGTGTAGTGCAATAACAAAGATTCTTTGAGAAACATTGCCAAGACAATTCTAGAAGTCTAATAACTGCATTTTGATGAGTTTGTCCTCTACAGAACAGACTATGGAAAAGAATTGCTGTGCAAAAAGGGGAAATTTCACAGTATAGAATATGCACCCACAACTGATTTGTCAGTTTCTCAAAAGCATTCTTAAGAGGTATGTACTTGTTCACTACAGAAATGAATCATATTTCATTCCTTGAAATAAAACCAGCAGATATTTCATACAATTATTTCTTCAGAAGAACTCAAGTGTAAATCAAGTTAAAAGTCTAAGGAAATGCAGGGTAGTTGGAAACAGACAGACAATACAAGTGTTTGGCTGCTGACTCAGACCTTAACATTAGAGCAGTAGAAAAAAAGAGAAAAATGAAATAGTTTGACCACATTGTTTGCAGTCTGCATATTCATTAAACTATTACTGTTTCCAGATGCTATTACAGTATAACAAAAAAACCAAAAGAAACATCAACGCTTTTTTTTTACCAATTATTTCTTATTCTGCCTGAATACTACAGTATCTCTTATTTTGATGAGGGTTAAGATTAAAGGAGGTTTCTAGGCAGTGGAATCTTTTTGGTTATACAAAAATATAGCTTAAACCCCCTGCCCAACTAGTCAAGCTTTTAAACAGAACCTTCTGCAATTCAGAAATAGACTCTGCAACTTTCAGAGCTGCTTTCAAAGATAAACCCAAGCTCAGAAAACCTGCTTGGCATTTATGTAGATGCTTATCCTTTTGGCTGCCTTGGAAAGCAACGTTGGTACCTATGGAGCATGAGGGTAGGTGTGACCTCCCTACCTGCATGCATTTGTCATTTAGCCCAGAGAAATCAGCAATTTCAGTCCTTTCAACTCAGCAGCCAGTCCTTTGATTCTGTGACTAAATGAAGTGAGGTATAATGTAGCATGCAACAGAGCAGAGGCAAGAAAAGGAGCCTGTGTGCTTTCATTTGCTGCAATACCCCTGCTGAAGAACCTGCATGGAGCTGTTGTTGCAGAGCAGGGTTTTGTAGGCAGTGCTGCCAGATTTCACCCCTCCTCTTACCTACAACCTAGTCAGAAACAACGTTTTAAGTAGCTGAAGGACTTGCTGATAAATGACCATTTTAAAGGGTGAAAATTTCTTCTTACCACTCAGACACCTTTATCAGTGGCAAACAGCAGTGTCAGCCCATGGTCTGACAACTTAACCCTATTATATATTCCTTTAGGAGAAAAGAATATATTCTTTTAGGCTCCAGAGAGCCTCCCCTAAGCCTCATTTCTTATTTACAAGACTGTAGCTGGAATTTGAATGAAGGTGATCCTGAGGATCTGCCTGTACACAAGATTACTAATATTAATCTCTAAGCTGAGTAGCTTAGAGTTCTAGAATAGCAAGAAATGACTGGAAGAGAAGTGAGGTGCTTCAGCATTCAAGGAAGAAAGGTCAAAACTTTCCTGTAATAGCTGAAATAAATTCAGTATCAGGAACTAATTTTGCAAGTTTGGTAAACAGTCTGATTGCAGTTAGCAATGCTCTGATTAGCTACAAACATTGCAGATATCAGCACACCACTGCAGTTACAAATCATCAGCACTCAGATAATGCCAACTATCAGGTGGGCAAACACACAGCAAGGACCAAAGAAAACTCAAGCATGGCTGAGCCTGACCAGAGTCTCAGACAGCTTCTCTGCTAATGCAGAACAACTTTTTCAGAAGCAATTCCAGATTTAGTCATGTTTTCTGCCTCCTATTTCAGTCTCAAGTACTAGAAAGTGGGCATCATCCAGGTGATGGCAGGCAGAGAGGGGTACACAGGTGACATTTTCTTGCACAGGGGACAAAGTGCTGCAAATGGAATTCTTCACTTGTGCCCAATAGTGGCAGCAGTGAAGTGGTTCACAGCCAAAGATATAAACTGGAAAATACGTGGAGAGCTTGGCATCCACCTCCACTTGTAATTATCAGTGATGATCAATAGGACACCCAGGCCATGAGGTATTCATGTGGCTTTATAGAAGGAATAAACCTGCTTCTCCCCCCTCCCTTCCCAAAGTAATATCCAACAAGGTGCCTTAGCATCTCAGAACTGCTTCAGAGCTCACCCAGTTTGCACCCAGCACCTCCTAAATCTGCAATAGGAGGGCAGGGGATGGAGTGCTGGACACTGAGGATGTCCTTTAACCCAGACAAACAGTTTCATTCCAGCTGAGAAGCTGAGTTTCTGCTCTCCTCATTTTCAGCTTCTCCCTCCCATTCTGGATTCCCGGTGTTACACCTCAGTACTTAAAACCTTCCAGACAGAATGCCAGAGACTGACTCTGGAGGACAGCAGTAATATATTTTCTACCCAATTACTTCATAAGATAAATTGTGTATGTGTCCTGGTTCCTATTTTTATATTTCTCCCTGAAAAATGATACTTTGCTTTATGATGCACAAAGCATCCTAAAAAACCACAGATCAACATATACATTTTGTGCAGGAACTCTTTTCAAATCCAGGTTCACTCTGTGATACTGGAGACCTGCAGAAACCACAAAATACTTTAAAGTATTTCTGAGTTCAAGAAGAGAGGGCAAAATGGGGAACCCAGAGCATTACTGAAATCACCACATCCTAGATGTGAAACACACTTTCCAAAGCAAAAGGTGGAGTATCAGAAAGTAAACCAGAATCTGAGGTTCTGAACTCCACATGTAGCTCAAATAGTGTGAAGAAAAAGGATAGGGAATTGCAGAATAAAGTAACTTGCAGACAATTTATGAACTTAAACACCAAAAAAAATGATGTGAGAGTGAAATGGAAGAAAAAAAAAAAAAACCTAAGAATTAATGCACAGCAGTATCTGTGAAGGCAGCATCTTTCTAATAGTTTGGAATTAACATCTCCAAGACAATAAGATTCACAATTCAATTCCCATGTCAGTGCCACCTCTCCATGCTTTTCTTCCAAGAGAAACATATTGAGACAGAGCATATTCAATAATATAGCTACAGATAAAAATCCCATAAAAGTTCATCTTTTACAGAGAGAATGACAAACTGAAGCTTGATTACCAAAGGTAGCGATACTGCTGATTATATCTACATTACACTACAACATATCTGAGCATGTAAATGTAAATTCCCAGATGGAACCCACATTCTAACCACAGCTCAGTATTGTGTAGGAAATAAAAGTAGAATTAACTGTTCAGTCATTGATTTTGAGCTACTATGGTTCATTTAAAACTGGTGTGTCTCTTCTAGAGTTTTGTTTCTTCCTAAATGCCAAATAGGTCTTTCCCTTAAAGGAATTCATTTTTATTGAGCTGCCCAGATGTTCTGACTCCAGTTCTGAACCAGAACTACAATTAAACATAAACACAAGCACTGAACTAGCCTGGTCTGTGAAGAAAGCTCTGAGCACAACTATTTGTATTAAAGTACTTGAAAAATTCCATTCTGTATTTTAAGAGACTTGCATGTCATTTTCAACTGAATAGCCCCTTGTGATTTTTCATATCCTGGGGGTTTAGTAACTCAACTCTTAAGCCCTTAATAGAAAAAACACTAAGAATACTTACGAAGAAATTGTTGTGTGCTGTCCTTAAACTCTGAGTCCAACTGAAAAATCTGAAAACCCCTTTTGACCTTATGCTTCTGGCTCAATTCCCAGTTCCTGCCCCAAGCACACAGCAGGTAAGTTTGTTTTAGGAAGTAGCATCAGTCCCTCAAAACCACCCCAGGATAAGAGGTCTCTTAGCCCCATAGCTGCTGCTGTACATTTGGGCAGAATTGCAGGAGGCAGTCTGAATTTTGGGGCTGAATGGATGATTCTTGACAATGCAGACACTGCTGTTATCAGCAATTTAACATTGCCATTATTAGACAGCCCAATTGTCTGATCTCATCCAATCTATTTAACAACAAATCAAGCAGAAGAGAATAAAGAGTATTTTCAAATTTTCCCTTGTTTTTTTGCTCATTTTCTGATGCTCTCTTTTCCACTGATGAAAGAAAAACATTTCCATTCCATTTGCACTTGAAGAAAAACATTTGCTTACATAGTAGCAACTCAGAGATTTGAGGAATAAGATTGGCATTGAAGTTCCTCCTACAAATCCCAGGCACAGAACAAACTCTGGTTTTCCACAGAGCCCCTTCCCTGACCAGCTGATGGGACAGCTACTGAACAGCACACACAGGATGAGAAGAGTGGAAAACAGAAGGTCCTGAGCCAGTCCTATCACTGAACACCAGTGCCATGCAGCTTCCATCCATCTCACTTAACTGCAGCTTTACTAACTTCCAGCAGTTACAAAGCAAATTTCATGTATTCTATAGGCATGAACTCTGAAGTCACAGACACACAATGACTGATGAAATTTACACTCGAGAGCCACGTACAAATTGTTATTTATCTTCACATCCTGAAAGAACCCACTGGCAAGTAGACTGATCAGCTATTTGATTTCTTGAGTGATGATCTTTCCTGCTCTCCGAATCAGAGGGAGCTGCCACCACCAAGTGAATCAATGGGCTTAGAAATAAGTTCCTACCTGTATTAGAGTTCTGGGCTAAGCACTAATAAATGCACAGACAGACTTCTTCCAGAGTCCAGGCTGCTCAATATTCTCTCCACACTGGGATCTGAGCATGTCCTGGGACTGGAAAAATCCAGAGCCTATGCAGGCCAAGATGCTGAGGTACAAAAAGGAACATTTTCCCCACTCACTGCAAGCAGCTGATGTCCTGTGGGGGTTTTCTCCTCCCCCTCCAGAAGCCTACTCATAAATGCAGATCTCTTCCACCTGTTCTCTCATTTAATGTACTGTTTCCAGCCACTACAGTTTGAGCAAATCCCTCAAGCAAACAGATATTAAATAGTTCTCTCAAAACCCTTCACAGAGAGTCTTAATACTGTATGTTGAAGCCTCATTTAAAACACAGAGATGTAAACAAGACTTCTTACTCCACTGGATAGCAACAGAATGCCAATAACTCTCTTGCTCTAACAATGTTTATTCAGAATGTGCAAGCATACAAGAGAGAAGTTAATACAGAGAGCTAGCTGCAGCCCTATTGATAGCCAAGATTTGAAGAATTACTTTTATTCTTCAGACAGGAAGAAATGTGGAGCAAAATACGTGGTGTTTCCAAGTTAGTATAAGCATGAACTAAAGATAAGACAACAGCCAACTGGGCAGAAAAAAAGCCCACAGATCTGATACCAGCTGGAAGTACCTGTCTAAAGCCATTAAATACCTGGTTGGTCACCTGTCCTTATCCTTCTCTAACAGAAAATAATGAAAAAATTCTAAATCATTCTCTCAGAAGACCCAATGATCATTCAGCTTATGGTAGCTGTACCTACATTGGGGACAAGATGATCAGGAACAACCAGAACAGAGGGGTTCAATACACTTATTATAAGCATGGAAGTATTTGCACAAAATTAACCCAGCTTGTTGGCAAAGTAAATGGAAGCACACAGAATTAGGTGTTTCTGGATGTAGGCTCAGTGTGAGGATAACATCCCTGTGACACAGGGAGAGTGGGGGGTGGGAACACTGGGAGTGGACACATTAAACTACTTATCCCTCCCATAGGATCCCCCAATCCCCACCATTTGAAAATGACAGTCTGAAAGGATCAGGGCAGCACTGCTTTGCCATTGAGTCCAATTGAGTGCTTGATTTTTTAGCAGACCAAATTTGCAGGGCAATCTCCTCTCTATTTTTGCTTATTGCTTTCTTGCATTATGTAAAATACTGAGTAGGAGCTCTCCTACTGATGGACTCAGTGCTAAGCCACTATTCATCTGAAGTTAACTGAACATGCAAGTCATAAAATCCATCCATTTTGTTATCAATAGGCAACTCCTGAGGCATGAAAGATTTTTCAAGGCATCATTAATTTATCATGAAATTCTATCTGGCTGCTAAAGGGAAATATTAAGCCTGGGTTTTTTTGCTACAAAGACACTCACAGGCAGACTGCTTAAAAAACCACACAATAATAATTAATATATTGGGTTGTTTTGCCCAGTGTTCAGGCAGAGAAGTGAATCTCTGGAACAGATTGAGCAGTTGGGAAAGGCATCTCCATGGCAAGGCTCCTTGCAACCATCTCTTCCCTTGGGTCAGGTAAAACTGCCTTAGCATTTTGCTGATTTCTTAGAATTCCCCTGCTCTGAGGTCCAACAGGAGTATTCCAGCATTGGAATAACCCATGGCTATTAATTATCTTAAGCTATGTACAGAACAAGTCCCTCTGTGACCATTCCTGAAGCTTTAAGAACAGCCTCCAGCAGCTATTTGAAAGTACCCGAGTGGTAAATTCCACAGCAGGAATCACAAGGTGGGGATTCCCAAATGCTCTGCCCAAGGAATTCATCACCACACCTTAAGCATGCAGGAAGTGCCTGTTATCCAGGGGATAATTCCCAATTCCTCACCTGAGGAGTTCTTCTAACAAGTAGCAAAGGTTTGTGGTGAAGATGGGTTCAGGCATCTGGTGGTCTCCAGATGTCATTGTCATCTCCCCTCTCCTCTGTATGGACACAAGCTGGGGGATTCCTGGATCCCTCAGAAAAAAGACATCAAGGATGTGCAGCTGGGCACAGCTCTACACCCCAATCCTAACTGCATGGCAAAACTTCATCCTTATGCCAGAATTGTACCAGGAATCCTGAAGATCTTACCAGAGTTCTTCCTAGGTTAAAAGAATAATTTCAAAACAGGACTTTGAAGAGAATCACCATGGAAAGTGCATGATAAAATCTCTCTCTTTTCTTTCTGAATGCACAAAACAGCTAAAAAGCTTTCCAGGGCTCTCATAATTCTTCATATTATTTTCCTATCTGACCCAGCATTATTCAGTTATCTGCTATGCAGTGTAGTGACTTAGCAACCTGCTACTTGAAAGTTGAGTGTTGTGATGAAAACTGCAAGGTTGAAATCATCAAATAAGACCATGGATCAAATAAGACCATGGTACAAGCTCACAGATCTTTGAGATAAATATTCCATGCTCCTTTTTCAGGCTGTAAGTTTGTTTTTCACTTTATAAGATATATTTTCTTTCTTGTGAGGCTTATTTGCTCTATCACTTTACTTACACGTTCACTTTATTATCATTCTACTTAAAATGCTGGTAGAGTTTTACTTTAATTAACTTCTGTGAAGAATGTCAGGACAAGGAGAATTAGCAGTAGCTCCTACCATTCAGAACGGTTGAGTAAACCAGTTTGTTGGGTTTGGGTGGTTGGGTTTTCTTTTGTTAAAACAAAAACCCATGCATCAGGCACGTTTTGGGACACAGCTTAAAAATTCTGGCTTAAAAATTCTGTAAAATATCAATCATAGAAGAGTAAATCTGAACATAGCTAAGTCCAGTCCAGAAGAGTGTCAAATGCAAACACTGGAGCTGACCACTTTTCTTCAGACTCACTAGCTGTAGTTGTCCCTATCTGAATAACAGTAAGATTTACTCTGCAGACAAACATTGGCATTTTACTCTCATGGTTTTTTGACTCTTATTCTACAAAAAAAACAAACCAAAACAAACAGAAAAAAAGTAGTGAAAAAACCCCTGCTTGTCTTGAGGCAGTCACAATCACCTCTGTAATTCTATAAATACCCTCTGCACAATAACTCAGGGTATATAAAAGCAATGACAAGGTCACTTACTATGAACAATTCATGATTGGTTACCCTGGCAACAGAGATGTGTGACAACAAGGGAAAAAAGCACAGGAAAAATGATGGTATGTTTCCATTATCTCAGTGACTCCTAGGAGTTCTCCAGAAGGGTTTACCTTAAAACCTCTTGGACTCCAGATGCTTCTTCCTTTTCTGGTTTCTTACCAAGATAAAATGTGCTTGTTTAAGTAGTCTTACTAGAAGTTTAGGCTAGCATAAGTGAAAAAGAAAAGCCAACATAAGTGAGAAGGAATTAAAATCTATTTTAAACAATGTCTCAATATCTAGCATCTATTTGACTCATCTCTGAGAGTGTCTTCCTAAGAGTCAGAATTCCTGGTTAGAATTCACTGTAATTATGAGTCACATTCAGTTCACCCTCAATTGATGCTCCCTACTTTGACATCTTTTGATTATCTGCTGCCTTCAGATAAAATTTACCACTTCCCTGTAGACTGTTGCCAGCCTTTTATTCTTTTTTATGAAAGCCCTCAAACAAGTCTGCAAATCACCAATCCTTTCTGCACCCCACTGCAAATCCTGGAGCTTACAGAGACTTCTTGTGCTGCCTTACTTGTGGAGTCCAATGCTGAAATGGGACTTTGCAAATAAAAGGCACAAAAAGCTTGACCTCTATTACTTCTCAAAGGCTTCTCAGCAATTTTAAGGACACCATTAAACAAAGGTGTTTCTAATTGCTGTCCTCCAGATTTCATTTGAGATCCATGAAGTATGCACTAGGGGAGCTTCTGGTGTCCAAAAGATGTCCAAAAAAAAAGAAGTGAAGAAGCAAAAATGTCAAGGCAGAAAATGCCTCCATACACATGCTTGAAGTTGTTTTAGGTCCTAGAACACACAAGATAATAGCAAGGCAACAAAAAATACCCATAACCAACTTTCACTAATCTGAAATGAAACTGAAATGAAATAAAAGATTTTACTACGTGCAGCAATAGCATCATAAATCACACCTTACAAAAAGAAAACCATATCAAAACCAAAGTTGGCTTCATTTTACCTCCCTGCTTGTTTAACTTGGAATGGTTAGTCAAATGTTCAGAAAATGGGAAAAAAAACCAGATATTGTTGCTTCAAATCCAAGACAAGCACTGAATGAATTGCCATGCCACTAAATCATGCTATAAAACCCTAAAACATCCAGTAACCACCTAGGCTCTTATTCTCAAAATAATTCTGAACGTTGCTGCTAGGAGCTGATACTACCAAAAACCTTGCTCGAATTAAGAATGTGAGGAGATTACATGAAACATTTCCACAGCAAAACTTTCCCCACTTGTTCATTAAAACACACCTGACTGTCATATTAACAAGAAAAATAAAGCTATTTATGCTCTTCCTAAAGTGGGAAACTGCCCAAGTTTCCATAAGGACGATTGGAGTTTTATCTCCCCCTACTTAAAGGATTTTTTTAAATCATCCACTGCTTCAACAAATATCTAGAAATCCCTATTCCCTCCTAATCTTTTTCAAGCTATTTAATACCAGATAGAGGTTATTTACATACTATAAATTGCATTTTCTCTGTCAAACTAGAACAGGAAATAAAAGAAGCCAAGTTTTCAATTATTCAATACCTTGAAAAGGTAAGCATAAGGTAAGATGTATTTTAGTCCATTTTATTTCTGAAGCAATCCAACAGTAAATCAAACCCAAAATACTTCAGTCAGCAAACAGACTCAGAATCTGCCCTGTGTTTTCTCAACTGTTTAATATGCCAGTTTTAGGTCCATAATTAATAGGAAGTTCTACAAAAGAAGTTCAGCTCTGCTTCACATAGTCCTAAAGGCACATTATAGATACTGCCCTCAGAATTATGAAGCATTCAAGGAACTTCTGCATCTTCTTTCATCCTCAAAATACTGGGGCAATATCATCCATAATGCTAATAAATCATGCTGGTCAGTAGGTTCTTGCAGCTTGAGGTATTTGCAGCTCTCCAGCAGACTTCACACAGATAAAAAAAAGCCACCCCAAAACTAGACCATCAAACACAGAATCCTCTGTCCCCACAAGTTACCCAATTGTGACTCCAGGGGGTGTTTTGAAGCAGGCAGAATGTAATTGCCTGCTTGGAATTTTGCCAAGGCACTGGAGCTAATTATTTTTTAAAGATTAATTCAGTGCTTGCATGAAAGCTGATGGATCAATAGCAAAGGCAGAGGAATTCAGTTTATTCCCAGCCCAGGTATGCTGCTGGCTGGGGTGATGCAAAGTGCCCTGCTGGGCCCTGCCAATATCCCATTTCCCTAAAACTGGGGGGGAAAATGCATTCAAGTGGGACTGTTCACAAACCCAGTTTTAATAGAAACCCCCAGCAGCAGCAATGAACATCTGTACCTATCAGTTTGGACCCAAACTAGTGACCAAACTACACTTCTTCACCCAAAAACTGTTCTCTTAAAAAATCCAAACTTAGATTCTTAACCTGTAATAAACTAATAGAAAACTATTAAATTGAAGCATGTCTAAAGTACTCATTTAGTGCTAAAGGAGCATGCTAACAATATTATATCAGATTAATTGAACAAGCATTGTGTTACTTATCAAGATGTAAAAACAGTTTCTAAGATGTCTTCTGCTGGCTGCTAAATGTTTTAAAAGACTGAATATCAGGAAGAAAAATTCCTCCTACTCTGTGCTGTGTATTATGGCCTCCATGGGGTGCACCCATCTCTTCTTTCATGATTTACTGACTTCTGCAAGAGCCCAACTGGTGTTATGAAGCAGAGGTAAAAATGAAGTCTCTCTGCTAGCAAAAAAGCTTTGCAGAAGCAGATTTGGGTTTAGCATCATCACACCACCACCACCATTTCATCATTTTGCAGTCACCCAAAGCATATACTATTTGTAGAAGTTAAGAATTCCTCCTCTATACCTCCAGTATTAAGCAGTAAAACTAAAAGGACATGAAGAAACTGCTTTTATCTATCTGAAAAATGCATCACTGTATTTATATTTAAAAAATCCAGGTTATGTGGCACATATCTTCACACCCCACCTCTGTCAAGATATTGGATGCATACTCAATACACATCAGATAAAGAGAAATAAAAGCAACACTACATATGCTGAAAAATGGTTTGGGTTTTTTGGTTCTTGATACAGAAGGCCTTATAGCTTTAAAAATATTTAAGTGCTTTACATAAAATACCTGATACAGCACGAGTTTTGCAATGAGTGTTCTCTCTATTAATATTGCAAGTTCTAGAAAATAGAATTTATTTTTTTTTCCCCTAATACAGAAATAACACGAAGAGAAAGAGATTCAAATACAAATCAAGGAGAAAAGAACAAATAAAGCTACATCTCGTACCCGTTTTGTTTCAAAATGCAATGTTACAGTTCTGCTACATGAGAGCCAAGCAAAGGATTTAGGAAGTGACATTCAATAAAACAAAAGTGACTCTGCAGAGCAGAACCATATGGACAACAAACATTATGATTAACAAGGTTTAAATTCAGCATCTTTACGGTCACTGCCCAGCCCTCAGCTGCTCAAGGACGAGGCACAAAGAAGTGACAGGATCCTTCAGCCACTGGGAAGAAAATCAGCAAGATGGAACCAGGAAACAAAATATTTTGTGGCTAATGGAAGCAGACAGCAGCAGGGTATTAACAGGGCTGATTCCTGCCTTGGATGGGATCTCTGGACAGAAATTAGAGGCAAGATAGCCAAATATTTTACTGACATGGCATATCCTGCAGTTGGGCATGAAATTCATGCTTGGTCTGCAGGGATCTGCTTCTGGAGGCTTCAAAAACAACTTTAAATCCAGGTTCTCAGTTACCCCACGTACAAACCAAGAGAATTAGTAATATTTGGGTTTTAATAAGGTTGTGAAAAGTATTTTGTCACCAACTATGGAGAGAATTCAGGGCTCCTTGAGTTTTTCCTCTCTCAGGCAGTGACTGCACAGACAGAAAAGCAGCAAATGTTCTGCATTCAGTGTTTCTGGGCTTGGGACAAAGTGGTGCCATGGGTTTAGGTAACTAAAACCAAACTGCTATTTCTCTGGTTTTTTATTTTCTCAGGATTCAAGTGCCTTTCTCCTGTACCATTGCATTAACAAGGAATGGCATCAACACCAAATCAGAACATGCAACAGGGAAGAGAAACTGAGAAAGAACACAGCCCAAAAAAAGACCCCAAAAAAAAGACTCTCTTCTGAGCTGCAGCTTTGAGAATCTTTACTATAAGCTTGAGTAACCATAATTAATCAAGGTTCACTCACTGTTCACTTCCAATAATACTTAAAAAAAAAAATAAAAATACAAAGAACACCAAGCCAACAGCTTTTCTTTTACATTTCTTACTTTCTTCCCACTTCCCAAGGAAATAATAGGGAGGTTTTCTGTGCACTGCAATCTCACACTGACATTCCAGCTGTGCCAATGTTTCCTCTGTCAACTGCTGCCCATCCTGGAGTATCCAGGAGCTTTTTAAATAGATACAGTGATAATGATCTCAAATGATTTTTTAATTTTTTCTTCTCATAAAAGATTTTATCCAGCACTGCTGAAGTTAAGAGGCAATGGAAGGAGGATGAAGATGATTATGTGACTCTAAGTCCAGTGGAAACAGAAGAGAGTCAAGTCTTAAAGAAAGGAAACAAGAATTCATAGGTGTTCCATTTGGTTCATGATTTGCATTTCCTTTCTGAATAAAACACCTGTGACAAAAGTTTACATTTCCTTCTCTCTTCTGATAGGAATTCACCCTCCTTTCCTTAAATGTCCTTTATACAAATCAAAAATACACTGGGTTTTGCTAATAGTGACACCTGCAAAGTGAACACAACTTCTTCAGCAATATTGCATCATTAGAAGTGATTTATAGAACTGCTACAGATGCTCAAATGAAAAAGGAATTATGAAACACTGAAAACCATCAAAATCTATTTAGGATGCACAGCTTTTCTGTATCCCCCCACACACACACACCTTACATACGACAGTCAGTTCTGAAGGCTGAATTCAGTCTGTCCTCCTGCTCAATTAACAGACTCACTAATGAAAGATTAAAGAAAAAATAAAAATAATCTATGTACAGATTAGGAGACAGCTCCTAGCTACAGGTTGTACACTATTCTGGATTAAAATATTTGATAGTTCTCTTTCCAGTGTTCTACATGGCCAGAAGAGAAGAAACTGTGATGGAGATTCCCTGTGAAAGACACAACAGGTACAGGAGAAAATGCTGCTGCCTCAGTTGGCATCAGAGAACCATGTTCTAGTTTCCATCTTTGACTGCAAATCAAACCATCAGATCCTGCACAGGTTTATCCTGAGAGCAGGGACCAAAACTCTTCTCTGTCCTACAAAAAACAAGTTTTTTCCATGAGCATCAGTCATAGGTGTGCAGGAAAAGCTGGGACTGAGAAGGGAAAACAAACAAACAAACAAAAACCCAAACAAAACTCAACAAAAAAAAAATGAAACCACAAAACCAAACAATAAAAAAAAAGATGTTCCACCTATGTCAATTCTGTATTTAAAAAGAAACTCAGGACTTACTAGAAAAAGGAACAAAATGGTTATTTGCACTTTGTTATTAACTGAGTATTTAATATTAAGCACTACAGGCAGACTATTATTCTTAAGCTTGTTTAAAGAGAAAAGCTCTGCACCCTTAGATGCACATCACAAAGGCTGCTATTCATTATTTAACACTCTGCCTAAACAACCTTTCTTTTTTGTGTGTGTTTCTTGCTTCTGCTTGAGGCAAAATAGTCAGGCCAGCTCATGAGGCAAAGTTGGTATCAGTTCTTATATATTATTCATCCCTTTCAGATGTACCAATTCCACCTCTGCCTCCAAAGGCAGATCTGTCACTTCATAATAAAGCTCTTTCAGATCACAACTCCAGAATTCACATGCTGCAAGGAAATCAGGACTCACACAACATTTGTGGGGTTCAGCAGTACATATTGTAAACTCCAAGCATGGGAGACCTTTAAATCTGATTTTAATTAGGTAAGTGGGAAAGGAATTCCTGATCAGTTTTACACAATCTAACAGACCAAGCATGATTTTCTGACAGCAAGCCTAATATTACTCAATATTTTTAAGAACTGCTTTTAATTCTTCTTAGAGAAAAAAGCCCACACCTAATTTCTTTGCTTCCAGCTGGTTACAGAGGAGATAAACCACTTGTTTCAAACACCCAGCTCAGCATCCTGTCATTAATAGTTACAGCTGCAATAGATAGTTGCAAATTACCATTTGAACAAGCCTCCTTTACCTAAACACACTTGTCAGGGAAAAAAGACAAAAACTAGCAAGCACTTTCAGCACCTCTACACAGAAGAGAGGCTGCTAGAAATGTACTGAAAATGATGGTGAAGATATTACCAACAAACCTAGTTTTGCTCTTAGAATATTAGGAACATTTCACTTCACAACCTGGTCTTGATGGGCTTCACTTGAATTACCTGACAACAGAATTCCAGAGCCATTGCTTCCACAAATGAAATAATATACCAAGTAATTTGAAAGTAGACTCAGAAGAGAAACCTGAGCAAAACATTTCTTCTGTTCCCCTCTGTCGGAGGAGAAGCCCATGAAACTCCTTCCCCTCACCACCCCAGGTCCAGATTTTCATATACTGAAGCTGGATGTTAGCAGAGTTGGGATAATGTATTTTAAACATCTAAGGCTGAAAGAAAAATCTTTTGGCCCATCTTGTTCCATCCTGGAGGCATTTCATGTTGTAACCAGCTTGGTACTAAGCAAGGCAGAATCCTTCAGCCAGTAAAGTCACTTTAAAAATATCCACCCAGCCATAAAACATATTAATTTTAATTGCTTTTGTCATCAGCCTCCCCTCTCTTGCAGGTTCATAGCAGACTGCCTGCACTCCTTTGTACCCAAACTGACCACCACCTTCTCTAAGTGTATTTAACAGATGTCATACTGTGCCACAGAACCATGGATCACATCTTCCTTCATCAGATTTCATGCAATATAACTTTTGTTACTCAAACCTGGACTCTTATGGAGAAGATTTTTCCCCCGGAGAAACAAATTTCTAAAACTAAAATCATAACTAATGGTATCTACCAAGTGATGAACAAAACCAGACTATGTATTTTCATGTGGTGTCATATTGGGTAGAATATACAGAATAAGCAATGAAAAATTAATGCTAATATTACAATGTGTTATCACACCTTCTGACAAAGAAAAGCACTCAGACACTTTCTGCAGAACAACATGTTTAACACAAGTTTTTGTGCTTTGCCAACGAAACACAATCAGAGTTCAGTATTTATGCAGAGTACACTGGAATGTCAGGTGCTTATTTAATTGCTTTTGTAGCCAATTTCCTCGCCCCTCAAGGCTCATTAGTCAGTCATCTAATCATTCCATAAAATAATGCATCCTCTGTGTTTCCTTCTTGAGTTCAGGAATATATCTTTGTGTTTCCAGCAGTGGTGTCCTTCAGCTGCAACCTTTCTGAGCCTTTTTTGACTGGTTGCCAATGTTACTGTCTGTTCCACATGGAGGCAGATTTCCCCAACATCTATTAATTCTGGCCTACTATATATTTAGCCATCTGGACAATAAGGTAACACAAAAAGATTGCTGTTTCATGAAAAAACTGTGTGGCTTTGCAAGCAATTTGCAACGAGGCTTTGTTGCATCTGTCAACCTCACCTTTTTAGAAAGATGTCACGAAGCAGCAAAGGAATAATTCAAATTACACCAGGCTGGCAAGGTGTGCTCCCAGCCCAAAAAGCAGCTAACTCTGCCCCAGGCTAGATGAAAAGAAGGCCAGGCAACAGGTCAGAGGATGTGCTTCTGCTAATTTAAATTCTGCTTTTTTAAGGCCCCACCTGGAGCCCTAAGGCCAAGCCATGGACCCACTGGAGAAGGTCCAGAGGCAGCCACAGAAATGGTTGCAGGGATGGAACTTTTCTCCTATGAAGAAAAGGTGAGAGAAGAATTGGGGTTGTTGAGCCTGCAGAAGGCTCTGGGAAGACCTTGTTGGGGTGTGTCAATACTTGAGAGGGCCCAAAAGAAAGATGAGGGAAAACTATCTAGCAGGGCCTGGAGTGCTAAGAAAAGGGACAAGTTTGAAACTGAAAGAGGGAAGATTTAGACCTATCTCTCAGGGAGAGAGGGTGATGAATGAGGGTGCTGAAACACTGGAACAGGCTGCCCAGAGATACCCATTCCCCACAAACATCCAAGGTCAGGTTGGGCAGGACTCACAGCAACCTCATCTGGTTGAAAATGTCCTTTAAAAGCCCCTCCAACCAACCCAAACTATTATAATTTGAAATGCAGGAGTCTGCCTCTGGATATCTGGGAGCACTTTTACACTTAAAAGCTGACAGATCACTGGCACAGGTTGCCCAAAGGTGTTGTGGGGTTTTTATTCTTGGAAAAAGCCAAAAGTCATCAGGACATAGCTCTGGGCAACCAGCTCCAAGAGGTCCTTGAGCAGTGAGCTCAGACCAGAGGAGCTCCAGAGGTCCCTTCCAACCTACACCACTATGGGATCCATTTCAAGCTCTCCTGAACCTGAACATGTAAAACACACAAAGAAAAACCCACCGAAAGAACCCAAACAAAATCACCAACAACAAAAGCAAGCACAGAAAGAAGAAAAAAACAAAAAACCCCAAAAAAAAACCCCAAACACACCAACCAAAACAAGCACCATCAAGCAAAAAACATTGCCCAGAAGAAGAAAACACTAATTTGGTGCCTGACACAAAGAGCAGATGTTTGTCATCAGGCAATTTCTGGTTTCCAAGCTGAGTTTCCATTCAGCTGAGAACTCTTTGGATCCAGTGTCCAAAAAACCTGACAAGGTATCACTAAATAAACAGAGGAGTAAAGAAATGTTTAGTTAGCATTGGAAACATCACCAGCCATACAGGTGGAGTGGCTGTAACCATTCAATAGCTGTAAGAACACTGCCTGCTCCCCTTTCCAGCAGAAAACCCTCCAGCTGACCACATACGAGCAAGAATATTTAGGAGGGATGGATATGGACACAGGATGGACTTTCCTGACTAGAAATCTTACACAATTGGGGCTTGAAAAGCAGAGCATTCCTAGCTTCTTGGAAGAAGAAATCATCCCTGCCATGCTTTGCAATCCACAGAGCACTGCAGATATTCCAGCTGCTTCACTCAGCTTTTTACTGCTAAATAAGCTGTGAGCAACAAACTAACACTTGCTTAAGAGTGTAGTAAAGGTTGGGCTTTCTCATTTTCCTGCAAAGCAGAAAAAGGGGTGACAGGAGCACTCCAAGGAATCCGCATGCAGATGTAGGATTTCTGAGAAATGTGATTTTGTTTGAAAAATGATGTAGAACTCTCCTCACAGTGGAAAAGTGGCTGGGTTTAGGTGCTCATGGATAATTACAATATGAAATTAAAATGTTCTTGAGGCATTATATCACTTCATTGAGTTGGAGTACTCCCCTTGAGTCTCTATTTTGAACCCATGATAACACATTAATGAAACTGTCCCAAGAAACTTCAGCTGCAGACAGGTGAAACAAATTGCTGCTAACCCCCCCACAACCTTTCAAGTCACCACAAAAGTAGCATTAAAAGGGAAAAAAATTGATGGTTCAAATTTAGGGCTACATCTAGTTTCTAAGAATGGAAGTTACACAGCCCAAGATAAACCCATCTAGAAGCCCAAAATGAAGAATCCCAAGAGGTTATTGCAGCATCTCAAATTATTTCCTTCTCAACCTATAAAGTGCATATTTAAAACAAAACAGAACAGCCTTTAACTAACTCCTCAAGAATTCTTTTCTCTATTTTTTAATATATTCTTCATGGTATTGGACAAAAATCTCATTTCAGACCCTAGCCATTGCTCTCAAAGGGGAAAAAAAACCATATTTTGAATATGCACCTCATCTCCTGGGGTTCTCACACTCCTGTCTGCAGCTTCCTAAATGCAAATGTGACCATTCCAAGCACCACATGTGCAAGATGCAAACCAGACTATCACCTGCTGCCAGACCCCCAGGACACTCGGGCTCATTCCCAATTCAGCAACCTACCTGCTCAGCAATGCAAAACACCTCTGCTCTTCCCTAATGCCCATTTCATTTCTAGGTCAGTTTGCTGACTTTCAAAGCTTTACATAATGGATCTCAATTCACCTCTCCCACCAGGAGTTGGACCACACACCCCCCCACACCCTGATTTTCACTGCAGTGCTGGGATTGCTGGTTGAGTGTCCCAGGAAAGCCTGGACAGAACTGAACCTTCCCAGGAGGGGTGTCAGAACAAATACCAACAACCATCCTGCTAGAGCTAAATGTAAAACTATTACTTTGTCCTGGTTTACCTAGTAATTTGTAAAAAACCAAGCAAATATCATCTACAGATATAGAATAAAAGAATGTTTTCATTTTTCTGCTTCACAAAAGAATATTTTTTTGTCTGCTTCACAAAAGAATATTTCCAGTTTTCTGCTTTTCCATATGGGGAGGGAACAGAGTCTGATTCTGCAGTGATGCAGTCCCTAGCACTGCAGAGTTAGGGTTTCAATTAAGTGAGTTGCTATCAGTTCTCCTAAACTTGTTTATGCCATTCAGAATAAAAGCTTTTCTTGTGATTTCTGGGACAGCCACAACCCCAATGAGACACATTCTGAATAAGAGCCAGATATTCATCACCATAACTTCAATCCAACAGATCTGAATTATGTTAGAGTATTCCAAAGCCTTTCCTCTCTCACTCTTCTTTCACTGTTATTAAGAGCAAATCATTCTAAAACCAGCTAAAAATACTCTGGTTTTTTTTTTATGTCCATAGAACAGACTGACATGCCAAAGCATTCAGGCAAAATAAGTGTCTCAGACTGGAACATCTGGGCAGCTGTGGGGATCCTGCAGCTTCAGGTGGAATTTTGTTTGTGAACTGCTCCAACAGAGATGGCCAGGCCACTGGGAGAAGAACCACTGAGTGATATCTCAAAGAAATTATTTGAGTTGACTTTGCTTTTCCAGAATGAATGATCAACAGCCTTAGAGTCCCAAAAGATTCATAGATTTATATCCAACTTGCTATGCAAGTTCCTTTTCCTTGGAGCTCCATTACATGAGGGCCCCATAAGTCTTGAATCCTTAATCCTAAAAGGAATCCCTCCATGGGCACACACTTGTTGTTTGTAAGGCTAATGTACACAAGATTTTTTTTTTTTTAATAAAAAGGAGAGGGAGAAGTCTTGATTTCCCAGGTAAGAAAAAAGACTAATCCTCAGTAATTAATTCAACAAGAGAAATTTACTAAAGACAGAACAGAGACTGACATACTACATTTAAAACACTTAACAATACTGCCTAAATGCTTAAAAAAACCTGAGGTTTGCCAACAGCTCTGTGAAAAATCATCTTTTGCTTTTCACTACAATACCTGAAGTATGAGAAAACTCTAACTGGGATGTGCTGCCCTTTCTTTTTTATAAGTATCTGCTTACAGACATCCCTGCAGGTGTTTAACTACTTGAAATTAAATCTCACATTTTAAGAAGTGCCTCATTTGCAGCTAGACTGAAATAAATCTCAGATCTACTCCCAAGATGAAGTAAATCAGTCTGCAAATCACATCCTCCTACTTCAGTCAAAATTAGTGGAGTCATTCTTCTGAAGAACACAAAGAAACTCTGGCAGAACTCTTTCAGTATGACAGAGCACAGCAGTGACCAGCAGACAAAAAAAACCAACAAATAAAAATAATATTTTCTCCTATGCTATGTTTCCTCCTAGCAGGGCTTCCTCAGTAAAGTCTGTCCTCAATTTAAAAACATAATCCAACACTTTTTACACCTCCTGTCTCACTCTCCATCCCACCTTCACATCCAACCATACCTGGATGATGCAAAAACGAGTGTGGAGTCTTTCAACAGGTAAAAATGGGAGCAGGAGCCAAAGGAAAATGGGAATTTGTGTTCTGGAAGGCAGCCAACAGCCCTGACCAGGAGCTCTAGAAAACAATGGTTCTTCCAAACCACTCAGCACTCCAAATAAAGCTCCCACCTGCCCCAAATCTTCCATGAGCCAGGAGCAGTAGAGCTGATCCCAGTCTATCCCCTGAGATGACCATGGAAGGGATGAATGTTCCCAAACTCCAAGGCCCCCGGAGCTGATCCCCCCCCAGCATCACCCATCTCCTGGAGCCCAACACTTCCTTCCCATCCTCAGTAATGGGGGAGACCACTTCCAGCAAGAGAGACAACCAAAAGATGGGTGTTGATGGTGTAGCTCCCTGGCAGGCTGTGGGGGGGGCCACAGGGGAGCAGGGGAGAGGTGTGAGGAGGAAGAAGCAGCAGAGGAGATGCTGGGGGTCCATGGCAATTCCCACTCCCAGCCCCTTGTGCCACTTTGGGAAGGGGAAGGAGGTGGAAGAAGTGGGGTCTGGGAAGAAAGCAAGGAGAAGTTTGTTCCATTTTTCTCTGTCTCTGCCTTGATTTGTGATAAATTAAGTCAAATTCACTCTGGGTTGCCCAGGAGGACAAGTGATATGGGATCTCCCTCTCCACATCCACCCTTGTGGGCACCTGGCCACCATCCAAGGTCAACCAATGACACGTGGTGACACTTATACTACACCAGCCACTGACTCTCGTGCCATAAACCTGATTTGCTGGGTACTAAAGCCATCAAAAGCATCTAAAAGGAATAGGCTGAAAAGAAAGATTCTGTTCTACAGAGCTCATCTTCTCCCAATAATCACAGTCTGGAAACCAACCCTCCAACTCATCCCTGAGCAACAGCTCCTGGTGGAGAAGCAGCAGGATTGGTGGGAAAGAGGAATGTCCAGAGGTCTTGGTAGGACTCTTGGATCACTCCTGATATTTATAGTCAGGTGCTTTTGATGCTTTCTTTCTAGCAAGAGTTAACCCTCTCCATTTCTTCAGCTTTTCAGTCATTCTTGTGCTTTATCCAAGCAATGCAGGAATAAGAAATGTGCTTATTGCAGTTTTCTGCTTTCTTCCACTCAGCTCCAGGCAAGCAAGCCAAGCTCTGAACTGAATTTTATTAGTATATCATGTCAAAAATTAGATAGAACTAATGAAGGCATATTTAACAGTGTTTCAGGTGTTTACCAGCATCTTTAAAAATAGCATGAGGAGCAAATCATTAAATCATTCTTTAAAAATAAAGTCACCTTCTTTCCAGATCTAAAGCCTCAGTAATACAGAGCAAAACTAAACATAGTTTTGTTTACTCCAGAAGTATCTTTTCTTACCTGTCTCAATTCTCATTTGCATGCTCCAAAAACCCTGCACACAGTTCAAGATGAGAAGGAAAAAGGAGTAAGTCATAATAAATAGCTTCTGCATGTCAAAGAAACTATTTGGCATGACAGACCTTGAAAAAGTAATTGAAGACAGAGAAAATAAAACAATATTAAAAAAAAATTCTGCCTGTAAATATAATTAAAAAGCCTGAAGTGACAGCTGCAGTAATTTATTACTGTAAATGTACACAACAAAACCAAACAGATCAGGCCAAAATCTACATTAGCTCCCTAAGAGAAGCAGAAGTAAATGACTTTTTGTCTTCAGCCAAGATTCTCAGCACTCCTTGCAACATCCAACACACTGAAGCACCAAGAGCTGCAGGTACCCAAAACTGAAATTCGTGGGGTTTATGCTCCTGGTGTTGGTGATGCTGACTGAGATGGACAAGAGTCAGAATTACCAGAGTGAGACTGGAGTATTTCATGTCAGGAGAAGCAGAAGGATCATCTTGGAGGTGCAGAACATCCCAACTTACAGAGACTGTATCAAGAAACACAGGGGAAAAAACCAACCAACCAAAAAAAAAAACCCCCAAAAAACCCAATAAACAAACAAAAAACCAACCAACCCTTCAATGGGACTTTTAGTACCATCTCTGTGCTCCCAGTGTAAGATATTTTCAGGAAGGATTCAGCTTGGATCACCTGTCAGTAGGCTGTGAGCTTCCTTCAGATGGGCTACAGGTTCCATCTGTTCATCTCTAGCTTATAAAAGCACCACCTGCCCACCACCCTACACTTGTAACCTCCAGCTTCCTATGATGTTTGAAGCCACTGGTTTAAAACCTGAGGTCAGCTTAATACAGTGAGGACTCTGTACCATGAATTCTAAATTCTTCCCCACTACTTGGCATAATTTTGGACTTTCAGAGGAGAAAGGGAAGGCTTCTGCACCATGTCACAATGGTACTGATTTTTTTCAAGACAAGAAACAGCTCATCTGTTTTTGATTACCACGTATAAACAGTGACAAAATAATCTCTGAATTACAGAGACAGATTTGATTAAACCCATCAGAGTTCAAGCACACTCTGTAGCTATGCAAACAGAACTGAGTGCACCAGCATGTTTAAAATGCCTCAGAATATACGAAGGAAATCTATTTTTAAAAAGTTCTAAAGAGTAAAAACCAAAGTGGGATCAGAGACTGAGGTGCTATGCAACCAATAATACCTTTCCATTTGAAACTGGGGTCTTTAAGCAGCCTGTTGAGTAGTTACACATGGTGAAAGCTGTGTGTACACAGATGTTGTGCCAGCCTAGATCTAGAAAACTGAAAGGAAGAAAACCCCTTCCCAGTGAAACATTTGCATTAGACAGAGGTGCATTAAGATAGTGCTACAACACTTATTACTTCCTCTCATATTATTTAATCCAAGGAAAATTCTTGTTTCAAAACAAAAGGGCTATATGACAAGAACACACTGACATCTGCTGGCATGCCCCAAATGCATTTCTCTGAAGATTAGGATTTAATGCTCTCAGTATTTTTTTATTATCCAATTTTCTTACCTTAACATTGTCCAGATCTGAATATGGCAGATGAAATCACTATTCTCCACTTTCAGATTTCAGAAGTGTGCATTGCATTCTGTAACTAACCAGTCCACACAAATGTACTTCTCCTCCACATTTGTTCTCTAAAAGTATCACAGGAAATTATTTTTGCCTAATTTGTATAAAAATGCTCAGTGATAGGGCAGACAATTTACATTCAAATAATTATTTCCTTAATTTCTCTGCCAGCAAAAGACCAGTATTTCCAATTTACTGTCCAAAGCTGTAACTATACCTGTCACTCAGGCCAGGCTGATAATGGGAGGTATTGTTTCACAGTAATGCTTAGCAAATTAAAAGAACAGCTGTTATTTGTATTAGCACCACAGCTAAAGGATACATGTACAGACAACACACTAATTATCTAGCAAACCACATATTGAAAATGGTACCTAAATAAGCTGGAGAAGATCCATTATCTCTTCTCATCCAACACAATCAACACAGATATTTCCATAACCAGAACAGAGTCCAAAAGAGGAAGCAGCTTTCATATCTACAGCATGCAAAAGTCAGAAATGCTACTTAATGCCTCGAGTTCCTAAAGCACATCACTGCAAATATGGAATATTCTCCAAATCCTCGTGAATATTCTGTAAATCCTCCTAAATTTATTATTGGAAAAGTATGCAATAGATTCACTTCATGCTTGCTGTTGGAATCGTATTTTAACATTGCCTCCCTCACACGCTATAAAAAAAAAAAAAGTTGTTTGATAATATAAATGCAAAATAGGAATTCAAAATTAAAATTCATAGTGTCAGCAGCTCAGATGTGTTGCACGTAGATACCGAGGAATAAATTTAGTATTGGAAATAGTAACATGAAGCACTAAATATGAACAATTGCCAAGCTGTGCTTGGTGGAAATCATCAACACCAGCCTTAATATTTTTGCAGCCGCAAGGTCAATTCCTTTTATCAGCTCATTAGCCACATACATTGCCTAGATGGAACAGCACAAATGAAAATCCTGAGTTCACCTTTCATTACTTGCCTGTGTTTTCACTGTGGGCTCTACCCAGCATCTGCTTTTCTTAGGCTAGACACACTCAAAGAAGTAGCAGCAGATTTTAATCACGAAGAAATACGCAGCTCTCTCTAAGCTGCAAACCTTTCAGCCCCTTAGAAAACCCAATAAATACCTGGTTCTGACCAGGCAAAGGAGCAGCAGGACCAGCTGGCCCGCAGCTCCATGGCTCAGCAATAAAGCAGTGCTTCTGGTAGCCTTCCACTTGGAGGAGGAAGACTGTAAAAACCAACCTGAAAGCCACACAAACCCAGCGACCTCAAGTGCTCACTGCCAGCTTCCCAAGAGCCTGCCAGGGAACAGGGCTGAGCACCACTGAGACACAGAGAGGCCCCAAAACCAGAGCCCAAAAGCATTTATTGTCCACACACAGCATCAGCACGAGGCCAAGTAATTCATAAGCAATTGTACAAGTGCCCAATTACATGTTTCACAGCAGACACTGTCCAGTTCAGGTGATCAGACACACAGTAATTTCATTGCATCAGTCACCAGTCTGCCCACCTTTCCCAAGTGTGCACACTTCCAGAATCCTAAGCTGAGCTATTTCTTACTCTTTCAGGAGGAAGGACCACCCATAGTGAAGCATCAAGCTGCAATAGTGCTGCCTTACAACAGTCATTTGGAATTCCCTTTCAATTTCCTCGTCTGAGACATTTTAATTAAATTATTTAAACTTGTTATACATTAAACATCAGGAGAGCAAATTATTCTTTTAAAAAAAAGAGGTAATAAAAGAAAGGGCAATGTGGTTATTACCCTAAAATACTCCTACTCTTTTAATATGTGATTCCAGGTTCTTAAAATCCCCAGCTGACAACAGCCAGCCTTGCAGCAGTGAGACAAAAATCACATCCTTTGGAGAACCCCAGGGCCAACCTTTAACCCAGCACATGCTGCTGGGACACAAATATCAGAGCTGAAACCTCAAGAAACACCCAACACAAAACCAAGCAGAGGAGCTTTGCTCTGGGGAACTGAGAGGACTCAGAGTGCAGTGATCCTCAGTGGTTGGGAGCCCCACTGTGACCTGATGTGTTCTGGCAAAACCAAGAAAGGAGGCAACAAGAGGAGCCCAAATGACAGAGGATCAAAGCCCCTGAGAGTGCTCCCCTTCCCGGGTAGGATCAATAGGATTTTCCATTGGTTTCAATGAGACAATCTGTAGAGTTTCCTGGAAGATCTTCAAAGAGGATGAAACTTGAGAGCAAACTATACAACACTATAAAAAGGAAAATAAACAGCAAGTGTAGCACAAGGTGTAACTAGAACGTAAACTGGAAAGGCAGCTTTATGGCCCTGTGGAAATACACTGTCTGAGGATGGAGTTCTTAAAAGGCAACACCACCAATAGGACAGGTGCAGTGCTTGATTTTAACACATTTCTAAGAATAAAGCATCCAATTTGCTACCTGAAATTTACCTCAAGAAATAAAGATGCATCCACTAATGCAACTAAAAGAATAGTTATATACAAACTAACTCCTTGATAGCAAAGCACAGACACTCACAGGTGCTGACTAATCTGATTTTGGCAGACAAAAGTCAGAAGTAGAAAGGAAGAGTTTATCACCCAGCTCCCTGGTTCCCCATTGCTCCTTATTTCCACATGTTTTTTTCCTGTGAATATTGTGATCATGTAACATAAAAGTTCAAAACAAAACTATTCCCAGGACTTGAGCAGTAATTATTTCAACTGAATTTGTATTTTAATCCATTCTTGAGAAACCTGAAAGAAATTCTCCTCTAAGAAAATTTTTAAATAAATGAATAAAATCTCACTTCAGAAATCAGTGTCCCAGCTTTCTGTGGCATACACAACCAGGGACTAAATATTTAATGGCTTCAGGAGGAAAACAATTTCTACTGTGGTAGAATCTAAAATCTACGTTCCTTTTAACATGACAGGAAACTTCCAGCCTGCCTTGATTTTGCTGCTTTGCAAACCTCTAACCTGGAAAAGCATTATATTGACAACCAGATATATTTAAGACCTACTTGCATCTGATTTAAGACATCTTTATAAAGCAATACTGCCGTTAAGAATTACTCATGTGTCCTGTGACTGGTATTTTATTCAACAAAAAAGAAACAAAATAATAAAATAATAAAATAAAAAAAACCCCAAAACACACCACAAACCCCCAGTCCAGCCAAATGGACAGGCCTGGTACTGACAGGTACCACGTCCATCTGACGTCCATCAGCTGCACTGGGCTTCCCAACACAGACCCTGACAAGACCATCACAACTTTTAATAAATAATAAATAATAATAAATAATATTTTAATAAAATAACTTTGGAATTCCAGGCCAGGCACCAGTGCTGATGGGAATGGAGGCATGTTACCTACATTGCTATTAAAAGTGGAGAGAGCCCATTTTTACCTGTAGTGCTAATTACAGTAGTAATTATTGGAGTGTTAATTACTTCTGCTAATTACAGAATAAGTGGCTGAAGGAGACAAGAGCACTCAGCAACTTCCCACCAAAAGCTGGATTTTCCAGAATAACCCTGAAATATAACCAGGAAAAAAATAACCTCTGAAAAGGAATTCTTGTGTTCTCAGAACAATAACTCATTCACACCTCCACGGCAAACCCTTCCCTTCCTTCCTCTTCACTCAATAGCAGCTTTGGCAGAACTAGACAGCTAAAATACCAGCAAAAATTAAATTGTTAACTGCTGCTTCTACCTCAGGAGTTTCCAGAATAAGAAAGTCAGGGCTGGCAAAGTGTCACACGTAGGGAAAGGGAACACACACACCACAGTGTCCACCCTCAGAGGTCTGCAAGAAGTTTTTTTCAACTTTTTCTTTCCAAAGTAGAAATAATTCCAGCCAACACAAATGGAGTCCCTAATCTATGGATGGTGCAACACTAATGCCAGTTTTTAGAAGAGGAAAGCCACTAAACTTCTTTCCTTTTTTTCCATTTTGTTGATTTTATTGGTTTTATTTTGGGTATAGTAAGCAAATCTGCCATACACCCAGAGCAGTCACATAACAACTTCTAATAAGAGATCTCAGCTGAAGAATGCAACACTTCTTAGTGCAAAAGCCAAGATTATCTAATTTTTAAAGACACTGGAACAGTATTATGGACTCCTGCAAGAAAAAAGATGGGACACATCTTATTATAAGATAAGCAAGAGGATCTATTTGTGTATTGTAGCCCAGAGGGTTCTGTGCATGAGGTTGCAAGGTGAGCCTCTGGCAAGCTCCATCTCTGGGCTTCATGCTGATTGTCCCCACAGGGGCACAAGATATTTAATGATCAGTTACAGACAGGGATTCTGTGCTGAATCAAAATGAAACCAACACTGTAAAATAACAACAACAAAATAAAAATGTGAATCAAGACCCCACGGGTGGCTATCGGGGTCTGGAAAAACAATGATGAAATAACCTGTTCTAAAATTGAGGACATTCACAAGGAAGCAAGTGTGCAAAAGATGCAATCTGGACAGTGTTGGTATTTGGCAAGAGTTCAGTACTTGTAATGACCCAGGGAAGCCCAAGTGGTGTCCTGTGGAGGCAGCTGCAGGCTGACATTATGAGGATGGGAACAGAGAAGAGGTCATCGTGAAGTGAAGGAGCCATTTGGAGAGTGTCCTAAATTAAGGAGTGGGGGGAAAAAAGAGGTGTAATATGACAGAGAGATCAGAAGCACATCTAGATCCATTAATCTTCCTGCTGGGTCACTCCATGTGGCTCAATTCAAACTGCACTCTGGGGCTTCCTTAGCATTTATATTGCTGCAGCCTCAAAATGGTTATCCCCAGGGGGGAGGTGTTATTTTAGGGAGCTCACCTTCCATGCTGGAGGGAAGGACATGGAAGTAACTCCTCACATGCAACAAAAAGCAAACAAAACCTTAACCCCACTGCAGACTGTCCAGGGTGGTTTTTTTTTAATCCTAGAGCTTCCCAGTTTCATTGTAATAGAAGATCATAGTTCATCATATTATTTCCTGTGACACTGATCAAAGGCAACAGCCCAGCAGCAGGACTTGGAACTGATGCTTCAATCTCTTCCCACCCAAGCAGCAGGACTGTAAGCTCTGTGGTCAAGGGATGTAGAGACTCTGCTGCATCCCAGGGCAGTGCTGCAGAATTACATAAAATTGAAAAGAGAAGAGCATTCAGAAATCAGAGCTTCATACTATATCCTACATTTTCCTCCAGGGACTGTTTACAGGATCTCCATCACTTATCGAATTCATTGGCTCAACAACACAGCTGCAAAATATTGAATAATCTTTAACTTAAGAAAGCTTGGTAAGTTTTACCGTAAGCATTTATTTTGCTACCTGAAGTGGTATATTTTTAGTTAGCTGCCAAGAAAAAAACCCTACATATTTGGGCCACTACTCTATGGAAAAACAATACCTGTGAGAACAGTGGATTTTCTTGTCAGGATGAAGATAGCAATACTGGCTCTGACCAAGACAATTAAGCCTTTTTCTTGGATCACTGCCATTTAACATTGTCCATTTCTCTCTCCTCAAACTATAAAATGTCAATCCTCTACAGCACATCATGAAAAAAAAAAATCAGACACCTAAGTCCAATTTAGCAAACCAACAAATTCCAAAAATAAAAGCAGAAACTCAGGAACTGGCTACCCAGAAGAAGAGTGATGCCTATACACGAGGCAAGCTACTTTTGTGGAAGATAATTCTCTTTATACAACAGACAGACAGATAGATAGATAAAAGATAGGTTTTCAAGACAAGATAATTACAGGCTATTTTGCTTTGAAATCCAGGGGTCTGTATCTGTTTGGCTTATCTCCTCTCACCTTGTTGCTACCAAAGTAAGAAACCACCATAGACAATCAAGCTTTGGTAAAATAGGGCTATATATCATTTTTCTGCACCTATTTTCTCATGTGTAAGCTATTTGAAATATTAAAAAAGCAATAAAACACCAAAATACAGACAACCTAGCTTCTAGGAAACCAACTGCAACTGCATTGGGCTTTCCTCCCCAGGACAGCAGATGTAAGTTTACAACTGTTTGATACCAGCAAAAAACTTTTGTACTCTTATTTGTAACTCAAGTACAGCTAAATTTTCCTCCACCTGTATACAGGTGTTCTTCCACCTCCTCTAGAGTCCTTAAATTGTGAGAATACTTTGGTCTGAAACACTAGCACTTCCTCATTTAAACCTTCTCTTAAACTCCTTACCCACATTTTCAGACCCTCCAAACACAAGGCATCCAGAGTTGAAAGTTTATGCATCAAGTTTGCATTTCATTCCTCTGGAAAAAATACTTATTTTCAGGCTGGCTTCTTAGGGTTCTGCTTATTTGCTCACATGGGACAGAGAAGCTGAAGTCCCTAAATAAATAAAATCCCTAGAAAAGCCGGGGAGCCAGCTATCAGATGAACCTTCCCCATGGAAAGTACATCAGCATGTATTCATACTTCATTAGATTCTAAGGAAAAAATGGTGAAGAGATTAATAAATGACCAATGCAGGAAAGGAAAATTAAAGGAAAAGTTTGACTCTCAACTAGTACCATGACAGACACAGGATCAGTGAGCTACAAAACGTAGCAGGAAGCTGACAGTCACCAGCTCCACATCTCACTGCTTGTTTAACAATGAAAAGCTTAAAAAACAGCAATTGCTTCCAACTTACTCTACACTGCTCCCTTGTAATTCCTTTCTTTATCATAACAGTTTCTTCTTTTTGTACCCTTTCATGAGTTAATTACTGAAGAATTTAAACCAGGTGTGTTGCAACCTGAGCAAACCTGTGCATTTTCACCATGACTGTTACCCTGATCACCAACAGCTGCACCTGGCCCTCACCAGTTTGCCATTTATCTTCAAAATCAGTTACTTTTGATGTCTGCTCTTTAGCACAATCCCAGCTCAGCAACAATCCTCCCTTACTCCTTTCTACCTGATCCAGAGGCACAATTATTTTAATGGATATGAGTTTGTTTGGTCTTTTTTTCCCACTTCTTTCCACAAACTGGAGCCAGTCTCCAGCTGACAGAAACTCCCAGTTTGGGGCATAGTGCTTCCTGCTCCAGAGAGTTATCTTAATTTTAGGACACTGAATTGTAGAGGAAGGTATTAAGGCACCTGCCAACTTAGATCTGTATAATTATTGTCCTCTTTTCAGGGTATTATCTGCAATAACTCCTTGCTGTTAGCAAACACAGGATTTTAGAACTGCATCCAAAGTTGCAAAACCTTCTGGGTTTTTTTTTTTCCTTGAGGAAACTCTCAGAGAGCTCTAGAGCTGTGTAGGTGCCTTATCTTAGAGGCACTTCAAACAACTTCTCAGTTTCTGAAAGACACATACCTGGAAACCACCCAGCAGATGCTTTCCCCTTGAAATGAGGCAAATAGTTGATACCTCATAATATACCTCAGAAACTACCTTGAATTTCCAAATTCAATAAAACTCTACTTACAGATATTCTTCCTTCTGGACAGCTACACTCCAAAATATAAAACCTGGAGCAGATTAGTAGTGAGATTCATCTTTTTCAGATCTAATACACTTTTCAGACAACTGTATCCCAACTATAGCCTCACCTTCCACACTGTAATTAATATTTCTTCTTGTGGCCAGCACCAGGAATTCTATCTTTACAGTATATAGTGCTCATGATTAGATGTAAAGATCAGGTAATGCCAATCCAAAGCTATAACATAATAAATTAAGTGTTCAGGAGATACTGAACCCAGCGATTGGTCTTTTCTGTCCTGTATTTCCAACTTCCTCAACCTCCCCCAGTGCATGTGAATACTGAATATCCTTAAAAAAAGAAGATTGCCTGACTGTGCAAAGCAAGACCAATGACATTGTTTCCATTAAACATCTCTTAAAAACTAGGCAAAAAATATCTGGTAAGGGCAGCATACAGGTAGGCCTAGCAGAGAAGCAGTAGGTTCTCCAGAAAATAAGAAATAATACTGCAAGTGAGACTGACTGGGCATACCAAAGGAAGAGACATTCAGGGGGGAATGAGATAAAATTGTTGAGAAACTAACATAGTAAACAGGAAAAAAAAAATGAGATGAAGGAAAAAACAGCAAAAGCAAGAAGAAAAGTAAGAGGAGAAGGGGAACAAAAAAAGTACCCAAACATCCATCAGAGCTGACACAGGTACAAACTGATCCTGCCCTGGGCAGCAAGGTTGACAACATGAGTGTCTGAGTCCCCTTTGGCCTTGCTGTTCCTCATCCAACTTCAAAGGGGCTTTGTGTAGGACTGCAGCTTGGGAAGCAAGGAAAAACTTCAAAAACCATCAGTCTGTGGCCAAAGGACAGCACATTCTCCTTCCTTTTCAGTAGGGAATCCCTGGGGATTGGACCCTGCAGTCTTACATGTGTGCTCCCATTCCATACAGGGAATGTATCACATCGTGCATCCAAGAACTGAACATCCTGCTCTCATTCTCAGCCCCTGCCAGTAATTCTGTCATTTAAAGATACCTTTTGGTGAAAACCACAGAAGCATCCTCACCGTATATCAAGACACCAAGTACTTCAGTTACAAGAACTATAGAAATCATCAAGTAAAATTTACTTCTTAGGTTTGTGAGCTGTTACTGATAGTTAAGCACTAAAAGAAAAATGAAATATATACAAACACAAGCTTCATTTTAGGAAATGTCAAATCCTTTGTGTAACGTCTTTAGCAGAAGAATAAATTACAAATGAAACTTCAGTAACCAATACAAAGCCTATAGAAAAGGCTAGAATCAGAAATGTTATATAAAAATTGCTTCCCAGAAATTAAGTAACTCAAAATCACTCAACAAAAGGAAAATAAGAAAAACAATACCATTGTTTGAGCTACTTTAAATTGTTACTACAATCCTGTTAACTGGAGCATGGGATACAAATATTTTCCTAAAAACTAAATGAACTACTGAGAAATGCACTGAAAATTGACACACACCCCACTTTTCCCAATCTCTATATTGCCAAGCAGCTGAGGCTGTTGGGTCTGTAAAAAAAATAGTCATTTGATTATGAGGACTATCTTCAGACTACAGAGCATCCACAATCACCAATCTCTACCAGAGAGGGACAAAATCCTCCTCCTGCTTTTGTAGCCCAGAGGTACAATTGTTTTCACACTTGTAAACGACAACTGAAATATAAAACATCTTTACTCTTAAGTATCATCAAGTCTGGAGTGAGGAGTGAAGCAAGGCACTTGACATTCTTGGGACAGCATCTTCTGCATCTGTTGTGTTTTCGGATCCAACTCGCCTCGGAGAGGCTGAATGTTTTTTCTGAAGTGAAAAACCAGTCATCACCACACTACTTAAGACCCTAACACACTATGACACATTTGCAATTCAGCGAGCAGATAAACAAAAGCTGCAGATTTGGACAAGATCTTTCACGCTTCACTGATGTCAATCACTCCAGAGTCAAACTTCAGACCAGATTCTTTCCACCATCTGCGGGAGCCACGTTGAGTTGGCAGCTCCATCTCCAGCAGCCACATCACACGTTTCAGAAAGGCAGGAACGTGTGTCACAGCCCCACTACAAACCCAAAGCCTCTGCTCACGAGTGGCAGCTCCACCTGGAACACTGGGAACCTGGAGAGTGTTGGTTCACTCGTAGTTAAGAGATGTAAAGGCAGAACCGATACATTTTTTTTCCCCGATGGAAGCATAAATGAGAAAATGACATGATGAGGTGCCCGAAAAATAAATAAATATCGATGACTTACAAGCAAATAGTTTCCCAGGAGCTAAATATCTGCACTTTTCTAATCAGTAACTCATCTGCAACCCGACCGGTCATTTTTTCTTGTTCTTCTTCACGTTTTGTGAGCCACCTCCCGTGGCAGCGTTATCCCGGTAGCATCTTCCCCGATGTTTGACAGGAGCGGGGCTAAGCGGGCGCGGTGGCACCCTGGGCACGGCAGCGCATCCCTGCGCGGCCCCTCCACCAGCTCCGCGCCTCGACACCCCCGGCTCTCAGCGCATCCCTCGGTCCCCGAGAGCCTCCCCGTCCGCGGACGCGCAACCCTCCGCCTGGGCCGGCGCGGAAACTTTCCTTCCCCGGCGAGCAGCGGCAGCATCCCCTGAACGGAGGAGGCCGGGCTGGGCAGGGCGGAGCGGGGCCGGTAGCAACCTCCGCGCACCTGCGGGGATGCCCCGCACCGAGCGGTCCCGCTGCTCCCTTTCCCCCGTCTCCATCCCTCCCGCAACGCGTGAGGCCGCGGCCGAAACTCACCATAAAGAGGGGAGCGGAGGCGAAGGGTCGCGGCGCCTCTCCCGTCCGGAGCCAGCGGCCCCAGCAGGCAAGTGGCAGCGGGACACGGCTCCCCCCCCGCCGCCGCCGCAGCCCCTTCCCCGCGGGCAGCGCCGCCGCCCTCACCGCCGCATGCCGCGCCCCCCGCCCGGCTTCCCCCGGGCTCGCCCGTCAGCTCCGCGGACAGCGGAGAAAGCCCGGGGGCCGTTCCTGGCGCGGCAGGGCAAGGGATGGAGGGGATGGGGGGAGAGCGAGCGGGCACCCCGCTCTGCTCCGCTGCCCGGCGGGGGGCCCGCACCGGCCGGACCGGGACCTTCCCGGTGGCGGAGGCTCCGCCGCTCTCTCCAGCAGCCGCGGAAAGTGGCAGCGGAGCCAGGCGGGCGAGCGGAGGTGACCTTCAAGCCCAGCGGGGCGGGCTGGGGTGGGAGGGAGGGAGCGCGGCGAGGGTCCGTGGAGCCGAGGGAGGGAAGGAGGGAGGCGGCGGCGGCAGCCGGACGGCAGCGGGAGGAGAAATGCAGCGGAGCGGAGGCGCGGAGCCCCCCCGGCGGGCAGGAGCCACGCAGGCGCCCGGGACCGGCGGCCACGCGGCGGCGCCCGGGAACCCCGCGGAGCCCCGCAACACCCGCACCGCGCACCCCGGGGTGCGGGGGTTTGGGAGGAGGATATGGGGGGGGGGGACCGGGGGGCTCCGCCGGCGCGGAACCGCTCCGACCCACCGCAACTTTTTGCCCGCGGTAGCCCCGGGGGGTTGTCCCGGTGAGCTGGGTGCGGGGGGCACAGCCGCGTAAATGTACACGCACACAGTGGCACTTGGGGAAGTGCTGCTGAAAGCGATGCCCTTGGCGGTACTCCGGCAGCACTGCCTGCTTCCTACCCTTCCTCTCGGCTAAAAAAACCCCAAATCTTACAAGAATTCTAAGGCTCAGCTGAAGAGCATTGCACCGCAGCATCCCCGAACGCAGGAATTCCTGTTAAATCAGGCTGGCAGCAGCTATTTACGAGAAAGTTTGGGAAAAAAAAACCAAAAAAAACCCCTCAAGACCTGTCAGAACACTGCCTTGTCCTTTTCGATACATTAGATATTAATTCTGTAATGATTGAACGTGGTTTTTTTGCTGCTCAACCTCCAGTTACAATAAATTGATGCCACTGAGCTTTCATCCAGCTGGGACCGGTCACCTATGGGTGAGCTGAGGGTAAGGCAGATGTGTTACCCCCCTATGGCTTAGGAGCCAGGAGCTGCTCTAAGGGTATAGATAAAAAAAGAAAAGCAGTAATAATACATGTGATAACGAAGAAGCAAGCCTTAAAGTCACAAGGGGAAGAATTCCTTAAAAAAAAATCTACGTGAATAAATTCTTTCATAGCAACAAAGAACACAGCCACAATATTCCCATATCCTTTCATACCAAGACTGAACACAGCCACAACATTCTTATATTCAGCTGCAGATGGCACGTACAGAAATATCTCAGAAGCACCAACCTGGATCCCACTGCCTCTACTTACACTTTTGGAGCTCAGGAATATTTTCTGGCTGTTTCAAGGCCGAAGATGTGATCCTGGATCCCCTAAATACATCACTTGCAAGAGACTCTACCAAATCACCCCGGTTTATGGAGCTAGGTTATTTCAAACTATAAATTCAGAAATTATTATTCCTCACCAGACCAGCAGCACTGTTAAACTCATGGCCCACATGCTCAAAGACTCTTGCATGGGACACTGCAGCCCCAGGTTTATGAAACAGAGCAATCAAGAAAGGGCCATCAAGTCCCTTCCCAGCTGAAGCAACTTGTAATTTCTTTCTCATTTCCACCTGTGGGATTTTCAGGGTGGCACCAAGATTTTTAGGGTCTCTCTCTCTCTTTTTTTTTTTTTTTTTTAAGGTTCTAAACCAGCAAACACACGAAGCCCACACCAATACAAGAGCTGTATGAAAATCCTTCATCAAAAAACAGAGAAATCTCACAAACTAGAAGTAAAAATCCCCTTACCTTTAAGCATTTGAGCATTGGTGCTGAGAAGGGAAAGCTCACTGGAGGACTGAGGAGAACTCACCCAGGATTAAAACCTAATTAAGTCCAGGTGTTCCTCGTTTCCATCTTCCCTTGGGAACAACAACAGCTGTGGATTAAGTGACCACCAGGTCAGAGCTTCTCTTCCCAAGTTTCCCTACCTAAATATTCTCCTTTTATATAAATACTGCCAAGTTATTCTCTTGGGTTATTTTTATACCTGTCTTCCTTTGGTTCCCTTCACATGAAAGAGTTCTTTATTTAAAATATTACCATAATATTACCATCATTACCATACACTGGCTTCCAGCTGAGTTTTTGGGTTGGGAGGTGTCTATAAGAACAAAAAATTGCTGTTTAGAAGATATGACAGACAAATTCTGGGCAAGGAAATAAAATCCAATAGAGACAGCATCATATTCTTAAAAGGGTCAGTGGCTGAGCAGGGAACAGCACCCAAATATTCTGTTTTATGTCCCAGAGCTCCATGCATTGGAATATCTCCTGTCCTAACCATGCACCCAAATACCTGCCTGTTTATCTCTTAGACTCTGCCTTCAGAAAGGTATCTTGGTATTTGTTTGTCTTTGCTAATATACAGCACACTTAAAACATTTGATAAATAATAACCTTGGTAATTCTACCCTAAAGTTGTCATTGCAGGAAACCAGAGCTCGCAGTCATTTTTGTAGGAAATCCTTACAAAGAAAATACACACATCTAAGAATAATTAAGTTGGCTCTGGAAAGAGGTGTTTTTCAATCTGAAGGAAATTCTCAATAGCAAAACAACAAAGGATCTGAAAGGCTCTGTGGAAACACTCTGGCTTGAATGAATTCTCAGTCAGGGATTAATTTTTAAAATCTGGTAAAAAAAATCTTTTCTGAATAAAAGCCTATTCCAGGTTTTCTTAAAACCTGAAACGTTTTTTCCTTTCAAGTAAACTGTCTTCAGGATTTAATTCCCAATTCTTCTTCCATCCCCCCAGATAATCTTGGAAATAAACTGGATTTTTCTAGTCAAGAAGTACCTCGACTCTTGTGAGAAACAACAGGTTTTCCACCTTCTGCAGGAAAGCAATTTGCCAGCACAAGAAAAGCTGCTCTTGGTTACTTTGCTGCTCAGTTCTGGACTAGCTGGAAAGTCTTGGAGTGGAAGATTCCCACTGCAAAACTCAGAGCTTGTGGAATACAAGATGGAGCAGACACATCCCAAGGACTAAAGGAAGCAGCACACCACAACATGTTTAAACTACCTAAGAGACTACTTAAAATTTATGGACTGCAAAGCAATACTTGAAGAATGGGTTATTTAAGGCAATTATCCAGTGAGGAAAGATTCCAGTTTCCTGAGCTTTGCTGAAATACTTGTGTATTCCTGCCTCTTCTTTCAAGTACATTTACATCTCCAGAGCCCATAGTGTAATCTCTTGTAATTTCTTTTTTTTCCAATTTTTTTTTTTCTCCTCCAACTTCCATGGATACCATCTGTGTGTCTGCTCTCAGCCTCTTTGCCTCCTCACACTCATTGCAGACCTGAACTCCAAGCTTTTATTGGCCTTTCTGCCATATATTTTTGCACAACAGACATTAGAGAAAGCAATTCCATGGAAAAAAATGAAATCTTTTCCAAAACATTTTGCTCTAGATAATCAAGCCCATTATAAATAAGAAATAGCAGAGGGACAAACCTGCAGAGGTGTATTCCCTCACTTTTCAGGGTAGAGAGTCCCAGAAAATCCAAGAGCTTCACAAAGTCAGATCTGCCACACTCTCTTTGGGAATTAAACCACAGCTACAGAAAAAGGTAATTTCTTTCTAGTATTTTTATTGCTAATGTGTTAATGTCTCTGTTCTCATATGCAGAATATATATTAGATTCATAAAAATGAATTGAAATTTACTATTCCCTGGAATATCTTATTCCAGCTAAGTCCTTGGTTCATAAGGCAATTGCTGAAGATAAATAGAAGTTCATGAATTGTTCATAAACTGCAAGAATTCAGAAGTTAAAGATGAAAAATAGAAGAGACACAACCCTTCTTCCACAGGCCACAAATTCAAGTCCAGGTTTGAGATCCCCAGCAACCAAGAAACATTTTCATCTGATCACCTAAAGGCTTCCTGGTAGCACTTGTGAACTCACTTTGTACCCTTGGTTCCATCTGACCAGGAGAAGTGGCCACAGAAATAATTCACTGGGACATGGCAGAAACAAGAAGGTGTGAAATGTAAAGTCTGCTCCATCCATCCACTCCATGAACAGCCCAGAGGAGCTCATTTGCTGCCCTTCCACCAAGCCTCCTGTGAAACGAGACACTCAGGGGTTCTCCCACGATTGTAATAAAATGAAGCTCCTCAAATAGCAATTCTTTCTAACAAGAAACTCCTCTGGAAATAAAACTTTGTTGTTGTTGTTCTGTATTGGTAAATTATCAGGAAAACCTTCTCCTCAGGGCCCTTTGGCTGTGGAACTGTTAAAAAGAAGGGGAAGGGGAAGGAAAAAGGAAAAAGGAAAAGGAAAGGGGAAGAGGAAGGGGGAGGGAAAGGGGAAGAGGAAGGGGGAGGGAGAGGGGGAAGGGGAGGGAAGGGGAGGGAAGGGAGGGAAGGGAAGGGAAGGGAAGGGAAGGAAGGGAAGGGAAGGGAAGGGAAGGGAAGGGAAGGGAAGGGAAGGGAAGGGAAGGGAAGGAAAGGAAAGGAAAGGAAAGGAAAGGAAAGGAAAGGAAAGGAAAGGAAAGGAAAGGAAAGGAAAGGAAAGGAAAGGAAAGGAAAGGAAAGGAAAGGAAAGGAAAGGAAAGGAAAGGAAAGGAAAGGAAAGGAAAGGAAAGGAAAGGAAAGGAAAGGAAAGGAAAGGAAAGGAAAGGAGAAAGGAAAAAGTTTCTCCTTAACTGAATAATTTCTACCTTCTGCTTTTCCATGGGAGTACTTCAGCCAGGATTACTTGAAAGAAAGCATAAAGGGGAGACTGAGCAACTATTTGTCTTAGGTTTTTCATGTTTCTTGTGCTATGTGTTAGATTACCAGGATTTTTGATGGGATGTGATAACGTGTGGCACCTTAAATATTACTTATTATGCATGAGAGAGAAGACATGGAGAATGGGACTCCTGAAGTGATTCCTGGCATAACACTTGAGCCATTTCATCTGCAGCATTCTGGCTCTGGTGACTTTTAGCCTCTGCCATTGTAAAGGGCAACTGCTGAGCACTGAGCTGAAGGGATGCTGAAGGCCACTAATGCTCAGTGGGGGCTGTACAAAAAATGAAGTGTACGTGGGTAATCAGGAAGCTTTTTTCTCTAAGTACATCTATGGAACTGGAGCTGGAAATAAATCAGATTTTTATAAGAGCTTATGCAAATTTAAATACTTTGCCCATGCTTAATCTGTCAAAAGAATTTTCCTGAGGAAGTTACTGAAATAAGGCATTCAGGTTTTGCTTAAAAGGTTGATTATCCCATCACCTTGAGACCTTAATCAAACTAGATGTAGAACTCACACTCAGGGATCAGTTTGCATCTGCATAGAAGACTGGCCAGTGCCATTCAGTTATCCCCATCCACTGCACTACAGCCCTGGTTTCAGAAATTCAACATTACATCTGACTCTTCTACTGATTTTTTTTTTAGAGCACATGAAAATGTAGCCTATAGGTTGCCCACAGGATGTCCAAATGCAGACAAGTCAGGAACTAATCTGAAAACTGCCCTTGTACCAGATGTTTTCATTCAAAAAAGCCCAAGAGCAGTCCTTGAGACACTTGTGCCTACAAAAGGAGTCAAGACACAAACCTATAATGAGGCAATAGTATGTGCTATGGATACTTCAGCTACATCAGTAGTTTGGGGTTTTGTATGAACTGTGTTGAAGGAATCAGCTGGAAGGGATGCTGCTGGTCAGACTGCAGCAGCTACATTCACTTCAGTACTTTGCTACATGCCAAAGATTTTCTACCACGTGTTTATGTTTTTCTAACATCCATTTATGGCAATGAATAGAGAAAATATCACATCAATATAAAGATAAAAATGACTCTAGTGTGGTTTTACAAATCAGCCCTGGGAATTGCCTTTATCCAACTAAAGGCCACATGGGAGGTGCAGAACTGCTTTTAAATTGTAAGGTTTTAAGCTATTATGGCTTTTATAGAAGAGTCAATAAAAAAAAATATACTCTCTTCTTATCTACTACATGACCTTAATTATGAGTTAAAGTGTTAAGGAACCTACAGGAAATTCCCACAGAGAAGAAGACAGATTTTATAGGCTCACCTGGACTCTGCCCAGCATTACATTCAGCAAGAGTTCAACTGGACACCTCTTACTCCACAGAACCACACCAGGCTATGATGTACTTGAGGAAACAAGCTTTTAAATCTGCCATAGCAGTAAGATGGGCTTCCAAGGGGCTTGAACCTTCTAAAATGAGAGTTAGGACCCTAAACCACTTGAAATTCTATAGATTTTTACAGAAGTTGCATGATTAATCCTCAGACTCTGTCAGGTTTTTGCCTAAGTATGAGGGGCTACTACTAATTTTCAGTGTTAACCTCATGTGATGGAAAGATAATTTGTTTCTCCATTAATGTTAATCCCTTTAAAATATTTCTAGTGGTTCTCCAATTAATCCATGCCCTTTGATTGCAGCAGCCTAACTGCAGAGTAAGATAAGGGTTCTGGTGAGTATGTGTGACAAAAGAAAAAAAAAAAAAAAGGAGCCTATCTTTAACAAGAAAGCTTTCAAGAAAAGGATAAGAATTTCACAACTTTTACATTTCCAAGGCCTGAAAGGGGTGGGCTGTGATCCATATATAAAGACTCCTTGGTGAATTATTCCAGAAGTGCCTAAACCTGGGATTTATGTTAACACAGTTAATATCTTTCAGCACAATTAAAATGAAAGAAACAACCTTGCTAGGTAAGGACTATTTTCCTTGTAACTAGTGAGAAATAGTTTTCTCTGAGATGATTTCTCTTTCCTTTTTTGTTCTGCACTGGGCTTGTACTTCTGCAAGAGCAATGGGAAACCTCCCCTTAGCAGAATTTGTAAATACAGGAACATGGTGAACATGTAGTTCAGTAAATAAACCAGATGTAACACAACTGAACTGGGTGGCAATGAAAACAAAACACCCTTTGCAAGGCCCTCACCCTTCCCTAGCACTTAGGGACTTTCTGCCAGCCTCATTTTAAGGTCAGCAATAGACACATGGATTAAATTAAATTAAAATAAATGATAAAAGCATGGAAATTGATTTGGGATGTAGAAAGCACATGGTTTTGGGTGAGGTTTTCCCCCTCAGCTGCTTAATAACAGTTCAGTGAATACTCTCATATACGGAGCTATCTTTAAATTCCCAGGTTAAGGCAGAGAAAAACTGGAAAACTTCCTAAACCTCTGAGCTCTGATTATTGCTTCCTGCAGACCCAGGAAATCAGAAGATGTCCTGGCCATCGCCTGATCTCTTACTGCTTAGGCACATCCCTGGGCCCCAGAGTGGTTCAAATCCAAGATCTATGTTTTGGAGAAGCTTTTTTAAAGCCTTACATTGGCATTTCTGTGAAGTGAGAGAGCAAATCAGAGCCCAGAAGCTTTTCAAACATCTCCTCCTCCCAGCTGCCAGCCCTGCAGCCCCTCAGCTACCTGGACCTGGCCACACCAACCCCATCCAAAGCCTCTTAGGAAATATTTCTTAGGAAATATTCTGTGTACTGATCACACCAGGGTCAGTTTTGCTGTAAACTGTGCCAAGTGGCAAAAAGGAAGACAGCAAAGACATTCTTGAGCACAAGTTACAGCAGGGTGTGCAGCACCCACCGTGTTGGATATACCCACAGCTGGATATTGCTGTCTCTCACTATGGATAAACAATAAACCTTTGCACTTCCCTGCCATTTATCTCTGTCTGCCACATCTAAGTGACACAAAGCCATGGCACAGCATTACTCTTTCACCTTTCCCTTGACTGGAACCACACACAGCTCACTGAGTAAAGCTAGCTCTGTTTTGAAGAATATTCTGTCCTCGTTCTGTACTCGGTCAGGATACTAAATCTATTGGAAAGAGACATTTGACTGCACAGTAACAAAGAAATCAATTTTATAACAATTAGCCTGCATCTGTCAGAATTCAAATTCTATGCAGTCTCCAGTGACAGGCAGTTCATCCACAACACTGACAAACAAAATCATTCTCCTTACCCATTTTTTTTGACTTTTCGTCTTTCACACTCGTAAATATAAAATTCCTGAACTCATTTCATAGAATCATAGAATCATAGAATCATGGAATGGGCTGGGTTGGAAGGGACCTCAGAGATCATCAAGTCCAACCCTTGATCCACTACTGCTGCAGTTCCCAGCCCATGGCACTCAGTGCCACATCCAGGCTCTTTGGAAATCTCTCCAGACACGGAGAATCCACTACTTCCCTGGGCAGCCCATTCCAATGCCTGATCACCCTCTCCAGAAAGAAATTCTTTCTCATCTCCAACCTAAACCTCCCCTGGCACAATTTAAGACCCTGCCCTCTTGTCTTGCTGAGAGTTGCCTGGGAAAAGAGCCCAACCCCCCCCTGGCTCCAATCTCCTTTCAGGGAGTTGGAGAGAGTGATGAGGTCTCCCCTGAGCCTCCTCTTCTCCAGCCTCAACACCCCCAGCTCCCTCAGCCCTTCCTCATAGGGTCTGTGCTCGAGTCCCTTCACCAGCCCAGTTGCCTCCTTTGGACCCGCTCCAGGACCTCAATATCCTTCCTGAGCTGAGGGGCCCAGAACTGGACACAGGACTCAAGCTGTGGCCTCCCCAGGGCTGAGCACAGGGGCAGAATCCCTTCCCTGGACCTGCTGGCCACGCTGTTCCTGAGCCAGCCCAGGATGCCATTGGCCTTCTTGGCCACCTGGGCACACTGCTGGCTCCTGTTCAGCTTCCTGGCAATCCAGACTCCCAGCTCCCTTTCTGCCACTCTGTGCCCAGCCTGGAGCTCCCCATGGGGTTGTTGTGGCCAAAGTGCAGGACCCGGCACTTGGCCGTGTTCCCATTCCTTCCTGCTGTCTTTATTTTATCTCTGTGTTTTCTCATTTCTCTGTTTCACTACCTTTCTCTCCTTGCATTCTACTCCATTTTACAGCTTTTCACCGTTCAGCCTCCCCCATTTTAGCACTGAACAGCAAAGGGGACAGGAAGTTTGGAAGGGGTCTCATGATTTATGTATTTTCATTGAGCATTCTTCACCTTCTGTAAAGTGTCAGAAAATAATGAGGTGATGAAAAATTTGTGAAACGGGATGTGAAAGGCCATGCATCAAGACATGTACTACTAATCCACTCCCAAATCCCTTTTGTATTACATTTCCACTCAAAGTATTCCAAGGTTTTTTAACAAAAAGCAGAAGACTGGACTTAACTGTAGTAAATAAATGAGAAAACAAATTGTGAATAATTAATATATATTTTTTGTTATCTTTAGTAGACATTGTTGATTTCTACACTGTAAAATTATTTAAACCTCGTGGATTATTTAAGCCTCATAATTACCTTTACTATAAGGAGAATTAAAGTTTTCCAAACAAAGCTCAGAAGTACCCTAAAAACTTCTAAAGTGGGTAAGTAACCCGAGGTAAAAATCTTACAAATCTGTGGGGTAAAAGATTAATTCAAGAGACAACATGCAACTTGTTCTGTGCTGGCTACCAAGGCAAGTCTGGTTATTTCATTGCCAGCTTGGCCACGGGGCTCTGTCCCATAATGAGGCCACTGGAACCAGTTTGGGATTTTTTTTTTTTCCTGCTCCTTTCTATAGCAGTAGAGTGCCAACCACCTGCAGTGGTGCTTTGGAACTACTCATTTGGGAACTACCAACACCACATATCTACAACTATTAAAAAATACCATGAAACAGCTTCAAGCTTTGCTGTTTACTTGAAAATCAGGTGAAAAATGCCCAGCTGTAATGTTAATTCCCAAAGCATTGTTATTCCCTTTTTTTGCTTCATGAAGTTTTACCCCAGAATATTTAAATACTGCACCTGCTAGGGCAGATTTTATTACTTAGAGCCACAATGGGCCCCTCATAGCCAGGTTATATTTTTATAACTTCATCATCCTGGCAGAGAATACCTCTCATTTATACAGCTGTAGAAAAATCAAGCCACAAGAGTTCTAAAAAAACCATCAAACTTTGAACTCTTTTAAGGTAATAAAGAAGCTCAATTTATCAGATTATCAAAATGCTTACACAGACACCTCCTTGTTAATAGCTTACAACTCCAGTAAGGTTTGCATCTATTAGTTTCAACAAACAAGACCACTATAAATTCTAAAAGAAATTAAAATTATTTTACTACAACAAGTTACTACCAGAAAGATTATTCCTTGAGAGTAATAGAGCAGAAAAATAAGGCTAGGTCTTGTCTCAGGACATAGAAACCATCAATTAAAGACTATCAGTGTATCTTGGTGGTTTGAAGCAGTGACACAAAACCAATTTATAGTGACCAGGCAGAAGGCATCCAGCCAGAGAAATCCTCCCCAATAATCAATGAGAACCAAGGCACCTCAGCTGGGTTTTCACAGCAAAACAAAGCAGCTTCAGCACACTCTGCTTACCCACTCCCTCCTCCCTGCCTGGAAAAAAAAAAAGAAAAGAAAAAAAAGCTTTGGAAAACCAATTCTGTGGTGTCATGGAATATGTGCCAATGATGCAAGTGCTTCTGATCCACAGGGAGGCTCAGGATTCCCCCAGTGACTACACCTGGGGACATCTTTTAGAATACTGGGAGAGAACAGAATTTATACCTGCAGCTGCTGAGTTTTTACTTAAGGCAAGAACATTGTCTAACCATGGCAAGTGTTTGGAGAAAAATTAACTGTGCCAATGAGCAGTGCTTTACAGGTTTAAGGCTGATACTGGAGGCTTCTGCGTTATGTGGAATTCCAGGTGAAACCTGTGCCTAAAATTTGCCAATTTTGGGCTGTGTTTTCATACAGGCTTTTTATTTTTACCTATATTCACGTTTTAAGAAAACACAGAAGCAAGCAAACATTTACAGATATCAGTAAGGTTTTATCCTAAAGCCAGGAAGGTAACTGATGACAGAATTTCTTATCATACTCCTAGGACTTTTCAGACAGCACACAGAGGACAGATTGAGGACCTGACTCAACAACAGAAGTACCACAACTTAGTCAGTATGTTCACATGGAAAAAAAAGTTAACACCAGATTTTTGCAGCATTTTTCCTTTCTGGTTTTTCTTTTGCAATACTCTGAGGGCTGGAGCAGCAAGGAGCTGCTGTATCACAGCAGTACATCATCAGAAAGTTTGCTTTACCAGGATCTTTTAAGGATAAGGTGCTTTAATGATACATTCCTCAAAGTGAGCACCAGCACAAATCCCAAAAGAGGTAACAGTAAACAGACCTGCTGGGGACACCCCAATAGGGCAGCAGTAAAGCAGAATCTCAGAATCTTTAGCTGTGATTGTACTGCATGAGAAATAAATAAATAGGAGAATTTGCCTTCACAGAAATGAACTACAGAATCTCCTCATTTGACACAAAAAATATTAGGATTATTACTGGGGTTGGAAGGTAACCTACTCTTTGTATATAGTTTTCAGGTCATACATATCTTTACAGATTAAAACAGAAAAAAATGTATTGCTGACTATTTTTATCTAGAAACAGTCTAGCAGTGCTAGCTGATAGTGAAGAAGAGTGAAAGGTAAATATGTCACTAGATCTACATTCCCACTGATGGGAAAAAATCACTATAATATCCATCTGCTCCTATCAGATCCTTAGTCATGGTCGTTGTCATAATTTATACCAATTTTTCTGGTACTGAATTATTTATACTTTCTCTTACCAAAACATACTGTAAAGTCTGTAAACAGCTGATTATTCTTGCTTTCATAATACAATCAGAACTGGTTTTCAAAGAAACCTAAAAACCCAGTTAGAAATAATCTCTTGTGATTACAAACAGTCAAGAGGAGATATTAATGAGATCCTACATACAGCAATCAAGTCTTGGAACCAGCTTGAAGGCTGCCACTTCTAGACAAACATCAGATTTAGGAATACAATTTGAAGTGTATGGCAAATATTTAGCATTTCACAGTTGAATTTGGTGCAGGAAATTTCACACTTGATCACACAACTTTCAAGTGCAAGTTCTGAGCCCAGCCCCAGTCTGTTAGATAAAACCAGGCTGGTTAGGTATTAGATAAAACCAGGCTGGTTAGGTATTAGATAAAACCAGGCTGGTTAGCTATTAGATAAATCCAGACTCTTCAGATATTTTCCTGTAGACTCAGCTAACTGTAACATCCACACACTGCCCACCCATGCTGTAATTAAACACCTAAGGTGAACCTTGCTTTGCATCCACAAAGGAAAATGTGTTTGATGACTCAGAGCATTCCAGCAATTGAGGTTTGGAAGCCACTAATTCCCCAGGGATCTCACACTTCCAGCTGAACTGCAAGCCTGGAAGAGAAATCCTTTCCTAAACACAGCTCATTGGATTCTGTTCAATATGCCAGGCAGATTGAAGGTAGGGAAGCATATTCAGAAGAGGCATTAGGAATGAATTTCACATATGAAATCAATCAAATGCCAAAAAAAAAAAAAAAAAAATTAATGCATATGGTGACTCATCTGAATATCAGAACATCAGGAACTGAGGAAAGGAGAGAGACTGGAATAACCAAGTCCTGAGGAGTGTGTGACATGGAAGTAAAACAGCTACAGAAATGTTCCAACTCATTGAGGACCAGTAGGAAAGGAGAAACAAACAAACAGAAAGAAAAAAGCCCCCAGAGTGCAGAAGGATGCCTGGGAAAGGGGGAAGAAATGAAAACAGCAACACAAAGCCTGTGGAAAACGTTAAAATATTTCATCTCCTCCTGTACTTTCCCCAACCAAAAATAAAAAAGGAAACTTACAGTCAAGTGAAAGCAAAAATGCACCAGTAAAGTCTTCAGTGTATTTCTAAGATAGATATTCACTGAAATACAGTATAATATTCTGACAGTAAATAGCATTATGGTTTGGATTCTCCTCAGAGGACTGTTCCTTGCTCTAACACACTTGCCATCTGTTCCATACGGTGCTCATGTGTACTGTCCTCCCATCATTAAATGCCAAAAAGGCACTTTAGAACCAAGTCTACCCAGAGGACTCCCTGACAAGGAAACAAAAAAAATCCCTTTACAGGGGCCAGATCAGTCTGGTAATGGGAAAAAGATCTCCTTCATAAATACAAGCAAATAGCTATAGATGTAGCCTTGCTGTCACACCAGGGGTGTCCAACAGCCCTTAGGGCTGAAAGACACAGTGCCCTTGCTAAGTTCTTAACATTGAGCCCTGAATCCTCCCCCTGGACTCAGAAAACCATATCCTTTTAAAAAGTCCAATACCAAATCAAACGTGTTATTTTTTCAGCCTTTGTTTAACAGAATTAGGAGCCCATTCATGATTAAAAGAAAAAAAAAAGACTGAATACAAGAAAGGCTGCGAAGTTTTAGCTGAAAATTGTTCTGCTGATCTCTAAGTGTACCTTCTGATGACATAATTTTCTTTCTGATTTAAAAGAAGCAAACTAAAAATTGCATCAAAGTCAGGAGTGAAAGACTAATGAAAATGCAGATGGCAGACCTGTACCCATTTAGTGGCACAGAAGGAAGACACCTCCAGTTCCTCCAAGTGATGGGTTCACCTTGTCTGGCTGCCAGGTGCCCACCCAGCTGCTCTCTCCCTCCACTTTATCAAGAGCACAAGGAGAAAAAATAAGGTGGAAAAGCTCAAAGGTCGTGGTAAAGACATAGAGACTGGTTACAAAGCTCTTTCATGGGTAAGACAGACTTGACTTGGAAAAGCTTGATTTAATTTCTTGCCAGTTGGGTTAAAAATACAAAAGACAAAAGGTAGAACATCTGTTCCAGTGACTGCAGTGGCCTCCTCACAGCTGGCCAGGGTTTTGTCCTTTCTTAAATCTGTTTTCCCAGAGGTGCCACCAGCCCTGCTGAGGGACTCTGGCCACTTGTGTTCATTTTCTTCCCAACAGTCCCTGTGTTTTGGATCTGTGACCGAAGCTGCTGAGGCCAACCAACCTTGCCATGGTTTCTGCTCACTAGACAACTTTTTAAGAGACAGATGCCTAAGATTTGATGCCTCACCCCCTTCTCATCTGAAACTTTTTTTTTTATTTATTCCCCAACTTCTGGAAGCTCAGAAAGTCACCCTTCTTACCAGCTCAAATGCAGGCTAACCTGCACCTGACCTTCATCATCTATTCACTGGTTTGTTTGTTTTTTTCATTTTTAATCCTGTGAAACCATTAATTTTGGCTATTCTTCCTCCTGCCCTGCCCAGCCACAGAGCTAATACACTTCTTTCTACTTTAAGCCACCATGGAGTGCAGCCTGCTTACATCAAGGGACTCCTAGATGGTCCTGACAGAATTTGAGCATTATCTGACCCTGCACAAGAACAGGAATCTCCATGGGGTCCTCATATTTAATTCATTTGTCCTTTGACTTACTCAAACAAACACAACAGAACCTCAGGGCATCAGTGAATTAGAACCTAAATTGTAATTCTTGTTCTAGATCCTTGATTGGTTTTATTCCACTACAGGTAAGCTCTCAAGGCATAAAGAGAATTAAAAATGTATGAATTAAGCTTAAAATATAATATAATAAATGGAATAGCTTTAGATATTGAAAATTCAAAGGCATGCTGTATTTCATTTATTTAAAAATGAGGCAACAGTTCAAAAGGAAAAACTGCTGCCAGGATGCTAAGTGCCTTTTGGAGATGTTGGGAGTCAGGAGTCTAAAAAGACATCCAAGGCAGAGCTCAGAAAACCCCCTGTGCTGCCTCAGTTTGCTGCTGGGGTTTCAGCCAGCCCCATAGAACAGGCAGCCACTGACAACAGCTCCTCTACCAACAGCCTGCTGGAACACTGAGCACCACAAAGCTGTCACACAGACAGAAACTGAATCTTCCACACCCTTGAAATGAACACATCACCTCTGCCTGCTCCATACCAGACACTCTGACCATGCCTAAATAATATTTATTGCTGCCTAGGTAAGTGATACATGAAATAAATACATCAGAATATATATTTATATTCTGATATTCTTCTATATATTTATTTTTATATATATATATATATATAATTCATATATTTTATATGAATTATATTCTTCTATATATTTATTTTATATATATAAAAAATTCATATATTTTATATTCTTCTATATATTTATTTTATATATATATATAAAATTCTTTAGAAATGCAGTCTTCAGAGAAGTATTTGTACTGGTGGCAATCAATGGTGGCTGAAAGCACCAAGATCAGTTTTTATAGACAAACTGACTTCTTTTACAGCCAGCTTATTCTCTAAATATTCAAATATGATGCCTTCTTATGATGCTTTCTCCTGCTCATTATGGAAAGATACATATTTTAAAACAGAAAACTTACTGTAATATAATAACCCCTCTGTACATTCCAAGTGACCAGCTTGAAGGTATACACTGAAGCAAACAACAGTTTTACACTGGTTTTCTGTGCTTTAAGAAGAAAACCAAACTAAACTGGATGAAGCAGTGCAAGGCACGTAGTGCTTTAGCATTTTTTCACTTCAAATGTGGAGTTCCTGTGCTAGAAGTGATTGATTGTGTCTGGGTAAGTTTGCTTAATATTTGCTGTGGACTGTCTTGACCAAGGCTCAATCAATCACTCTGAACAGGAAATCAGAGCTAATGCACTAAAACAATATCTGTTAGCCACCCAGTTAATCCATCACAATTCTCCTGGGCAGCTGGGGAGTACTCCTGGGAGTGGCTGCTGATTTAAAATGGATTTTTTGAGTTTGATTTTATTTTAAAGAAAAGATTCCTTGTTCAACCGGTTATGAAATTTTAATTGTCCAGCAATCAGATTCTCCACCTCAAGCTGAGCTATGTCAGGAAACTGGAAATGCAAAAATGAAATGCAGGGAACTCTTTAAAGTATGTATTAAAGCCTGTGAAGTTTGGTGTTGCCAAACTAATAGCAAAATTCCACCGGAGTTCAAACAAGGCCAGACAACTCTAGTGGTGGAGAGTTCAGAAATCTTAAGTATCTTGAGTTACCAGGCACTCTGTCAACCTGGAAACATATTTTTAGTTATGTACAAAACAAAAGAATTCGATTACTGAACATTGATTGGGTGGGAAACTGAAATTTTGCATTAGTCACCGAAGAGGCATACGGTGAGGATTAGAAATGAAATTTTTCTCTTCCTGCATGTCTGATATTGCCTATTTTTTACCATTCTTTATTATTTAAACTCAAGGTGCCACGGGCCATGCCTTCAATTTTGTTTTTGAGGAGATTTCTTTATGGCAGTAATTGAATGGCAGACTTGATGTCAACTCCCTTGTTTGTCGACACCGAGCAGTGGCTGGCTCTGCCTAGAACAATCATCTCTTTTGTGACATGTATGGCACTCTCTCCTCCAGGAATTTCTCCAAGGCCAACAATTCACTTCAAATAGTTATTCTGAAAACCATCAGAATGAAAGGACTTTGAAATACTGTTACCTTAGGACAAAAGCAGTGCACTGATTCATCTACGTGCGATTTCCTCCCTAGCCTTGGTCCCTTTACGCACGAACAGAACTTCAGCAGGGACATGGATTTGGAGCTATGGCCATCAAAAGAGGGCAAAGGGAAATTAATCCTTTGATTCTGCAACACAATTAGCAACATTATTATCTAATGTTATTGTACTCAGGTTTGTTTCTTTCTTTAATCTATAATTGATATCAATACCATGCCATATGTATCTTCCTGGATGCAGAAATGAACCTACCAAATGTATATTTATTCCATGTCCTTCAGCTTTCATCCCAGCATTGGTCAGAATGTACCATTAGGGCTAAGAATTACTGCTGAAAAGAATCATTGGTTAAAAAAAGTCCCATTTTCACCTCTGACCTAAGTAAGAAAACTGCCTCAGGTTTTCTGTTTTTGTTCTTAGAGTAGTATCTGGTCCCTGGTTTTCCCTATTCCATATAATGTGGGTGGACAGGCAGTCCCAGAAGAACCTCATTCAAGGTGGTGATGTACTCTGAAGCATACAGACAGCTGGGATTTGGGCACACTGTGCTCAAACAGCATTCACTATCTTTCTGCCCTGTGCATTTCAAATAAATTCATGCTAAACAGTTTTAAACATATATAAATACATATGTTCGCCTTATACAATGTCATTATCATATACAGCTATTAGATTTTCATTTAGTAGTGTTGTAATAACTACAAGATGAAAGATTACTGCTCATGGAGTGGCAAGCTACAAATAGGATGCACTATTACAATACCAGTGCTCCCATCATCAAGACAAAGTTAGCCCAAACAAAAGCTAAAGGTTCTGTAGAGTGCAGAATGTTGTTGAGAGAAGTGTGAAGCAGATATTGGCAGTAAAGATTCCTGAAACAAGTTAATTTTGCCACTTAAAACAAAGGATGCAAGAGCTTTTCTGTTTGTAACACTTACCTTGTCATATATGAGTGTAGAATGCCTGGGTGTCCTCCTATCCAGCCCCTCTCCCAGCTCCCACACAGCCATACATTATTCAGCATCTTGGAGACCATCTGGAACTTGCTCCTGAAATAGCCCAGGACTTGATGACCTTCCAGATATGCTGCAAAAAACATTTGTTTGACAAGGCTTTGGGGGAATGTTGTGGGTGTTGTTCCTGAAAGGAGGAAGAGGGCTCTTTTAGTTTTGATTAATGCTTCATTTAATTTACTATTTGTATGGGACTGCTTTTGATACTGAAAGGTCAGTCACTTCCTTAATCAATGCTTCCACTCTTTACTGCTTAAATATAAATAGGAACAGAAATAAGCCCTGGCACCAGGCCTGATTAATGCCCATTAAAGTCAACAAGAAGACTTTTACCACTGGATGCGGTGGATGTTTTGTAACCCAGCACCTTTCCTCCTCTGAGAGAGCAACTGGACTTCCACAGCATCCATTGCAACAGCACAGCTACAGCTCACTGCTACTGCAGCTAAAAACCAGATTTAAGTCCAACTAAATGCTGTTTTGCACCCCTATGATAAGTGATACACATATCCTGAGGAGCCCCAGCTTGTGTAAGAACACCCAGAATTCAATCAAACACAGATGTGTATAAGTAATGACAGAAAATAGAAAAATGTTATTTTTACTTCTCTCCCTTTTCCCAACAACTTTCCATGTTTTAAAAGAGAAAATACAGAAACTGTGTGTGCCACTCGTGGCAAGGACAAAGTTACTGAATATGGTATGGAAGCTGAGGAATGATCAGTGGTGTGATTAAAAGAGCAGTGACTGAGGAAGGGGATATGGTCACAGTGCTGGAATGAAGTTAAGGATCCTGCTTTGGTTATTAATATGAAATAAATAATTTCAGCACCATATATTTTTCAACTTCTTTCTGAGAATATAAAAGTCTAGACCCTCATGTAGCCATAAACAAGGTCAGTGGATATCTGGGTGAAAACCACTGGAAGTAAGTATGGGTGAAAGCAACAACTCCACTTTTATACACGGGTATGGTAGAAATCTGGAAAGGTTTTGCAGAACTGATTCCAGGAGATCAGTCTCTACAAGGCAGCAAAACAACTGCCTGTTGCTTTGGATTTAAAGTCAAGTTTGCATTTCAAGGCACAGAAAAATGTCCTGCACATCATTCGTACATCACAAACTTGTGTAGAATGGAGAAAAATAAAGCTGCTATGTGGAACCAGAATGATGGAACATACCAAAAAATGAATAAATGAGGATTCTCTATTTTACTGAGATGGATGAAAGCACCTTAGAAACAGCTGATTTTTACTGTATCTCTGTACACCACTTAAGTTTCTTTCAACTTCCTGAACTACATTTATAATGAATTAGTGTGCATCTATTTAGAAGTCAGACACCTTACTCCCTCGCTAGAATACTTGTCCTCAATAATAATTAATTTTTTTTTTTAATGTCTGCAGGAAATTTCCATGTCATATGTCTAAACTATAATTATTTGCTAAAAGTGACAGCACAAGTGTGAATGCCATGGAGAAGCCCTGGCATGGATAATGCCATGGGGGAGTTCAATATTTGGAAGATGAATCCTCCCTAAGTCAGTCACTCCCCCAGAAACTCCATTTTTGATTCAGAGTTTCCAGTTGGAGTCAATAACTCTTCAATAACTCTTTTGTTTCAAGAATGATTTTTAGCTGGAGAGCTATAAGAGCAGCACCTTGTCACAGGATTTCTCTCCAGCTGCTTCTGTTGCTTGTTTTCCCAAAAGGTTCCTCCAAATTTGCAGGTCCTGGGGATTAAGTCACGGAGCTCCTGTGGAGTACAGCAGGAATTCCACAGTCGAATCCTTTTGGGAAATGTCTTCATTTCTAATTAGTCATTAACCACTTCGCCTGTACTGAAGTAGCCTCTGGTATCAACAGTTAAGTACAGTGATCTGCCTGATTTTGGGGGCAGAAATTACCTTATTTACTGGATTGAGAGGGAGATGAACTGGGAGACTCCAGGGTTTTGAGCAGTGGTTGGTGATACACAGGGTTTGCTGTTCTCATTCAAACCCCTTAACACCTTACCTAACCTTAAAGCAGTGCTGGGTGCCCATTGAAGAAAAAAACCCAAAGTTAAGTGTCTCAAATCAAGCATTAAATACCTATAGGATCTGAAGCCACAGGTTAATTTGGAAAACAAAGTCCCCACGACTTGTTCACGCAGTACCAAAAATTCCCATGGCTTGTAAAATGCATTTGATGCTGAACAAGGCAGCTTCTGAACCATTCAGGCAGCTTCTGAACCATTCAGGCAGCTTCTGAACCATTCAGGCAGCTTCTGAACCATTTCCAAGCCACATCCTTTCAAATTCCAATTATATTTAGAAGTATTTTGGGGTTCAACATCACAGAATGCTTATTCTAAACCGTATGGCTATCAGTTAGAAGTAATGATGAACTTTTCTGTAGTTTCCTCTCTTTGGCTAAAGAGCAAAATATATTTATTTTCTGAAGAGCTACTTTTGTTTCTTGCTTCTTAAGATGAAAGGGGCCTGGATTTTAATGCTCACTCATCTAGCAAATTCTAACAGTTCCAAAAATTGAAGAAAAACATCTCAAATATCTTGAAGGTTTATATAAATATTTTGGAAACCATTTCCACTTGCTGTCCATTAAAAAGCTAGGCTATTTTTATAGATTTATAAGAGTGATTCAAAAGAACTTGAACAACCCAAAGGAAAGAGGTATTTGTTAAACTTTTGGACATATAATTATTGATTTTTATGATTTTTAGCATTTCATGCACATGAACTATATTTTATGTTTAACTACACAAGCAGCTTTTTGTGACTCCCTACCAGTTTCTTCTGTAAAATGAATTGGTCAAGATTATCTACAGGTTATCTAAGATGGAGGAAAACCTCTCTAAATATGTTTTCAGTGCATGAAGAAAAGGCAAGGTGTTTTTAGATGCAACAGGCTGTCTATTCTTCATAGGTTTGGGTCAGCTGAATAAAAACCATACTAGAGCTCTTGCTCTGCTTCAAAATAGCAAGTTTTGGGGATGAATGAGCAAAAGTACTCAAGTGCACAGCAGCTTTATGTGGAGAATTTATTTTACAGGAATTCAGATGTTTCAAAAGCAAAATATTTCACCCGATTAGCTTGACACTGCTGTGGCTATCAGTCAATTTTCTTACGTTTTATTCTTACAGAGAGTTATACAAGTAGACAGCAGAGTCCCATGGCACCAGATTCCCTAACATAACTGCTTTCACATACTGTAAAAATACAAAAAGCAGAGAATTGCAGAAAAGAACTGGAGCAAGAAGCATGCTTGTAGGACAGCTGAACTGGAAATAATAATAAAAAGACACACATTTTGAGGGGTTTTTTTCCCTCTTAGAAAAACAGGGAAAAAATCTATTTTCCAATTTACTTTCCACATGAGTCTTTTCAATTTCCCAATCAACATTAACATGTGAATTTTTAGTCAAAGACTGAATAGATTCCTTGAAAAGTCTATTAACTGCAGCTATTCTGGAGCTCCAGCTTCTGAATGAAAGGTCAGGACAGTTATGAATGAGGTTATGGGCTTTTTTTACACTACTACTTAGACTTCTGTCTTCAGCAGAAGTGGAAATTTAAACCAGAAATAGAATTGCAACATGACAAATGAATGAAACTCTAAACTACAGAAAGCAGGGCTAAGAGGAGGTCACTGGCAAGGCAATGCAATGAATTTCTGATGGGGATGTTTTGACAAGTGAATAGATCACTGAAGGCCGATGCCTGATGCCAGCAATGCAGCACTTTTTGCAAAGCTTTATCTTCAGAAAGGACAAACCTGCCCTCAGAATTTTGTTAGATTGTCTGATTGAACAAGTATTTTAACCCAGCATCATACACTTTGTTTTGCTCAGTCACTGAAATTCATCTCCTCTTTCTGATCTTTCTTCTTTTTTCACTTTCTGCCCCCACAAACCATTTGTCCCTTTCCCTCCCCTTCAGTGGATATGGAGAAAACTTGGCTCTCAGCACCACTAGGTTCAGCATAATGCAGAATTAAACAGGACTTTGTCATCATATCAAGAAATCAATGACACATTGAAGCACTTTTTAATTAGACGACTGTGGTCCTGAACTAACCCTGAGTTACAAAGATTAAATAATTGCTTGTGGCATTCTTAATGTGTGGTTCACCACAGTGAGAAGGAGATTATTGACTCAACTGCTAACTTACAAGAACTGAGGAAGTCTTCCTGAGTGCAGAAACTCTCTTTTTACACAAAAAACAACGCAGGTTTATGACCCAACTGCCTTGAACAATTTTAATAAAGGAGAGTATGATAAGGAAGACCTTGAGAAGCTCTTTAGCTGGGAGACAGGCTCCCATTTAAATGTTGACTTATTAAGTCAGAATTTTCAAGGATGTTACTGTCGTTTCTGGGGTTTTTTTCAAAGCCTGCAATGTCTGCCAGCACTCTTGTAGCTACAAATGCAGAAGCAAAGCTGTCTTCATGACTTTGGAACCTGTGAAAGTCAGTTATCACCTTGACATCTGTCCTACTTGGGTAACTTTTTGAGGTTTTTTTTTTTTCCTTTTCTGCCTAAATTTTGACATGCACAGTTTAATAAACAACTGCCTCAACCTTTAAATTCAGATCTGTAGGTGTATTCTGGCACAACCCTCCTGATGTTAGAGCAGCCCCATTGCCACGCCACTCAAACATCTGCCCTTAAGAGTTGCTTATATTTAAAGTGCAACCAATGTTACAAGACTTTCTTTCAAAAAGGTTGTTACATTCCTTTTAATAATAAAAATTTATGGAGAACATGCATGGGGAAACCACCACGTTTGAAGGATAGTAGAGCAAAACCAGAAATAATATTCTTGGAACACATTATGCAGCCTGTGCATCAAAGTAGATGCAGCGTAGGATTAATGAAAGGTTTTGAACAAAGTGCATTCATACCTTTCATCTTATTCTTTCTTAACACTTAAAATAAATAAAAATGCAGCAGAGTTTGTATTTGATAATGCTGAATCTGCCCAAACAATGCCATCTGTGCAAAACCAAAGGGAAGGTTTGTCCCCCAAAGTATTTAATAGTAAAAAATCAACAGAGTGCTCCAGGCTTGCCATTTTTAAAAGGAATTCAGACTTCACAGGAGGTTTTAAAATCCCACTTGGTTTCTCACTAGATTCACAAGTATCTAAATTCCAGCAGAGAATAACATCTCTGCCAGTCCCTTGAGGGAAGCCCTAGCAAAAGCTGAGGTTGTCTGGACACATAAACTGTTCCACTGCTGGTCTTGCTCTATCAATCATTTTCAGTTAAGGAAAAGGCAAGCTTTGGCACTGAGACATGGGCCATTCATCAAGGTTAGGGGGGGAATAAAAAAGAAAAGAAGAAAAGAAACAGAAAAACTTGGTTCTTTGGAGCAAATTTATAGGAAGCAGCAGGAGAAATAAAGATGAAGACAAAGTAGAAGGAACTCAGAGGCAGCTGAGTGCTGGACAGGAGGCAAACTGCAGCAGTGAGCACAATGAGCACGAGAATCAAAAGATTCATGCTGGGCACAGGCTTTGGTTTGGAAACATTAACACTGGCCTTTAGATTTTATGTGAAGCACAGGCTGTAAGGCACCTACACAGGAGAAGAAACACACCATAAATCCATTCTCAGACTTAAAATCCCTGGAAGAGCAGTCACAGCCTGCAGCACAGCACTGCTGGGGGTTGTCCATCACTTGGCACCTGGCACTCTGCAGGCACTCACCAACTTTTCCAAATTGCAAACAAAAAGATCTACAAATACATCCTGCTGCAAACAGCATCCAGCATTTCCTCCCAGGATGAGTTCCTTTCCATGGCATTGCAGCACTGCTCACAGAGATACACACAGTTAGTAGAAGATACTAACAGGGTACTTGCTGCTCTGACCTGCTAGGAGGGGGCAGTAAAAAGGAATTTTTTCCTGACTTCAGGTTATTGAGTTCACACAGGACTGCAAGGCAAGTCCCTCCCATGGTACCAGACCCAGCACTGGTCTTCTGTAAGGATTAAGTTTATGTTCTGTGCATCAGGAGTGGGGAGCAGTGAGTTCCTCAGCAATAAGGACACTTCCCAAGAAACATTAAAGCCACATTTCCATCAGGGCTTGGCTTATTCATGGTCTGCTCGAGAGACAGACAGGAAGAAAATGGGATGAGATAAGAGCTAAGTATTCAAAACCTCTGAAATGAAAAGTACAATTCTGTTTTAATTTTCCTTACTGAAAGAACCTTAGCTAGCCTATTTTGATTTTAGAACATGCTATGAGCTCATTTTGATATTTAAGATTCTTTAGGGAACCTTCTATACTTCAGCTCTTATTTTAGTTTAACTTAATTAAAATCTTTTTGATATTTTCTTCATGAGACACACTCAACCTTTCAATAACTGGGTACAGATAATGGTCTCACTCATTTCTATAACATTTGGAGATGGAATAAGCCAAGTAAGGCTGTCCAAAGGATTGTGTTAAAGGATTGTGTCTGCCCTACAGTGTTACCCTGCACAGCTTTGGTGCCACCAGATATCAGGACACTAGGGCTGTAACAGCTCATAAAACACCTCCCCAGAAAAAGAATACATCAGCAATCAGGACAAACACAGCTAGAGGCCACAGGTAGGTAGAAAGTAGATCCATGGCACTTTAAACCACCTATTTAATCACTTCCTAGCAACTCTTCCTTATAGTTTGCTTTTAAACTCTGTTTAAGATGACTTAAAGTAAAGATAAAATATGATTAAATAAGAGAAATTTGCCTATATGCATCATCAGGTATTTTCATTAACAGTGTGCACATAAGCAAGGCAGAAAAATGGAACTTGCATTGGTAAAACAAAGTATTCTAGACATGTTTTACTAAAGAACCCCAAATCTAAACTGGTTTATTGTGGGACTGAACATGGAGTTTAGAATCCTGGACTGACAGTATGACAGTAACAGCAACTCTGCAGAGAAGTATTGGGATATATTCAGGAGATTGGGAAAATTCTGTTGCATACAAATAACCCCAAACATGAAGATGTAAGCTCCATTCTCAGTGATCCAAAGGGAATAATATCAAAGATCTGACTATGTGTTTTCTACATTAAACATTCAAATCAGGACATGTTAAGTAGTGTAAAATAATAATTACATGAATTCCAATTAGGTATTACACAGTAATTACAATGAGTGCCATTAGGAAACTCAAAATACCATCTCAGTTCAAGCTACTCCATGCAACACAGCACCAGGCAGGTGCACCCAAACATCCATAAGTGCAAGAGAAACACCAGGTTTTGGTGTATTAGGGAAATTCAGGCACTTTTATGGGGTTTGTGCCCTCTCACTCACACAGCCTGTTGCTCTTTATAGGTTTTTGCAACTTTTATATGCTGAGGTGTTCTAAAAGTGTGATAACAGTGCAGAAAGCAGGAAACAATTTACTGCTTTATAAGGTTTAGGGTTGTTTTTTTCCTAATATCTGCATCAGGTGCCTCAGAGATCAATGCAGGAAATGCCCTGATTTAATTTGAAAAATTCATCTTACAGTCAAGTGGGAAAAGAAGAAGGAAAAGAAATAAAGCACACGTTAGGCTTAGCTACCTGTGCTTGAAACTTCAGAAAGGAATGATTCCATGTTATGAACACTGCCTTTGAGAAGCTTGGCATGACTGGCAAGATTTACCTTGAAAAAGCTGCAATTTGGGGGGGGGGGGGGGGCTATCACTTTGTTTGTTCTACACCACATGCTAAAAAAATACAAAACTGAAATAAACAGAAATCCAGTCTGCTCATTTTTCTGCAGCACTTAAGAGCACCTGTGCAACCCAGACTCCACAAGTTTATTGACTGCAATCTGAATTATGGTTTATACCTCATGTAGCTGCCAGCAAACCCAGTTATACCTTTGGCTAAATGCCTCTCCCTGCAATTTTCCCCCCAAACTACTGCACTGCTATATCAAAAACCTGCTTTCTGCAGCTATTCTGTTTGCCATTACCTTTTCCCTTAAAGAATGTTACTAAAATAATCTGAATCTTCCTGTAGTTTTTCTCTGGATAAGCTCACTCTGCCTCTGCACAGTAGATTTCAGGGTCTCAAAATACATTTTCCCTACAAATGGAGTTGGTACCACTTTGTCCTTCAGACATAAACTCAAATACTTAATCATTTATAGAGAACAAAACAGGGAACTTGAGCTTTCCTTGAAACATTCCCATTTCCTAGAGGAAAGATTTTATTTGCAAGATTTAAATAGCAAATAAATATTGCAAACACCAAAAGCTGTATTTGCAAGGAAACTTTGAAATCCTACTATTTTTCAGGGATCTGATGCTAAAGTCTTCTTCCACCAAAGGCCTTAGAATGTTCCAGTGCTGCAAACAGGGGGTTCAGATGACAAAGCTGCTGGGAGAACAGAGCCTGATTCAAGTACAAAGCCTTGGAAGAAACTTTGCACACGTGATGGGATGTGCTTCAACATTCAGCCTCAACACGTGTGCTCACTCTCTTTTAGAAAGGCAGAAAAGTTGTTACAATTTTCCTTTTGATTTCCTTCCAAATTGCAATTATTTCCCCTCCTGAGAATCCAGTTGGGTTTTACCAGGTTAATATTTCTTTCTGAGTTTCAAAGGCTGCCTAAAAAGAATAATGATAGAAGACAAAAAAAAAGTGAGAATTTTCACTCCAACTTCTTTTAGTTTTGCCTTAGAAATCTTCACTTTGTCTTCATCATTCAGGCACAAATCAGAATAAGCAGGTAAGAAGTCCCAGAATATCTTTAGGATGTGCTGAGCATTCAGTTCCTGTGCTGCTTAGCAGGACACATGGTCATTATGTGCTTTGAAAATCAGGCTGAAATAATTCAAAGTGAGCTTTTTAACAGCAGGGAGGATTGGAGGTTCTCCATAGGGCAGGACTGGCTGTGGGGATGCTCCAACCTGGAGATATTCTTACAAAGCCCAGTTCTTCTGGTTTTTTCCTTGAAACCCCTGCAAGGAAATCCCTCTTGTGAGTGAGAGTGTACCTGAGATGTGCCCGTATCTGGTCAGTTTGTGTCAGGGGATGGAATGGAAATGCAGTATACAGTTCCTACACGAGGAATGGGGCAGAGAAGGGAAGCATGAAACAGAATTCCTTGACTCTGTGGTCCAAATGACTAAGTCCTACCATTAGGGTAATACCTTCACAGATTTTTCACTAAAAGCTCAAAGCATACTGCAGGAAAATGTTTCAGCAGGGGGGGAAAAAAAGCCAATGTACCTGCTTTCCATTTCAACAATTAACATCCATGTTAAAAGTCAGAGCCTCCATCAATGCAGCCCTGAAAAGCTCAAGGACCTGTGGTTCAATTGACTCATCTGACTTTAAAGCAGAGGACATCTATTTTAGCTCCTCAGATTTTCTAAAATTAACCAAGGTTCCTGGCTTTGTAAAAAGCACATAATAAAAATGTGAATTTCCACAGCCTCGAAAGAAGCCCTCTGAATCTGGATCACATACTAAGAATTAAAGTTCCACATTCTGATGGGTTCTCAGGATTTTTGCCTTCCAGCAAAATCACAGAAAACAGTCATCTAACATTAAGAAGACACTGAAAGGAACAAGCTGTTTCACAGTTCTCAGACATACTGAAGATTGCAATAAAACACACAATGGCATGGTCAGAAAAGTTACAGCAGGATCTGCAACTCTCCAGAGAAAAAGAAAATAAGCCCTCTGTTAATGAAAGATACACATTTAGCCTTAAAAAAGGAGCACTCTGACCCATGTCTGTTGTCTGCAGAGATGAAGGGGGATACCAAGAGATTCTTTTTTAAATTGGAGACTCTTCATGACTCCAAACAAGACTTGGAGAGAGCTGCCTCATTCTCTCTGTCCTTTCCAGTCTGATGTGGAACCCACCTGCTTCCCTCTCACGGGTAATACTCAGGGAATGGTTTTCTCTTTTTATTTTCTTCTTTCTTCCTTTCTGTTTCCTGAGCATTTGTGCACATGTGTGTGTATCTTGAGACTTCCTAATTCCATTATGATGGAAAGTAGTTTCTCTTCATACCCACTCTGTTGTCCTTGAACTCTTTAAATTGATTATACCTTGCTACTTCTCTCTTGGGTATGCATAATAGCAGAGGCTCAACCAGAGCAGATATTTCTTCCACTGCATACTAAGGACAGAAGTCCAAATAACCTTGCTGTTCCTCCCTGGAGCAGTAATGACTGTGGGGATGTATTAATTACTAACATTTCCCCCACCTGACTTAAGCCAGACCTGGGCATTTAACAAAAAACAGTAAGTCTGTAGAGCCATCCTTTTCCTTTCCATCATGGTCACACACAGACAAACTCTCTGATGCACTTCTAACAAAAAAATTGCTGCTGTTGGTAGATGGCTTCTTCCTACCTGACATTTATTACCAAAGAAATCCTTCCTCAGACTGAAGACAGCTCATGTACTTTAAGGCACTGGCAAATCTGGTTCTTGCAGAGGATGGTGATGACCTGGTCCCCATGTCCAGTGCCCAGGAGCTGCAGCCATTCCTCTGTCCCATGTCCAAGTACTCCAGGAGCTGTCCCACTTCTCAGCAACCCAACATCCCCAGTCTCCTATGATCCAATGTAACCCCCAGATTTCCTTTCTCCAAGACACATTAGCATTTCCAATTTATGGGGAAGGTTACTGTCCTACAGCTGCTTTATTTTAGCTTCACCACTACATTACATATTTTCAAGACTCTCTTTAGTTTTTCTGTGTGCTTTAAGCTGGTCCTGTCATGGTTTCCATTTATTTCAAATTTATGATTACTTGGTGATTTCTCTTGATTTTACACGAAAGCCCTTTACAAGGACACCTAACCTTCATAATCAAGTTAATAACGATCAACAAATATGAAGTTATCTGGGACCCCAGTGAACAGAAAAGGAGACTACTGAGACAGGTAGAGAGAGAACAGAAGAACACCATTGAAAGCTTTACTGTCCAAAGTTCAAGATATCCACAAACTCCTTCATTTGCTGTGAGGTCAGAGTTATCCCTGCCTCCTGCACCTGCAGATTTGAGAAACACTACTGGCTGAAAAAAGTCATCTTGCAGATTCTTATCAATGCTAACTTTTATCTTTCCTGATAAATCCTAAGGTATGTATTTATTTATGTTGAGAGCTATCTTGTTTTGGTGTGTGGTTTGAGGCTGCATAGAATAAATTAATGGATTTTATCTATATAATTTATGTACATCGGGATAAGGAAAATTACAGAATTCATCAATTTATTCACTTGGGAGGTTCAAAAACAAAGCTGCCAACACACTAAAGGATATCTATCAGGCTACATGATTTAAAATAATTTAGAAGTTTCTATGAGAAATAATTTTCACATGGCAAGTGGACGTAGCACTTACCTGCCAGATCCTAAACCACAGTCACTTTACCTCCTGGATTTCCATACTGATTAAACCTCTACCAAGAGAAGTCCTGCTGCTAAAATATTATGTGCTTGTTTTAGAGAAACATCATCACCTAATGATTCTGAAAGAACTCTATTTTACAAAGTGAGAGAGTAATAGAGCTGTATCACCTTTAATTGCATCAGGTAGCTCAGATAATCCAGGCCAGACCCCCCTGTGCACATTGGGAATGAGGGAAAGAGGCATGAACACACTTGGAAGAAATACTGAATTACACAGCTGCAATCTCAAGGTGCAGTTTTCATGTGCTCACTGAAAAAAATAGAAACCTAACTTCTGAGCCCTGTTTCAAGAGGTATTTGTGTGCTCACAGCTTACAGAAACTGCAGCCAGTCAGAAGTCCAGGCACCAGTGCCCATGGCAGTCATGGAGCAGCCACGGAGTCATCATGATATTCCTGTACTCCAGCCATCCTGTCCTGGTTTAAAAATAAGCAATTTCATTTCATTTAATGTACCAATATTTCTCCAAATGTGACAAGAGGTCCACTTTTCCTCCTGCCATTAACTTCATTAGGGCTAGCTGATAGTATGGCTGCTATACCATTCCTGACATTCACCTGGGATAATCCCCAGAGCCACTTCAGTTCAATCAGCTGTTACACCACATCAAAAACATCCATAGCAAAGTCAGACCTTTGTGCAGAAAAAACTTGGAAGTTGTTTTTATACGACTTTATCACCTAGTGCTGCCAGAGCTGCAATTGCACAGCGCAGCACGAGCTTTGTGCTTCACTTTAGAAAAATGATTCCAAGAGATTTGGTGCCTTATTATAGCTTCATTAGAGAGGAACAAAAAGACACACATAGCTGGCTAAAGCCCCAAGGGGCTTTTATAGCATGGAGATTGCTGGAACACAGAAATGCTTGAAAGAACTCCTAAAATGGCCACAGGCAACTCCAAATTCCCTTCATGAAAAATATACGCAAAATATTTTTTTTTTCATGTCTTCCATCCTATGGAAATAATGCAAAGCAGGTGACACAGAGTCAAAACCTTGGATTCTGATTTAAAAAAGCATATATCAAAGTTTAAACTTTATCTCAATGCTGTTGAATTCCCTTGCTTGTTGACATAGAGTTACCCAATTTATTTCTGTTGTTGTTGCCCGGAGTTGGTATTCACAGAACAATGTGCACAGGGATGGTTTGATTTCCATAGGTACCAAAAGATGCTGATAATTGAAAAATACCCACCCTTCCACAAGAGGCTGATAGTTATATGTCTGCACAGCTCTCATTTTAATAAGCCACTGGCTAGGCTAATAAGCTTCATGCTATTCCTATGTTTTAGGCACCAAAACTTCACCTGCAAAGGAACCAGCAATGAGATGCTTGTGCTTTGAATCCATATCCCAATCCACAGCCTGGTTCTTCCCCACCAGGCTGTTTATAGGACCAGACTATGCTCCTTTTTATATATAACTCCTTATGGTTCTCCACTGGACTGGTATTCTTTAGACTAAAACCCCCCCAATGAGATCAGCAACAGAGCTGGTTGAGCAGAAGCCTTTGGGAAGGCTCTAGAGCTAGGTGGGCATCTCACAAAAAGGAATTTACCAGCCTATTTTCCCCTCAGGACTGATGATCCTCTTGCATTTTAGGCTCCCGAAAGTAGCACTTTGTGGTTGAGTCAAGCATTCTGAAGTGCTGGAAACTTCCAACCCTTCTAAGTCATTCTGGCAGGAAAAGTGTTAAAAATGTACCCTTCCCAAGCAGATTAAATCCCATAACCACAGTACTTATGCAGCAACAAAAGCAGGGAGTTCAAATACTATAATTATCTGCAACATTAGCACAGGAAGATAAAGAAAAAAATACATTAAATTGCAATTTTTAAAATGTACCAAAGGAAACCAGGCTATAACAGCCTAGAAAAGAAGTTCATTAAATTTACATGGGGATTTACAATATTTATGAGTTTCTAAGCCTAAGTAAATAAATCAGCACTCAATAAAAGAAAGCAGTCAGAAAGATGTCTTTATGACCTACTACAATCTTGAACTTCATTTAGATGTAACTTAGACCTCAATTCCAGATTGAAAACTCTTCTATAACCTCAGCTGATGTAAGAGAAGAACCCAACAGCATTTCACTAACACAAAAGAGAAGACTGGACGTGGTGTAAGCACATAGAAAGGAATGCTACAGGAAAGGTCTGTTCCTGTTGACACTTCCATATGTATAGGCACCAAAGTAATAATGAGAATTATCATATATAAAGCAAGAAACTGCTGATTAACTGTAGGAAGATCTAACATAGGGGTAGGCACAAATCTGTTTGGCCATAGCTAGGGCAGGTGCTTCATTTTATCCAAGAGGTAATTCCACATCATTTATCCTAAAGTTTCTCTACTGCTGGCTGTTTTATTCTTTTTTTAAGTTAAATTACCAGCCTTCTCTTTAATGAATATCTAGCGAGTATCTTATTGCTGAAATTAACTTTTTATTTCCTTTTTTTTTTTCCTAGGGGTATTTTAAAGCATTATTGTTTAGTTGTACATCAAAGAACTCTACTGGTATCGTAGAAAGGGCACCTCTATATAATTGCATCAAATTAGCTCATGACACATTTATTGATAAGATGGATGTGGATAATTTTTGTGCATTCAATAATCTTCTGTGGATATTATTGCATCTGCAGCATGGAGTCATAGTTAGAAGAACAGATTCAGTCTTTGATTGTGGATAAAAATGACACAGACAGCACGAAACAAGGAAGCAATCATTTTACACTTCTCTACTGAACAGAAAATGCTTTCTTTGTATATAGTATCCTGACATTTCTTAATCCTCTGGGAATTTAATAATGTAAAATAATAATCAGAAAAAATAACCCTGGATGGCAAGGTCTGAAAGTTCCCAGATGATACAGAAATATTTACTGAAATCTCACTACATTTGAGCTTGGACCAACACAGCCTTTTCAGGTTCCACCCAGCTGAGAGGAGATGATAATTTTCCATAATGTTTCTTTTCAGCTTGTGGACCAGTGTTCAGCTCAGTCACTGAAACTCCTATTTGGAGTAGCACAACTCCTAATGTTCTGGCCCCAGACTCAGCAATAGAGTTGCCCTTTCAGTGTGTGCTGGGTTTGAAGCTGTCAGCAAACATCTGCATGGGACTGAATGAGCTGCTGCATGAGCTCGTGCCCTTCCTTACAGTTTGTGTCCTTAGTGAGCAGATTATTTAGCATCTGGCTCCATTTGTTCATCACTACAACTAGAAGGCAAATGGGGGGGGAGGAGGCAGACTTTTATTAACATTAAAACATTGCCTCAATCTATTTGACAAGTATGATACAATTTGACAAATATTTGCTTCTCGATTGAACCATTTTTTCCTCAAGAAACAATGAAAAAGAAGGAAGAGGGGTGAGGCAGTGGTGCCAACTGCACACAAGAAGTGGGAAAGCAGGATTAAAATCTCTCCTGTGCATAAAGACCAAGCACATCCTCCCCCAGCCATGGAATAAGACTGTGGAATTAAATGTCCTCTACCTCCTCCCTAGCCCCACAATTATTTTATGAGAAGGCAATTGGTACAAAGATCAGAAGAACAAAGGACCACAGGGGTTCTATGTACCCTGTGTCCTTCCAGTGAAGATGCTCCCTGGTTTGGACACAAGGGATCAGATTCACCACTGGACTCTACTTCCTGGGCAGCACAGGACACTGCTTCCTACAACAACTTCTGAATAAACTTCACCCTGCTATACTTTGATACAGTTTCCTGAAAATCCTAAAGAACAAATACAGCTGCCACATGGTTCAGAAGCAGCTGGCCCAGATGCTTTGCTTGCACCTGGACCAGATTTTCCATCTGGATTTTCCCCAGCTTTTAGGGCAGTGTCCCTGCTTTGCAGCTGCACGTCTGGGTGGAGCAGGAGCCTTCCTTGGGGTGCCAGAAGTCACCAGAACCAGAACCAGGTCCCTTGTTCCCACTGCCCAGAGCCTGGGCTTACACCTGTGCTAGGGACAGACCCAGTGCCCACACTGGTTCCAGTTCTGAGGGCTCTGGCTCCTTTCTCTCCTACTTTCACACAGCCCCCAGTGCCTAAGCAGAGAATAAACATAAACCAAAGCTGTGTAAATCAGGCAGGGCAAGGGAGCATTGCTGCCTGCTCTGCCCAAGCACAAGCCAGAAGTACATTGCTGTATCCTATTATGGATCAAAACACAGCAGCCTATTGAAAACCAAGTCATGACAGGAAAAACAATCCCCAGCTGAAGGGAGAAATCACACAGCAGACTGGGCAGAATGAGTCGCTTCTTAATATGCATTAAAAAAAAATTAAGTTTCTGACAGAGTACACTGGCAGCAGCCATTTACTTTATCTGTACGTTTGGGAGCACATTGGGAAGCAGCCTTTCAATCTGAGGGATCAGATCTGACACCATTCATCAGACAATAACAGTGAAATCAAAAAGACAGTAACTGGAAAATGTAATCCTCCCCTGAAATTTCCTTTAGCTCACCATCTGCTTCCATTCTATTCCATACCACTGGGGACTCACTCTCCTGCAACATCTCCTCTGGGTAGGATTGCCACAGCTGGAAGAGGCAGGACTGAGAGCTTCCCTGCATGACACTGGGTGACACAAAACCCAGCCTGCATGGTACCCCCTGACAGAGGAAAAAACCCAAAAGACACAAAACCCAGGGGATGACAGGCACTGAACGAAGTGCCAGTGCACTGCACCACTGCAAAGCATCAGCTCCCAGAAATCAGCCAGAATTTCCTGAAGTGAAAACCCCAGGACTGAGCCAGCACAATGATAAATGCACCAACATTTCACTGCAGGGGTTCTTTTCCTCACAATATCCTGAATTACAACTCCCTCCAGCTGACAGAGCTGTTTTGCTGACACAAAAATGCATGGTTTGTGCCTAAGAGTTGTTGGACATAACTGCTGTGACACTGATTTCTTTCTCTGAAGGAAGGAGCTCTGAGTAAGAGCCAAGCAGTACCTGCTGAAAGCTGCTTTCTGGCTTCCCCCACTCAAGTAACCCAAAAATTCTATTTTAAAAGACAGAAAATCCCTATAGCATAGAGAGATGAAAGGGATGGGGAGGCTCTATCACTTATCCACTGAGAGTTTAGAACATTTCCAGTAATTAAAATGTATTACTAAAGGTTATTCTTTCTAGATTAACTTCTACCCTTCACCTGTAATTAAACTTCTGCAGTGTATGCTGCTATGTTGGGACAGCTTGGAAAAAATCCTGCTATTTTCCCATTAACTGGTGCTTGAATCTCTAAAATTCAGAGTGCATGTTCTTAAAATGGTGTGTTTAAGTGAATCTTTAAGTGAATCATTTTGCTTCCAAAGAGTCTTTACATCAATAAAGGATCAAGGAAGGAGCTGTTTGACTTCTTCCTCTGAGATTCAACTAGGGTAGAGTTCAGTGTGCCAGAAACATGAGGCCTAAAGGCCTCACTCACTCACTTGAAGTGCTTTAAGATATTCCCAGATATTCTACTTAAGATTCTAGTATGAGAAACATTTCTTCATAGCTTGCAACCACCAAATAAAATCTAAAATGATTGTCAATATATGTTACGTACTGCTGAAGAGTATTCAAGTAATTAAAAGTAAGCAATTCACCTGAAATTTTCCATTTATTTTCCTGGTCAAGTATTTTATTCTTACTACTTAGGTCAACTCTCATGAGCATGTCAAAATATATGAATAAATTTCAAGCCAGGTGAGAGAAAGCAATTCATGTAACTATTTGCATTCCAGGATACATTGTGTGTAAAAATTCATTTGGTCTTTTTATTAAAATGCCAGAACATACAAATGCTGAAATGCTTGCACCTGCTATTTGTGAAAGGTCATGTTGACTTTTCCTGAGGAAAAGTTCATACATTCCTACTTAGCAAAGATGGGGAATATTTAAAAGGAAAACCATGAAAGCTTGATGAGCAACTTCTGATTTACTGAATCCTTGTTGTCTCAGATGGGGTGAACTAAACTGAAGACTCAATAGTTCTTTACGACAGCTGGCAAGGATTATAATATGTAAGAACAACAGAAAACTCCTGAAATCTTTACAAATCCATTTGAGAAACTCTTTGTCAGATTAATTTCAGTTTCTTTAAGTCTGGAAGCCCGTGGGGACTTCAGAGCCATTAAAAGCCTGTGCACAATACATCAGTTTAGACAGGTATAGAATTAATAAAGATTCTTTTTATTATATATTATTTAATCTACTCTGAGATCCATCTTTAATTTCTTTAGGAAATCCTTTAAAAAAATCAGACTGCTTCACAAAGAACAGCTTTTCTCATTTATATTCACAAGTGTTTGTTTTAGGATTACAACTTTTGGTCTCAGAATGGGGAAATAGCTGGAATGCAAGTTAAACCTTGGCATAAGAACTCAAATTCCAGGACCAGTGGGACCTGACCTTGAAATAATGAAGATTTGTGGCAGTTGAGACCACACAGCTCCTTGTGGCAAGTCCCTTGAATCCTTTAGGTCAGAAAAAGCCTTTAACATCATTGAGCCCATCCCCAAACCCAACACTGCCAATGCCACCTCTAAATCACGTCCCTAGGAGTCACCTCAACACGTGATGAAACTGCCTCTGAAAATACCTGGATTTTCCTGCATTCTGCTAGGGGCTTGGAATTTATTAATTTTTAACATCTCTCTATAATAAGTTTAGTAGCAGATTTCTGGGACCACATTATTACCTTGAGTAAACTGTGATTTTCATGATCCCCACCTTTCATGTGAAGGACACCCTGGTCAGGCCAGGAACTGACAAATTTTATGCATTTTTATTATTTAAGTAACTTGTATGTTTTCTGTTCCATTAAAAATTGCTGGACTACTGAAGGTACTGGAGTTACTGAATATCACAGCCTTCTGTATTTTTATTTTAGAGATGTGTTACCAGACATATTCCCTGCTATGGTTCCTAATACCTTCCTTTTCATTACCTGTTTGTGCCAGTCACCAGAAAGGTCCCTCAGAGCTCTGGAATTCTCATGATATTCCATAAAAAGCAGGAGACCTACCCCAGCTCAGTGCATGTATCCATACCCATAGTCCCAGCACTTCACTGTAGAACAGACCCTTTTGTAACTTCCTTCAGGCTTAGAATAATAAAAAACAAAGCCCATGGCCCTCACTCATTTTTTCCCTTAAAATCCCCCTTTGCTGGGAAGTCCTCCCCAGCTGATAAAACCCAGATTGGGGATGTGCTATGACTCCAGCCATATCTTATTGTCATCTCCTATTTAGGTTATTAGCCAAAGTCTGTCTTTTTGGCCTGATTTTCCACAGGGCCTAATTCCCAACTGTGGCTCCCAGGCACTGTCACTAAAGAGAAACTTACCAGTGATAATGGATATGCATTATCAATAATATATTTATTTTTATTCCCTGATAATCTTCATGGTTTCAAAAGCAATCTCAGGCAATTATTTTAAAATATCCACTGGATGCATTCTTTTCTAATAACCCTAAAAATATGTGTCTTGGTTAAACAAAGAGACAAATTCAGCTCCAACTAAGCATGAAATACTCTGTAATGTTTTCATTATGTGTTTACATACTGAGGCTGCTCATTAGATAGACCAAATAAACGTTCAGAGCATCAGTGTAAGCTCAGCAGAGCTTCTAGTTTTCCTTTGATAATCCCTCTTTGCAACCCTTCTGGATTTTCTTGCACACCAGAAAACCACTGCTCCTTTTTGCCAGCAGTGCTGTGACTCTGATGGGTCACAACTCCAGCTTCCAGAGCAGTCCCCAGCCTCACTGGGATGCTCTGGGTCACAACTCCAGCTTCCAGAGCAGTCCCCAGCCTCACCAGGATGCTCTGGGTCACAACTCCAGCTTCCAGAGCAGTCCCTAACCTCACTGGAATGCTCTGGGTCACAACTCCAGCTTCCAGAGCAGTCCCCAGCCTCACTGGAATGCTCTGGGTCACAACTCCAGCTTCCAGAGCAGTCCCCAGCCTCACTGGGATGCTCTGGGTCACAACTCCAGCTTCCAGAGCAGTCCCTAACCTCACTGGAATGCTCTGGGTCACAACTCCAGCTTCCAGAGCAGTCCCCAGCCTCACCAGGATGCTCTGGGTCACAACTCCCGCTTCCAGAGCAGTCCCTAACCTCACTGGGATGCTCTGGGTCATAACTCCAGCTTCCAGAGCAGTCCCTAACCTCACTGGGATGCTCTGGGTCACAACTCCAGCTTCCAGAGCAGTCCCCAGCCTCACTGGGATGCTCTGGGTCACAATTCCAGCTTCCAGAGCAGTCCCCAGCCTCACCAGGATGCTCTGGGCTTTTTCTTCTCCCTGGCCTGGGGTGCTGCCAGGCTCTTCATTCCCAAACCCAAACCTTGGGTTGGGGTTTTAATGAGAAGCACCTCGTGTATCACTGAGGAAAAGTTCACTGCTCTCTCTTTGATTATTGGTGCAATTAATTGGGCACTAAAGAGTGGGAAGCTGGGATAAAATGTGCTTTCTCCTTCCCTGTGTCTGCACTCTCCCCCGTGTAAGCGAGCTGGGCTTGCCACCCACTTCTCCCAGTTAAGTAATGATCATTATAAAGGAGAATAAGCAGTGTTTCCAGGCTAGAGAGACACGTGTAGCTGTAAATTAGGCAGCAGCACTATGCCTCTTCCTTTTAAGTTTTGCCAGGGAAGAAAACATGAGGGTGATCTATACAGAGCTTTTAAAAGCCCCTGTTTCCTGTGAATGCACTCATTTGGATGATCCTCATCATCATTAACCACAAGGTTTGCTTCCATTTAATGAAGAATGCTTCCTCCCCAGCAGTATTTGCACTTCTACAGATTCTGATCCTCCCACTAGTGGAAGCTGTACGTACGAGCTGGATTCAATGAGGGAATTCAAATCACAGAAATCTGTACATAAATATTCATTTCTGTACTCTGTTCTCACCTCCTCCTCCCTCCCTAAATGACAAAGTAGAATAGGCAGTGGATTAAGGCACAGGCAGAGCAAGAAGGATGGAAATAAATCAGATCCCAACTTCTCATTCACTAAGCCAGTGCAGTGACCTTGTGTCTTTCAGGGAAAAGGACTCAAGATCTGGTAAAGCTTCCATCAGCTGCTTCTTTGTGACATCCTGAGGACATAATGTCTGCTCCTATAAATGATGGGGAGCCCAAGCACTGCCCTGCTGCTGAGTCTTTTGCTTTCTCTGCTTTAAAAAGAATCAGGAGCACAGAGAAGCCATCCCTGTTAGAAATCAAGGTAGCTAACAACTTGGGATGGGGTGTTTTCCTTCTTAAAAATTGTAAATAAACTGAATATCCCTTTTTTTTCTTAAAAGTTTCTAAATTTTTGCAAATGTGAAAGATTAGAGATTGTTCTCCCTTGCTGCCCCACAAGAAGTATCTGCAGGCCAGCTAAAACAAGTAGGATGTAAAATTAACTTTATGTTTCTGCATATACAGAACTTGGCACTAAAGTTAACTTTATCATCAGCTGGGCAGTGCTGCCCAGGATAGCAGCTCAGGAGGTGATTCCTACTGCTAGGGACAGCTCTCTGAATGTTGAAGTCATTAGCCTGAGAATATGAGAATTCAGCTCTTTCAGAACTGGGTAAAGCAGGCAGGGGAAGATAAAAGAGAAATGTAGGGCAGCATTAAGCCTTCCATTTCAAAAAGGACATATGCTTTGTCCTGGTTTTGTAGGAAGAGCAGTAAGCTCCTCTTGCCCCTTCTGTGCAATCTGAAATGTAATTAATTTGCTATACCTGTAGATTGTCCCTTCACACATACACCTGAACCTCTAAATTAAACCTTCCTTCATTAAATACCCTGTTCTGTAAGAAAAATCAGAAGTAATTTTTTTGATTGGTTGATGGATTGATTGATTGATTGATTGATTAGAGGGGCATTGACTCAAAGTGTGGTAACTACTACAGCATTCTTGGGTGAATCTCTTTCAAAAGCTCATTTTGTTGACTCAGTCCATACCCACAACCTCAGGAAATTCCCTGAACATTGACTTGAAAGTGAAACTTCCCATTTAAAATAATAAAATTTCAGCTTGTTCCTCCAGAAGTAACTGCTGCACAGGGAAGTTAAATTGCTTCACCAGGGAGAGACAAGTCAGTTAATTCACTTTAGCCCCTTAATATTACATGACAGAGACACGTTTCATTTAAAGTCACCATTGCAGTGGTTCACACAGACACCTGACATGATCACTAAAGGCATGTGGTGAAAATTTTTCCCCAAATAAGGAATCTCACTGTGATTTTCAAATGGATGTCAGTTAAACAATTAGAGAACAAGAAAACAATCTTGATAACCATCCACTGTCAATGCAGAAATCTAAATGCTTTTACAAATAAAGACACCTCACTTAAGCTCTTTCTACTGTTCCTCAAGAACACAGACAGGAGGATACCTATTGTTATCCAGCAACCCTGGAAAAGCCTTTTTCTCCCATTATTATTAAATGAAACTTCTCTATGACTTTCCCTCTTCACCCCACTTACTGATGACTGGGTTTTGGCAAACATCTGCAATAAAACAGCTTCTCTTTTACGAAGGAAAATAAACAACACATGGTGGATTTAATACAACCAATCATCTCTCTCTTTAAATGACTTTCATTACATCTCCTCCTGATAGGAAACAGCAGCTGTGTTTAATGAGCTGGAAGAACAGGTCAGTAAAAATATATATGCATGTTGCTCAAATATCTATGACATCCATGGGGACATTAAGGCAGCCCCTGGTGTTTACCCTACTAATGGCAAACCACCAGAGGTTCCATCAAGCAACATTAAAGATCCTTTTGCTGCTTTTAATTCCTGAGTATTTAAGACTTATTTTTCAAACCTGTCATTAGTTGCAGTACAGATGATCAGAGACAGTACCAAGGCTCTGTTTGCCTGGCTGCCTACAGCTCAGTCAGTTTTCTTAGTCCAGATTTCACTGGCATTCACGAAGCTTTGAAAATCAAAGGTGTGCTAAAAGCCCCAGGTTTTCATTGGATATAAAAAAGCAAATTAACAGATTTCTGCCTCATTCAGCCAGGCAGTGTTTCTGCTCCAGCCTCTCATCCAGAATGGAAGAGGAGACAGAGGAATACAGCCCAGTACTGTCAAAGGAATGATGAAGTACACACTGTCCTTACATTTTAAAATGCAAATAATAGAGTAGTAAATAGTCAGTAAATAGTTAAAATCTTACTTTTTGCAGTAGCCTGGAAAAGATTTAAGGCAATCTACACAGCAAAAAAAAATAAATACTCTCAGCCCAGCATCTGATTTCCAAATGTAGTCAGGTAATTTAATGACAGCATTGTTATTTCCTTACCAAAATTATCTTGTAGACCCAACTTACCAATGCACTTCAGTTCTGCACCTGTGCTTCCCATGCCAGGCAGCCCACAGTGTATCCTTAAACAGGTATTTAAATACTTTACTCAGTGAGTTCTAATGCATGGCTCTCACAGGCAGAATAAAATGGGCCTGATTAAGAAAACTCTGGAGGGAATCTCAGAATTAGTCTCTTAATGACTCTTATAATTTTCAAAATGAGATTAAAAAGTTAAAGAAATGATAAAAAATGAACCATCTTACAATGTGTGCTTTTAATGGGTCTTTGATTAAATGAAATCTGAGAAGGGATGACCCATGAATAATTGTCAGTTCATTTGCAAACTTCCACTCTTTCAATCTTGCTATTCAGTCTCAGTGAACTTTCAAAGTGCTTAATTAAAAAAATGATTGGACCAAATCTTCAGAATCATTCTGGAGACCTTGAATGCTGAAATAGCACAAGTTACCAGGCACCTTATTTCACTATCAAAAGAAGAGAAAAAAAGGAGCACTAAACCCCCCTTTTTTTTAAAAGGAAGATTAAAAAAAGAAAACCAAAACAGAAAACCACTATTTTTCTATGGAAATCAGAACTTATGGCTTTTTAAAGACAGACAGCTCTAGCTCCAAGCATTTCCACTGGGATAGACCTGAAATATTTATGTGTATATGAACATGTAAACATCCTCATTTCTTTCTTTTCTTCTTTATTTTCTTTTATCTCCTTTTAGATATATTTGTTCTGTTCTCTGACCAAAGCTATCAAACAACCCTGAATTCCTCAGTTCAGTTCCCTTGGATCCTCCCCTACAGAGGCTGCTTTGCTCCTGGTTTTCACTCTCAGGATTCATTCCCAGGACAATTCTTGTCCTTTTCCCATCCTATCCCATGTCTCCCTGCCAGAATCTCCCATATTTCAATCCAAAACTTTTAAATCCTTCAGTGTCTTTCAGGATATATTTTTGGCTCCAGGAATTATCCTTACACCACATTTGATGAGATGGAAGCATCACTTTGCTGTGACTTGATATAAAGTCCCAATCAAAGAGCATCCCACGTCATTGATCTGAAGAACCATTCCACATTCTCTTTAAAGGTTCTTTGCTGTTAATAAATTGCTAGAGCTAACTGGATGATTTGCAAGAAGTGACTTCTCTGATGAAGACAGATGCATTGCATACTTGTGGTTTGTCAGTCAGCAAATTTTGGTTTCCAGGAATGCATTTGTTAGACAGAAACATTCAGTGATTTAGCTCTACACATTTCCTTTCTCTGATGGAGTGGACAAAAATTATTTCATCACTGCTCAGCATTTGAGCAGTGTGATCAGTAGCTATGATCACTCAGAAACTGTCTCTGGCTGCACTCAGTGCCCACTGACACCAAGAAAAATGTTTCCCAACACTAAGTTTCCACCAGATTAATCTAGGAAGCCAGATAGTAATTATTCCTTTGCTTTCTCAGTCTCACTTATTGGGAACCAGACTGAAAAGTTTATTTCTCATTAAGATTTCTGACCAACTCCATAAAGATCTTTCATAAATGCAAAGAGGGAAAACTCTAGCTGAGCCAAAAGGTGTTAGTATTCTAAGACTGCACTGAGAACTATCTCTAATGATTATTACTTTTATTTCCCATTTTAGCCCACTGGTACTTAAAAACCTGACTGAACAACCCAAGGATTCAGCAGTTGGATAGAATTAGGAATGCCCAGACACCTGCCAGAACTCAACTTCCACTATGCACATGGGCTTAAGGCCATGACTTAATCATCAGAGCCAACTGCTTTTATAAAATACTTTAAAAAAGGCCCAAACATCCTCTTCCCCCAGGTAGAGGACAGCCAGTTTTCACCAATGTTATTCTCAGTGATTTTGTCTACTGAAATCTTTTCACTTTTGAGATAGGAGTACACAATATTTTGCATTTTTTCTTTGTTTACCACTCCTCTTCCTGACTGACAGTTTTAGGACTTGCAAAACTGAATATATTATCTGCACAGAAGAATTTCTTCTGTTGTCTCTGCCCCCAACTCTGTGAGAACATGAACCCTGCTGCCAGGTCAGCTTTGGCAAGCTGCTGCCCACTCCCCACATCTCTATTTTTCCTGATAATTTTTAAACATGAAAAACAAAACCAATCATAGCATCTTTTTGCATGTCACAAAAACCAACCAACCAAACAGGCCACCACCACCAACATCAAAAAAACAAACAAAAAAGCCCCAACCAAACCCAAACAACAAACATTTAAATCACTGCACTGACTTTAGAGTCCAAGCAAGTAAACCAGAAGTGATTCTGCTCTTTTATTTTTAGGTTTTGATATCCTGGCAGGCACACTGACATTGTAAACATACTCTGCTTTGTGATGCTGCCTTTAATGATGAAAGGTAAGGAAATTTAAAAACTTTGTCTGTCTGGAGGTCCATAAACAGTCTTTATAGACTTCATTTTATCACTAAGTTTAATTAATGTTTCCTTCAACCTCGATCTCGATAATTCTGTCCCTTGGGAGGAGGATGAGTGGAAATTGTTCAGCAAGAAAAAGAAAACTCTACAGCTCCAAAAAATAAGCTTTTAATTAAAAGCAAGAAAACCCAACCTATCACAAAATCTAAACTCAAGACAGAGATAAAACGGGAGGAATTTGCATTTTCTAGTGTAAGTTCAAACACTCTGCAATCAATGGGCAGGTTGTCTCAGTGCTACATTTCTGCAAACTGTGCAAAAAACCACATTGGGCTCAAAGCCTAGCAGGGAATTTTAGCTAAGATTTCAGTCACTTTACACTTCTATTCATGAGAGAACACAAGTCCAAAGCCCATCTCCAGAGAGATGAAAATTCCTGAAGATGGAGGTGATCAGGAAGCATTTGATGAGAAGCACAGAGGGCTCAGAGAAATGTAAAACAAAGGAGAGCTCATGCCAGCCCATATGGACACACTGATCCCTAAAAGCCAGCTAGCAGAAGATGCCAGTGAAAGACTGCAGGAGCAGAGCTAACATTGAGTGGTAATTCCTTGTTGTTTGTAGCCTGGGGACTTCCTCACATTTCAGTGTCTTGATATTTAACTGACCTTGACAGCTCTCTCTGGCATGGATTTGCCCAGTCTCATTTTGAACCTGTGTAAACTTTATCGACCATAAAATCTGACAGTAAGAAATTCCATGGGTTAATTACAGGGTCGGTTAATAAGCAGGTTTTCTTTATTATTTTGTTTTGAATGTGCTGAATCCTAGCTTCCTTTGGAGTGTCCTAATTCTTACAGCTGAAGACACAAGGAGCTATAATTTCTTCTAAATGCTCTCAATTTCAGTCAGGTTTTATAGATCTTTGTCACAAGCTCCCTCAGTCACCTTTTTCTGATTTTCTCTGCTGAAAAATTGCCTTTCTTGTTCCTCATGTAGAAACTCACTGATAACATTGTCCACCCATGCCTAATCACCATGTAAACTCCACATCCACATCCCAAGTTTAACTAAAGTCACCTGAAGGAGAAAAATAAAGCAGGAGGTTGAAGAGCACTCGAGAGAACACAGTGTGATTAACAGTAGCCAGCACAGATTCAGGCAGGGGAGGTTATGCTCAACTAATCTCCTGGAGTTCTTTGAAGATATTACTGCTGTGACAGATAAGAGAAATACTGGGGCTGCAGTGCATTTAGGTTTTCAAAAAGCATTTGAAAAAAAAAAAAATAATAAAAAATAAAAATCCACACGAGAGAGGTTAACAGGCAGGAGTCAGAGAGGAGGAGGTAAAGATAGGGCAGTGATAGAGAGCTGAAGGCCAGGCAGTAACAGGACCTGACATTTACACAGCCCCTTCCCCACTGAGGACAGGACACATCCCACCCCAGGTGTATTCCTGTGACCAGCACTGAGCTGAAACCCCCCTGGCAAACAACCCAGCAGAGCAGCAGGAAACAGTTTTTACAGGAATCTGATTTTACCTGGTTGAAATTAGAGGCAGGAGGATGGCAAGGGAAGGAAACTGGGATTATTCCAGCAAAGCAGGCAAAAACCATCCTTACCTGAATGGAGTTTAGCAAGGACAGAACACATCTCTATCTCTGGTGTAAATCATTGCATATTGTTCCAAACCCATATTTCAAGTAGACAGCCCATGAATTGCTGGGACCCAGGAGCTGGTGCCACAGCTCTGCTTGAGACACTGATCTGATAAACATTTCCTCCAAAGGCAGCAAGAATTCTCAAAAGACACCAGCTTGTTGTATTCCTCACACATTCGAGCATCCTGATATGAAACTATCAAAGCAATAACCCTTATTTCCCCCTTTTTGCACCAATCTGGCTTTAAGCCTTTATTTTATGCAACAGTTTGGGGTGTTTTTAATGTCTAGAGCATGTCCCATTACACAATTCTATGGGTATTTAATGGACCAGCCCCAAACCACTTGGATGCAGACACGGAGCACTGGGGGTATAATTACAGTGTGTAAGAGAAGGAACAAAGAAATATTCCTCTATTGAGTAGTATAAAATCAACATTAATAAGCAGTGATCAGTACCACACAAGTAGAGCTGTGTGAATTATGCAGGAAAAAGTATCTAAAGGTCCATTTATGTTTCCAAATGGATCACTTTCAGCCATGTTATACTGTGCTAGATGCTTACTCTAATAAAAAATTAAAGCTCTTGTGTTTTACTACAGAAGCCTAGCTTGTGAAGAGCAAGTTTTTAACTTTCATTAGACAGAGATTTTATTTAGAACACGTTTTAAATCTTCACCAATTTCATTCACATTGGTGTTTGAATACCAAACCAATCAAAGCCTGGGAAGTCCATCCAGTATTCTAAATCAATCATTGCAAGAATCAAGCTCTAATTGCCAATATATAATAAAGTTTTTAGAAACACATTGCTCAGAAACATTTGAATAATTAATACACAGTTGAGAGAATCTCAAGCCATTCTGCAACCTGGAAAAAAAAGTGGGTTTTTTCATAAATTATTCACTTAGCTCTGCATACAACTCTTTTCCTTAACCCAAGAGGATTTACTCTTAGGTGATTACCTAAAGTGTCTTGGCTACACTGCACCTCAAGTGATACTTCCTTTACAACTCCAGGTTGGCTTCCAGGAGTAGCTGTTCTGCAGCCACTAAGTACTTAAAAACACAGAGCTAAGAAAGGGATATGTTTATTTTCTATTCCACTACAACCAAGCTGACTGCCAGGAGCTGAGATCACATCAGCTGCACCCTACAAAGAATCCCAGACTGGTTTGGGGTGGGAAAGACCTTAAAGCTGCTGTCCCAGTCCCTCTGCATGGGCAGGGACATCTCCACCAGCCCAGGTTGCTCCAAGCCCCATCCAGCCTGGCCTTGAACACTTCCAGAGATGGGGCAGTCACAGCTGAAAGGGTATTTTGACCAAGACATTGTCTTCAAGGCATTCAAAATACAGTATGATTTTTTTTCTAAGTACAGAAAGGACCTTATTTTGCCCTTCAAAACAGCTCTGAAGCTTAAACTCCTTTTTTTTTCTTTTTTTCTTTTTTTTTTTCCCCTGGGCAGCACAGAAACCTTACCCTGTAATATGATTGCTCCTTGTTAACACAGATTAGCATCCTGGTTTTCTTTATTTTTTTACATTATTCAGATGATAGAATTTGTTTTACTGATGCAGCAGTAAACAATTACTGCACAGACACATGAAGATTAAAAAGCAGTAACTTGTGACTATTTGTTCTTTTTTCTTAACATAACAGCTGAAATGTATTGTTATGTTTTAGTCATGTTTCTTTTTTTTCCACATCACACCCTTCCCTTCTCTCTAAAGGAACTACAGCTTTATCATCAAACGTAGATGAAACTCATCTCCAGAAATCTATGCAGCAAGGAAATACTGGATTTTGTGCTGAATGAAAAAAAATAAAATAAGAAAACAATTATATAAAAGCATCCATGAAGTGCATACATCAAAGTCTAAAGAACTCTTTGTATTCTGCTGGTAATGCTTACAAGGTAAAGTGGCATGCAGATTTCTTATTTAATAAATTCCCACAGAAAATTAGTTTTTCACAGTGGGAAGAATTTCAAGGCTTGCCACGATGAACAGGCAGGATCTAATCACTGTTCAGTCTTTGTAGATACACCAGGGCTTGCAGATATTTGAATGATCCAATTATTCTGTTGAGGCACAACCTCCTTACCTGCATACTAATCAAGGAAGAGGCCAACATGAAACAACTCTGGTTTTTCTGGAAACTCTAGACATAGATGGCTCTCTGGCTGACCTCCTGCCAATTACATTCAGCTCAATTCTATTAGCTCATTTTTTGCCCAAATGTGACATATGCACAAATCTAGAGGGAAAATTGCCTGACCCAACAATCCACTACACGTGGTGCAGAGCAGTTGCTCAGTGATCCAAAACCAAGGCATTCATTCCAAAGGTGGATGGAATAGGTACACTAAATAGCTGTGATTTTCTTCAGAAAAGAAACCTCTGCAGAAAACATAATTACATTCCCTACAGCAAGGGAGCAGCCTGTGTATTACAGGAAACAAAATCAATTACTTGGTTTCATACCTGTTGAACAACAAGATAATCTAAGTAGGGAGAGAACCCAGAATATTTCTGCTGTAGAAGCATTGAGAGTGAATATTGACTGCTGGGTTTCCCTTTTTGGGGGATTCCTTATGATTTTCTATTCTGACTCTTTGTGACTGGAGATTGAGATACTGGTAAATGTTCAGAGTGTGTTGCTGGTAGAATTTTGGATCACAGCCAGCAGAGCCCCTTTTTACCATCACATTTTCCAGCCATGTTTCATTATAAAAATGCTTATTGTCTAAATTCCCTAATAACAGCTTTCTCCTCCAAACAACAAGTCATTGAAACCTTTTAAATATTTATCAGTATCTAGTCCAGACAGCCACCTCATTTTCTAAAAGTCACCAAGACTCTGTCAGCACATTTCTGATGCTCAGAAACCTAGAAAATTAAGCTCAATCTACCACATTTTCCAGGCCTCCCTAGCAGTAACACTCCCTGCTTTTTAGGTCTAGTTAGAGATTCAGTATCCAATTACACTCTTTTCTGCCAGCTGTAATGGGATTTACAACAACTGCCTGCTCTTCCAGGAAATATATGACCTTACACAATGCTGCACATAAACAGTGCCAGGAGGCTAACCAAGGGGATGAAAAGCATCCCTGTGTCAAGCCATTAACCTTGGAGCTCATCATTAACCAAAGTGACAGCACGAGGAGTTTGGGAGGATGTGGTAGGAACACCCAGCCAAGGAACAGCCATAACTTGTGGATAACAAAGAGGACTTCTTACTGAGTGTTAGTGCTTTTACAGAAAACCCCATAGTTTGTCTTTAGCATCTCTTTTAAGCTGTCATTACCCTCTTAACCTCTCCTCTAGGGTGAGGGCAGTGAGCTGGGACTGAGCAGGACAGTGGCACAACAGACCCAAACTCATGTGCCAGGAGCTGCTCCTCTGCCTCTGGGGTTCCTCATTTCCCCACCACAAAACTCAGGGAACTCCTCTTTACGACTCCTGCTTCAACCAGAGCCCCACACAAGGCAGGGACATTTTCTGATCCAGCTACAACTGGATCAGTAGTTGCTTTTAAATACTTCAAACCCATTTCAGGAGAATTTTCCTTCATTAAACAAGAGAGGAAAGGCAGCTGATTTTGTGGTTTCTATCTCATTTTTCATTCAAGGAGCTTGTTCAAGGCAGCAAGGGAAAAGAGCTCCTCAAGAACAATACTGAGGTGAATTTGTATTGCTTGGTGTCCTGCAAGCTTTTGACAAGGGGAAAAAAAAATCAAGCAGATTCTCTGCAAGAGTTGACTTTGTAGAGTAATAACATGGAAGGAACAGAGGAGGAGGAGAGATGGATAAGATGCACACACTCTCTTAACAACCAAAGAATATATTGCTATGTATCTTTCAAGTCCATCTGTAACATGGGATTGTCCCCATGATGAGTTTTCCCATGAAAAGTGGAAAATGCTCATAACTGGGGAAAAAACAAATGCTTGAGTACTGCACATCTCTCAAATATGTTCCTTTTCTGAAAAAAAAAGTCCAGAAAAAAAAAAATCAATACAATTGTTTCTGCAGCTGCTGAAACATGTGATAAATAAATAAATAAGGTATAATTCTACCACCTCCTTATACAGCTGACACTTCTTATAGCAGACAAGAAAATACATTCGTTACAGAACTGAATCCTTTCTCCTATTTTATAACAATTATTGTGAAACACAAAATGTGTTTCTCTCCTGTCCAGGATTCACTGCTAAATGTAACATTCCAGCTGTAAGGGCTGTTGAACCAGCTGTGTCCTTAAAGGTATCACATCTCTGTCAGAATAGTCTGCACAAATTCAGATGTCAAGTGACTAAAAAGAGGGCAGTTCATGCATTTTGAGTTCCTCTGAATGACCTGCTCTTCAAAATATCTACTTAGCCCTACATCCTCTTATTTTATGGAATAAATTTTCTTTTTATTGCAGAAGAAAAACCCTTCACTTGCTGCACCCAAGTGTGTATAGTATTATGAACACATATCTCTGCTAAGTCTCTGTTTTAAATTTCAAAGTAGAACAGAGAGAAAGTAATTTCCAGGTATCTTGAAACAATTAAAAATTAACTGGATTTCCTAAAGCTATTTCATGAGCATTAACACAGAACAGTCCAGACATTTGAAGAGTGGCCTTGTCCTTCACTATGTAAAGGAGCTCAAACCAGAATATATTTCTGCAGAGATTCCTGACTGAACTAAGCAGCTGATGTGAGGAATGACCTTGTGTGAGTGTCTGCCAGCATCTGCACATCAAAGAGCTGAGATGAGGCACAAGTGGAACAAGTCAGCCCATCCATCCTTTCTGATGTGATGCTCTCTATAAAAATAACCTGTAGAATCATCAAGCCACCAGAAGGTGAGAAAGGAGGTGTGTATAGCTCGAGGGGTTTGTAGGTTAGGTCTGAGAGCTACCAACCAGTCCTGCAGTAGAACTGAACATAACATGACCCAGAGATCTCTGGCACATCTCTGGTCTCACAAGGATCAGAGATTGGTGGATGCTGAATTGGTGCAATTAATTCAGAAGTGAAGAATTTTGCAGAGGAGAAGGTAGGGTCTGTATTAGTCCTATTTTTGAGTGTTTTCTAGATCAAATTGTTCAGGTCAGAAACAGAGATGATCAGAGACTGTATCAGAACACTTCCTATCCAGTGGCTATAAACAACAAAGGGAATCATTCCTCATATATCAAAAAAATGAGAATTGTCAGTCATATTTTAAAGTACAAATCAAATCCAGTTATATTAAGTTCCATTAAGTTTATCCATTAATAATTACTACTATTAAATGTTTGCTTTGCAGAGCTGACCCAGTCTGTTCCTTCTGAAGAGCAAAGTATCTGTCCACAGAAATCTCCTGGTAAATGTAAAGTTTTTACTAGTCAAGCTATTAAAAAAAAAATATCTAGGCTCCTAGTCCACTGTGTGCTGGCCATAGGACTTTTGAATATTTTGCTATTATAAAATATAAATATACATGTAAATAAAAACATGGGCCACGTTCTTCATTATTTCTCTACTGAGTCTAGAAAAATTGATAGTAATATAGTCACAGAAATCTGGTTTATTAAAGCTGCTGCATTAAGTGGTGACCTGGTCTGGCTGCAGAGCCCTTCCACTCTCTGTGTCCAATTTACAGGCAGAGTCACTGCACATGCCATGAATGCTCATAATGAAACACCCCAAAACACCCAAAAAAAGAGTTACAATTCAAATGTCAGGGAGAAAAGCAAGCTAGGTTCTTAGTTAGAGCCTTTTACGGTGGTAAAATGTAAGGAACTGGCATTATAATTAGTGTAATTTCAACCTACAACTTTCCTGAGAGTGCAACCACCACCTTTTTGTTTGCTGAAAGAAACATTGAGGATAATATTTTAAGTTCTTTCTTTATTTATATATAAGTCACTTTGTCAGCAGAAGTTGTATTACCTGGTGAATTCAAGACATGCTAAACCAAATTTGCTTAACTTTAGTTTGATTTTTTTTTCTTTATTTGTAAACACACCAGCAATTGCTGTTTCTCCCACTAGCTGCCTGATGCCAATATTTTCAGTCTACACATTGGCATTTCTTTTCCACACTCACTGTTTTAGTGCCCTGAGCCAGTGACTAATGCTGGAAACCCTGGAGAAAAGGAGATAAGCAACAAACAGCACAGCCCTAGCATGGACTCTCAAGTGAACATTTCTTGATGAAAAGAAATACAATAACTTTACAAATGTTTTCATAGCAATAATAATCCAAAGCCTCATGAGTCACAGTGGAGGAAACTTGCTACAGATTCTTTTGAAATATTTACAACTCCTATTGCTTTTCAACCAAATAAATGGAACAATGTTCTGAATCACTGACTCCACCAACTGCTACCAGAGAAATCTGTAAAGATTGGAAAGAACAACTGACAACTCTGTGGCTTATTTAACTTTTTGGAGCTACCCATCCCCTCCCACCATCGTTCAGGCAGCATTTCCACGAGGTCCAAGTCCTGAATTTTGGTCTGATGAGAATATGACTGGATGCACAGAGAGGTGAGGGTGTCACCTTGAAAGGAAAGCAATTAACAGCCCTGCATCCCCCACCTGAGACCAGAACCTGGGTGGATTTCCCACTTAATTCAAGGCAGATTCCCAGAGCAGCTGGGGAACAGCAGCAGAGTCTGAAGGCAGCAGGTGCCTGCCTGTTGGGAACAGGAGGAGTTCTGAGCAGCTTTGCCACTCACCTGATACCAGAATATGACTCAGGGATCTAGAGGAGAATTCCAATGGCTCTTTGCTCCTTCTGCTTCCCATTTGCTCCTGCCAAATGGGCTGCAATGTTAATTAGGTGATAGCACAATTAGGAATTCTGAAGCTTTCTCGAAAAGGACATAGCTGCAAACCCCACTCACTGCTTGGAAACACCCCTCTCACCACCAATAACTGATGTTTGCCCAGGTTACAACACACAGCATGAAAAATATCAATGTAATAATCAGGTTTTAGAGAAGCAACCAAAAAGCATTTCAGAATTTCTTTGCAGCACAGACCAATTCTATTTTATAGCTTTGGCAGACTGAGACTTCCTCACCCATACAGGCAGAATAAGCTGTCTTGTCCCTGGAAAATACAACAGTCCTGTTGCTTGGATCTTCCTCCATAGTTGCTCATGTGAAATGCAGGCATCTGCACAACTGAGATTGTACAAGAGGAGCAACAAGGGACTGTGACCAGCACCTGGCAGGAAGCCCTGCATCATATCAGTAAGGATGTAGCATCCCTGCAGCCTCTTGCCCTCTAAAGCAGCAGCACAGAGCTCAGGAAAGGCAAAAGAAAATAAGGCTGGGTGTGCAAAAGCCCAGTGGCAGTGCTCCAAGTATCTCAATTAGGCTGTGGCTGCAGAGCTGCTCTGCCATCACCCCAGGATGAGGGAAACTGAGGCAGGGAGCCCCAGCTGCTGCTGGCAGATGCAGGGAAGTTTTATCCCCTCTAAAACTTGGATTTTGCTTCCCCTCATCAGTTTACAACTACCTGCTCTGCTTGTGCCTCAAGCTGGCTGCCACAATCAGTTTCCCCAAAGGTTATGGAGCTCCTTTAAAGGATGAAGAGTTGGCTGTGTGTCTGGGAGAGGTGGTCTGACTGCATGGCTCAAAAATAAAAGTAAAATGAGCTACTGGGAACTGGGTATTCACTAATGAATTCCCTTCTAAAAGTCAGAGGTTAAACAGAAATGCCAACAAGAGGATCTCAAGCTGTCCTCAGTTTCATCAGTGAAATGGTCAGTACAAGCTACCAACTCAGAGGATAAATATTTAGAATGAAACTAGAAATGTCAGACCAGAAATGCATACTTTGTAAATCCAATTAAATAAGCCCCAGGACAGATTTTATGGTGATGATATCCCAGTAGTATTTCTGTAAACTCCTGTATTAAATCAGATTCATTTCTGAGAGATCTGAGCAATGCACACTGGGATAAGTTCCCTGTGAGCACAGTGAAAAGCAGTTCCTTAAGGTGAGAATGAGAGAACAATGATCAGAACACATCTGCATTAAAATTAGCAGTAATCCTTCACTGGCACAGTGAAGTTACTGCAACTTTCACACATAAAGGTCTAAAGTAGTTAATTCCACAAAATACATCTCTGCAGCTGTCCCAAGGTTTCAAGAACATGTGTTCAGTGTTTCTGTTGTCATCCACAGGAACTGGGTCATTCTCAGATCTGATTCTGTCAGATCATCTGCTTCCCAGAGGGGATTCTTTTAAATGCAGTTGGTGCAAAAGAAATCAAACTAAACTTCATTGGGAGAATTTTTGTTTGGAAATGAGCTGGCCTGGGCAGTTCACTGCTTCAAGCAGATTGTGCTCAGTAGCAGGGGAGGATACTGAGAAGGCAGAGGGTAATTAGGGATGATGAGCATTTGGAAGGGAAAGTCTCTGCCCCCTTTTCATGAAGGTTCCATTAAATGAGAGATCATAAATATATATATGTTGCTTTTAACCATGAGCTTCTCACTTCAGATGAACCATCCCCAAGTCTACCTCTCAGTTTCTAAGATTTGCAGTTTCTAAGTTATTGCAGTCAGAGGAAGTTAAAGATCTGCCCTCCAAGCAGCACTTCTTGGCACCATCCTGCCTGCTCTGGCTCACCAGGATTCAGATTAGAAGCCATTCCCTAATCCTTCTCTTGGAAAGGGAAAGATGTGCTCATTTGGAACCTCATCTGCTTCATTCCTTCACTCATCCTCACTGCTTATCTGCACTCCTAGCCAAGGGCTGACTTGCAAACTCACATGTGAAAAGCAAATTGAGATGAATGTGACAGTGGTCAACACAGTCAGGAATTTTAATCTAAATTTGAACCCTGTAAAGGTAAAACCCAACCGGATTACACCAACCAAAAGAGCTTGCACATTGCTCTGATCCATTTACTATATTACCCTAATTAAAAGTGCCTAGTAATGTACTTACCTAATGAGTTAGGATCACTCAGGAAAGACTGTTTATTCTCAATTAAAAATTTGAAACAACTGGTTTTACCTTTTTTTTTTTTTTTTTTTTTTTTTTTTTTTTTGGCAGGAAAATACATATCTTGCAGTATTTTTTTATGAAAAATCATCATTTGACCACTAAAAAAAAAAACCATTCTAAAAGGAAACATGCAATGTTCCCCTGCTATGCATTTCCAGAGTAGATTCAAATCAGTGAACTGAAAATCCAAAAGATCCCTGGCATTCATTCCATGCTGCTGGGGGGGCTCCACTCTCCATCATCAAGGCTTTCTTCACTACTAGTACAGAAAAGAAGATTGGGTATCATACTAAAAGTCTGAAAAGCCTCTAAAAGGATTTGTTTTACTAGGAAAAAAAAAAAAATCTTGGCTTTTTGACTATTTGAGGAGTTTTTCCAGGACAAAAGGCTTTTTTGCTGTCCTATCCCACGTAGGTACCAAGGAGATCAGTGATGGGAGGAAAAATAACTTCAGTGAAAAGTTCTATTCTATGGTAAATGTGCTATAGACTTCTGGAATTCTTATTTTTTTCCCCAAGCAAGATCTCATTCTTATCTGGGCAATGCTGTCCAGGGAAATCTATGATTGCAGCCATGATTATTCCTAGGAGCTGTATCATTAAACCACCTCATCTGCAAACCTCTTTCCATTCTCCAAAGTGTAAAACACTGAAGAAATACCACAAATATATTTGAATAAGCAGACTAATTTTTCAAGTCATTATTTTCCTATCATTCATTTGAAGTGTCAGCACTAACCCAAACAGGTTGGCATTTGCTTTTGTAAACTGCATGACTTTTAACCTGAGAGTCTCTTTGCTAAAATCTGCTCAAATCTCTCTGCCTTCAGCAATGACAACCAAAGTGCCACTTAATTCCAGGCCCTCTGACCAGATATTTAACTCTTCTATAATATGCTAGCTGACATCTCTGTAAGCAGAGCAGTATTTTTCCATGAAGAAAACCATCAAACTGAATTACTGTGCCAACACGAGCAGATCAAATTCAGTTAGAAAAAGAATACTTAGTGAGATTATCTGGTTCAGATCACTTGTTTTGCAGTATAAATATTTTTGAAGGAGGACACCAGGCTGTGCAGTACAAATTTATTAGCTCTGAGCTTTAACCCTACAACTGTCAGCTCTGATTGGAAAAATTCTGTAGCAGGTTTTGTGTTGAGAAGTGATTAAGTGCATTTACAAAGTGAGGACATCAGTTCCCAAGCTGCCTAACATCAATTAAAGCAGGCCAAATTAAATCGATGTTCTAATTCCCCAAAATTAATGGTAACTTTTTTTTAATAGATGTAACAACATTTCCCTCAGGTCCTGTAATAAATTCTTCTCACAGCAACTCGTGTAGAAAGTAAATGGTCACCTATCCATGAAAATCCAGGCTTTAAAATCAGTTATGGGAATGATGGCAAGAAGGTTCCTGGTGGCTTCTTTGCTCTTTTTATGGACATTTGGAAGAGGAGTCATTGTTTCAGGGTTCCTTACTTTAAAATCCCAGGAAAGCATGAAGGAAAAAGCAGTGTTTTCAGTATGGAAATATCCAGGAAATAATACTATTTCATATGAGTTCATTTTAAACAGAGCATTCCTCTAAACTCAGGGGATCAGGAGCTAATGAAGGTTACTTGTAATTACTTTTAATCAAAATAGGAGTGCATGTCTTCACTTTAAAACACGTTATAAAAGGAAAAAGGGATTATTTTTTTTTCATTATTTTTCATTTGTAAGGAATTTGGTAACAAACCAAATATTTGAATCTTCCACCTCAGCAGTCCTGCACTCCAGGGCACAGAGGTCAGGGAGGAGGGCAGCAGCAGAACACTGAGCTCATATGGGGCACATATTGTGAAGCCTGTTACTAAAATATCACCATGAAATCTCACCATGCTTATATAGCATGAATATATATATATAGCATATAGCAGAATTTGGGGTCTTTATAAAAAACCAAACACAGGCCATGCTCTGCAGGACCAGAAACACAACTCTTGGAGAACCCCTGCTCAAAATAAAATAAAATGAAAATAGAAAATCCAGGCAGTAAAATTCAGCTGTCTGTTCTGCAGAGAGGCTGATTAGCTGCTTATAATATTTCCTAATATTACAGCATGGTAATTTCCACCTTGAGAAACCTTTGAAAAAGGGCAAATTCATGTCTCCAGGAGCACAACCACACCTTCCTTGAAAATGAATCTATTACTAGGCTGGAAGTCTCCCATTTTCTAAATTCCCAACTTTCAGCACTGCAATCTGTACAAAGTTGTCATTTCCAAATAAAAAGGTAAAATGGGGCCATCTTAAATAGAAGCAGAAAAGTCTAAGAGATTGCCCTCTGGTAACATACTTGATGGTGTTTCAGTACCAGCACAACAGGTATCAGCCCCCTGACCAGATTTACTGTGCTATTAACACCAGAATTACCAGAATTTAATTTGTGACAAAATCTCCTCTACTCTTCAGCTCCAGTTCAAACAAACAGACAAAAAAACAAACAGAAAAGTATCCCAGAAGCACAGAGAATTTGGGGATGGGTGATAGGATTCTGACAATTCCACACTTTTTTTCTTTTTCTTTGTTTCAATGGAAGATATTTACAGCAATATTTTATCAGTCTTTTCTACAGGCTTAGTTTTTGCATCTTTTCTAGTGATGAATTAGCCTGAAAAAAACTCTTTATGGTCAGTAGAGAGCCTAAGAGAGAAGAAAGATTTTAGATGAAGGTTTGCAATCTAGAAGCTAATACGAAGCCACCTTTTATTTCTAGCAGAGTATCCCAGTCAGAGCAGGTTTGGGTGACAGGGAATCATGTCCTGAATCACCTGTAGGAGAAAAAGCTTGAATAGTACTCAGACAGCTTCACTTTCTCTTCACCACAATGCACTTGTTACTTTGAAGAGCCCCATTTGACTCCTCTGTATGAGTCCTTTGATATCTGAAGTACTTAGTAAAGAGCCAACTTTCTGCCATTTACAGCCACATTCAAAACTATTTGTTACTGCTGTGCTAACTCTCCTTGAGCTGACTGTAAAACCTCTCCTAAAATACTGTCCTGAGCAGAGAGAACCTGCTCTAGAGGTGTCCTTGCCCATGGCAGGGATGCTGGAACGAGATGATCTTTAAGGTCTCAAGTCATTCAATGATTGTATAATTGAATATATTGTCCATATATCACTGAAGAGTATTTCTTAGAAGTTTAACAGATACAGGATTAAATCAGTTTGCCTGTTTGGTTGGATTTTGTGTTAATATTTGTGTAGGCTTTCATCTGCTGCTATGATTCTCTTCTGAAAAGTAGGCTTCAAAACTAACTTACAAGCACTACAAAGTTGGCTTTTTGGTTTAAGTCAATGCAAGACAAACTAAACTAATGAACTTAACACAGCTCTTAGAATACTGAGTTTATAAATAAAGTCCATTCTTGGTGTTGACTTAGAAAGTGGTTTTGTAAAGTAGGTTTTGTAGTTCTGCATCATAATTCCTTAAACATCAGAGAGATTTCCTCCTAGAATGTCCTTCTGTTATCTTGACCATTGGTGGCTTTAACCAACGTGCTCATCTGTGCTGATCTGTAGCCTTCACCCTGTTCTCTGCAAGAATAAATCACCCAGAGCTCTATAGTTGTTTCAATTTCATTATTTCAAAAACCATGCTGTATGTGAGGAGCTGGGAGCTTCTGCCAGCTTCTACCTAAATTAAGATCCCATTCATTGCTCTCAAAAGCTGGCACAGCTCCATGAAGGTTTAGGAAGCTCTGCCAATTTACATGGCAGATAACTTGGCCTGTGGTTTGTTTAAAGGTTATAAAGCTTTGCCTGCAAAGATTACAATTCCACCTGGAATTCAGCTTCTCTTTAATTTATACAGCTTCCTGTGTCAGCCAAAAGGTCTCTGCTATCAATAAAATAGAGCAATGAACATTTTAATCCCATTTCTATATTCTTAGAGGTAATTAGGGAATTAATTTTTTTATCACGATTTTACACTCTGCTTATGGAATTCCATCTCCTTCCCCTCCTGTTTTTCTTCCAATTATAAAGGAAAAAACCTAACTCCACTCAATATCCTTCCCAATGTCAGAATCTCTGGTGTAGCTTTTTAGTAATAATAACAATAAAGTGAATAACCAACTGTCCCCTTGTTGCTCTGATCTGGAGTCATCAGTCAAAATAAAGAGGAGTGCCCAAAGAAATTTCACGTGGCCTGAGGATGGGAGAAAACATATAAAAATATCAGAAAAAAAATCACTTTGAAATGCCTGGGTTTTTATTTTAAATAACCAAGGCTGAATACCACTGGATTGTCAAGTAAAAGTTCCTTTGGAGTTTTTCCTCTGATTACACTTCCTGTGCTAACTACATACTTGATAAACATGACAAGTTTTGCCACTGATTTTTCACAGCATCTGGCCAAGAGATGCATGCAATTTTCATAGCAAGAAGGTGCAGAAGCCTTCTTAATGTTAATCCTTGCAGAAGGAAGAGGTTTATCTTCAAACAAAGATCTACTTAAAGATGTTTGTGACAGCTGAGGAATTTATCTCCCATTTTTTTTTGCCTGTGGTGTCCCACATTGCTATTTTTCCCAGAGCAACACGCAAGAAGCCAACTAAGATGTCATATACATAATGCAGAGATAAAAAATGACCCTATTTCCATGTCCATGTGATAAATGGAATGCAAGTTCAATGAACACATATTTGCACATTAATTGAACTCCATGGCTCTGTCCTGTTCAATCAAGTCACTGCTCTATGTACAACAGGAATTTTTTCCCCAAGAATCATTAAACCAACTTTATCACTCCAACACATACACATTTTTACCTATTTATCTTCTTGCCTTGCCAAGATTTAAAAAGAAAAAAAAAAGACCCCTGTGTATTCATATGATTGAAAACACATAGACATGAATTTATATATTGCTACATCACATTAATATGATGAGGATATGAGCAAAGTGTCAGAATTTACTGTAACAGGCAGAGAACAAAGGTACTTGATCAACTTTTGTAGCCTATAAATATTTAGGAGACATTTGGCCTTTGAGAAAATTAAGTTTTCCCTTAGAAATCAAGTTTTCTTTGGATGAGTTAATCATCAAGATCAATACAGCACATCAGCAGCTCTGACAGTGTGATACTCCTGAAATCCCCAGCAAAATGACTGAAAAAAGTGTGATTAATAGAGCACCTTGAGAACTGTCAGCAAAGCATTCTCCTACAGGCAGGGAAAAGAGAACATTTAGCAGCAAAACAGAGAATTAAACTCAGAAGCAGAAACAATAAAAGTGCATTTTCAGGTCAGTACTAACCCTTCAGTGAGCTCACTCAGATTCATTCCTGTTGCCATCAAGTTATTGCTGCAGCAAATTGCTGGAACATATTCTGGAGCCACATATCCATCATGTGTGTGTACAGAGGCACAGAAATGGCACACAGGGTGGTATTCTCCTAAATCCAGGATCTCCAGAAGCCTCTGGAGGAGTCCTCTCCAGACTCTGCAAATGAGGGAATGCAGTAGGGAGGTTGTGTGGGGGGAGATGTCAAAGAAGGGTGGTGCAAGCTCTACTTCCTTGGAGGAAAATTTCCATTTCAGACATCCTCATCTGTATTAATCTAAACAGCCTTGTCAGAACTTGTGTGGAGCTGGGTAAGAGCATTTTTAATAGGATATTTTGCACAGAACAAACAGCCAGACCTACATTACCTTCCAGAAGCTTTAGAGGCCAGAGGGACAGAGTAGCAATCTTGAGTAGTAGTACTCGAGTAGCAAAAGCTCAAAAAGACTCCAGGTAAACTTCACAAAGCAGAACTTGAAAGAAAGGCTCAAAAAAAAAAAAAAAAATCACCCCAAACAATCTAAACCAACAATTAGAAAACTGTTCCTGGGGATACAGAGTTCATAGAATCATAGAATTAAAGACTCATAAAGAAGAAAAGTCTCATAAAGAATCATAGAGTTAAAGACTTTATGAGGGAAGGTTGTACATCTTTAAATGAAGCAAATACAGGTATTTAATTTAGTCCAGGAACCATTTTTGTCCTCATACTAAAAAATAGTGTGAGTCTTTGCCAGACTGGATATATTTGCCAGCTAATACCTAGTATTTATTTAGAGACATACCAAGAAAGGCTAACATTCCAACTACATATTTTATCAGTGCTGCTTTTTATAGTCTATAACCAGTAAATTAGTCAGTGGGTTGTGTCTAAAATGATGCACTGCATGATTCAACACATTTGGTTATTTTATGAAAGCTTTTTTTTATTTCCATTCATTGTTTTGTTGAACTTTTTGCTTTGCAGTGGTAGCAGCTTCTGCTTCTATGAGCAAAGTACTCCCCGAGCCATAAATTATATCCTACAGTTTTGACACCATTTATTTTCATAGCATTATACATGCCAACCTTTTGACTACTCAAGATCAAAAGAGTTACTTTCCAGGCTCATATTTCACTATAGCTCTCATATTTTATGCAGCAAATTAGGCTTTATAGTAGCAGCTACAGCAAGACTGTCTCACACTGCACAGCTTAAAATGACTGCAGAGGATTTCATATGGAAGGAGCATGATCCTATAAATTCACACTTTGGTAAAAAACAGATGAAAACTTGCTGTAATTCCTTCCCATCCTTTTTTTTTTTTTTTTTTTTTTTTTTTTTTTTATAACTTTTATGCAGATTTATGTAACAAATGTGGTTAAACCTTGAAACTATACAAGGCAGTCAGGATTCTGCCTTTGGTACCAGAAGTTGGAGGGGAATTTAGCAGCTACAACTGAGGGCAGGTATTTTAAGCATGCAGAGGGGGATGCAATCACATCACGTCCAAAGGTCACCTCCCAGCCATGCACTGCTAGGAATTTCTTTTCTGCCACATTTGGGATGTTCACATTAACTTGTCAGGATAATTGCTCCAGCTGGGAGCTCCCATCACTGACAATCAAGAGTTTATTAGGTGTCTGAAGACCCAGGTAGATGCTGAGCAGGATTTATATGTGACACTGAATTACCTGTGGACACCTTTCAGGGGGAGGTCAGAGCCTTAACTCAGCTTAGATGCTTGTAAAAAACTTTTCAGTGGAAATTGCTTATGGATAAACATTAAATAATGACTTCTGCAGAGCTGGAAATGCTAAGTTCTAAAAGCTTGACAAGTAAAAATTTCTCTGATGTGTAATGCTTGAATTTACACTTAAAGTTATTAATATTCTTCAGAGCAATATGATATTGAATTATCAATTGCCATTATCTCTTCCTAAAGCTAGCAATGCTTATTTATACACAAAGGACCATCTGACTGCAATAATTATCCTCTCCATAAATCCTGAAGTTCTGCTACAAGCTACAGAGATGGTAAAACCCCTTAAAACAGTAATTATGACTACACAGAAAGTCTTAGGCTACACTCATGCAGAAATTGGTACTGCTTTTTAAAATGCAACTACCTTTTTGCTCTAAATAAATCAAAGATATGAACATTTTGAAAAATACTCACAAATTCTTTAGCAGTCATCATGACTGATTACTCAAGGACTCATTCTTCTATTCTGGAAGAGGGAATATCCAGCTGGAGAGTATTAACAACCCATACATTCCATCAAACACCTTGGCTGGTGCAACGTATTGATGTATCAGGAAAGGAAGAGGCTCTAATCCATTAATTCATTCTACAAAAAAAACCCCAATTTTAAAGTAAAACTGGAAAAGTCTTCTGTTCTCAGCACATATTTAGCTAGGAGTCATGGCAGCCTGGATGTGAAGTGTGCTTTGGAGAACAAAACAGGACTCAGAAGCTAGGAAGACTGAACCACATGTCTTTATCTACCATAGATCTGTAATACAAAGCCTGCCATTTAACCTAAGAGCATCCCACTGAGTATTCATGTTGCCCCAAATGAAGTTTCTGTTGATACTCTAGTTTTCCCATAGAAAGCAATGAGACAGCCCACAGGATTTTGGAATTACTTATATACTAGCAAAAAGACTTAAATAACTACTGGAAACAGAGCAGACTGCAACCTAGCAAAACAGTAAGAGTTGAACAATAGTGGGAGGTGCACATTTTCTTGGAAAGCTCTGTTTATACACACTGACTCCTTTTCAAAAATTAATTAGTTCACTTCAGCATTCAAACCAGTAAAACCAGATACCCTGGTCCTGCCAGCAATGAAACCACCTTTCTGCTACTGACCTGCTTTCAGTTTATCCATTTTATGTATTATCTACCTGAGCATGTCAGGCCTTTGGAAGAGTGGCTGTGGAACACGTGCCTGTACACAACCTGGCAGACTGGGATCCCAGCTGGGATACCCCTGTGATGCACACAGACAATCCTATCAGCAAGCACAAGGGCTCTGCATGGGTTTCAGACCATATCTGCTTCAGACACCTTGCATTTGCATCACTCACATCATTCCTGCAAACACAACACCACAAGCACACATGATTTCTCCTTTTATGAACAATTAAAAAAAAGAAAAAAAAAAGAAGGAAAATTGCCTGCCTGTCAGAAAGTGTTCCTCCACTCTCCACCCCACACACAGAGCAGGAAAAGGGCAACTCAAGTGTAATACATTTATTGGCCTTTTCAGCAACATGCTACTCACCAGGCCTGACCTATTACTTCAGTGTAAGGAAAGTGGGGGACTTAGCAATGACATTTCCTTGTAATCAAGGACCTGATGGATTGCAGGATAAATAAGTCACATTTTTGTTATTGTTAGAGCCAGATTCTGCTTGTTGCTCTGAGGCTTTGCTTCCATTCTGATTTAACAACTTCCTTGGCTCTGAGCCAGTTTGGGCTTCCAGTTTCCTCAGGACACACTGGGAGCCTTTTCTTTCTGTGACAAAGGAGAAGCTGCCTTGATGTTACCCACATAAAAGCAGGCAGAGAGCTTACATACAGCAACACTAAACTTGCATTTCAGTCAGGCATGACCTCTAACATCTCACAAGAATCTGGGTTTGAACTTCACCAAATCATTTATTTAAATGTTGGGGAGAAAAAGAGGAACCATAAGTAGCTTCCTACTCTCTACTCTGGAAACGATTTTTCTTCAGGCAGAGGAATGGGAATGATGCTTTCCTCAAAATAAAGATTAATTACACTAATAGCTAATTAGAAAAAGGGAGATTCTGGAAAATGTCACCTAGTTTACTGAATGAAATGTCTTTTGAAGGAGACAAGTACATTATTAAAAACCCAATAAAAGACTAATACAGGTATATTGCTGCAGAGTTACCAGACCTGAAAGAAGTCATTCTTCAAACTGTGTTATTCCAAGGAGTTGTGTGAAAATGTTATTGCAAAGTCTTGTGAATGCTGTGGCAATTTATACATTTTTATATTATATTATACATACATTTATACATATTTATGTTTATAATTTATTGAGCTGCATTCCAGACTGTTCTGAGCCCCTTTTTGCAATCACCTTAAGCGTGTTCTACCGTGCAAGGGACCAGAGCAATTTGTGATTAAAATCTTCATATTTGACTAGAAAGTTTTTCTTTTCTAACTTGCCTATTTACAAGGCTCTGACACTGGAAGACACAGTGTCACAGATCTGACAATTATGCATGGAAGGGTTTGCTGCTTAGAGCTTTGACTCTGTCAGTATTTGTTGCCCCTTTGTTTTAAAGGCTGGAAGGTCTTGGGATGACTTGACAGCTTCCTCCAGATGTACTTGTTTCTCTGCAGTGGGGATCTAACAACCAGTGTTTGAAAAAAACCCCACAAACTTGTTTGTATCTTCCTAAAACATTGAATACCAACAGGAACATGCTAGGTTTTCATTCAGACTTCACACTAAATGAAGAAAAAGCAGAGCAGTGTCAGCTAAGGAGAAAAAGAGTGACAGAACAACAGCTCAAGAACAACCAAACAGCAAAGATTTTAGGAAGCAAACATACATCTTTTTTCCTTTCAAAAGCAGACTAAACTTCTTATGACACAAACAGCTTATCACAGCAAAGTTCTGAGGAGCTGGAGTGCATTAAAATGTGATGCAAAGGTAAGCCAGAGCAAGGTTGTTTTGGCTTGTATCTTTCTCAGAACAGCTCATGGTGACTCAAGATTTAAAAAAAAAAAGTATATATAAATGTAAGGCAAAACATGGGGCTGTTGTTATCAAACCTGAGGAAATACATCACGTATGTGCACAGGTATTTAAGGAATGCTAGCCTCAGAAATATACCACAACTGCATACTACACAGGTACCAGCAAGAAAACTCAGGAAGTTTGCTGGTATCTCAAAAGGAGCATTTCCTTCAAGCTTAAAATTCAAAAATTCAAATATTTAGCAACTAAATCTGCATGTTTTTGGTGGTTTTTTGGTGTTATTCATGTGAGTTATATCACTGATTTCAGTATGACTGAAACACTAGAGCCCTGACTGAGGAAAACACTTTATCCGCTACATTCAAGTAGGATTTTACCTGTCTCAGGCAGCTTTAGCATTTCTTCTGTGTATTTTCATGAATGGGAGAAATACACCTTATGGTAGCCTCTTAGTAGTTACAACTCTATGTGTAAGTCAGCTGGGCCATGGGCTGAGGCATAAAGGCCAAGTTGGTAAGGTGTTTTTTTTAGAGGACAAACAAATGCAGTAACACTCTCAAGGTTTTCAGATGGTGGAAGTACTAATGAACAAAGCCCACAACTGATCAACTCAGAAACTTGTAATATTTCTGGAATTCTGCACACACAAAGTAGAAAAGTATATGGGAAACCTGTACTAACAAGGAAGTAGACTTGATAAATGAAAAGAACTGAGAGTAGGAGCTGTACAGTGACAAATCCAAACCCCCCAAAAAATCCCATTATAAACCATGAAAGTGACTATTAGTTAGTGGACTCTACTGATCTAACAGTAATAAGTATTTAAAACCACACAACAGTGAAAAATGAAGCACAAATCCCACTCACAAAACTCCAAGACAAGGCAAGTATACAGCTGAAACAGACCAGCAAAATTGGACACTGTATTACAGTCATTATCTAAATAAAAATTAATTATGTCATTCTTTGACAACGGGCAAGTGAACCTGTGTCCTTGCTCTGTAAAGTAACAAGCAGGGCTTATCTATTCTCTTTAATAACACCATTTCATTTACCAAAGGTTCATATTAACATTTTATCTGGCTCCAGCAGTTAGAGTCACCCAGACATTTTGTCAGAGTTAAACATTAGCTTTGGAGTACATCACAAATTCCCTCCTGTGAGCCTGAGACCTGTTCCATCTAGAACCACTCTGAGCTCCCAGCTGACATTACATTTAAATGAGTCAGTAATTGTGTGGGGAATAAAATCTTTTGTCAGTTGTGAAAAGTGGAGTGAGCTGCTGAAAAGCAGCGTTCAAAGGAGACAAGTTAGGAGTCACTAAGGACTGTTATTTTTGCTTCAGCCATCAGTTTTTCAAAATATACTCCAAAAATCATATTTTCCCCTCTAAGAATAGTTAGACCCATTAAGATAATTCGAAGCCTTCAGACATCAACAGAAAAGTTGAAAAAAACATGCAAATCCAATTGAAACTATTGCAATGTCAAGCACCCACCCCAGACAACATACATTTGTTCATGTCAGTCCAGAATTTATTGTTTGCATTTGGGCTTTTTGTCATAAAAATAAAATTATCTCCCATGTCCCACCTTCTTCAAACATCCTGAGTCCTATGGCAACCAGACACATGAGGCAAGCTAATGGGGACATAGAAAATCATATGGCAACCACAAGAACTGACTTTGGAGCAGATCCAGAACCTTCTCTGCTGTTTAGCAAAGTAGAGAAATTGAAGGGTGCAGGGAAAGACCCAACAGCCACCCTCTGTTGGTGGGATATAACACATATTGAACAAAGCTCTGAACTACACTATTTTTATGTTTTGGAAATCTTCAGACCAAGTTATATAGACACAACTTTTCCAGGAGGACTTTATCAGCCTAACAAGACAAGGATTCATAGAATCATAGAATGGCAGGGTTGGAAGGGACCTCAGAGATCATCAAGTCCAACCCTTGATCCACTCCTGCTGCAGTTCCCAGCCCGTGGCACTCAGTGCCACATCCAGGCTCTTTGGAAATCTCCCCAGACACGGAGAATCCACTCCTTCCCTGGGCAGCCCATTCCAATGCCTGATCACCCTCTCCAGAAAGAAATTCTTTCTCATCTCCAACCTAAACCTCCCCTGGCACAACTTGAGACCCTGCCCTCTTGTCTTGCTGAGAGTTGCCTGGGAAAAGAGCCCAACCCCCCCCTGGCTCCAACCTCCTTTCAGGGAGTTGGAGAGAGTGATGAGGTCTCCCCTGAGCCTCCTCTTCTCCAGCCTCAACACCCCCAGCTCCCTCAGCCCTTCCTCATAGGGTCTGTGCTCGAGTCCCTTCACCAGCCTTGTTGCCCTCCTTTGGACCTGCTCCAGCACCTCGATATCCTTCCTGAGCTGAGGGGCCCAAATATTGTCTCATTAAGCACTAGAAAGAGCACAAGTGCCATAGTGAAACCTCTGAAATTTTCACCCCCAAAATGTGAGAAAGTTTGGCCCACGAGCAAAACCCCCGACAGCTATTTAACATTCCACCAGGATAAGGCAAGATTTCCTACCTCAGCTTTGCTGGCAGCCAGTGTTGTCAAGACCTGAAAATGACAGGAAAATGCATTAGTATTGATCCAACAAACCAGGAGTGGGATTAATTTCTTTTTGAGGTAACTGACATCAATTGGTTCATATGGCTTGAGGTAACAGAACTGAACAGAACTGTCACCCTGTGAGGAGAATATTCACCTCTCAGACACAAGGCCAAAATAGGAATAAATTGAGTACTACAGTCATATTTAGGAAAGAATTCAGGAAACATATCAAAATAGAAATGGAAAAATATTTTTACTGATTTTTAATTTAGCTCTGAACAGAAACGAAGCTACTCTAACACATCAAGACCCATTACCAGGAGATGTTTTGAAGCCAGTTTAGTTTTGTGGTGCTAGAAGCAACAGAGTTTGAAGAACTCATTCCATGCAAAGTGTGAGAAGGAAGGACTGCCCAGCTCCTGCTCAGCTATTTCTCTCTGCAATCCATAAATTAAACCTTGTACCTCTGGAGCATCAGACATCAGACCATAACTAAGTCAAGTACTATAACAACCTTGCACAAGATTCAGCCATGATTGTCATTTTAATTTAACTAACTCACTGTGAATAGAGACAGTATTCAGTGTTCCAGGACAAAACCACACAGGATAAGCTGTTACTAGACTGTGAAGGCTGCTAAACTCTGTTTGTAAACCAAAAATCTTTGTTAGAACTTCATGTCACAAGACTGTCACAAGTCTACTAGATAAAAACCCTCTTAATACTTCCCCTCACAAATTGAGGAGTGCCACCTAGCTCCAATTCTGTCTCCATGAGAACAGATCTGTCTTTATAATGCTGTTAATAATCACTTTTAAGGGATATCACCCATTCTTCTCAGCTTTTAGGAGTAGGAGAGGGAGTGACCAACTGTGACTCAGTTTGAGGGGAGGGAAAGGAGAGCCCAGGGGTTAGTAAATGGAGCTTAGACTGTACAGAAAAAAAAGAAAAAAAAAAAAAAAAAAAAAAAAGACAATTTGTGTGCAGAGCTGCTGTTCAGTGGCTGACATCTGTGGATTCAACAAAAAATTATTTCAAAGGAATTCAGGAATGAAAATTAACTCCTGTCACATCAGAAGGTAGCTGCACTCACAAACAGTTACTTAATTCTTAATTTAACCTGATTCTAAAGCAGATTCAGCTCCATTTGAAATTCTCATCTTCTGTCACCCACAGGATTTCTCAAGGCTGCCCAAGAATTTCTCTCACTTTAAATTTTCTCTCAATTTAATTCCTTATATTTACAATCACCTTTTTAATTTTTTTCCCATCAAGATTCTTTAGCTTAGCAGTTGTTTTTCCTTCCCAACACAAACCTTACCTAAAGCTATCGCATCCATTCCCTGCTGTCATTTCATTAAAGCTTAACACATCCCTCCGTTAGTGTGCCCTCACAACTAGGTCTTTCTAATGATAAACTCAGTAGAGCTAAACACTATTTACTCCAATTTAATTACACTTTTTTTGGAGGCAAATGACTAAAAAAATATATTTAGAGGACATACCCAAAACTTAGCTTAAAACACAAAGATTTGGAGTGGAGTTTACCAAAGCTCTCACAAATCTAACTCATCCCCCAGTGGTGCCTCTCTCTCTCTCTCTCTCTTACACCAATGAAATGTGAATATAACCAACCAAGGACTCAGTAATGCTTTGCAACACCATTAAATTCCCTTCTATTTTAATAATTCACCTTTTAGGTCCAAATTCTGCATTTCTCTTTTAAGCAACTATGTGTCCTGCTGCTTTCAACCAGTGGACATTTGGACCACTGGACATATTATGCCTGAATCTTTCTTCTCCAAGATATTGTTAATAAATACCTGTTCAAGAGTTTAATTCCAGGTAGTTCCTAGAAGCATGACCTTTTACTTGGTATTACTAATGTTAATTTATTTATCCCAATCTGCTAGACCATCCATCTCCTCCTGGATAACACACCAGGCTCTTCTATACCAGTGATTCCTCCCAGATTTACCTCTTCAGCAAGTGACATTGGCACGTTCTTTTGACAAGCATATTCATGAAAAAAAAATCAATTATGCAGAATTAAAGCAGCCCCAGCCCTATAGCTGAGAGCACTGAGCTGTACCCAGGCTGGACACAGAGTTAGGAACATACCCTGAGATATTTCTGTAAAATAACCCTTATACCAGAGGGACTGTGATCTTGAACACTACACTCAGCACTACATAAATGCAGACAGAGATGGAGTGTTGCTGTTTAATGACATTCTTCACGTTAATTAACAAACAGTAAAACATATTAATTTACAATTATAGGTCAAATAACACTCATGAAACTAATGAGCTGGCTGTTGTTAGTCTATGGAGACATTACAATTATCTTGAAGTTTTATCAGATTTCTTTTAATGTGAATTACCATTCTGCCTATTCTGTCTGTGTGACTGATTTCTTACTTCCTTCCCCTCGCCCCCAACCCCCTGCACCAAGCCCTCAAACTTCTAATTTCTAGACCAGCAGCTGCATCTTCTATCACATTTGACAAGTCAGTGAATGAAGACATAAGAGCAGTATAAAATGTATGACAAAGAATAGCAGTCCCTCAGTCATTCTTTGCTGTAGGTTTTACAAAAAAATCTCTGGATGTGACAGTGTGATGTCTTAATTACATCCTCAGGGAAGGCACTGCCAGGTATCAAGCAGAACACCCACTGAGATCTGGAGCCAAGTTACCCAAGACACAAACCAATTTATGCATCCCCATCCTGGGTAAGGAAGTACCCACATTATTATTATTATTATTGCTTGTTAATGAGCTAATTGTGACAGAAGTGGGGAGCAGGGAGAAGGCAAGGGGAGGAGCAGAAAGCAGGAACTTTGTAGGCAACATTCCTGGGACAACTACTTGACTCTGCTGCCTTCATAGATGACCTGCAAGAGCCCCTGGCTCTTACCCATGATGTGTATGGATCATAGAATCATAGAACTGGCTGGGTTGGAAGGGACCTCAGAGATCATTAAGTCCAACCCTTGAACCACTCCCACTGCAGTTCCCAGCCCATGGCACTCAGTGCCACATCCAGGCTCTTTTTAAATATCTCCAGACACGGAGAATCCACTACTTCCCTGGGCAGCCCATTCCAATGACTGATCACCCTCTCCAGAAAGAAATTCTTTCTAATCTCCAACCTAAACCTCCCCTGGCACAACTTGAGACCCTGCCCTCTTGTCTTGCTGAGAGTTGCCTGGGAAAAGAGCCCAACCCCCCCTGGCTCCAACCTCCTTTCAGGGAGTTGCAGAGAGTGATGAGGTCTCCCCTGAGCCTCCTCTTCTCCAGCCTCAACACCCCCAGCTCCCTCAGCCTCTCCTCATAGGATCTGTGCTCAAGTCCCTTCCCCAGCCCAGTTGCCTCCTTTGGACCTGCTCCAGGACCTCAATCTCCTTCCTGAGCTGAGGGGCCCAGAACTGGACACAGGACTCAAGCTGTGGCCTCACCAGAGCTGAGCACAGGGGCAACTCTTCTCATGTCACTCTTCCACTCTCTCTTGCTGTCCCCCTGTTGTGTTCTAGTTCAAGAATGCAGCAAATTCTTCATGAGAAATCCCTGCTTGGGTGAAGGATTCCTGTCTTTCTCACAACAAACCCCCTGACATAAAAACCCATGGGTTTATGTCACTATCTCACAGAAACTGCAATTTTTCTTGTGCTAGGAGCTATACCTTACTGCCAGGAAACATCTTTAAAAATGGCTTTTTGCTACTCAGTCCAGAACTTCCCACTTGACAGAAGGAATCCCATTGATGCTGACAAAAATATAAATACAACAATCACATGGCAAATACAGTAAACTGGCTTTTAAACTAGTTTTACTGCTTTTACCACTTGGAAAGGTCTGCTCTTCAGAATAGTTCTTAATTTCCAGAATTAGTTGAATGGATAGTATTTGCCATTCTAAACCAGTACCCAAAGAGCTGCTGCTTGCTTTATATCTCATGCCAGCACCTTACTACAATAAAGGAAAGCTTCTTGAATGGAGAAAGCTCCTGAAACATAAAATTAAAAGCTCATTTAGTGACATTTTTTGTCTTAAATAAATTGGAAATAATTTTTTAAAAGCTCAAAGATAAAAAAGGAGAAAAAAGACCCCGAACAAATACCAAACAAACAAACCAACCCAAAACAAAACAAAAAAAACCTGAAAAGGACAGATTATGATGAAGGATTCTTAGGTATCAATTACAGCCAGAGCCTGGTGTGCAGAGCCAAGGCCACTGCTCAGCTCTGAGGAACATTTTGCCCTCCAGAAGGAGTAAAAAGGTCCCACCTGAAGCCCTCCCTTAGGGAGGAACAGACAAGATAGATGCCAAAACTGACCAAACAGAGGATTCCATCCCATACCCATCATACTCAGGATAAATCTGAGGGATCACCAGGGTCAAATCCCTTCCTGCTTCCCTTTTTCACCTGTCCCTGTTTATTTGGCATCCTGGGAGGATTCCATCCATTCCTCTCCCTGTGCTCCTGATCCATCCCAGCCTGAATCTGTGTGTTCCTGCCTCCAGCTCCCTACAGTTCCTGACTCCAAGATTCCAGCCTGGACTTTCCCAGGGCTGCCCTGCAGCCTCGGGGGTGACATGAGAGTTACTGGGGGAGAGGGGGGAGGAGGAATGTGGGATCAATTCTCCTGTATATTTATCTAGATTTAGTCATTTTTCCTATTCATCATTACTGTTTTCATTAAAACTGTGTAGTTTAGTTCCCAATCCATCAGTCTCTCTCCATTATTGCCTCTCCTTCCTTTATCAGGTATTCTGAGGGATGGGAAGGAGGGGCAGCACGAGGCACTTGGGCTGTGTCCTCCAGTGACAGGGACTGTGAGAGGGATGGGGACAGGGGTGGTGAGAGGGGTGGTGAGAGGGGTGGGGAGAGGGATGGGGAGAGAGATAGGGAGAGGATGGTGACAGGGATGATGAGAGGGATGGGGAGAAGGGTGGGGAGAGGGGTGGCAGGGCTGCAGCCTTCCCGGTTTGTCTGATGCTCAGTAGCTGAAGAACAGGCCTGGCACACCCAGAAAACTGCCCATATTCCCAGGGGCTGTGTTGCCTCCTCCATAATTCACACGTAGTGCCTCAGGGCTCTGAGGCAGAGGATGAAGACAAAGCTGTGTGTCAGTGTCAGCTCACACATCCTCTGATTAAAAACCCTGAAGTGAGCCAGGGTTTTCTAAAGTCTGGGTGCTCATTTCCACCTTTCACAGGGGTGAGTCCCAGTGTCCCCTGTGTGCCAGACTGGAGGGCCCTGCCTTGGTGGTTGTTGTGGCTTTCAATCAGCAGAGCAACAACCCTTCCATCAATGTCAAAGACTAAACAAGTTGGACTGTATGCTGATGGTGCTCAAATTGTTTCTGCTAGCACTAGTTCTGGATGGTTTGTTTGGGGGAAATTAATGATGATACACCAAGGTCGTTGGACCTCTGCTGTCCTCAACAGATGTTAACAGATTCCTGCCACCTTCCTGTGCTGCACAAAGCTCCAGCTACTCCTGCCTGGCACTGAGGCAAAGCCAGCTGCACAAAAAAATTATAAAATAAAAAAAAAAAAAAAAAAAAAAAAGAAAAAGACCAACCTAATAAATTCAGTCTAAGATGCAAACACCTGAAGAAAAGAGCTACTGCACTTTCAAAAGCCATTACTCTGTATCATCCTTATCAAAACACACCACTTTTTTTTCAAAAATCAAAATCAAGCCAATTCTAGCAGAACAGTAAGAAACCAAATCTTTTCTCCTCTCAGCAGTACAGACCATTTTCAATGCCATTTGTAAGCTGCCTATTTATTCCTGACATTCACAGCTTGATTGTATCTCCAGTTCATGTTGCTCTGTTACAATGAGGTAGAAATAATCAAGTATTTTCCATCTTTATTCAGAGGTGCTCGTGGTTATCCAGAGTTCTGGTAAACTGGTATGAGATTATTGTGGTAGATACTGCATAGGGAGTAAGAGATAAAAACTTCTAAAGACTTCCAGTTAGTAGAGAAGGCAGTAGCTTGCTGACTGGGAGGGAGAAGGACTGGTGGAGGTGGATGCACAAGGGGAAAAAAGAAAATTTTGACCCATAAATCCTTTTTGTTCATCTCTCCTTGAAACCAAATTTTGATCCTTCTTTCTACACCCCATGTCATAACCTATCAGCCCCAGTCTGTTGAGCCCCATTGCCTAAATAAACTTTTTTTGTTTAAAAAGTGGATTGTTTTCAGGATGTTTTAGCAAGGCACCACTTCCTATTTAGTCCACTGGAGGCTGGGCTTGGTGATTTTGTGTTATGGTGCAAATGAAGACTTCTCTCCTTGAGCTGATCTGGGGAAGAGGAGAGGACACCACCAAAAACCCCAGCTCCTGAGTATACATTATATCAGCTCAATTTTTTTCTCTGCTACTTACTTAATTATAAGGGAGGTGACTGGCTTAAACAGTGGCCAAGTTATCAGGTGATGTTTCAGGAGTAAATAAAAGAAATAAAACCTGTATCCAAGCAAGTAAGGCTGATGTCATCAGACTAAATGAAGTCGTTTATGAAATGGTGGTGAAGTTCAGTACAAGCCTTGGCATCCCCAGTAATTCCTACTTTAGCTGTTACTAAGAAACAAACTAGACAAGAATTCTGCTTTTCACTTTTGTTCCTCTGAATAATCATCACCATTATTCTGCAGTCTCCCAAGATGAGGCTGTCAGCAGTGATCTGATTTCACCAAGCCAGGCTGTTTGCTATCCCCCATTCCTGCTGATTTACCCCAGTCCCTGCAAAGCCAGGCACAGGTAAATGGAGCCCTCAAAAAGCTGGGAGGGAAGGATGGCTGCTGCTCTTGCTCTAAAAGCAAACTGACATTACCTGGGAGAGGGAAATTACAGCTCAAGTATTAATCTGAATCTCCTTTCCGTTGCTGAGGGAAGTTTAGACAACCTAACAAATCCAGAAATCCTAGAGGATGGTGGAATACTCCCAAGTGGTAGCTCTGAAGGGCAAGGGGGTTGCAGGGAATTAATCCTTATGGAATTGTGACAGAGTAAATCCTCCTCTGCTATGTGTCTGGATTCCTGCTAGTGACAGCCTGCCTACACTGAGAGTGGTTCACAACGCCAGTGGTCTCGATACACCACTGTTCCCATCAGTCCATATTGTTAATTTTTTATTTCCCAATCAAGAATTGATGGAGGTTAGTGTGACATTGCTGCAAATCCCCTCACAGTCAAGCAACCTAAATAATGGATAGGGCTCCAGAAACACCAAGCAGCCTCTTACTGTTCTGGGAAACCTCACTCCTGGCTGCCCAAACTCACCCTCGAGGAAACAAAGAGGTTTCTCTCTGCACTGCACCAAACCCCTCATCTTTCAAGGAAATTAAATATGGCATTGAGAGAACTGTGGTTTTAGCAAGTGCAGACAGATATTTAACTGTGACAAAGCTGGCAAAGATGCACTGAATGCAACTATTTTTCCCCTCTAAAACAGCAGATTTAAAAAGGCTAACACATTTTTGGAGGCTGTGGTGAAGTTTACCACATAGTTAAACACTGATTTCATTCTACATCTCACCAAACTCCCTATCTTCTCTTACATTTTCCTAATTTCTGTCATTTATTTCAAAACCCTATACTGAACAGCTATTATTGAGGACCTATTTGCTCCTCCCATTTTCCCTTTAGCTCTGATTCCAGCCATTCCTTAGTCCCTTTGCCTCTGAGAAGTCCTTTAACAGCACTACTAACACAACATATTTGCTAGAGTTCCACTAATTATTTTTCTATGAATCTTTCAGCACAAAACAATTATAGCACATTTTCTGCATGGAAAAATGAGTTCTATTTTTCTCCTTTTCCTTATAAATTTACATTCTGGGCTCAACTGTGCCACGTATTCTTTATGGATAACGAGCAAGGCATCTTCACTAAGCTGTCACTGTACAAGTGAAATGTTTACAGTGTGTGCTTTAGAGATTCTGGCAGCTTAGATTCTAAGAATACTTTCTTATTCATGACAATAAGCACTGCCCTAAATTTCTCTTACACATGAACAGAAAAAGAGTGATTTGACAAATCCTTGAACTTCTCCTACCCCAAGTAATGCTGTTTTAAGAACTGTTACTCTAGATACATCATATTTTGATGAGATAAAAACTATGAGATGTGACTCTTAGCCACCTCAATGCCTTGCAGAACTTCTTGGGAAACTGCAGACATCTCAATTAAAGAAGAGATAAATATCTTCATTATGAAGCTTATCAAACAAATACCCACCCATCATTTCACTTTTAAATGGTTTCTTTCACACTATTTAGTGCAACATTTTGAGGATGCACTATTGCCATTGAAAAGAAACCTCAGGCATGAGTCTCCAGTCAGTTTTGAGCAGGAAACTTCACTAAATCATAAAAAAAAATTTCTTTAATTAACTTTCTGGAGTAATTCATAAGCAAAGTGAAATTAAGAGAATATATCCATGGTGAAGATTATTTTAAAATTTCACTTATGTGCACATGTCCAGACACAGGGTTACAGTGACATTCTTAAGCCTGCAGGCTTTATTGAACCAGGTCCTGGGAAATAAAAGTATCTTTTATCCTTCCTTCTTAGAAAACCTCATCCAGTTTGAACAGATCTCTGAAATGCAACCAAAAGAATCTCACACAAGATGATCTTTCCTTGAACTCATAATGTGTGATTCATGTAGATCCAGTTCGAAGGTCACTGCTGTCAGGTTTTGAACTTGTTCTATAAAAGAGATGAAAAAAGTGACAGATTCTTCTGCCCACAGAGGAGAAAAGTGCCTGCACATAGCCCTCTGCAAACCTTAACTTCATAAGCTTAGCTCTGCAATTAACCTCTGCACGCTGGAACCTCCTGGGATTGTTTTCTGCAATCAATCAACTTTCCAAGTGTAATTATTCACATCGTCCTTAATTAGATGAATTAGAACATTAGGATGCATTATCAATAGAAGTCAGTTACTGAATGAGGATGATTCCATCATTTCCAATGTCTTTTCAAGTTCTGATTTAGAAAGATCTGGATCAGTTTTCACAGGTGTCATGGATCCCTTCTTCATGTCATGAGATCATTGGATGAACTCACCAGTAAGAACTCCTGTGCTCCTGGAAACAAAATCTTGCAGCCCTAAAATCAGGCAGAAAGTTTCTTCCCTCCAGTTGCTGTTTCTAAATTAATTTTTTAAACATATTGAACACTCCTGTGCACTATAAGTATTCCTCTAAAAGGACTGTTGGGAGTTATCACATTTTGTAGAACACAGCAACTTGTGACACTGCTGGCAGGGTGACTTTTTGAGACTTCAAGACTTTTGTTGCTTCTATTTTCCAAAAAACTCTGTATCAGGAAAAAAGGTATTTTTCTTGCATAGCCCCCTGGTGCAGGGAGTGGAAGAGCAAACCCACACCTTCCCAGAGACATATCAAACCCCCAAATTAAGCAAAGTTCTTATCAGACAAGTAACAATCCCAACTGACCTGCAATTCACTACCATACTTTGTATTTTCTCCATCTTAATAATAAATTAAATTAACTTCCTGTTTTAAATTAATCTTAGGTGTCTGAATGAGTAATTCTGCATACACCAAGTCTGAATTCCAGTATTCTCTCCAGTACCACTGGTTTTCTTCTTTGGTATGGGGAATGCAAAAGTACTTTGAAAATAACAGCATCAGAGGACCAGAATAAAAAGAGAAGTTCTTCATTCTGGGACAACCTCTAAACTTTGGAAGGTTTAAGCAGCAAGAATAGAATAGTTTTTGTGTGAGCAGTAGAAAATGGTGGAGAGTATTTCTTTTTGTAAAGCTGTGTTCCTGTTGTGGAACATAATTCACAGTAATTGCAGCAACAGTCAGGAGACAAATTATTAGAATAGATTCTTGTACATGAGATCTTCAGCAGAACTGGTAAGGACCCTGACAGATATGACAAAACCCAAGCAAGCAGCTAGCAGGAGAGGCAGTAAATCCAAAAAAGGTTTTCCAAGGCAATCAGTGAATATCTTTAGTCTTTGGTTTGCAGATCCATTTTTTCTATCTGCAAATAATCAAGATATAAATATCTTGAGGCAAATGTGAAGAAACCAAGTAGAGCATTTTTCCACTCAAGCCTAAAACTGAAAGAAAAAAGTGTATGTTCCAATTCTAAGTTGAATTTGGGGTCCTGGGTTCAGAGTTACACCTATACAGCAGATTTAGCAGCTTTCTGCATTGTCTTTTCATTAGGATCCATAGATTTTACTCTTGAAATTTACCTTCTCTCTGAGACTCCAGACTTTCCCCTACCACCATACACTAAAAACGAGTGCTGCTGATGCACAGGAAAGGAACTACTTGATTTGGGGAGAAATTAGTTAGACAGAAGGTGTTTCAAACTATAATAAAAAATTAATTAGAAAAAGGAACCAGCCAAAGGACAAACATCTGTGATAGAGAGATATGAAGACATTAAAAAATCCCATGTATGACAGTTAATTTCATGTAAGGCCAGAATCCTGCTGGGCTGCATTTGGAGTACTCTGTAAACTCTTTGGTTAAAAAAAAAACCCAAAACAACTTACATTGATTTCAGGGTGAATGGTGCCAGCATCAACCACTACAAGACTGGAAAAACAAAGACACTGAAAATATCAAATTTCAACAAAACCACACAAACTGGGGATAGCAAGTAATAACAAAGGGAAACCACAGTGAAGAACACACAAAAAAGGTTTTTATGCTGTCAGGAGGCCAGAAGAAATACACACTGCCCCACACTTGGGTTTCCAAAGTACCAGAGATGGAGGAGAGAAAAGCCCAGCTGGCAGAACTCTGGCAAAACAAATTGCTCTTGGGAGCCAGAAGCCACTGAGGTGTTCATTTCTTCCTCCCATGCTAATTGAGAAGGATTGTAGTTTGTCAGCACTGAGATAATGTCCCATGGAGTTAGAGATGCACTGCAATACTGGCTAAAGAGGAGTGGCATTCATTCTGCTCCAGATCTGATATTCCAGGGGATGTTCCCACAGCTTCCCACTGGCCAAAGGGAACAATTCTACCATACCTAGAGATATTGCAGCAAAAAATCTCCTCAGGAGGCTGGAAAGTGCAGAGAAGTGAAATGGGAAAAAGGCAAAGGCCTGGAGCTGTGCAGTGCACTCAAACCTAGGAAATCTTTCTTGGGATTTACCTTGCCTTTCCCTCCCATTCAGCAGTGCTCTAAAGGAGACCAGTCAGTAACTACAAAATCCACTGGGGAGAAAAAGAGGGAGGAGGATTCCTACAGACCAAATTCTCCTCATATGCTCATCATTCTTTATCTTTATTTCCTTTAGCAACAAGACAAGACCCTCACCTATACACACCACGCTGGGAGCAAGCATGCTGCTGCACATAGTAACCAAGGTTGTCACTTCAGCTCCTGTGCTAACCCAATAATTTCCATCACAAAGATGATCAAATAATTCCTATTGCATATTTTGTTCCTTGGACATTGCAGAGAAAAGCAGCAACAAGGTGTAGAGAACCACTGCAATCCTCATAATCGAGTTAGATATTGAAACAAATCTCTCCAGGTTTTGTGATTAATCCTTCAGCTGAGCTGAAGTTTGTTTGTAAGCAGCCTCAGTTAATTATGCAAATCAATTATATGACTCTGCCTTGCCTTAAAATAAGTGTTATTATTAGCCCTAGAGAGATAATCACAGTTAAACTTCTCTCTCTGCAAATATTCTGAAACATTTGTGGAAAACTTGCAGGCAGCATGCTCACTGAATACCAGAAACTCATCTGCCAGAGTATTTGTGGAAAGCAAACACAAAGGAGGTGCAAATGAACTCTGATCAAATTTAATCAAAACTTCAAGCAAACATTAACGTTAGAAGATGGAGAGAAACATCTTTTCCATATTTGGCTCTAACTGCAGTTTCTCTACAGTCAAACCAAGAGAATGAAGCAAAAGAGGAAAAAAAAAAGGTGAGAGCAGGCTGGAGCAAAGTAACTGCTGGTAAAGAAAGAAAAAGATTCCAGTGGAGATGTAAATGGAATAATGATGTCATGTTCCTACAGTTCCAAACCTCCAAACAAACAAAACTAGAGTTATTGTAAAAGCTTAATAAGCACAACTAATTAATTAACAATAAATTATGTGAATAGGATTCAGCCAGAATTTAGGTACTAAACTGAGGACCTGAACAGCAGCTCTCAGAGCAGGGATTTGTTTTGAGCAGGAATGAAACAGGATTCTGGGTTTACCCAGGTAATGTGGTCTGGTTTCTGCTGATGTTTTCAGCAGCATGCAGCATTTTCCAGGGGTTTCATGGGATGTGTGAAGATATATGGAGCTTTGGGTTAAGGATCACTCTCATTTTAGTTGCATTTCCATTTGACAGATAAGTGGTTATTTGCTAACAGCATCACTAAAGATAGAATGAGTGCAGTTAAACATAAAGGAATAAAAAAACCAGAGGCTACAAGAGATTAAAAATGGTTTGTTTGGAGCTAGCAGAGAGAACATGAGGTAGAAAAGCCCCAGAGTATTTAATGGAGTGGCTACTTTACCTTGGAACACTTCCAGAATGATAAGCAACCCTATTTAAAGAGCATAGTTGGCTCCTGATGTCCAGCTTATGCAGATGATAAAAGAAGAATTAGGAAGAATAATGGTGAGAAATATTTCCAGAAGAGATGAACACCTCACCTGGAGAAGGAGAATACCTCACTAGGAATAAAGCACTTCTCTCCATGAAGAAATGACCAGTATCTTCATTATCACTCCTATGGGCTGGATTTTATTTTATCAATAATCAGTTTGATATAAACTTTACAAAGGTTGTTTAAATATTCTCCAGGACTAAGACATCTTTTACCAACCTGGGAACCTAGTCTTTCACTATCTTGGTTCAACCAGACTTTCAGTTACATTCCTAAAAATCCAGTGGCTATTTCCAAGGAACTTCAGATCTACAGAGGAGTCGAAGGCAAGAGCATCTTCCTTGTTTTCTCTGCAGAGGCTGAGCCTGTGAGGGATGTTGGTTAACCCAGGTACACCAACCCTCCCTAACACCCAGAGAGGCACTTGGACAGCAAGTCACTCAGCAGACTGAACCAACACATTGCTAGGTAGCTAAAATCAATGAAAAGACATCAGAGTAAGTGGATAGAATTAGTAGTGTCTTGACAGGATCTTGTGCTGGGCATTCCATGAGCTTCCAGCCAGTCTACAGGACTTTTTTTGTTAAGAACCCAGCACACTCTGTGGGGGGAAGGAAAGAGGCACGTGAGGTCCTTGATGCCCACAGGGAATTAGCTTTCCTCTGTAACAAACCAATACAGATCAATGAAATGAAAAATATGGGGAAAATCTTCTGGTGCTGCTGAATTTTCAGATTAAATTAACTCTTTCCGCAGTAAATTGCTGGATTTTACCCAATGTGACTTTCAAAAAACACACACTGAACTTTTGCAAACCATTTGAATGTTCTTTTAGCCAGCAGATAAAGCTGAAGAGGTCTTGAGAGCTCAGCATTAAGATGTAGTTAGACCTTCCTGATTAAAGAAGGAAAATCTCCAATAATTAGCTCTTCCCCTAAATGCTTTTTGGCTCTCATTACAAGCCAAGTGCTATGGTAATATACCTTGTGTTCCATGTCTCACAATTCCTGCTAATCAACTTCAAGTCAATTCTCAGCAAATAAACTCTCAATGCAGTTAATGGAAACCAAGGAACAGCACAATTTGTCTGAGAATGGGTCATTAGCACAAGTTCCTAATTACAAATACCTTAATGCATAATGTAAAGCACGGCATATAGAGGCTCTTAAGAATTAAAGCTGCAGGAAGATCAAAGACTTGATGTGTCCTTGAATTGTTTTGCCTGTACATTTGAATACACAGAAAGAAAAGCAACAAAGAGAAAAAGAGCAAACCTGGAAAATACAAAAATTCAGTCACTCAGCCTTTGAAAGGTCCAGTAATAATTTATGCAGTTTATGAGACTGCTGAGAGAGACTGATTTTGACTCAGGACACATCCTGAAAGCAATTTTAATTTGCCTCCTCCTCTGCCCTCTTGATAGGGAATGTTTCACACCTACCAGTTAATGAAGGATTATTACTTTCCTCTAAAGTAAGTTGCAAATACAACCAAGGTTAAAGCAAAGGACGTTCATCCTGAATTAGTTTGATGATGCCATCAAACCTGGCCAGGGGTGATTGATGACATATTGCTATTACTGCACCAAGCATTTATCAATACTACACCATTAATTATTTTCTGTATCAGTTCTCTTAGTGTCATGTAGTGGAATATTTTATTTAACTGGAAAGTGGAATTTATTTACTTAATAAATAAACTTATTACTTATTCCACTTATCTAAGTGGAATATATTTACTTAACTGGAAAAAGAGCACAGAGAAAGCAGTGGAAACATCAGGAGACAGTTTAAAAAAAAAATCAGAGGAAACAAATGACAGAATTCCAGGAGCTGGTATTATTTGCCAGGCAGTTCTGCTGTCCTGAATGACTTCATCATGGTTGGGTTTTTTGTTTGCTCTGAGATTTCAGAAATGATCTGCAAGGATGGGCACTGCAGCTCCTGCAGCCCCTACTGCAGGGCTCTTCTGCAAGCCCAAGCACTGGATTATTCCTTAACCATGGCCCGTGGAGCTGATCAGTTAAAATATTAATATGACAAAAAAGGACTGCTTCACCTATTGTCCTGAAAAATACATTGTATATATTTATTTTCCTGGAGAAATATTACTCAAAACTTTGAAAATTTCAGTGAGATTAATATCTTATGCTCTGGCTAATTCTAGACAATTCTTTTAGAATCTAGATTCTAGAGATTCTTTTAAAATTTTCTATATGCCCCTCTGGAATATTTGACTATAAAATGCATTATTATGAACACCATTAAAAGCAACCCTCTTCTAAATAAGGCTTTATCAAATGCCATTACAAAAACCTCTTTAAAAAGTCTGACTCCATACTGGGCCTGATAAATCTTCTGCAATGCCTGAAGATAAATTCTCCTAAAATATAGAGCTGTAAGATTCTGGTACCAGCTGAAAGGACCAGGTAATTTAATTCCAAAGAATTTTCATTCTATCCAGATTTTGTACCTTTTTAATGCTTTTTCTGAATGCATTTCTGACATTTTAGTCCCTCAGTCAGACAAGATTCACCCTCTCCCTCTTTTTCCCTGCCTGCCTTGCATTCTGTGTGACCATTTTGTGCTGCAGTTTCTGCAGAAAGCCAGTCTTGGTGCTATGGAGAGGAAAATACAATGCTCTTGTATCAAACCCAAAGAGGGTTGCAATAAGGAGGAGAATGCTTTTTATTTGCACTGCCAGGGAAAATTTCTTTCTCTGTAGAGAGCACTCGCTGTTCCTCAGTCCTCAATACTGTTTTATTCATAAGGAAAGAAAAAAAAACCCACAAAACCTCATCTCACTGAACTGCAGTTCAAACTATTATGCAAATAGTTTGCAGACTACTTGGAAAATGCCCTCTACAAGCTGTCAGAACAGGTATAACTTTCAGCTTCTTGACTTACTTAAAGCTTGCACAGAAACACAGAATTGCTTTGCTTGCCAGAGACCTTCAAGATCACCGAGTCCAACCATTAGTCCAGCACTGCCAAAGCCACCCCAACCCCTGGCCCTCAGCACCACATCTCATGGGGTTCCAGTCCCTCCAGAGATGGGGACTCCATCACTGCCCTGAGGAAAGAAAACCAAAAAGAAATTGTTCCTAATATCAGATCCTGGCCTCCTTTTCTCCAGACTCAGCAACCCCAGTTCCCCCCTCAGCTGCTCTCCTCTGTGCTCTAGACCCTTCAGCAGCTTTTTCACTCTTCTTCAGACACACTTCATTCCACATTTCTGCATTTTCTCTGCTATTTCCCATCAGAAACACCATAATAATAAAAAATTCAGTTTTCCTTAAAAAAAAATTGGGTTGCAGTTTTACAAGGTTTTTTAAAGTACTGGGTATGTTCAAGGAGAAGCAAGGAAGAAGACTGAGTAAGAGCCTGACTCCTCACATTTATTTCTGTTTCCTCCAGTCACTGGGTAATAGAAATCTGCAATAGATCAGCACAAATAAATTATTCTCTACCTTCAGAGGGAAGGAGCTGATGCCTTCAGATCCCTTTCAAGAACACATTTTCAGTTTACCTGCCATCAAGTCCATGGCCCTAATTTTCTTCTGGGTAACTTCAAATTGTTTCAGCTGCAATTTCTCCTGGTCCCACCAGCATTAATAAGATCTGTACACTTTTAATTACTTGTCTTGAAACAGATTGAAACCACGGCAAGAAAAGTAATTACAGTAAATTATTTATATGCAAAGCAAAAAAGAATTTCACCCATCACCATTCCCTTTTTCCAAACTTCTGTGTGAATGACTCTCCAGCTCCAGTTCCTCAGGGAGAGTTCCTGGCCTAAAAATTGACTTAAATAATGTACAATTTCAATAATGTCACCTGAAGAGCTGGTGGTTTCCATAAATGATCCTAAACTCTACAGTTCAGTCCCAAACATCCTGTAATTGAGCTCAGACTTTTTAACCCACAGGAGGAAGAAGCTCATCTTGTTTCTCAGCCAGCTAAGGAAGAAGTGAGGATTACAGGGTGGGTTTGATTTGTGAGCTCAGAGTGAGCACCAACCACTACTGGAATGTGGTTTGATTGCAATTAATTTTCTAATGCAAACAAATAGTGGCCTAACATCCAGGGACATGTTATTAAGTCACTGCTAATTAGATACAATAAATCAGTGATACAACCTTACTTATATATTACTAGAAGGAGATATGCTGCAAAAACTGATGTGCAATTCACAGTGTAAAAGAGACATGCTAACTTTCTGTGCACCATATAAAGACATAAACTTGATTTTTAGTGTCACTCTTGCTTTTGATAACACTAGGCAACTACACAGAGAGCTTTGCTTGCAGGTAATTCCAAACCAAAAAGCATTCCCATGATTATACCAAGAGGAGCAACTGCAAATGGCATTTTCCAATGAGCACGAATGGGCTGTGTTTGTAGAAATTATCACAAAATAGCATTTTTCTCTTTGAATCTCATCAGAGTATCACTATTCTTCATCACTCCTCCTAAAATATGAAGACACTTTAAACAAATAATAGCTAGATCTGTAAAATCATCAAGGATAACCTCAAGAAAATGATTTCCTTTTTTCACATCTTAGCACCTTAAACAAACCTTGAGTTGTCTGCTAGGTGATTCCACATGGACTATCATCTTTGCTGTCACTATTTTACCATTAAATTGTCTTGTTGTAAAGCACTGGAGATTTCAGAGATTTAATCCATTGTAAAAATCTCTGCAGTATGAAGTAATTTTCTGTCACTACTCTGGGTATTTCAGAATTTGCTGCAAAGAAGAGCCTGAGGATGATTTAATGTGTCCTCGACCCATCACAGCCATGGTTAAACAAAGTAAACACATCAGTCTCTAGCAGTTATAAAGAAGTGGAAGAACAGCATAAAACAGCCACAATAACACAGGGCTGGAAAATATTCTGAAGGGAAACAACTAAAAGTATCTAAAAATGTCTTTCTTCACATACTGCTGTATTCCATTCCTTAGGAAAAAAATATAAAAATCCCAAGGACCATTCAGATGAGAATTTATTAAACAAAAATCACTGCTTCCAAATCAGATCAAAAGTTACCACTACTGAGGTGGGGATGTAGGGATTCAGATCTGATTGCACACCAGCCACTGGTACTTCTACTGCATTTTTAAATAGAATAACCAGCCCTGAGAGCTCACAGAACAGACTGACTGCTAAAGAGGGAAAAACACAACCACTGCTAACTCGTTCATGATAATTTGGCCCCCGTGGGGGTAACAGTATCCACAAGCCCAGCTCTACAGCACTGATGCCATTCTCTTTTAAATCTGTTCAGAGAGATGCTATTTACCTTGCTGTCAAAACCCAATTCCTTCAGCAGACACTGGTTCCTGACCCCTGTACTGGGGACTTCATCCCCAGAGTCCAGCCTGAGGACTTGCTGTCAGTGAGATGTGTAAGCCCAGGACACAGATATTCATGGAGGTCACCTTCTGTCTTGCATCAAGAAGCTGTTTGTTTGCTGTGAGGCCAAGCTAAAGGACCTGTTTACACAGCTGCAAGGAGAAAGTGATGCAGGAGAAGCCATCCTCACACAGGACTGGGGGGCAGCTTGATAGACTGGATTGATGGCAAGGGCTTCCTTGTGCTTTTCACTGATCTGTGCTTGCACTGGGAGGAGGTGAAAGACTGGGATAACTGCAAGTGGTGAGTGCCTCCCATGTTATAAAACTCCTTGAAATACTATCTTATCTCACAACAAAGGAGATGCAACTGCAGACTCCAGAACACAGTTCCAATTCAGTCTTGCTAGGATACAGAACTGGAAATCCCAGCACAGAGGCTCAGGGTTGCTGTACAATATTTCAGTGGTCCTTCCAGGCTGATGAAGAAGGCACAGACAGTTTCTGAGCAAGGTGGTTTCCATGGGGCAGGCAGAGCAGGAATGGATCAGCTGAAGAAGAATCACTTTTTCATGAATTCTTAGTCTCAGGACTTGTGTAAGAGAGAGATTAATGAGAGAGAGATTCCCATTTGGCCAAACTGACAATTTACATTTGCACATCCTGGGTATTTATAGAACTGTAAAACATCTTCAGGTAGTGATGCATAATAAGCCTGTCATCTAGGAAACCTGAAAAGAAAAAAAAAACAAACAGAAAACCTACCAACCACCAAAAGAAAAAAACCAATCCTTTTGGATTTCTTTTCTTTTGGGAAGCCTCGGGGTTGTTTGGGGTTTTTTGCCTTTTTACCACAAACTTCTTTGGAGCTGGAAAGAGACATTCTGGGTAATAATGTGGAGTTCCATTTTTCTCTTGAATGTCACTGCTACCTTGAATGTAGAGATGAAGACAACTTTATTCCTACTCATGTAGTCCTTGCAAGCTATGCTTTAACTCTGGCTGTAGTGGTAATTCAGAAGAACTCTGCAGAAGCAGTAGACAAAACTGTCCTCAGAGTGCTACTATTGCATGCTTCGAATTGCCAAGCCTTAAGAAAGTCAGGATGAGCTGAAAAACAAGCTGTTGGCAACTACTTTCCTAAATTCTAGCCGTAGTTCTGTTGTAATTTTCTGACAGAGAGATGTCTGGCAAGCAGAACTGTGTTAGCTGTAAGACTGCTGCACTCAACCTCAGAACAGGAGCTCTTATTTTAGTATTGATGGAGCACTGGAATACTGGAAACCATGCCTGTTGCAGCATCACATTTATTTCAAGTTTAACTTACATCTTTTGTGCTCTATGCCCCAAGCAGTTGAAAATCAGAATTATAAACTAACAATATTCCACAACAAATTTTCCTGTTTCTCCTCTGGTTCCATTTCTCACCTACCTAAAACATCTGGGGGCAGGAGCTGCATGTTGCTTTGATCAGTGAGAGATAAGAGATGGCAGTACAGAACTCAGCTTTTCCTCTACTTAATCACAACTCTCCTATCACTCAAAAAAGCAACTGGAGATCCTTTTCAGTAAAGCTGTTGACTGGGATTCTCAGAGAAACACTGGATTTAGGCACATAAGCTTAACTGACTTTCAAGAAGAGATGAGCATCTGTTTCATTTAGGCTCTTCTGATAACACCAGCCTTACAAGCTGAGGTTTATAAATGCAGTGTCTAACTTGGGGGGTAGGAGCTAAAACTGGGAACATATATTAAAAAAAGAGTTAACACATTATTCCTGTAAAAAGATGTTACATTAAAGAATCCTCAATCTGAATTCTGTATGCTGTTATCTTTTATTGATTTGCTTCAGTATCTGAACTGCAAAGTAGAGACTTGGGATGTAATTGTGATTATATTTCATACAAACCTCTAACATAAGTTCCATACCAACATTTAAAACTTTTTCCCTCCTCTTTTTTACCTGATTTCTTGTTGGATCTTTTCTCTCATTGGCCCATTTTAGCTGCCTCCCTTTCTCCTAGTCCCAAGGTTTACAAGGTCATGACTGTGACTCCCATGGGGAATGAGACCCTGGCAGGAGGTACCACAGAGCCATTGATCCTGAGGAGCAGGGGGATATTCCATCTAAAGGAGCAAACTGGTTCCCATTAAGGTTAATGGGGGTTACATAGTCCCTGTGTATCATAACAAGTGCTTGTCCCCTTGTCTAATCCATTCCCCTCTTTTAGTTTTCATGGAGGAAAGAACATTTTCAGAATATTTCAGAGAAGGTAAAAAAAAAAAAAAAAAGGAATGCAATTTAGAAGGAAAATTCAGAGATGTTCCATGTTTCTTCACTAACTTTCCAAAGTGTTAAAGCAGCACATTTCATCACTTTCCACTTCATCTGCAAAAGTGTTCAAGTTAGTGAGAGCTCAGTGAGAGCCATTAAAAACCTGTCAAGGAAGTGCTGGTCATGGCAACAACATTTTTCAGAAGCCATCAATTTTCCCAAATATCCATCAGTGCTAAGGCACAAGAAGGGATTCCTCATTTAGGAGGTGTCAATTCCTATTATTAATGTCACAGTGAAAACACCTGCTAAGTGTGTGTGTGTCACACACAACGTCAGGCTCAGCCAAAGCAAGGAGAGGGTGAACACCTCACAGATCTGGGAACAACCAAGAGCTGGAGGCAGCTGTGCAGGCTTGCCTAAGGACAAACACCCCATTTTTATCCTAAAAGGGGCCTTGTAAAGGTAGATTTCAGAGAATGCAGCAAGTAACAACTTAAAAATATATTATGAACCTCATATTTTACATTAACCACTTGTAAAATTGGGCGTTTGGTTCTTGGCCATCAAGCTCCAGGTGTGTATGTACTGTACAGGTTCAAGTTCTGCTACAGGTGTGGGTTGTTGTCAAAAGTGCAGCTTAAGGACACCCCAAATGAGTTGGGTGGGCTCCTGCTAGCAGAGGTGCTACAGCTACAGAGTCCAGCTCAGCCAAGTTACCCACAGAATCCTCCCATGCCCACAGAAATCCCTGGCAAGGTCTTTCAAGCTCCCTGAACCTCAGGATGCAGCCCCCTGGCAGCCTCGTACTGGCACAGAGAAGAAACTTCTCCCACCCCTTGCTGCACTGCCTGCTCCTGGGTATACAGATAGACTGTAAAATTAAAAATTAAATTGCTGCCTGCCATGATATTTGGTCTGGGGAGAGAAAAGAGCTTAAAGCCCAACATTCCAAGTATTCCAGGTCCTTACACACAATCCTAAACACTGAGCGAGAGATTGCAACAAAATGCAGGTATCCTGCTTGCCACACACAATCCTCTGCCAAAAGGACCCCAGAATGTGATTCCATCCTCACATCTCAAGCAGAAAAGGGGGAGCAGTAAATATTTCTTTAGGCAGTCACAGAATGCCTGCAGGAACCATGGGGATGGCTGGAAATTTGGTTTTTTCTGACTCTGGTTTGCTACCATTAACTGAGAATGCAACACTGCTGGGAGGTGACTGTTTCCAAGTTTTTAAGCTGTAAAATCAACATTTCCAGCCTAAATGCTGATCTCAACTAAGTAGGATTTGTGACCTGCTGGCACTTGCTTTCAAGAGAGTCCTTGCTGTTGTACATAGCAGCATTTTCTGACTCCTGGTGAGAGGCTACTCAAAGAAACAGGAGCAAGAATCTTGTTTTTCAAGTCTAGCAGTGGGCAAGCTCAAGAATAGAAGCTGCTGCTTTGTCAAAAATAACATCCTGAGAGAGGCAAAAGCTCCTGGCCAGCCTGTGCTCTGATTCCCATTTGATCTGGACACATATTTCATTTTGGAGGATGATTTAAAGTTAGGTGCATTTCTTCATCCACTGACCAGTGCAAAGAACCCTGATTTATACCATGGGCACCAAGCAGAATATATAAATATAAATAATATATAAATATAAATAATATATAAATATATAAAGATAAATACTGCAAGTCTCCTATGGGAAGTTATTCCCTTGACTTCAAAATGCTTATTGAGTTAATGAGTTATATATGTTGCTATATCACGAGGAAAAAGTTCAGGGTTTTAGTGACTGAACTTCCCCTTGGAAAATATCTATGGAAATATCTATGGAAAATATCTATGGATATTTTTGCTATATACAATATTTGGATATATGGATATATCAGGGGAAGAAGGTGATGGCACTCTGTTACAGGTTAGAATAACTGATCACTGGTTTACAGAGGACAGTGCTTGCTGCTTCCAGACAACAGGGAGGAAACTTTCAGGAATCAAATGTTCAAGGAGGAATTCCTATAATTTCAGATGTTATAAACAAACCAGTTCACATGCCTTCCTATTCCTTTCAAACCTCAGTCTCTTGCAGATCTAACACATAATCTCTAAGAAAGCACTATCCCAGTGCTTCCTCTAGTACCACTGTTAGGTCTTTATAGAAGACCCTCCAGTAATAAAGAAAGCATTATTCTTATTTTCCTGCTTTCTTATTGATTGTGTGAGACCCAAACTCAATAAACACACACACAGGAATGGCAGAAAAATAGTGTGGTCTTAATGCAAGATCTTTGGTGTGTAACAAGCACTGGGTTTATTCATTTACTCTTTAACCTATTTGTGTTTCAGTTTTTCTCCTTCTCCTACTCACTTGTTTTTCACATTACTTCTTTAGGGAAGGGAGAGAATAGGACAAAAAACCAAAAAACAAAAAACTGAGGTGCTTTTAATCCTCTCTTTTTTTAGTGAAAAACTAGAGAATTGTATTATAAATTAACACTTTATTACAGAAACTGCTAAGGATAAAGACCATGAGCTCAAATACCTCGATAGCTCTACAAAGTTTCCAACTTTCAGACAGTTTCTTTCTATCTGTGTCAGACGATAAGCTCATAAGTTGTGGCATTTTCCCTGCACAGTGCTTACCATCATTTAGATGCTTGACAGTAATATAAATTAATGGTATTTTCCCACTTTCAAAGCTGTAAAATGCTGTCAAACTCACCAGAAGAATGTAGATGGCAGAGATCACAGCCAGCCTGTTTTAATGCCACAGCCAGCCAGATGTTGTGCCAGCACTACTCACACACTGCTTTTGCTGTTTCTCTTTTGTTTATAAATCTCTGCTGGTTTTGACCATTATATCAGTATTTCTTTCCTACTTAGCCTCTGAACCCAATTCCCAGAAAAAAAGGCAGAAATACAGAGCCAGTGTAGCAACCACTGCATCCCATGCACATATGGGTTCTATTGTGTGAGTCACTGCCCTAATGATAGCTAAGCATATTACTGCCTAGAAAATTAACTCACACACTGTGAATAATCACAGAAAAGAAATTTGTTTTGCTACAAGCTCGTTTTCCAGCTGTTTTAATGCAGACGTTTTTTTCTGAAACACAAATTGGAAAAAAAAAAAAAAAAAGAAAGAAAGAAAAAAAAAAGGAAAGAGACTTTGAAAATCTGCATAATTTGAAAGTGCTTAATGTAAATTAGATAGATCAGCCTAATTTTATTTCAGTACTTTTTAATTGCATTTATAATTAGTAAAATACATTAATGTGCTACACAGAAGGTCAGGAGTTCTGGTGAAAGGATCTAATTAAAATGCTCTGCTGCATTTATGTCACACATGTGCTCAGTAACCTTGAGGCCCTCCTGCAGCAGCAGCAAAGGACTGGTTTGTACTTCTATTATTTAAAACTTTTGCCTTCAACAGAAAAGGCATCACTGCCCCAGCAGCACATGTAATGGAAGTATTCTAATCTCTCACCCTATCTGCACAACATGCTAATTACAATGGTTGGGTCCATGTCATATTGTACTTTTTCATGACAGAATAACAAATAAAAGCAGGATGGTTCCCTTTATAATGAGAACTCTGGGATGCCCACCTGCTGGCCAGTCGTTCCCTCTTAGCAATCCTGGATCAACTCATGCAACATATAATTGACAGACAGACAAAGATCTAAAGTTAGTAGCAGCCAGAAATTCAAGCACATGTGGTGGCAGGAGTTCATCCTGACACCTGAAGCTATGAGCAGCATGGATTTAAAAAAAAAATAAAAATAAAAATAAAGCAGGAAAAGCTTCCAGCAATAATCAGTAAGCAATAATTAGCAATGCTAATTTTTCTACTTAGAACTCATATTGTGATTGTGTTACCTTTAAATTATACATGCTCAGGTGTTCAAATGCTCTCCTTTCATCACCCTCTGAGGTGGTAAAACATCATTACCATCCTTCTAGCACCGGAATGATTGCTCAGGAAGATGAGAGATCTCTGCCTCACTGAGTTTTACACATCCTCCTGTGACAGGCCTGAGCAAAGCCTGAGGGAAACAAAAAAGGGAGGACACACTTTAGTACTACACAGACACTGCTAATCTGGCTTTTTTTTTTTTTTTTTTTTTAATTTTTGGAATAATCACTGGAAATACCAATTCCTGAAGTCTGGGAAATATCAATTCCCTGTCTGCAACTGTAGGAAAGTTATCCCAGTCTGCAACAGGAAGGAAAACCACAAGAAGAATGATTGCTTCTCCCAGGGATGAAACACTGAAGCTTTTTAAGATTTGTTCCTTCATACCAGCCCTAAAGTTTGGTCAATGTGATCCCTGTTTATTGGCCTGAACACCACAGGAAAAAGAAGCAGCTATGAGTTACACAGTCTAAGTAGGCTACAGCTTATGTAAAAACAAACAACATATGGAAGCAAACCATTATTATTATTATTTATTATTATTACTATTATTATTATTATTTAGGCTAACCACTAGGGATCATTTTTGCATTTGCTATGCTTTTTATAATACCAGGGCCTTGGAATAATTTTGGTTTTGAATGTCTGTTATACCCAACAGTTTAAGGCTGTACAGAGTATATATAAACACAGATGGGAAACAGAATACTTAGGTATTTTTTGAGCTTGTTCTGTGGTGCTGACCAGTTGAAAAGCAGCCCTGAGCTCCTGTGGAAACATCTCTGCTACTTCTGCAACAGAACAGAAAGGATTCAGCTCACTTGCTGTTTGTCTTCACCTACTGGGACTGGAGGGATGGAAGGATGGAAACCTTCCCTGAAATGAGAGAAGGGCAAAAAGCAGGAGGGCTGGAGGCGTGCTGAGCCTGAGGGGACTGCCCCAGGAATAAAGCTGCCTGCCTGTGGGACTGAGCTGGCTCTGATGCCCAGCTGGTTGGACACAAACTTTGAAGAACTGGCAGGTCTGAATGCAGAGCATGTGGATTGGCAGCAGAGCGTGAAGGGAATGCAGCATTGTAAGAGCTGTGTTTGCAGAGCAGCAAGAAAGGAAGATAAGAAACCTTGGAAGCTGTGGACCAGGGAGAGAAGTGACATTCACTCACCCAAGTTTTGCTTTGCCACTCTAATGTGACTCCCTAATACAAAAGTATCAGAGCTGGCAGATAAGCACTGCTTTGCTTTGATAGTTCTGTCCTGAACTGCTGGCACTGCTGTCGAGCATCTCAGTCCCTGTTGGTGTCCAGCACCTGCCAGGGGACCAAACTCATTTGGATTCCACAAAGAAAGGAAGGAGTAGTGAATCCAGAGGGATCAAACCCAAAATAGGTCAGCTCCATGGCTTGCACTTGCAGAGGCACACAGAGCTCAGCACTAAGGCAGAGGTGGGAATGTCCCCAGGAGATCCTGGCAGCAGAGGCAGGAAAACCATCCACTCCATCACCCTCAGCTGCTCCTGGGCTCCATCCACAAGGGAACTGTGGCAGTGGTTACCTACAGTTGTGCCCATCAGTGCATAATACATAGAGAGTCTCAAACTCTTGCACTTTAACCAGTTCTTCACCACCCCTCACTCACCAGAGAATCAGAAATCCACCCAAAAGCAGCAGCACAGAGGACCAGAGGCTGGGAGGCAGCAGAAAGTTCATGCTGGGACTAATGGCTCCCTTCCCCTGGGCCAAACATTTTGGGTATGGATCACAAAACCATTCATACACACATGGGTTGAAGCTGGGGCTACTGAGCATTAAACTGATGGGCTGGAGATGAGATGCATTTGGACAGTAGGAACAGAAAACTCAGAGCTGTACAACTTATCTAGGTTGGGTCATCTCATCCAAAATGACAGGGCATTTTTTATTTTTTAAATATATGTTCATTTGGCCATGTGTAACAAAAAGCAGGAACTGTTCTGAGAATGTTATTAATCCTTATTCTTGTCCTTAGACCATAGAACAACAAACCATCAATGCCATTCCTAAAATTATTTATAAAGTATGGGATATAAATCCAGTATTGCACATATTTATGAATCACACGAGGGATCAGGCTCTCAAATACAGGTAATTTTGTTTCCCAGCATTCAGAATTATTCTATCATGCAAGCCAGTCCTATGCAGAATGAATTGTTGATCATGCTTACAATTCCAAGAGAGAAAAAAATAGTTTAATAACTGAATTTCAAATGTATTCTCTTCTTTGAAATGCTGCACAGTGCTCATCCCAACTGCACACATCTATGCAGCACAGCACACAGCTGGACTTGATGAGCTCAGAGGTCTTTTCCAATGCCAATGATCCTGGGAGTCTCTGATCTGTTCCTAAGGTCTATTTGCTAAGGTAACTTCTCTAAAAGGGAAAACAAACTTCAAGAAAGTATCATGTGCAGCTATAGACTCTATGGAGGTTTTCAGAAGTCACATACTAAATAAATAAATAAAAAGGAGAGGGGGGAATTTTCATTAGATTAAAAAAAAATATCATCATAAAACAGACAGAGATTATCAAGAAGCCTTAACTGTGCTAAAACCCATGGATAATGTGCTGGAGTTTTGCAAGTGTCTGTTTTCATGGTAATCTGACTCCAAAGGGCAGATACAGTTACTGAAAAACACAATTAAGCTTCTCAACTCTCACCAAGCTGATAACTTTTCAAAAATGCTCTATTATATAAATTGAGAAATAAAATTCACTCTCCCAGCAAAAGCAGGTAGAGATGAGCAAACAGTGACTGAAGAAAAAATCCTGGATAATGCAAACACAACCTTCCAAACCTTGGCTTTGCAGTCCATAACACACACACTGGGATTAATATGAAGAATAAAATCTGACACGTGTATAATATTCAAGTTTTTTTTTTTCCTAATGACTCATATTCATATGATTAGCAGTATTGTCTCCATTCAAATCTGGATGTCAATTCCTCATTACAAAGGCAGGCATCAGGTCAATGTTAGAGCTAATGAATATCTGCTGCTGCAAATGCTTATTGTATCTTAGCCTAATTCTAGTAAAATTTAAATGCTCTATTAATTTTCTTAATAAATTTAGATATGGCTCCTGACTGCAATCTGTCTTTGATTAGCTAACAAAAGCATGGGAAGACCTTGCCAAGATGATGGTTCAGAATATTCCCAGCAAATCGTCATCTAAAAGAAAAAGAATCTATTAATTTCTCATTACTGCAGGCTTGCAATTGGTGCAGACTTTAATTGGCAAAGGTTGGTGCAGATGTTTGGGCTGCCCAGGTCTTCTCAATCCTGTGTCCTCTGGACTTGTTATAAATAAATATTGTGATCAGTGCTGGAAAGTTTCCAGTGCCCATGTATTTTCTGGGCTTCACTGGGTCATTGGGGGGTATGCATAACTTTAAAGATTTTTTTTCATCTTTAGACCCAATAAAAATAATTGTTCCCCTCTGCCCAGCTGCCTGGTCTGTAGGTACAGTACCAGAGGGAGCACAGAGACTTCCACTGTGTTCAGCATCCTGCTGTCCTCACAAAAAGAAGGGGGACATTTTAAGAACAATGAGACCTGTTTTAGACATGGACCTCAAGGAAAATTGTATTTATGGAAAGGCTTCTTTTGGGCTGACTATGGATAAAGATCAAGTCAGTCCACTCAGGTGCAGAGGTATACAAGTCACCCACACTTGGATTTTTCTCCAGATGTATGAAGGAAAACACTGAACTTACAACTGGGCCAATGTAAATGGATTGCAAATACAGAGTACTCTGGGGGTTGTGCTACATCCAAGTGGCAATAGAGGAAAAAAAGGGGAGAGAAAAAAATGTCATCATAATTTAGAATCACCAGGGAAGGAAGTCTTCTTTGTGAGATCAGGATGAGTTTAGCTTGCTTAGGAAACAAAACCACTGAGAAGACATCCCTGAAAAATAATCACGTGCTGAGCAAAGCAGGGGAAAAGCCATGAGAAGTAAACAACTGTGTAAAAACAGCTAAACAGTCCAGGAATAAGTTCAGGATTCCTAATGAAAGTCTTCTGAGCAAGGCACTGACACAACCTTCCACAAGCAGCAAACAGGGGGGTTTCCTAAGCTTATAAATACACAACATTCTTCACTCTCTTTTCCTATCACTTTCTAGAGATAATAAAACACAAATCCAAGACAGTAGAAGCCAGACAGGTAAATTTACTAATTGTACAAGACAGTGGTGTTAACTTTTGATCCTAAATGTGCATCTAGTGAGAGGAAAGCCCAGTGGCACCTGTAAAGAGGCCACTGCAAATTTTTTACCTTTTCTTGTGAAGCACCAAGGTTCCTCTAAACGTGAGCACAATCAGAATGAAGTACTCCTGAGTTATACTGCAACTCTGAAAGCTCCCCTAAGTATTAATACAAATTATTCAAGTTTTATCTGTATTATTCATTGAGAAAAATCTGCACTAAAAAGGAAATTATGAGCTCACCCCAGATCCAAGCAACTGGAGGAAATGGCTGTTTGAAGACAGATAATATTAGCTTTCCTCAGCACAGTAGTACAAAAGTTCACAGGAAAATAAATACTTCTCAGCCTTAAATTATCTCTCAACCTTTTTCTTTTTTTTTTTTTTTTTTTTTTGGTTTGGGGGTTTTTTACATTTTAATTACAGTTGGCAACTCTGAGTTTCCTTCTGGTAGTTGTAATCAAAACTGACAAGTGATTAAATGCTGCAATCTATGGCACATTATTATTACAGCCCAGTACAGAAGACACTAAACCAACACCATCTTTTAATGTACAAACAATATTGCAGCTCTCTTTGCAGTGACTGCTACAGAACACCCAAACCAGGTCTCATTACCTTCCCACCTCTGGTATCCATCAGCTGTTCCCAGTCCATATGGATGTTTCTGTCCATTCTCAGGGATGGAAGCACTGGTGTGGGGGCTGAGCTGCCCACAGCACTGCAGAGCAGCAGAAACCCCATAGGTGACACCATTCCAGATTACTGACTGCCATCTGCTGGCACTTAAACTGGTAACTAAACCTCCCAGGTAATTTTAGGTTCCCTATCAAAATTCCTGTTCCATGTATATTCGTTTTCATTCCGTTTCATCCTGTATGGAGTTCAGACAAATTTGAATGTATACTCCTTTTTTTTTTTTTTTAACTCCATTCTGGTGCCTTCCCTGGTACAGAAACGTTAAGCCATTGTCTATTCAGACATACATCTCAACATCAAAATCATCTGAAACATCTTAGACACAGTCAGAGACTGCAGTTTGCCTGGCTGAACTAGATTGGTGCCTTCTGGAAGTGATTTGTACCCCATCCTCTTACAGAAACAACTGTTCTCCAGGGGGTCTGTGCAGAACTGGGATGTTTCGTGCCATTTTCAGAGGGGAGTTTGATGTATTTTGTAAAGCACAGAGCAGAGAAGGAGCTGGAGGAATAAAATGGAGAAAGGAAGAGTAGGAAACATGAGTCCTGTGGACAAATATTTAGGCAAAGTCATATTTACCTTATTCAGGAAACTGGTAGACAGGATCTTGGGTATTTCTGAAGGGCAAAGGAACTCAAAGCAGCTCTTTGAGGACAAAGCCCTTGAAGCCCATCCTGGTATCCAGGAAAAGGAAGGGATGTAGCCAGCCAGTGGCTTGGCTAAGCAGGGAAGTTGTGACTGATTTCCAACCAAACAGGAGGAGCAGTGGAGGTGGAAGTAAAACCAGGCTACTGAGGGGAAGACAGATGAGCTTGTTCCACAGGCATGCAGGGATGTGGCAGGGAAGCCAAAACCAGGAGCAGCTGATGTGGGTTTACAAAGATAAATCCTGCCTGAGCACAGGGATTGCCTTCTGAACTAAAATGACTAGGAGGCTGGGGTAGGAACTTCCCACAGCTGCTTCTAACTTGAATAATTCTATGATACTCTGACATTCCTTTTTTTTTAGAAGGCACATTACAGGGTAAACAACAGACAAAACCAAAAAAGAACCCCAAAAGAAAACAAAAAAAACACCAGGAAAACCCCAAAACAACACCCCAAAATATCAAACAACCCAAAAGACATCCTTACTGGTTTTAAATGGGAAAGCCAGGATTTTTCCTAAGCCCACAAGAAAGGATAAATCTGAATAACTTCCTAGCAGTAGCTGGAGAACACACTGGAGAATATCCTGCCAAGCATTTCTCAGGGTTATGCCAAGTTATCCTTCAGCCCCCCAGAATGATGAAAACATCTTGTTTGGTGCAAGTTTCACATAAGCTGATGCAAGATCAGTCTTTTCCACAATGTCTTACATCAAAATGGCAGGTAAACAGCTGGATTAGGGAAAAAAGCAAAATTTCTCAAGAGAAAAATCAGTTTACTTGAAAGATGCTCAGTGGCTCCTCTCCATCCAAGCCCAGCACTGAACAGGCACCTTTCCTAACAGCATGAGATTTGGTACAAATAGAATTCATTGTGTGTTTGTTGATTTCTTCAAAGTTTTCTCCATCATAGGAAATACTTGGCATCTTTCTCCTCTCCTTCCATACAGAGGACATCTACTAATGAGGTAAAAAAAAAAAAAAAGCACCTGAGACTTGAATTCCAGGAACTGCACTTCTACTGGGGCTGCTCCTTGGATGATGTTTGTTAACAGCAGTGGTAAATAAACAGTAATTTCAGTGGACTGAAACAAAATAACTTGAAAAGATGGCTCAAACATACTTTCAAAGAACTGCCCTGGGCTCAGGGGTGTGGGAACTCTCAGAATTTTTAAGCCAAGTTTGGCTGAAATTCTTCATCTCCTGAGTCTCACCATTTGCTGAAAAAACCCTTCACATGTAAGGAACTCACTTCACTCTACATGGATTTTGAGGCCATCCAAGACACAAAACACACAAGTTTTCTGTGTAATTACATGGCCTTAATAACCAATAAAAGGAATTAATGAATGGTTAGAAAGCTTAACTGGAAAGAAAAGAACCATTCTGCACTGCATATGGTGGAAATCAGAAAAGTTCCAAAAGCTGCTGAAATGCTTGGAAAACATAGCATTAAACACTGATATTGTTCAAAATATACAGGAATAGAAATCCAATTCTATACACTTCCTATTTGGGAAGATACATTTTAATAAGAAGACCTTAAGTTCAAAAGCCTCAGGAAAAAAAAAAATCTTAAGTCTTAAAAATCTCTGACGTTTGGGAAAAAAAAAATCAAACTGAGAACAAGATTAATACAAACCTTCAAAGTTTTTCCTCAGAAATACTTTCCTCAGATCTGGATTTCTGATTGAGGAAAAAAATTCAAAGCAAGCTTTAACTGTCAGTGAAACATCATGTCTTTCCTTTTTGATGCTGAAAAATGCAATGCTCTATACCTGGAATATTTCAGTGTAACAATATTCTAAATTCCCTGAACTCTACAGCACAAGAATTCCTCCTGTTCTTTCCCTTTCCCTCTGGAGTAACACAAGCTACCAGAACCATTTCACCAGAAAATCTTTCAGTAAAGCATTTGACACCGTCTCTCACAGCATCCTTGTAGATAAGTTGATCAAGTATGGGTTTGGTGATCAGGTAGTGAGGTGGATCAGGAACTGGTTGAAAGGAAGGAGTCAGAGAGTTGTAGTCAATGGGGCAGAATCTGGTTGGAGGTGTGTGACTAGTGGAGTCCCTCAGGGGTCGGTACTGGGACCGGTGTTGTTCAATATCTTCATCAACGACTTGGATGAGGGTATAGAATGTACCCTCAGCAAGTTTGCTGATGACACTAAGCTGGGAGGAGTGGCTGACACACCAGAAGGCTGTGCTGCCATTCAGAGAGACTTAGACAGGCTGGAGAGTTGGGCAGGGAGAAACATGATGAAATTCAACATGGGGAAGTGTAGAGTTTTGCATTTGGGGAAGAACAACACGATGTCCCAGTATAGGTTGGGGGCTGACCTGCTGGAGAGCAGTGTCGGTGAAAGAGACCTGGGGGTCCTGGTTGACAAGAAGATGACCATGAGCCAGCAATGTGCCCTTGTGGCCAAGAAGGCCAATGGCATCCTGGGGTGCATTAGAAAGGGTGTGGTTAGTAGGTCAAGAGAGGTTCTCCTCCCCCTCTATTCTGCATTGGTGAGGCCGCACCTGGAGTATTGTGTCCAGTTCTGGGCCCCTCAGTTCAAGAAGGACAGGGAAGTGCTTGAAAGAGTCCAGCGCAGAGCTACTAAGATGATTAAGGGAGTGGAACATCTCCCTTATGAGGAAAGGCTGAGGGAGCTGGGTCTCTTTAGTTTGGAGAAAAGGAGACTGAGGGGTGACCTCATCAATGTTTTCAAATATGTAAGGGGTGAGTGTCAGGGAGATGGAGTTAGGCTCTTCTCAGTGGTGACCAGTGATAGGACAAGGGGTAATGGGTGTAAATTGGAGCACAGGAGGTTCAAGTTGAATATCTGGAAAATTTTTTTTCCTGTAAGGGTGACAGAGCCCTGGAACAGGCTGCCCAGGGGGGTCGTGGAGTCTCCTTCACTGGAGACATTCAAAACCCGCCTGGACACGTTCCTATGTGATGTACTCTAGGTGGCCCTGCTCTGGCAGGGGGGGTTGGACTAGATGATCTTTCGAGGTCCCTTCTAACCCCTAGGATTGTATGATTCTATGATCTTGCAACACAGAAGAATCTGCACAAATCTGCCTCTAAATTTCTGCTTCTTGAAGACAACAGGACCACTCTACAACTATAATTATTTTTTAAATCATATTTTATCTTTGCAAGGCTGAAAATGACAGGATTTTCTTGTGCTAGCTGTTAGGAATTAAGATTTAAAGCGTGGCTTTTTAAAATCCTTTTTTAACAGATTATTTTAAAAAACATGTAGTTTTTGAAACCAAAAAGTCTTCTAATCCAATCACATCCTGTACCACAGCACCTCCAAAGAGAAGTCTGCTAAGCTGAAAAGAATTTGGTCCTCGTTACTCATAATTAGCAGCACTGTCTCCTTTCTCAGAGACCTTTTAGGGTTGCTTTTGATTATTTTTCCCCCTTTAGTCGGGTATCAGGATACTTAGAAGCATAATTAATTCATACTTGGGACTCTCAGGATTATGAAGTATTATAGGATGGCAGTGCTAAGACAAAATGCTCTAATTCACCAGCTGTCATGTATTTAATTAGAGATTTTGATGAATCTTTCCTACTTAGATGAGCCTTTATACTTTGTGTTCTATTAAAAAAAAAAAGAAAAAAAGAGAAAAAAAAAGAGAAAGAAGGAAAGAAAAAACAAAAGACTTCTTCTGTACAAGGACTCTAGAACTCTGATAAAATTTTATAGCATGGCAGATGTGTTTATCACAATAATGTCAGATCTGGAGTTCCTCAAAAAAACCCACTAAATAGCCTTCTTTAAGACCTCAATATTAGTCTCTGGTTTTATATTCTATATGGAGAATATTCAGCAAGAATTAAAGCCAGAAATGTGTTTAAATGAATCTGAGAGCTACAGAGTCTTTGTGTGCATGATCCAAGCTGCAGCATACAGAATAAAAAGTTGGAAAGATGAGGTTATAAAACTGATTCTTATTTATGCTCTTGTGAGGTAAACTTAAAAAAAAATCTAAACATGAAAATATTTATGCAATGCTAACTGCATTCCAGTGGCAGAGAGACACTTGATTTATTAACAAGCACTAATATTGAAAATACAAGTGGGCAGCCCATGCATTATACACTGATAAGAAATGATAAGAAATTCTCATGTAAAACTCTTTAAAGTGTATCTCAGCTTTTATAGAGTATGTGATATTGTAGCAAAAATATCCTGCTATAATTTCACCTTGAATAGCCACAGCAAGCATGTTAATGAACTGATTCAATGAGTCACCTCTGTAAAAATCCCCCATTTTATTCAGGTTTGGGAAGCTTGGCTGTTCTAAGAAAATAAAAGCAAATTTCTTGGTAACAATTTAAGTTGGGTGGCCTAAGAAGAAATCAGAAAAAGTGATGGAAGGAAATTCAAGAGGGTAAAATGAAGATAGGGGTAGTTCATAAAGAGAGTTAAATACTGTGCTCATTTTTGTTTTCCTCTATTAAATAACCCAGCCCCTCTGAGATGGTTCTTGATGGAGATGGATCTCATATTCTTATCTTAGGCTAGGAATTACTTAGTATTAAGTATTAATTAATTAGTATTATCCATCTCTGCTCCCATTAAAGTCAAGGAATGATTCAATATTTAAAAGGAGAACAAAATTCAAACCTGGGGATTTTTCTTGTTCAGGAACTGTGAGGATAAAAACCAAACAACAGAAGGGTCTAAGACTTGTTCCTCAGAGCATCCCCCTGCAGCACCAGTGCACTCACTACTGTGGTGCTCCAGATGTGAACAGGTACCATTTCTTCTGGTTACTGCCTAAAATAAGATGTCTTCTGGGAGTGGGTAGAAGGAGCTTAAAGGAGATCTTAAGTTTATGATCACTGTAAAACAAACTCCTTGGAAAAATTATTCACTCAGTTACCCAAGACAAGACTGGCAGCACACTCCAGGCTGGGTAGAAATCAGATTTCTAGTTCTGCAAGCAATGTGAGGGTTTGGGTTGGGGGCATTCTATCACCCCACAAAACTGTTCTTACTCCTTTTTTTTTTCCTCTTGCTCTCCCCTCTCCCTGTAGATGCTCAGTGGGAGAGAGGCTGGAATAGTCCCCTTGTAGAAGAGCTGAGGTGACAGCTTTGCAGGTACCTACACAACAGTCTCAGAGACAAACTTGGGGACTTTCCAGCACCTGGGTGCCCAGGGCTGTTTGTCATACAGGCCACAAGCAGCCCCTAGAGCCAGCCAAAAAACTCCACATTCTGCACATTTCAGAAGGCAGTGGCTCACTGAGCAATCCAAACCCACCAGCTGGGGAGGGGAAGAGGTGTTTGGCTATGGAGAAACCTTTGGAAACCTTTACAAGACCCTAAGGATCCTAAAATCTTTATTTCAATGGGTTGATGCATGAGGGGGGTGGGACTGGACAAAGCAAGGGAGATGATAAAGCAGCAAACTATTTGCCTGTCTGGTTTTTCTCCATTATTTTAGTGGAAATAACCTTCTCAGCTCTTACATCAAATTAATAGCACGACTAATCATCATCATTGTACCTCCTGGCTGATGACCTCCAAGGCAGAGCAGAACTCAGACTATGCTATTAAAAAAGAACACTTTCCTGTAAGCCATTTGGGAGCATTCTGCCCAAAACCTCTCTGTGCAAGAGCAAGGAAGGGCACCCCTGGCTGAAACAGCCACTGGGGCAGAAAATGCAGGAAATGAATTCATTCCACACTTGGGCTACTGCTGGAATCAGAATCTGGTTGGGTCCAAACTACTTTGAGACCAGGGAGAGAGGTGATGGCCAAGGAGAGGAGTTGAGCCTTCATCACTGAAGGGATGCTTTGCACTACAGCCCAGAGTCCTACCACAACTCTGACCTCCTGAGACAGAAATCCCTCTCCCAGCCTTTACTTCAGGGCTACCCCAGGCTTGATTCTAGACTTAGAATAATTTCTTGTATTTAGGTAGATGCAGAAGGACTTTCAAATCTGCTTTTGGTCTACTACATTTTACACAATGCAATGGGTCCATTAATTAACTTTTTAAAATTTTAATTAGCACAGTTCTTAGAACTTGCCACTGAAAGATGAAGCCATGGGCCACGTGGGCCATTCCCCACTCATGTCCCAAATACTTATAGTAACAGAAAACTTATGCTTTCACTCATGGCAAGATTTTTCTTATTGGTCTATTTTATTTTCTAAATTACATTGAGTCTCTAAAGCATAAAATCCACCTAAAATTAAGAACCATGTACCTTGCAATAACTCATTAGACCATCTCCTACAAGTCACACAATTTACTGCTTTAGATTATGGTAGAAAGATGCATCACTGGGCTTTTACTGCCATGCCTCAGAAAAAAGCTTCTAAGTACAAAGTTAGCACAATTCTTGTTATTAAGGAGAACTCTCTTTCAACCACTCTTGCCTTGGGTCTCCAATTCCATTTGTTGTGTTCTAGAATCAATATGGAAATGTAAAACATAACAGGAGTATTTTCTGCAGTGGGGCTTCCTCTGAAACCTCTCTCCTCCCGCTCCAGAAGAACTTTCCTTTTCTTGATCTATTCTTACTGTATCTCAAAATGTTGCTAGAGAAAAAGCAGATTTGCTACAGATCTCTCTATCTCTCTCTATCTATTCCATAAGCCCAGGATTTTGCATCAAGTTTAAAACAATGAAATGGTTGGAAGCTGAAAATTGCTCTTCAGTAGATGCAATGCATCTATAAAGAAGCACTCAGCTGGTGCCTAAGACACTTTCACTTGCAATTCAAACTGTTTTCTGCCAACTGCAAATAACAAAGAGCTTTATAAACATACAAAGAGATGTCCAGATTGTAGCTGAAACACACAGAAATATGTAACTCAGACACTGAATATTACAGATTGCTCCATCTCAAGGATTAGCACCTGAATTCATCTGCTTTATGAACACTTAAACTGCCCTTTTGTTCCCATGGATCTGACAGGTGACACAGTCAAACTGTAGCCAGGTCATGAATTTCCCTCTTGAGTTGGAGAATCAGAGAATTGGGCTTCAGAAGGATTTGTTACAGACAGGAAAATGTTACCCAGCAATAGTAAATTCCATGAGTTTCCATGGATATTCTTGTACCAACTAACAGACATTATTAGTGCTGCAGGTTTTCCTGCAGTAATACCCCATGCAATGTGCTTTCCTAGACCCCTCTATCACTTAATTTATTTACATATTGCCCTAAAATACTTCTTCTCATATGAGTCACTTCCCTTTCTCTTCCATCACCTGCTCCTATCCCTCTCCCTGGTTTGCAAAACCAGCAGTGCTGGGACAGGCTACTTTATTATACTTTTAAAATGACCAAATGTGTACTTTGCTTCCACAACACAGTTGGAAGTTTGAATCCCCAAAGTAGCAGATGTCTCAGAAATTCTTCCATAAATCTGATATTAAAAAATGCTCTTTGTCAGTACATATATATATATATACTTTGTCAGTATATTTGAAGACTCATCTCACTGACAAACAAACCTTTGGAAGGAAATTGTGGCCTCCTGTTAGTTCTTACCTACCAGTAAGTGTCATCAGAAATTACAATTAATGTTTGAGTTTAATTTTAATGAGCACTTCCATGGGACATGAGATTTATGCCTATTAAGTGCAAAAAGTAGCACAACATTTTGCAATTTCATCATCCATGTGGGCTGCAGGCACCCCTTTAAAATGCAGAAGTTGTGCACTCCAGCATCTGCACAGGATAAACACATCAGAGCTCAGCATTCCCTTGAATTGAGGTCATGGCCCTGGGAAGAAGCTGAGGGACAGAACTGCTAATGAACTTGTTTTTTAATGGTACCTTACAGCAAGAAGGACCCAACATGCCCACTCTGCATCCCCCATTTCTTTATAAATAAACATGCAAGAAGATTTAAGAACAAGATGTGATCCTTAGTAGATCCAGATTTTTTTTAAGGGAATATATTCCACCACATGGCTGTGCTTGAACAAGGATGCTGCTGGGAAATACCCTGGCTCTCTTGGAAGGCAAATGCTCTGCTCTTCTGCTGAATAAACATAGGCAAAAATTGCCTCTTTATAATTCTTTCAGATTTTATTGAAGAACACTTTTGACTGATTAACATTTTTCTCTGAAGTGTAATAAACAAAGCCTTATGGAGGAAAACTTTCTGCTTTGCTATCCCCAAACTAATAATAATCTGTGAGAATCCTTGTTTGCCTCTTGATGTGTTTGTAGCATAACAGATGATCTGAGGCTTCAGGAAAAAGAAAAAAAAGAAAAAAGAAAGAAAAAGAAAAAAAGGAATATTTCTTTGAAGAAACAGATGAGATGGGTTATATGCACGATGACAAAAATATTTTAAAAATTCACATAATTAATTTTGCAGTTTGAAAAAAACCTCAGCTCTGTGAGTAATAATTAGTTTCTGTATAAATCATACTCAGAAATATTGATGATGAAACTTCCCTTCGAAATCAAGCAGACAAAATGCCTTTAACCTAATGAAATCGCCCAGCAAATTATTTCCAAGAACATTCCAATGTCAAGGTAACTCACTTAATTATCCATTATCATAGAAATGTAGACATCATGTTAATTAAAATGAAGGGGCAAAGCCATTTCCAGTTTTTATTGAGCTCCAGTGGCCTCTGGAGCAGCTATTAGCCTTGCTGCCAGGGTTAGGTGGAGGACAGAGTTTGCCCTGGCAGGCAGAGCATTGCCAGCTGATTCCAGGAGCTCAGGACCTGCAAAGTCATAACGAGAGGCGATTGAAAAACTATCTGTGAGCCATTTGTATCGACAGCTCCCTGGGAGCTTTTGTACCAGGATCATTATTCCTGCGGTGGGCTTTGCAGCTGCAGAGCACTGCTCACCTCAAACAAAAATGAGAAGAATTCTCCAGGCTTGCAGCTGGGAATACAAATCTACCTGCAGGAGGTGAGGAGTCTGAGAGGCTGCAAAGAAAAACTTCCAGCAAAACACTTAGCAAGAACTTGGTCAGATTAATTACATCATGTAATGATTACATTACATTAATTACTTGCACGTGCAGGTATTTTTTTTCTAGGAGTGGATATGTTGTCTAGGAGGAGATATTTTTTTCTAGCAGTTATCCTGTGCTGGAGGAAATTTTACCTTCAAGGGTGAAGGGAGGAAAAGGTAAAGGTGAAGAAAGGTGAGGAAAAGGGTGAAGGTGAGGAAAGGGTGAAGGTGAGGAAAAGCCCTATGTTCATTAGAACATGCAACAGAGAATTCTGGTTAAACACAGCTGCTTGGAGTAAAGCACCTGAAGAAACCAAGTGGCAGCTTCTTTATTACCTTTTGCCTTTATTACTTTTTGTCTTTTGTTTATTACCTGACTGTATTCAATCACAGTTCCAGCAGAAATAGTCTCTGCATTAGTCTAATGCTGCTGCTATAGATCAGCAACCATCTATTGCAAATTAGCTGCAGGCTCAGGGAACACCAAATGCTGCTCTTCCCTGCACCAGTGTGGGAAGCAACAAAACAACATTATTACTTGGACTGAAGTTTATTTTTCAACGTGTAATTTTACTTAAAAATGTGCTGAACTTATTTCAAAGAGCATCTACGTTTGGGACACAAATGCCTGTATAATTCTGCTTTACATTCCCTTTTTTGTGCCATTCAAAGGTGTTTGTAAAGCTGCAAATAAGATGAATTGTGGGGGTTTTGTTGTCAAAAATTTGCTTAAGTGGTTTAAATGATGGAGGTAAAAGCACTCAGCCTTGTGCTAAATGAATGGGTTGCAAAGAACCAAACCATATTTTTGGTTTTCTGCCACTTTTAGTTCCATATCATTTTATTCCTGAACCACAGCTATTAGTCCAGAATCAATTCAGATTGCTGCTGTTACTATTTGGATTTCTAGTGATTTTCCAGGTACACTCTGTATAATGAATTGCCCCTGTGCTCAGCCCTGGTGAGGCCACAGCTTGAGTCCTGTGTCCAGTTCTGGGCCCCTCAGCTCAGGAAGGAGATTGAGGTGCTGGAGCAGGTCCAGAGAAGAGCAAGGAGGCTGTGAAAGGATCCAGCAGAATTCCTGTGAGGAAGGGCTGAGGGAGCTGGGGGTGTTGAGGCTGGAGAAGAGGAGGCTCAGGGGAGACCTCATCACTCTCTACAACTCCCTGAAAGGAAGTTGGAGCCAGGGGGGGGTTGGGCTCTTTTCCCAGGCAACTCTCAGCAAGACAAGAGGGCACAAAGGGTCTCAAGTTGTGCCAGGGGAGGTTTAGGTTGGAGATGAGAAAGAATTTCTTTCTGGAGAGGGTGATCAGGCATTGGAATGGGCTGCCCAGGGAAGGAGTGGATTCTCTGTGTCTGGAGATACTTAAAAAGAGCCTGGATGTGGCACTGAGTGCCATGGGCTGGGAACTGCAGTGGGAGTGGATCAAGGGTTGGACTTGATGAGCTCTGAGGTCCCTTCCAACCCAGCCCATCCTATGATTCTATGAAACACTGATGTAGCCACCAGGCTCTGGTCTTGCTGAAACTCCAGTCAATGCCCACCCTACTACACTAAAGTAGCATATTGGAACTTTGAAGGTATAAATGTTTCATTTTAGTTTTTACTCCAACAATTAACATTTCAAATATATCAAAGAATAACACAGGTGTTATATTCCATATTATTTTTACAGAAATTACGTCCAAAAGGGTTTAGAGATTTACAAATTTTGTTCATAAACCATTCTTCCATGTTTTCACTATCACAATATTAAAAACCTGCTCACCTTCTGAGCATTAAGATCACTTGGAACAGCACTGAGGATGTTCACAAGTGCTTCATGAAATTTAAAACATAGACTTCCTTCAGTCCTTCCAATGGTGAATTATAATTGCTTTAATAATTCATAATGACAAAAATTAATCTAAGGTAATAACCTGCTTTCATATTACCTACCACATATTGCACTTCAAAAGTAATCAGGGACAGATTAATTAACTGGATATTTTTTTTCTGACAACAAAAAAAAGAAAGCCCCAGTTGCTGACAACAGAAAAGTTTCACTTAAGTTTACTGATACTTCCAGCTTGTTTGAGTAATCCTGTTCCACAGCCCTAATAAATATGAAACACTCCAAGGAATTCAGCATATCACTGTGATTTTCTAAATGCCTAAACCTCTTAATTTTCAATCCAAAATCACTCTTCACTAATAGCTTACAATAGCTCTAAAAAAATAAAAATAAAACCCCAGCACGATTAGCTATCTGCTTAGGCCAGAATGTGCTTATGTTTGGTTTGAGTTTTCCCCCAGTTTGGTAGTTAACAAATTGCCTGGATTTAATTTAGAATTCTGGTAAAACAGCAGAGTACCAGGGGGGAATAATTTGGTAGCAGAGCAGGAACTACAGTGTTAAAAAAAACCACAAAAACCCAAACTTGGACATGAAACAGTCTTCTAAGGATTTGGATCCTATTGGATCCTGTGGCTACTACATATAATTAGTGGCTACAACATATAATTCTGGAATGAACAACCATTACAGAAACATAGATAGTGATTCAAAAGTACAAAATTTAATCTGGAAGCACCCACACACACACAGTTTCAGCACGTGAACCACCTTGCAAAGTGCAGGAAAACAAATCAACCTAGCCGGAAAACAAAACCAGATTTAATGCTAAGTAGAATCCTCTCAACTGGTTGAACACCTCTACAGGACCTTTTCTAAGCTAACCTCATGGAGATGTCCTCTCCAGAACTCCTCTGGGGCTGGTTAAGGAAGAGCCTGAGGACCACTGGCTGCTTTCCAAGGAAACCCCAAATCCCAGCTTTGCTTCCAGGTGGCTGCCCTGCTCTCTCCATGGATGTGCAGGAACCTCTGGTTTGGGGAATGATGGTGAAACAGGGTGTTCCCCTGCCCTGTATGGGATCTGTGCTGCATTTTATCTCTAATAATCACATTAATTGCATCTGGAGGATTCTTACAGCAACGTGTATAGGTCCTTTGTTTGTAGAGTTTCTGTTTCCATAGTTACCCACATGGTCCATATTTCCAAACACTAAAAAAATGAGGAAAAGGAACCACCTTGGTGCAACACGAGGCACTAGCACCTCTAACAGCCTTCCCTCTCCTTTCACCCCTGCCCCAAACTTTATAAAGCTCTGGGATTTTTTGCTCTCAAGGAAAGCAAACATCTCTTTTACTGAAAATGCCCAATTATTGGAGAAATTCCTTGTCTCCCTCCCAAGTAACTTTACAACTCCTGCACACATCTCACAATAAGGTGCAGCAGTTACTATAGCAACCTTATCCTAGAAATAAATAACACGAGCTTCTGAGTCCCTTCAACAAATAAAACAAACAAACCAAGAACTGAGCATGCCCTGGATTAATGGCATTACTTATTCAGAAGCCTTCAAATATTGATATTTATATGCAAAACCAGGAGCCAGTTTGGCTGCAGCATTCTGCCTTCTCCAAATAATCAGGGCTCTAAAGAATAAAAAAAGACACTCAAGTTGCACTTGTGCTGTGATCTCACTTGTCAGGACACGACTGACAGTGCTAAATTGATAAAAAATTAAACTCTGGGGGCACCTACAGCATTTAGCAGCCCTGAGCATCCTCACCTGGGACCAACACCCAGGGGCCAGGAGCTCCCATTAAGTTCAGGCCCTTGTCCTGCCTCTTGCCTACTTGCAGGCAGCCCAACAAGAATTTGCCAAATGCTTTTTTGCACTTCTGATTTCAACCAAAATTCTAAAAAAAAAAATAAAAAACCCATGGGGAAATTCTGCTTTCAACTCACTTGCAGATTTTTGGTTCTGTTGCTTTGTTGCTGTCCCGATTTGGAATGAAAAGTGATCAAAACATCAGATCCACCCTCAGATTTCCTGCTGAGCTGCTAAATACAGCTTCAGAATACAGAAGAAGAAAGCTCTTGAAGGGATGTAATATTGGTTTGTGAAGGAAGAGTCTGACCAAAATTACCACAAAGTGATAAAAAAGACTAATTTTGGAGTGCTGCAGAGTTTCAGCTCTTTTTAAAGATCCCCAAAGTCTGGAATTTCAGGCTGATGCTCTACTGAAAGAGGCAAAAATGCTGATTCTTGGAATTCTAGAGCAAACCCACCAACACCAGTGTCCTTCAGTGTCCTTTTCCAGCCTTTGCTCCCCTAGCTGGGAACATATTACAGCTACGTCCTGGAGCTGAGAGGAACAGAAGTTGCCAATGAAAAAAAACCAAACAGCTACAAAAGAAAATAGCATATACAAATTGTTAAGCAAATTAAATGACCACATTACCTTCCATGTCTCATTTCAAAAGCCACACAGAAGGTAAATAAGGAAGAAACCCCCAGGAAAAGTGGAACGTAACTTTGATATTGCTGCAGATCAGACACACTGCTGTGTTGTATCAGGAATTATAGATGTGTTCCTAGCTAATAGCTAGTTCCTACTTTATATGCAAGTGCTCTGGGCTTCCTTTTGAAATAAACAAAGCTCATATCCTCTGTAACATCCTCTGCTAATACAATCATCTATTCAACAATTCTTTGCAAGCTGAACATGAGCCAGCAGTGTGCCCAGGTAGCCAAGAAGGCCAATGGCATCCTGGGCTGGCTCAGGAACAGCGTGGCCAGCAGGTCCAGGGAAGGGATTCTGCCCCTGTGCTCAGCCCTGGGGAGGCCACAGCTTGAGTCCTGTGTCCAGTTCTGGGCCCCTCAGCTCAGGAAGGAGATTGAGGTGCTGGAGCAGGTCCAGAGAAGAGCAAGGAGGCTGTGAAGGGATCCAGCACAAGTCCTGTGAGGAAGGGCTGAGGGAGCTGGGGGTGTTGAGGCTGGAGAAGAGGAGGCTCAGGGGAGACCTCATCACTCTCTCCAACTCCCTGAAAGGAGGTTGGAGCCAGGGGGGGGTTGGGCTCTTTTCCCAGGCAACTCTCAGCAAGACAAGAGGGCAGGGTCTCAAGTTGTGCCAGGGGAGGTTTAGGTTGGAGATGAGAAAGAATTTCTTTCTGGAGAGGGTGATCAGACATTGGAATGGGCTGCCCAGGGAAGTAGTGGATTCTCCGTGTCTGGAGATATTTCCAAAGAGCCTGGATGTGGCACTGAGTGCCATGGGCTGGGAACTGCAGCAGGAGTGGATCAAGGGTTGGACTTGATGATCTCTGAGGTCCCTTCCAACCCAGCCAGTTCTATGATTCTATGATTTTCAACATCTTTTTTTTTTTTTCACTTAAATTTGCAGAAACTTCCATAAACCATTAAGCCTCATAACTTTTGTGCTTCAAAATGTTCCACTAATTGTGTGCTAAATGTACAGCACAGCATAAAATTTCTGTGCTGTTACATTGGGATGTTCTTCAATGCCACGGTAGGGTTTTCCTCTAGACTACAAATAGCAGAAATCTTCTATTTATTGGGTAAAAATTTAATTCCTAGTGCAAGCGCTGACAGCAATCATGGTTCTGTTCATTATGTAGAATAACTAAAAACAATTATGATTTATTTCTTATTAGTTGTGATAACGAAGAGTTTGGTACTAATGAAATGTGAAAACAGAAATGTGTCATTGCAATTAGAATGTAGAAAGCAATTTCCATTTGTTTATATAAGCATGATTCCCAACTGCCCTTTTCAGCTAATCCTTGAATCCAACCATAAATCTTCTTTTTTTTTTTTTTTTTTTTTTGAGATTCCTTTGAGTGTTTGCTGTAGCAATGTTCATTTGAATTCTAAGCTCCACTTACTGCTCCCAAAACACCAGTGCATTTTCCATGAAGACCTCTTCAGATAAAACAATTCTCCTGAGATGCAGCATTATGCTTCCAGAAGCATTCAGTCAGCAGGAAAAACAACAACTGACTTCAGTCTCTACCCAGCAGAAAGCAACCTTGGCAAAACCTACCCTGGCCATCTCTGGGGACTCGTTTCACTGACAGCTGCAGGGGTTTTTTTTCCCTTTCCTTAGGAGATTCCCATCCCACATGGCCCAGGAGCCATGGCAGGGCACTGCTCCAAGGACACTGCCAGGGGCTGAGCAGGGAATCAGACAAAAAAAAGTCATTGCAAAGTACAGGAACTGAGGGATCTCCAACTTTTTGGGAAGGATGGAGGCACAGAAAAGAGGGTTGAGAGAAGGGGGGAATAATCCCCTCCTGGAATGCCAGACTGCTGACTGCAAAGGAATGGCAAAGGAGCCACTTCCCCATGACACCCACTGCTAACACACAGAGAAAGGGAATTTTGGTGACATTTACCATGTGTGTTCCAGCCAGAGACAAAAAAGGTTCCTCTAAAAGGGAGCAACTGGAGCTGGTGGAAGGTGTGAAGGAGTGTGAATGCTCCTTCCCTCATAAACCAATCAGACAATGAGGTCTTGGGATGATGTAAGAGAAAGAAATGAAAAAACTCTAATGCTGGAAGCCAAGAGATTGAAGATTGCTGATCCAGAGGCAGTTTTGACCAGAGACAGGGACAGTGCCACACAGCAATCACTTCCTACTGCAGTGCTGCTTTACTTTGCCTCCTGGATTCTTTGCCCTTTAAAAACAGCAATTCTGGCATAATTACCCTTTTCTAGTCTGAAAGCCTCCTGCTCTTTAAGAAACATCTGGAGGCAGATGTGCAGTGGGACTTCCCATCTGGGTGCCGCATGCTGAACTCCAAAGCCCCAGGGATGGGGCTGGGCAGAGTTATGCTAAAGGCAAAGCAAATGCAACCCAGACCACACATTTCTAACATTACATTCCCCACTGCCTTTCCTTAAAGCCAGATCTACGCTTTCTTCCACTTTTAAAGGCTTTTAGACCCCAAAACACCAGGCTAATATCTGCAAAGTCAGCCTCAATTTCATGAAAATGGTCCAAGTCTTTATGCAGTGGTAATCACTGAAAAATCCCTTTATTGTTCAAACTGTTCCCATGAAGAGGAACAGTAAATTCACAAATAAGAGGCATGACAAACATTCTTGAGACATGGATTTTTCTATCTGAAACGAAACAGTTTCAAACAGCTCAAACAAGGTGATGACACCAATAAATTAACAAGGCCTCTCCTCATGAATAGGCTCAATTTGACATATCATAAATACTGATTAGATATTATATATGCAATAAGGAAATAAACGACAGGTTTATCCATTCTAATATTGTGAATTATGTTCAACCTGTTTCCAAGTCATGGGGTATAAAAACCAGAAAAGCATTGCTAAACAAACCACTTATCATGGTTACAGCAGAAAGCAAGAGAGCTCATTGGTGTCTCTACAGTATCTCTTGGAAGATTCTCCCAGATGAGTCTGCAACTGGAAAATTTCCACTTCCTCCCCCCCCAAATTAATTCCTTCTGTTTCAAAACTTCCTCTCAACAGCTTCTGTGAACCTTTTTGTCTGGCAGATTAGGAAACCTCCAAAGTTTTGCTCCTGCTGTAGTTACTTATAATTTGTGCTCCTCTAACCTCCTCCTGTTTAACTTCATCAGATTTTGCTCAGAGAATCTCTCACTAGAATGGAAACTGAAGGGCAATTTAAGTTGGCTGAAAGTAATTACATGAGTTAGTCTGAACCCCAGTGCTAACAAGGTACTTTGGGTCCTGTGGCATCATTAATGACCACAAGCCCTCCAGCTCTCTTAATTTTGACTCTAAAGAGAGCTTTGAGTAGAGCAGCACCTCTGTGCTGGCACACTGGTATATTACTTACTAATTCTGTGGAAAAAAAAAACCAAACCTCTTTCCTAAAATCCAGCTTTACTTTTCATGTTGCCAGGAGCACTTGACTGATCTTTCTTTTTAGCTTATGAGGCTTCCAGTTGTGCAGTTGAGTGCATGTTAAAACCCCCACAGATGTATTACATGATGAGAAATGCAATATCAGATTTCTTATTCTGAAATATTTAAGTAGCTTATATACCTTTAGTACCTTTGCTTTTTTGTAGTCTGCTCGATCACCACAACCTCTATTTTCAGAATAGCTCTTCTCCTGAACTATGTAGTATGAAATAAAGATAATAAAATCTGCTTATGGCTGTTATAGTAAATATTTTCCTTGATTTTTTTTTTCACAATTTAATGCCTTGTCTCTATACAAGAAGACATTTGGCATTTAGACATGTCTACCATTTAATTAGCAATAAACTGAAAATAAGGACATCTCTGGAATTCCCATTAGCTACCAGGATTGCTTGTGAGAGACAACAACTCCTCAGTAACTCTCCTGATAACCAATCCCCACAGGATTATGATGCTCCTCAGATCCAGCCATGCTCACTCACTCTCTGTTAGGACCACGTTATGGCTGTGGGGATGCAGGATTCAATGAAAATTCAAACCCAGAAAAACTCAGGAAAGCACCTCCAGGGGGAACTGCTCCAGCAGCCAGTACTGGGGATGTTTCCCAAAATTCCAGCCATCACCTAAAACCACAGCTCCTTCCCTCAGTGCCCAGCCAGGAGGGATGGGTTTGATGGGGTTCCCACTACTTTCAGTGCTTCCATTGCAATCTGCCCCATGTTGCTCCTCTCTCCAGCTCCCTCCCCATGAAAATCGGGAAGGGGATGCAAGGTGAAAGTACTGTGAGCTGTAAAACCTGTTTTCATTTCTGAATGTCTATCAAAAAACATTAGCAACAGAAAAAACTACTTGCTATTCACATTAGATTCAACTCCATGCTCATACTTTCTCAGTAGTCTGTTTTTTCCATGAATAAAGGAAACTAATATGAGACAGAGAGATTTTCCTGCCTGATCCTGCAATGATGGGGAGGAGGGAAAGCACTTTTGTTTCAGTGGTGATTTTATGCTGTTCTCTCTCAGAGCTCAAGCAGGCTTTAGTATGCTCAGAAATCATGGCAAAAGGTTTGGGAAAGGATTCCATGAAGCTTCAAGTCAGCACCAAGAGCTTTGACTGACCTTGTGGAAGAGAGCCGCTTGGCAGCACTGTCTGTCACAGAGAGCAGAGATCAACCTCTCCTCCTCTCCTGACTGATGCCTGTTGGGACAGCAAAGACCCTTCAGGTGCCTTAGGAAGCATCATTATATTAATTCCTTCTCAAACAGCTCATTATTCTATATTTTGGGTGTCAGACAGTAAATGATTGCTTTATCATCCTGCTTTGTATTTCATGCTTTGCTTTGAACTTGTTTGAAGCAGCCTGAGCAAATGAAATGCAAAAGTGGAGCATAACACAATTTGTCTCACCCAAGTTACTGAATTTATTGAAGGCAGATAAAAGGCATTTATTTCCTTGCATACATCTTAAATTTAACAAAAGTTTCTACTCCAAGTTTCACTTTCAGTATAAAATATGTCCTTGTGGAAGCTGTTACAAATGTCAACACTTTAAGGAGCATGAATTTATGGTGGCATTGAATTTTAATGGCACTATAAATGTCTATAGTAATAGTGATATATCTAGTGCAATAAATTGCCATGGAGAAATAGAAAAATAAATGTTAGATAAAAGATTGTGTATAAAATATGTTTTTACATACTCTTTAATGATTAAAATCATAGAAAACTAGATATTATAAATCACTAAAAACTGCTGCTGTTTTTTACATACTGTTTTACTCATGTAACACCCAAAAATGATTCCTTGGTCAGAAATTGCACCAACTCTAATGGGGATAATCCAGGTTTATTTTTTTTTGTTGTTGACTTGACAAAGCTAATTGACATTGAGGATCATGGAAATACCAACATGAATGACCCTTGTTACTGAAGTCATACCTGCTATGAAAGGGGAATTTATGGAATTCCAGCATCAGCAGGTGGTAATGCTTCCTGCCCTCACACAGCTCCCCATTACTCACCACAGCTCAGCTCATTTTGCTTGAGGAGAATCATTTATAGGACAAAGGTATTTTCACATTCTAGTGAAAGGAAAACTTAAATCCCAGGAATTCACAGACATGCAGGAAAATAGAAAGCATTTTCTCAGTGTAGGTCAAAAGCAGCACTGGATATAATGAATGATCAGTCTACACTTCCATTAATTCACTGTCTCTAAAACCTTTACATCCTTGATTTATTTTCTTAAAATGGGTCTAGCTGGAAATCATGAGATTCTGCCCTGACAGTTACTGCAGCTGACATCAAGTCCAGGAATATCAACAGAAAAGGAAACAAAACAACCAAACCCAAAAGAAATGGATCTTGGTGAGGAACAAATAGTGGTCAGGCAAAGAACAGGAACCCCAGGAAATGCTCAAGGCTGGGCAAGTCCCTGAGGGTCTTTCATTTGGTTTATATATATTACAGTCACTTGAAAAGCAAGAACCAGGTTTCCTCTAAATTGCAGCTGGAAGATAACCTAGGAATTTATAAGGACATCATTAAAACCCCGGAGATACTGAAGCTGATGTGGCAGACTGAGCACCATTGCTACACCTGATGTGAATGGAGTTTTGTGATGTTTGGATTCAGAGTCCATGTGGGGTTCTTATTTTGCACCAGGGGATTTGAGCTCTGAGTATCAGGGTATCAGAATATTTCCACCAGGGCAAATTGTGATCCCTGATCCCTGCCATTTCCTTCCTTGTGTTCAAGACAAAATCAGGGACTAAGGAGTTTAAACTCTCCATGACTTGATTATCAGTGACACTTCTGTTTAACACAAGTTAAGCAAGACCTAAATCCATACTGAGTGGCAGTAGTCCAGATGCTGCCAGCCAAACAAAGAGCTGCAAATAAAAACCCCAAGCCCTGCCCTGGCACTGCTGGCTCTTGCCAGGTGAAGGGTTTCAAGGATGTTGGTAAAGGGAGTTCCTGGAAAGCAGAAATCCCAGCCAGAAGGCTGAAGCAGTAGGGACTGTGCTCACCTCTCAGTGTCCCAGAAGCACCTCCTGTACCAGAGGGTTCTGTAGATACCTGTTTGCCACACTGGAAATCCAACCATTTCCCTCTATTCTGCTTTTAAGTGTGGTTTATTTTTACATGAAAAGGACATAACTTGTTATAATAACTTTATCAGTATGATATGCAGACATATCCTGATTATAGGTAAAGACAAATAGTTGTGAGCATATGAAAAGCTTTGTTAACACACAGCAGATGGCACATACCAACTTACACTGCTCAAAAGGCATTGGTTCCATACTGGGAGATGGATTTATCTCACAAATACTTCAAAAACAGTAGTAGCTGGACACTGCTATACCCAGCCTTGGCAAAATCAGTATCCATGAACTTCACCTACAAAGAGTCCACGAGGAGGATCCATGGGTTTGTTCCAGGAAACATTTCCAGGTAAAGCATTAAGATAAACCCTATTACTCTGATTAGGAAAGGAAATGTCTCTCATCAGTTATGCTACAAACTGAGAAATCACTATACTTTAAGTGACCCACTTAATGGCAGTTCCTATGATTTCTCTCACATAGCATAAGAGTTCTTCAGAAGCTTGCCCTGAGATCTGCATTTATAGAACACCAGCTGGTACTTCACCCCGATCAAGTTTTGCTGTTACCACTGCACTACGAGGCCTTGCTTCCTAAATATAGAAGTGTTAAAATTATCCACACTGTTATTCATCTATTACACTGAACTAAATAGTGCTCCCACTGATCTGTGGGTTTTTGTTGTTGCTTTCTTCAAATGTTCTCCCACTATAAAATGCTCCCATTTGCAGAGAGTGTGTGATGACAGCTATACATAGATCCTCTGGGACTGCTGGTTTCAGCAGTGCCTGAAGCAGCAGAAATAGAAATTCCCAAGTGGCAGTTTCAGAATCCAATTTTTTGGAGGGCACATGATCACAAATGCCTTTTTCTGTTTTGTCACAAACCAGAATGTCCTCTGGGCATAAGTCACAGAGACACCAGAAGACTAAAACAACATTTACAGGGCTCCCTTCCACAAGCTGCACGAAGACAGATGAAGCTTCTTGTGTCCACAGCTCTCAGTTCCTCCAAAAAGAATTGAGAAGTATGATACACCACACTATTCCCTTAATTTCTAATAATACAGCTCAGACACGTTGTGCCAGCTACTGCAGCAGTCAGAAATTGGGAATGAAGTAGGCTGAAGGAAAGCAAATATCTTCTGCTAGTGCAGTCACAATACATCCATCAGCTGGGTGCTAGGGAGCCTAATTTAGAGTGTTTATTTGTAGCTAATCCAGATACAGAAGAAACGCATGAATAGAAAAGCTTAGAGAACCTTCTGACATGCTATAATTGGTTATAAGAGGTTATAATAGGTTATAAGAGGTTTGACTGAAGCTGAAATAGCACAGAAGGAAATGAACAAGTGCTCCACGTGTGAAAGGGAATCCCAACATTACCATCCCTCCAAATCCTAAGAGGTTCCAGAAGCATCTCAGCACTGAGAAGCCACCTACTCATTCCATAAGGAAGCCACAGGAATGGCTGTACAAATTACCACTGAAACACAGATGCACAAGGGAAAAACAGGGTGCATCCATGTTGAGATAATTCACCAAATGGAAAGTCTTGAGGGGACACCAGGCAGCAGCTGTGAAAATACAACCCAGAGACCCTGAGCAGAAAGAGGCAAAGCAATGGCATGTCAGCCTGAAGGAGCAGAGGGCTGGAAAGCTGCTCTGCCAGGGGTCATGACTGCACTTACAGGGAGGCCCCTTCCCAATTTAAGAGAGGATTAAAGGTCTTTAAAGTAGAAGATCCCAACTCTGACAGCTTACGGCTTTGTTTTGGGGGGCTGTCACAAACACACTTGTCAGTGTCTGCAGTGACAGGAAACATGGCTTGGTTCCTTCCAAGGACTCAGATAATCTTGTGAGCAGGATATTCTAAATTATTTCCTTTACCAGTGTAAAACTTCTCCAAAAGTATTGTGTTCAAAAGCAGCTACACTGAGCTGTCTTCCAACACATAACTCTCCCAAGTCATTTTTGTTCTTTTCTCATTTGAGAAATGATCAGAACTTGTGAGTTGGCCAAGACTGCACCCATGGGGATGTCAATAACACAGTGTACACAACACCCAGGATTAGCTGTGATGGCAAGTCAGGGAATTTTACTCTGTTCCATGATTAAAGTACAGCTAAGAAATGGGTTTTTTCAAGTTATTCACAGATGAATGCTGCTATTCATACGATATTCTTTAAGTGCACTTGTTAGATTTTCTTTCAGCAATTATTTAAAAAGGTAAATTGAGGTTGTCTCTAGAGGTGAGTAAAGGATTTTTTTTACTTAGCTCTAGAACAAGCTATAACTACACTGTAAACACTTCAGATTTTATCTGGCATGGGACAGTGGATGCTAACACCAGGACAATAACACCCCTTGTTACCCTATACAGCAAGAACAACGCAAGAACATACCCAAGGCAAGGTTATAGTCTTATTTTCTGACCTCCCAGCTACAAGAACCACCCATGGGGTACCCATACCACAGGGTGCCCCTACATGGTATTTTGCATCAACTCATTTCACCTAGATTTTGAGAAAGCTAGAAGCAAGAATTATTACAGTGAAAAAGTGAGATTGCACCTCCATGACTCCTAATAAACAGCTTCAGCCATATCAAAACTGTCCCCCCCTAAGCCCTTGACTTTCCTCAGAAAGAAATTAAAGTTTCATGCCTCATCGTTTCTGTTTCAGTCTTGGGGAAAACCAAACAAAACCAAACAAAAAAATCAAAGAAACCCCCCAAAATTAAAAGCAGATAATTTAGGAAAGTTGTCACTTCAGATAAGTGAAAATCACAACAATTTGATATATGAATGCATGAGAAGGATTTGAATGACATTCTTAGCCTTGCTATGCAGTGGATTGTTAAATGTTTTAAAAATTATACCTTAAATGAATGAAATACAAAGCAAGGAAAAAATTTGCTTATATTTATGAAATGAAGACCAGAAATGAGATCATTGAGTTGAGTAAAACCTACTACACTACATCTGTGCACTTCAGGTGAAATTGCAGCCCACCTGTGCCTGGGGCTGCAGAGTTTGAGAGAGATTCCTTTCATAAAAGAGCTCTCAATCTGAATAGAGAGGAATGAGAATGGATTTCCTGATCCCTCCTCAACAATTTATCTTCCTTCTGGACAATGGGATTTGATGCTTAGTAGAATGGCCCAACAACTGTTACTGCACTAAGGAATAACACAAGACAAAAAAAAAAAAAAACAGTAAGCAGGAGATGCGAATATACTCTAACATTTAAGCAGTTAAATGAGGGAATACAGTAATGTGTTTTAATGGAGAAGAAATCATTAGTGCAGAGTAAAAGGAGAGAGGTATGATTGAAACCAGGATTAGTTAAAGCACTTACAGCAGCCTTGATCAGTCACAAACTTAGAGATAGCCTCAGAGGGACATGTATGAAATACCATTTATCATTTTTTAAAATATCAAGATGCTTCTGGCAGCTACAACACAGAGTGCCTGCTCACTGCACAAGACTCCAGAGTAAAGCTGATATCAAGGACAAAATAGAAACTAAAATGAAATTAAATAAAACTAAACTGCCCAGAGAAGCTGCAGATGCCCCATCCTTGGCAGTGTTCAAGGAGCAACCTCCTTGGAGCAACCTGGTCTAGAAAGAGATGTCCCTACCCACACAGGAAAGCAGGAACTGGATGAAATTTAAGGTCCCTTCCAAGCCAAATTAGTTTATGAATCCTTCTCTGTTAATGTTAATTCCTTACATACAGAAAAAAGCCAAAAACCACTCCAGGCTCCACAAAAATACCCAACTAGAGGGTTCTACCAGACCCATCTGCCAAGCATTCAGCCCTGGGCATTACTGACACTGCTTGCAATTTAAAAAAAAAAATTAAATGAAGCATTTGTAGCAAAGCACAGAGGTAGATACTGAAATGCATCTTACCTAGGAAACACCTTCTTATGCCTGGAATACAATTTAGACCAATATTTATAGTAGTTAATCACATTCCTAATCACACTGCAATCATATTTGTTTACCTGACAACAAGTGAGATGCTGCATCTACATTTAACTCTCCTAAAACCCATCAGGCCTGGAATAATTAATTCTGAAGTGTGGATATTTGAAGTTTTTCTTTTTCCTCCCTAGATAATAGCTTGGTGTTTAATACCAAGTTATACATGACCCATAACAGCTTCAAAGGCAAGCTACAGATGGTGCCCCTCCACTTGAGGTCAGCTTGCATAAATTACAGGACACATTTAAGATCCCTACCTGGGTTGGCATTTGGTTGGAACCAGTTTATCTTAATGACTAAAATGATTGTAAGATTTCATCATTAAATACAAAGACACCAGTTTCAGGGTCAGCCACATCCTTCTGTTCTTTTAAACTTGCATTTTCTTTTTAAAATCTACAAGGATTTAAAAAAGAAAGGAGTAACTTTTCAAATTTGACTAGAAAAAAAATAAAAAAAAGAAACCAACTAAAATTGAAATTTTAAATGTGTATTCTTTTCATTACTGGTTACTCTTTAGATAGCAATGACCACGAGAAGAATAAAAATGCAATCATTCTGTAGTCTTCCAGAATCAGAACTGTTTTGATTCACTGCACATTTAACTCTGTTATTGACTTTCTTCCCTCTAGTGGGTAAATATCTGAAAAATCCTAAATTTTCTTATTATAACAAAATAGAACAACAAAGATTTCCATTTAACTGAGCAATACATCCCTTGGATTTTGCAGGAAATAATCTTCCTTTTTGGTCAGAAAGTAAAACTCACATTTGCACAGCTGCTTCTCAGTGGTATCCCCAGTTCCAACCAGCTGCCAGTCGACCTTTGGAAATGCCCTCACAAACAGTGCCCAGACAAGGAGTGCTCAGAGCTGAGTTCTCTGGACATCCTACACTTGGGCACTGAGCTAACTCAAGGGTTTGACTGTACCCAGAAAGTGCCCAGAGAACGAATAACCCACCCCAGAGATTGATCAGGGCTCTAATTACAGCAGCTGCTGCACTCCCTTCCCAGAGATGGGGTTTCAGGGTAGCAGTAAACAGAAAATGCAAAAGGAATATTTCAAGCTGACTTAATACCCAGGTGAGCACAAGGGAAGGAAAAGCAGAGTCAAGTGAAAGGAAACAAAGGAAGTAGGAAGGTAAGAGCCATGAAACCCATGAAGCTTTCTACACATCACCTTCTTGAGTAAGAACATGATCAATGCTGCAGCAAGAGCATCTCCTTGCCCACTGGTTTCCAAATATTAAGGAGCATTTCCACTACTACACTTTGCTGTCTTCTTTCATCTCCTTTCCCTGCTTTGAAAGATGATGCCCAGGATGAGGCTGAAGGATAGAAGCACTTTGAGGGAGCATAGAAAGTGCACATCTGCAAGGAAACAACACTTTTGCTCCATACAAGCAACAGAAACCAGGAATATATATATATATATATATATATATAAAATGTTTCCTTTAAAGTAACCCGATTTAATTCAGGAGTGAAGTAGCTAATGTGTTTCAAAGTGCCAATTAGGTCACTGCCATTCAAATTGATTTCTAACAATTAAAATCACTGCTGTGTCTCTGATTTATGTGCTCACATGTGGATAAAATGATACTTTCTTTTCTTTTGTAAGGGCAGCAGCTTTTCAGTGAAATAATTATACTATACTGCTACTTCACCTAATCCCCCTCTAGGTATAAGTTGGAGAGATAATGTTATTACTTTGGAATAACACTTAGAAGAACTGTACACTCAGGAGGGAAGAGCTGCTTCACTGTGATGAAATAGATAAATTGGAAGTACTCTGGGTGCAATCAAGAGATATGATACTAAGTCTGCATCTATTACCATAGCATCAGAATCCTCTGATAACCTCTTTGTAGCAGCCCTGTGATGTAACTGCATTTCTAGATTACAGATAGAAAACAGAAATCACAACACAAAAGGCAGAAGCTGCAATAGGATTTAAGAACCTAGAATGAGACTAAAATGGATTTTACAGACTTAAATCTTGGGAAGCAAGCTTAAAAACCCTATTTAAAGGGAGTGAGAAAGCCAAATATACATATAAATAAATACACTCAGTAATTAATCAGTTAACCAAATAACTAAAATACCAACCCTGTTAACATCTAAATTTTTGCTGTAAGGTTCTCTGGGCCTGGAGAACAGTTGTGTATCAGATCTGTTCTTTTTCTTGGTGCTGTATAGATTGTTCTCTATCCCAAACCTAACTCTTCCTTTCATCCACAACCTAGGTTTCCTACATATGTTCCTGCTTCATCTCCAAAAAAAGACCCATCACTCTCTCCAACTCCCTGAAAGGAGGTTGGAGCCAGGGGGGGGTTGGGCTCTTTTCCCAGGCAACTCTCAGCAAGACAAGAGGGCAGGGTCTCAAGTTGTGCCAGGGGAGGTTTAGGTTGGAGATTAGAAAGAATTTCTTTCTGGAGAGGGTGATCAGGCATTGGAATGGGCTGCCCAGGGAAGTAGTGGATTCTCCGTGTCTGGAGATCTTTCCAAAGAGCCTGGATGTGGCACTGAGTGCCATGGGCTGGGAACCACGGGGGGAGTGGATCAAGGGTTGGACTTGATGAGCTCTGAGGTCCCTTCCAACCCAGCCAATTCTATGATTCTATGATTTGACTTCCCAAGTACCTGTTACACATGGTGGAGCCCTGCTTTCCTGGAGATGGCTGGACACCCACCTGCCAAAGAGCAGCAGGAAATTAACTCCACGTTTCACTTGTTTTGGGTGTTTAACTGTCTTTATCTCAACACAGGAGTTTGCTCATTTTTACACCTCCAATTCTCTCCCCCATCCAACCAGGGGAAAGTGAGGGAAGTGGCTGTGTGGGGCTTGGCTGTCAGCTGGAGTTAAACCACAAGGGTCAAAACGTGGTTCAAGCTTCGTGGTAAGAATTCCTCCAACTGTTGGGTACATAATAATCTGCTCACAGGCAGTTTTCCCTCTGCAAACTCCAAGCACCAGGGGTGTCCCTCACTGTCCCCCCACCTGCCCAATTTCTGCTGGGTCTTCTCCTCTATAAACTAAAGGTGTTCCTGGAGCCTCCCCTACCACCCTATCAGCCACACATGGAGTTCTCAGTAAGAACAGAACTACTGAGCCTCCTCCAGCACATCCTCAAAACGTTACCAAGTTACTGAATAAAATTTTAACTAGCTGTGAGCATCTCATTTCATATTAAAAGAGGAGCTTCTGTTTTGATGTCCATCTCCAGGAGAGGATGCAGTCACTGCAGCTTTTGAAAAGTGGGATGTGCCTCCTACTACCTGGATATTAATACGAGTTGGAAAAAAGAAAAAAAAGGGGCTGTGATTTGCAGCAGACTGCCATGCTCTGCCTCTGAGATGGGACCTAACTTCTCCAGATAGGAATCAACTGCCCTGTACTTGATGACAAAGTGCACACAGGGCTGGAATCTCTCCTTTAGGCAGCAGGGACAGAAAAGACCTCCCTGCAGTTACTCATTTCTGTTGCTGCAGCTTGGCCTCTTTGAGGATTTAGGTCTCTGTGACCTTGCCCAGGTCACACCATACTTTCCTGCACAGCAAGAAGTAAAGGCTGACACCATAGTAACCCAAATCTCAGCCTGAAACCATGGTAACAGGCTCATCTTGCTTCAGGCATCCTACCTTAGGTACTGAGCACCATTTCAAAATATTCACATTGAAATAAACTGCTTCCAAGCAAATCAATTTCCTGACACCGACTCCTTCCAATTATTACAGCAGAGATTTGCAAGGTGGCTCATTGTTCCTGTGAGAACCCAAAACTGCCTGAGCAGCTCTCTTGAGGCATCAAAGCAGAATGGGGAGTTGGAAAATTCTCTCCTAAAATTCCCTCAAACAGTGGTACAGAAAGACAGAAGGGTTTCCATCTGTTCACCTGTGGATACTCCTAAAAGCCTTTTATGTGACTTTCTCCTCTAATATAGAAAAATGCTACAGAAAGTACCACTAGTTGCACAGTCTCACCGAAATGAAGAAAAAATAGGGAGAAAAAGCCTTTTTGCACTGACCAGCTCCTTTCATTTTCCTCAATATTAAGGTTATTTGAAGCATTAATAAGAGCAAGATTGATGCTTTCAGTTTCACTAACCTTCAAATCATTTTTAGAAATGACAAGTCCAAGCTTTTTTGACAGAAATTTGATTTTCAGGTGGTGTTTTGCCTTTAAGAAGCCAGTAATGCAATAAGAAATAAATAAGCAAATAAAACAAGAGCATTGCTGCTTTTCTGTCTAAAAATTGATGGCTGTTATGACTTTGTCCAGCAGGAATAACATAATGTAGAGATCACAGCAGCTCGTGTCTGGTGGATAACCACAGATTCCTAATAGCACCACACAGAGGTTTCCTAATGGAAATGTGCAGTGAGATGTCTGAACTCCAGTGAAAAAAAGCAAATGGGCCAGAGGAAACAGCACTGATCAGGACTGAGCCTGGTACCTAATGCTGGACAATCCCCTGACCATTTATTTTGCATAGAGAGCTCATTAATATGAATTTAAGCAGGCCATTAATTACAATGGAGGAAGCTGTTTAACACAAGGTTATTTTCTATAGAGAACACAGTGAGAATTCTCAGTAACTTCATGCAAGGTTGGTTTATAAAGTATTTAACTGCCTGACTCACTGAATTATTATGGAACAAGGTGCCAGGAGGGGATATTTTTTCCCACTGATAGGAAGTAGATCTTTTTAAGCAAAAGAGTTTCAGAAAAAGTCTTTTAAAAAGCTCAAATGCAACTGTCAATATTTGAATAACCACATAAACACCAAATCCTTTTGCTAATACTATTGTTGTATTGATATTAGTCTTCTGACAGGCAGTACCACATGTTAATTATGCATTGCATAGCATTCCTCTTAATTAATTACAGCCTTTCTGCTTGATGGATGTCCTTGGCTTCTTGTATTGTTAGAAAGGGTAAATAGGAGCACACAGCTTAACTTTACACCATTCATTTAAAAATATTTTTCTAATATTTTCATATTTTAACACTAAATATTTCAAATGCACAAAGTCTGTTTAATTCAAATTAAATGCACTCAGAAAAAAGAAACAAAACAAAACAAAAAAACCACCACAGTTTTGGTGGAGGAATACCAACCAAGTCCATTTTTGAGTACAAATCTGATCTGTCTGTGCAGTTAGCTCATCAATAGCTAAAACACCTGAAAAGCAAGACCTGTTTAAGCCTGGGATTGGGGGAAAACTTGTTCTGCTCAGAAATAAATAAGTGAAAGAAAAAACATATTTTTTTTAATACTCTATTTCCTGTTTGTCTGAAATGCACATCAAGCACCAAGCCCTTCAGTGATACACAAAAAGATCACTGGCATGAAACCAAGAGTAATATTAATATTATCCTCACACTAACAACAGCTAAAAAAATATCATTAATTCATTAAGGTGTTTCAAGAACTTACTCCCTTCATAGGCTTCAGTTTTATATAAAACAGTAAAATGAGAAAGAGCATCTGCAGCTGCAGAGCAGTTACTGCTGAGCTGGGATAAACCTAGATTGTGCACATTTGAAATATATACAAACAAATCATTTTAGTGTCTATATACATGCACTAAAAACATCAATAAAACACATTTTGACTGATCTAGCTCTGCAGCAGTCCACATCCAGCTGAAGGTGATCCTGCAGAACATCCCTGTGTGCAGAGGCTAAGGATAGCACAGAGCACAGAGGGCTTCTCCTCACCTGAAAGATTGTTTTCCAGATTTTTTCTGAGCTTGACACACTTAGCCCTATTCCAAGCCCTACTGCAATCTGACAGCTTTCCAAAGGTCTGCCAGCATGACTGTAGTCAAAAAGAAGTTCCTAGAGCTGCCCTTTTCACCTTGTCCTACAAGGTGCTCTGCTCCACTGATGGCTGTCCAAGGAAGCTTTTTGCATTACCTAACACTGGTGATGGCATCAAGATGCCTAAATAGTGTATGAATTAATTGAGACCTATCTATACAGCCCTATTTGTTGCTAAAAGCCTTCCCTTCCTCCACTCATTCCCTTCCTCCAGACATTATACCCACTAGAGCTTGTTGTTTTTTAGAGGTTGCTGTATCTGCAGTTAACCACAAAACAAAGCTGAGGATTCCATGTCAGACAAGGCATTTTGAGCAAGAATAAATAGAAATTGCAGTCTGACAAGTTAGTTCTTTTGCTCGAGTTCTGAAGCTGCTATTATGGGTGGAAAAACATTTACACAAACTGCTTAGAAATTCACCTTGGTCTACTGCCCATCCAATATCTTATTTCTCTGATGGAGTCTCATTTCAGTGTAATCATATTCCCAGTAGAAATTGAACAGTGCAGGGAATGGGAGATTTGACACAAGTTATGAAGTACAAAATACAGCAAACACTATTAAACCAGGCCACGGGGCTTTTCAGGAGGGGGGAGGGAATGTTTACTTTGCCATCATTTAAAATATATTTTATTTGAAATTCTGATTTTAACTATAAAATATCCTTGCCCATCCCTTTGCCACTTTCTTCTGTAGTAAACATGATCTGGTGGAAACATAAGGTTTATTTCAAATCCTAAAAGGTAATTAAAGCTAAGGCAGTCCAGAAAACAAAGATCACCAATAGCTTCTCTGTGCCTAAGGGAAGCTCTAATTAAAAGTCACAGGAGAATAATCTGCAAGAAACAAAAATGCAATAGCTGCTGCTAATTTGCCTGGGTCTCAAGCAGATAAGGAGTAAATATGCAGCAACTAAAGTCACTGTGATTTTGCTCATTTTGGGACTTACTGGGGAATCTGTTCCCTTGGCAATGCAAAACCTTAGCCCCCCCAATGATGGGGCTGCAAACTCCACCACAGACAGGTTTTCTTTTCTGTGTTCCATGCTTTCACCAGACTGTCAGTTCCTCTGGGATGAGGAAGGATTCCAGCCACAAGAAACTGTCAAAAAGCACAGAAAAAACCTGGGTGAGGAAGTTCCTTTTCCTCAGGCTCAGCTCCAGCTGACCACGTCCTGGGTTCTCAACCTGCCCTGCAGAAAAGGGGCAGAGAGCAACCTTCCTGGGCTCTTTTTCCAAAGAGGAAAAGGCAGGATTCTCTCTCTTTGCCCCCTTCAAGATCCCTGTCTTTACCATTCCACTGCTCCCCCAGGAGGGATGACAACATCTGGGGAAAGCAGGCAGCCTGACCTGAGTTCATGCTCCTATTCACAGCTCTAAGCTCACCATGATAATGCAAAACACAGGTTTAACTTGGCATGTAGCCATCATGGCAACCTCAAGAACTACAGAAAAAACCTGCTATCCATGCTGCTCCTGGCCTGCTAAACATCAGATGAAGAAACTTGGGATCCAGCCTTCATTTTAGAAAGAATAAAGTATGGTGTACTGTGTGCATATAGAGTTACCAAATCCACATTCATTTCCTACCTAGATTAATAAATACCATGTATATCAATTCCTTCCTCCAAAGGGCAAATTTCCTCATAATGAAAAGTAACCATTTATATTTACTCAGAGATCTTCCCCCAGTTGCATTCTAACTGACTGCCATGGCAGAGAAAATCCAATAAAACAACTGCTTTTTCTTTTTTAAATTAATTTTAGTACTTTCTTCTCTGCATTCACAATGAAGAAAATCACACCTATTTTGAGCTTTCTTCTTGTTACACAAGTAGAAATCTCTACTCCCATTTATCTGCAGCCACGGTAATTTTGAATTTTAACAGAAGGGCAACTCCACTTTATAATTCAGACATTTCCCAATAAAATGAGCAGAAAATCAGTTCTTCCTACAGTGCATGTTGAATTGTGCTATTATCCTACCCACAGCAGGTGTCCATTTTTTATAAAATCATGAAGCATCCCAATTATGAGCAGAATTACTTGCTAAAATGCAAGAAGCAGATAGATAGCAGAAAGGAATGATGATTATCCAACAAATGCAGAGAAAGGAAAAATATATGTGTCTGATGAGACTGAGGGTATGTTATTTTTTGTTTTAATGGGCAAGATGTATTTCTTTAAAGTGTAATGATTGCTTTAGAATATTTTTAAGGCTATTATATTCAGTGTTTCTTTAGCCATCCACATCAGCATTTTTCCTCTGAAACGTTTACAGATCCTCTCATCAACTATTGTGACACCAAGAAAACAGAGACTCCACCTCCACTTAAACTGCCTGGTAATTATCTTTTGAGAAACCTGAAAGGCAAGTGAAGAGGCAGTGCCTGAAAAGTGCCAGTGCCATACTTTCCTGGCTAGTTAGCTCTTGTTTCTGCCTTCCTGCCAGAAGACTTCTTTCACATGAAGAGCCCTGAGCCCCAAACGATCTGTATAATGCAAACCTGACATAAGCATTTGACAATACTGAGAATAAGGCCAGTGTGAGTGAGCTAAAAGCCTTGCTGCTGCTTCTTGCCTACTTGTAACCATTGCCTCTCTCATTTCCCTGAGACACAGGGGAAGGAATGTGGGGACAGAGAGAAGTAGAAACCATTTTTCTCATTTAGCAACATTAGTAAATCATGCCTCAAGTGTTGTTAAAAGTCTCCAAGAATGCTCCAATGCCTAAATTATAGGAACTTTCTCCATAACCTTGCTGCCTTTCTGAGCAGTTGCCTCTTATAACCAGGTCCAATGAAGCTCCATTTGACCATTGGTTCTGGTTGTTCCCACTATTCCTACTAGAAAGAAGGAAAGTGCTTCACCTATTTCAGGTCTCAGGTGACTTTTGCCCAGAACAAACTTCTTTGGGTGAAGTCAGACCCCTCCCCTTTTTGTCATTTTGATTTTATGAGATCCTACAACATTTCACACCAATAAGTTTTACTCTCTCTTTATGATTATAGGTGGTGTTAACACCATCTGTGCCCCTGCTTCCAAGGAAAGTCCATTTCCCTAGAATTAATAAAAAATCAGGTGAAGACAACACTACTGCAAAAATTATACTGGATAAAAGCCTCTGAAGATCTTCCTGTCCCACTACTCTCCTTGTAACTCCACTGTATAGGTTAGAAACTGTTCATATAATACTTTGACAATTACCAGGGCTAAGTGATGTAAAGGTCACTTTCCACATCAAATTCCCATCAGTTTAATGCAGGAGGTGGCACAGTGTCACAGACCAAAGTCTTCTGCATGAAATGAAACATGACCCTGTGACACTTCTATACAGGAAACATTTAGGAATCTGTTTAAAGGCCCTAGATGGTGAATCAAGAAAAAGAACAAGAGTACAAATCCTCTGCAGAATTTTAACCATCCTCTCTGAGAATAAACATCATATTTATAGGAATATTTCAAGTTAAACTGAAGCCCAATTACAAGACTTGGAGATAAAGGGGGAAAAATGGCACAGAGCAAGAGATCAGCAGTTGCCTGTCCTGCTTCTTCTCCTGGCTGCCTCCAGGGAACTTTCCCACCACCACCTTTAGGATACACACCCCCTAAATCCATGGTACAGAATGCAGGTTTTCTTTCTCATCTCTGTAAGAAGGGAAATGTTTTAATCCTCCAGCACACTGCAACATAACTTGAAAGGACAAACACTGCCCTGAGCTGAAACCTGTTTTAGAAATAACAGCTTAGGCTCATTTTTGTGCAGTCAATTTGAAAAACTCTGCAAGATTCACTAAGAACAGGAGCCCCCCTTAGAAAATGCAGTGTTCTTGTCAGCGTTTCAAATGGCTGATCAAGCACCTAACATGGAAAAACTCTAAAGCAACACTTGCCAGTATGGATGTACCTGTAAAAATTCCCTTTTTAGGCAAAAGATGGATACCTGCTGTTGGGTAAGGAACAAACATCAGAAGATCACATGCTTAGCAACTGCAGCTTCCCATATAAATTGCAAGCTAAGCAATACATGGTCCATGGAATAAGCCCAAACCATTTATTTTCAGTTTCCAGCCCATTTAAACACTTAGAAATAAAGAGTTGGGGTGGGTTGGCCCCAGCTGGCAGGCAAGCACCCACCCAGCTCTTCAGTCAATCCCTGTGCCCCACAGGACAGGGGAGAGAACAGAAAGCCCAAGACATGAGTGGAAAAACTCTGGGGTAAAAATAAGAGACAGGGAAATCCCTCACCAGTTACTGTCACCAGCAGAATGCCCTCTCCTTGCAGAATTTGGCTTAATTTATTGCCAATCATCATAAATTATCTCTACCTTCTTATCCCCACAGGTTACACTCAGGCCTCAGGTGTGCAGCTTCAGCTCTCAATCTGCCAGTTTTATACAGCATGGTTTTCCTTCAAAAGCAAAGGAAACCACTGAGCTCTGCATTGTTGCATGGAAATAGCAATTTCTGGGGGTGATTTGGGGTTTTTTTTGTTCATCCACTTGTAGTCTGACAAGAATGAGAGGCAAATGTCTTTAAGCAAAGCAATTTTTAAAACAGACAGATTACTCCTGCCTTTTCTAGGCCATTTGTAATGAATACACAAAGGAAGGGCAAGTCTGAGAGAAGCAGTGAGCACAGACTTGAAACACTGGAGAAAGGAAGCTTCTGCTCTAACAGAGCTGATCCCTTAATTAGGCATTGGAACTGTTAAACACTGACAAAGCTCCAGCCTGCATGAACTGAAACCAAGAAAGCTGTAGAAAAGTGGTAAGGGAAAAAGAAAAGCCCTTGGCAGGATTTGTGATAACTTACTAAGTGAAGGGAGTATAAGAACTGGCATAGCAGTTACTGTGATTTTTTTTTTTTTACTTTAAAAGGTTTCAAGAGCCCAGAAAGCCCAAGGTTCTTATCCTGGACTGAGTTATGCATAAGACAGAAAATTATTAAACCAGATTTAAAAATGTGTGGCTAAGAAGACTGTGATAGGAAGCTGATCACATAGGAAAAGAAGGCAGAGAAATTGACTTCTTGGCATATGTTACACACCTGGAGACAATGGCAAAGCTGGGAACAACTCATCTGGAATTCAGAACAGCATTTGATACTCTCCCACAAAGCAGATTGATTTGAAAAATCAAAGGGTTTTGAGAACTGACAAAACAAACACCAAGAGAGTCAAAGACATACTGGCAAGAAAGAGAGCAGCTGCTGGATGCAGGAAACTGGAACTGCTGGGAATACCACAGCTGACAAGTTCTGATTGCTTTCTAGAGACCTTGGAAATGTTATGTTCAAAATCATTAGGACTGCTGATGGCACATGATTTCTAAGGCTACAGAGAAGGAAAAGCAAACAGGTTGAGAATGATGTGGATTATTTGAGTTTATAGTCTTATTCACAGCCCACAAACTCCACTCCTAAACCACAGTAAGAACAGCCACCCAAAGCAATCCCATAAAATCTTGAAAGGGACCAGAGAGAATACAGGTAAGTGGGGAAAAGAGGTTGAACAAAAAAAAAATCATCCACTAACTGCAGAGAAACAGCAAAAAAGTCTGGGATATTTACCATGAGAAGTATACAGAAATGAAGTGAGAATTATTCAAGAAACACACATTGGGATGTTATCTAAGAGGATCATAAACATGTTGAGTAATGACCAAGAAAGTCATGGAGCAGTTTCCCTGTTACAATACTGGTGGATGTGTCTCTAAAAACCAAACTAAATGCTCCAGCTTGCTGTTTTCTGGACATTTGTGAGTTATGTCCAGAAATGAGTCAAGCTCTGCACTCAAAATTGTAATCACTAATACTCCAACTTCTATACTTTGCCTGAAAATTATAATTATTAAATTACATGCTCTTCAATTTTCTTTTTTTTAAAATGTCTCATATTGGGTTTGATTCTATACTGAGCTACAATTTTGAGGAGATAATTTTAGTTTTCTCCTAATTATGCAGGAACGAGATGAGAGAAACGAGAGAGAGAAAATAATAGGTTCAAATCTTTACCATCATAGCTTAGAGGAAATTGAAGTTATAGGGAAGACAGTTTCTTAGGATTGCAGTACAGAAAACAAAAAAATTATGTAAAAAGCTGCCTAACTGAAAAAAAGAAACTTCTCCAACATAGTTTAACACAGAGAGCACCCACGTTTTAAATAAATCCATCCTGAGAACAGAATAGGAACAGGAAATTTAAGAATGAATTTGAGTTTGCAGCTGGAGGAGGAACAGGGTTTGGGGGATTAGAAGAATGATGTTATAACATTTAATGTGTTTATCTGGGGGAAAAGTCATGCTTTGATCAATCTAGAGCTTTACCTTGTCCTCTAATGATATTACTGGATGTTTCTGGGGTTTCTGTGGCAAGACAATGGGATTTCCTGCCCAAGTACCAGGGCAAAGAGCCAGAGAGGTGATTTGAATGGCCTGAGGCACAGCCTTTGCCTGTGAAATGAGGAATTCTTTAACTGGTGGTAGAAGACTTCAGTCAAAACCATTTTAGGGGAGATTTTGGATTGCTGGATTTGCAACTTTGCACTTATAACGATCTCTTTCATGTTAATTAAACCCTTCTGCCATTCAACTTTGATTCATTCAATAATCAGAAGAGAAGGCTCAACATCCCTCAGATGCCATCAGCATCCAAGCCCTAACTTTGGCTTTTATGTGAATGTTGAGGTTGTGTGTGTACATGAGGCTGCTGATTTCACTGTTTGTTATGTCCTCACCTTCACTAACAAAGCTTTCAGTGGTAATTTTGGCAGAGCTGATACCTCGTGACTTTCAAATATAATTAAAAGAATATTTTGATATAAATTGTATTGCCAAAGTCAAATATATACCAGTTAAGTGAAATTAACCTTCAAGTGATACTTGCATAACAGTAAACCACAAGGGTATGTAAGAGATTAGATATACTGTAGTTTAATTATGTTACAATAACTCACCTCATTAATCTCCAAGGAAACAATAACCACAGAAGTTAAATACTGTAATTAACAAACTCTATTTCAAACTCCATTTCCATTTTATACAACTTTCACTATTATCCACTGCAATTATATAAGAGATAAAGCAAATATTATCTGGAGAAGACACCATGGATACCTTACCTCTTTAACCTGTGAAAGAACCAAAGCATTTCTTTGACTTATTTCTATCCCAGTCTATGCCACAAGGGTTTAACTTCATCAGAATCTACCAAGCCACAGTTTCTATGAGGTTAAAAGCACTCCAGGGACATTTCTTGTTCTCTCTGCTATCTCTGCTCCAAATAACACTTCCCAGTGAGAACTACCATTTGCTGTAGCTTCATAGTGGAGATTTAGTGTGCATCCAGGGGTTATCTGCCCTCATGTTGGAAGTCAGTCACTGCCCTGGCCAAAAGCCTTAAATTCCCCAATATTTTGAGCTCCTCACAGCATGAGAACTGCTCTGGTAGGTACCAAGCAGGATGCTCAGGGATGTTCCTGGCTCAGAAGATGCCGCCACGAGCATAGAGAGGATTTCTCCATGCCTTGGGACAGCACGGGGAAGCTGGGCATTTGGGGAAAAATGCACAGGAAAATCCACACAGGTAAAAACAAATCCACAAGATGAACCCCTGAGGATAACTGCCTTACACAGGGCTACTGGGACTTGGTTGGGAATTGCAAAGATATTGGTATTTAGAAAAGGAAACCAAGAGAAACAAACACCTCAGAAGAGCAGAGTAAAGCTGGCACTTTCAGCATTCAAACTCAGATGGTGTCAACTTCAGAGAAATGAGTTCAGCATGGAGTGAGAGAAAAGCAGCTCTGTACTACAGCAACAACCACTGAAACATCAGCTTCTTGGGGATCTTTTATCTGTTTACAAGAAAAGCAGAGCTTTCATTTAATGAGCTGGCAGTCGAGGTTCATAACTGCTGGCATTTTCCATGAGGATTAAGCCAGATATCACTTAGTTTGCAGCTGTAAATCAACTCATTTTTAAAAATGTCTATCTAGTTTATGTTCCTTATTCAATGACAATGCCAAGGAAGAGATAAAGTTGTTGTCTTGATTACTTTTGATTTGATTTTTTTAACAAGTAATGCTTTTATTCCACAAAACTTTTATTAAACTCTTTGATTATTTAACTTCTGCTTCTTGACCTTTTTTTTCTTTACTGCTTTCCAAGGAGAAAATGAGATATCTTCATCAAATCACTGAGTAGTAAACAAGTTCAGGTTCTCATGGAAGGGAAAAAAAAAAAAACCCAGCATTGAGAAAGTCATGTTCAAAAATATAAATGTTGCAGAGAGAATAACACTCATCCCTTGCTAACATTTTCCCATTAAAACAATGTAATAACTACTGGAGTTCAAATGATATATGAGTGTATTCTTGAAGAAGATATTCTTATATCTGATAAACCATAAATACTTTAGGATGTACCTCAGGCAGAACAAGAACATCTTCCCATGATCCTGGAAAATACAGAGTCTGTGTGAAGATGAGTTATGAAGGTGAACAAATTTAATATATCCAGTTGCCTGGTGAATACCCACAATTGGCAATTTAATCATCCCCAAGTTATGGTGTCTTCTTAATTGTATCAGACTTTGGAAGAAGGCAACACTGGTTACATTAAACTTAACAAATAGCCCAGCTTTCCAGGTTTATAATACTTTGGAAAAGAAAAAGTAATTACAGACAAGGTGAGTTAAAGCACTAGAGCTGCACTGAACTAGAAGGCAGAACATTGCAGACAGAATCCACAACATTTTTATCACTGTCATATTTCATATATTCCAGATTTATACAAGGAGACAAACTCCAGTCCTGTCATTCTGTAAGACTGCCAGTGAGTTTCATTTTTCTCCTGAAAGCTGTTCTTAAGAAGACTTTCAGAGAGACCAAGAATTGATCAGTCTTGAACCTCTCCTTAATGACCAGAGGCACAGGCATTATGTCTGCACACCCAGAGCATGGAAATGAGATTATATCAGAATCTCTGTTATATAGAAAATAATTTAAGAATCACTGAACTAGATAGGGGAGGTTAACTACATTTTTCAGTGGCTTAGACACTCACCTGGCATAAAGCACAATGATTTTCTAGCTTTTTGGCAGTAAACACTTCATTACTTAGAAAAGAAAAAAAAAAAAAAAAGCAGCACTTCAATAAGGACTGGGAGAGATCCCACTGTAATAAACCAGACTACTGCACGTTTGGAAGTAACAGACCTTGGTGCAAATCTCTAATTTTAATTAAGCACACATTTAAATATGATTTAAAAAAAAAAATATATTTTAAATAAAGAGAAATAGTGCTAGCAACAAAGAGACAGGAGGAGACCTCCTTCAGATCACATCTGATCATTTTGGTGAGCAGGACAATTTTCTTCACTCCATGACATTCATTCCCCCAGGTACAGGAAAGCACTGAAGCTCTTGCACATCCCCAGACTTCACAAGGGATGTTTTGGTTAAAAGAATCACTTTAAAGATCTAGACCTTGATTTTCTTTGCTTTAATCACAGGAGTATTTTCAGGGGAGGGAAAATAATATTACCAACCAGAATACTTTGTTTGAGCCAAAATTATACCTCTCAGACTTCTTGTGCTATCAATAAAAGCTATGAAGAAAACATTCTTTCAGGTTTATTTGAACAAATTGTTTTTCAGCATTAACACAGAGTCAAAAGAAAGAAAAAAACCCAAGTATTATTTAATATAAAAAAGTTCATGGGGCTTTGCCTGTGTATTCTTATGGGTAGGAAAAGGGGAGATGCAAAAGGCACTGCAGGCATCCTGGCAGCTTTTCCTGGTGTTCTGGATTATTATTTTACCCTGAGGAGCAAGGGTTAAACTGAAAGAGGAGGAAAAGGAGAAACCTGAAGGTTGGCAAGAAATTGGCCTCCTTCATAAAAAAAATTCAAGCAAGAGACTGCTCCCTGATTTGACAGGAGAGGAAGTCTCTTCTACCTCCAAGCCTTGCACAATCCCATTTCTGCTGGAGAACTGGGTCCTCACCACCCCTCCCTTCCTAGCCCCAAAGTCCCCGTGTGACAAGGGCTAGAGAGTGCTGCTGAAAGGCTGCCTTCCTCTCAGGACACTTTTAGACAGACAATGAAAGCAAAAAAGTCTCCCTTGGTTTGATTCTCTCAGCAGAGGAGGACAGCTTGACACTGGATCTGAATTTCTTCTGTCTGAATTTTCTTTAGGCTTTTGCAAGAGAACAGGGCATCCATATATACATCTGCAACTGGATTTAGTAAAGTTGGGCAGATAAAACCCCATAACTCCCATTCTTCACCTGGAGAAGTTTAGAAATATTCTCAAGAATGGGAAAATGTCCTGCTGGAAGACAAGCAGCATGGAGCTGTGCAGCCCTGGCACTGTCCTGGCCCCAGTGCAGTGCAATCTGTAACCCAGAGGTCTCAAACAAAGCCTGGGGAAGAAATTAATGGTGTCACTTTCCTAATGGGGTATCTTGCTGTAAGCAATCTCATTTCATGTCATTGCCATATTTACAATTAGTAATTACTCTATTTACATTTGATATGAGACGAGTCCAAAAGCAAAATGTTATCATTATCTGTACTTATCTATTGCACTCATTCTACTGGCATCTCGTAGAGAGTTTAAAGGAAAGGAAAGTAGCACAGAATTTCAGGAAAAACAGCATGATGGAGTACCAAGGTCTTGTCAAAGGATGAGTAGAAAATTGATACACCATTTGCTGCATTGATCCAGGGATGGTGCTGAGCCATTTTGCTGCTTCCAAGGCAAGTGATAAGAACTGATATACTCCACATCTGGGAGAAAACCAGGAAATTTTTGCCTATGAGAAGCAGAATCTCTTATAAAGCATCTTAGACATTAGATGTTCTTTCTTCTAATGCATGGTCACATTAGATGAAACATCTGTCAGCAATGTGTTATGAAAATCAAAGCAATAACTTAGTAAAATGTACTTTTTTTAGGTCTTCCTATAGTAATTCTAAAGGCATCATGCTAAAGACTGATGCTTTCTCTTTCACAACTATTAAACACAGCAAGTCAAGCAAATATTAACAAGAAGTAAATCTCAGCCCACACAGATCAGTGGGCCTGGGTGGAATCCACCCCAGGGCACTGGGAGCAGTGGCCAACACTGCCAGGCCACTTGTCTGTCACCTTGGAAATGTCACAGGGAACAGGGGATGTTTCCTGATGACTAGAGGAGGGCAAACATCACATCCACCTACAAGGAGAACCCAAAAGAGGGCACAGGAAACTACAGTCCCATTATTCACACTTCAGTCCCTAGGAGAGTAATTGAACAAGTTCTCCTAGAAACCAGCACACACCAAATGAAACAGGTGAGTGGGAAAAGCCAACATGGATTTACTAAAGGCAACTCATGCCAGACTAACTCCATCTAACCCAAAATAACATTTTCTGTGGACAGCTGTGAGATGGGTAGGAAGGAATGTGGCTTGTGAGCTCATTTCCTTCACAGGCCCCCCCTTCCTGTCTCTACCCCACCAGTTTGTGCAGAAAAAGGCTGGGAGAGATGGTACCCAACACTTTGCTACAGTCCAGGCAAACAGTGCCTACTGCTCTCCCTGGGTCCTTTCCTCAGGAGAGGAGAAAGCTTAGGGGGCACCTCAACACAAGGAGCCATGTGGAGAAGACAAGGAGCTGATTTCTTTACAGTAAGAACAATTAATCCCTTGAACAACTTCCTCTTTGATGTGGTCGAGTCCCCATCCCCTGAGATTCTCAAAACATCACTAAACAGGGTTACTAAATCATCTCATCTGGGCTCCCTGTCCCACAGAAGGTTAAACGAGATGATCTTGCAAGGTTCTGATTTTTTCCCTCATAAAATAGTCATTAATAGAAAGGATTACATTCTTTACTGGGAGAAAAAAAAAAAAAAAGACAGAAGGTAGCTAACATGGCATTCCTGTCAGCACTGAAGTCTGCTTGATTTATTATCAGTGAAAGCTTAAAAAAAAAAAACCACTGGAAGATAAAGCCCTCTCATTCCTCCCCTAAAGATAATCACATAACAAGATCTCTATTTAAAAAAGAAGAAGATTAACTGGAGAGCTGCCTTGACAGACCAAATGTTCCAGACCTGACAGTTTTATAATATAAGTAATTAAGGCAACATTATGAGTTAGGTTATCAGAGCCAGCAGCCTGATCAGCAATTGTTTATATTTCAGGGTCTATTCATGAGTACAGTGCACAAAGTAGAGCACTAAAAGCAGATGAAACAGATGTTGATGGAATAGAGCTGACTTCTCAGCTGAATGCTGTTCTCACTCTGCCAAGGCCTTCAATGACTTTATCTTCATTAAAAGAAATTTAATCTTCAATAAAAAAAAAAAGAAAAACAAGAAAATTGTTGCCTCCCAATGCAGCCTGCAGGAGTTAACACAGAAGAGACTTCTGTAAATGTCAGATCAAGTCGACTTCTTTTGGAAAGTGAGAATTAAATCTGAACACAGCAGCTCAAGGGTGGGGAATGAAACCAAGCTGCATTAACCTCTCCTCATTTCAGGGACTGCACCCCAGCTGTCTTGCCACTGTTCTTGGTTCCAGAAGGGGAATGCTCATGGCTCCCTCTCTTGGCACAGGGATTCACAAGAGCTGAAACCAAACAAGAGCCCAAACACCCAAACCTGAGCAAGCTCATGCTCCTCACCAAAGCCAGTGGGCATTTCCCATGGGACACAGTAAGGAGGAATTACTAAAAGGCAAAAAAGAAGTCAGCTTGAAAAGAAAGAGTCAAGAAGCATGAAAACTTGTAAGAAAGGGGACAGAGAAGAGGGGGATGCTGCATGTTGGGCACTAGCTTGACTTGGTGCCAGAAGTAACCCCAACAGCATCAGAAGCTCCACCTAAGCCCAAGGGAGGGAGGGTGTTGTACCTCCCAACAAGGATGGTGAGAGGGCTGCATGCAAACCAGGGAAGGGTGGATGGGGGATTAGAAATATTTAGGGATTAGGTATAGAGGAGTGGGAAGTATCTGTTTTATCTATGGTAATGGCTGATTCTTGCTGAATGTAGAGTTCACTGATGGCCAGCTAATTAATTGCCATTAATACAGCAATAAACTGCTTTGACTTAAAGAACATAAATCCAAGTCTTCCTTTGAAGTTGTTTTTTCATCAAATCATAGCATTTACTCATTTAGATTTTTTTTCTTCCTACTTCTGTACCTCTTGGAGAACATCCACATCTGCTCTGACCACAGCTTCCCACTACCCCACCTTATCAGCTTGCCTGGCAGACAAGCCTGAGCTGGAAGGAAAGAGATCATGAAAAAATTGTTTGGAATGGGTAAATTTAATTTCACCTAACTAATTAAACAATTTGAAGTCTTTAATGAGTCACTTATGGTAACTCATGACAAGTTTTAACACTCTGATTTATGCCTAGTGTAGAGGTTGATTTTTCACTTCTGCTGAAGCCACTGAGGAGAACATTCATGTGGATAAATATCTTTTTGCATCAGGCATATAAATTCTCTTAGAAAAAATATTCTAAAGTGGCTTTTGGTTCCAGAGAGTCACATCCTAAACTTCTGCTTCAATCCTTGCATTATAGATGGAAAAAAATATCAAAGGGATACACTTGACACCACCACTATAGCCTTGTTTTATAGTTAAACTAAAGGTTCAAAATAATTTAAACAAAGAAAAGTAAATAGTGTAGCAATGAATCATCTCAAAGGAATACTACTGTAACCACTGAATAATTACAAACACCAATATTTATTAGCATGCAAAGGAGCTAGAGCTGTTTTGCTTCCAGAGCAGCTCTAAGGATCAAAAGCCAAGGAAGCAATACACATTGTAATAAATCACACACAAAAATTCTGTTGGTTTCAGAGAACATCTTTACTCTGGAGGCACAGAGAGCAGAGCTTCTTCCTAAGCATTAAAAAAAAAAAAGTCTGTTTCATTTATATTTCCAGTGATGCATTGTGCCTTCAGAGCTCATTCAGTTGAAGAAGTACAAAGGTTTCAGCTTACAGAAGTTTTGTCAAAATGATTACAGAAGTTGTCATGGAACAATTTCCAAAACAAACTGTGTTATTTTCCTTTTACAGTCCCCTTGACATTTTTAGTTCCTTAGCAGTGCCATAAGTTTCTATTTCCACAAGAGTGGCAACGTTTTCTCTGATAAACAGCAAAAGTGTAAAAAAAAATCACAGGCATCTGTGAGTGTACTGAGAAGTCAGTATTGTCATATGCATGCACAGATATGTGTAGAATTAAAAATATGAAATAAGAGTGAAGGTGGCATTTTTTTTGGGTGTTTAATGATTCTGCTTCTCATGTAAGAAATTACTGACAGGAATTTTTGCCTGTCTATGCAAGACTGAACAAACCCTCCCAGCCTTTCCTCATTTGCCAGACTTCCCAGGCATTTGAGCATCTGCTCTGTACCCTCTCAGTCTGTCCACTGATTTTTAGGGAACAAAATTGAAGAGTGTTCCAGGTGTGGAATATAATAAGAATAATTTAAAAAAAATAAATCACTATAAGTAGCCAAATTCTCCTTTGCTACTTGTGTGCAGATTTACACTGGCTTCAGTGGGGATTCTCTAATGCCTCAGAACACCCATCAGAGACTGAAATTAGCCAGAAGGTTTGCAGGATAAGAGATGATCCAACACAAACATCTGCCAAAGGACAGGAATAAAAAGGGAAATCTTTATCTGGACACTCAAAGTTTTAGAAATGTAAATAATGGAAAATATTTTAGAAATATAAATAATGGAAATCAGTAACGTAACAACAAGACAAAATACTGATAATAAAACGGTTTTAATAGTATGTCAAGATGAGGAATAACAGTCTTGGGGAATGAGACTGGTAAATTATTATCCCTCAGGCTTCTTCTATACATTGTTGTTCAACTGTGAAAGAGACACTATGCAAACCTTTAATCAATAATTTGGCTTTAATGCAGTATTAGTGCCTGCAGCTTCAGGGCTAATGTCTTCAGGAACATTTTGTCACCCTTCTGGATCCACCAGACTGGTGAGGAAGATTCAGAAACAACAAAGTACCAAACCAGATGGGTCTGTGTATTTCTCAAGACCCCAAAATATGCAAGCAGGATAAATTTGCCTCTCAAATCAAAACAAATCCTTCTTTCCTTGTCATTTCCCTGAGCACTGTTGGACAGCCTCTTCAATATTACTGTAGAACAGCCAATTAATGATGGGAATACATAACAAATACATAGCTATTGAAAACCACCTTGTTATGGATTTCTGTCAGACAGCCTTGTAATTTGTAACCCCCATGGGCTGCTCCAATAAACAGCACTCTATCAATTTGATTTTACCAACATCTAAGGGGACCTACACTTGCAACTAAATAATACACACCCAAGTTCTGCAATTACAGGATTCAATTCAACTGATACCTGTGACAGCATGCTCATCTAAGAGAACAGGAAAACACAACACCAAAACAATGAAAAAATTACATTTTTTAAGATAGATAAAAGTATTTGGATGAGAGGTTCAGCTTCATAAATACTAGGACTAGGAGACACCATAATATAAAGTCTTTTAGAGTCTGTTCCAATAGCCACAAACTTGCTTGCTGAGCCACTCGACATTTTTCATCTTACATTCATACAACATTTTCCTCAATATATTTCAGAAAACTTTTTAGACAGATCTAGCAGCCATTCAGTTTACTGGCAAGTCTAGGAGACAACTAAATGATTCAGAGACAGAATTAACAGCAGAAGCAACAGGAAAAGGCAAAATCATGCTGTCTTTAACATCCCTGTAGAATAGCCTGCTTCTTTCTTTTCTTTTTTTCCTAAAAATTATCTTTTAGCAAGTATTAAAGTCTGAATTTCAATAACATTTAGCCTACCCAAAGAACAAACTTCTTATCTGCAGGTGGTTCAAGTCAACTCAGACAAACAATAATAATTTGGGGGATTTGCTGTTGGTCCTGGGATATTTTTAGAATACTCCCCAAATTCACCTGCTTTATCAAGAAGTCTGATATACCCTCACAGTGTGGAGGCAGCAGATTTTTATTCATTATCAATCCCTTTTGAAATCTGAGACAAAGTTTGTCATCACTCTTAGCATCCTAATCCAAGGCAATGCAGAGCTAGGTGCAAATGGATTTGCTGTACTACCTGAGATATCTCCCTTCAGTAAAATTATCCAAAATACCTTCAGTATTCAAGAGCAACCAGGTTTTGAACTCCCTAGCTCCTTAAAATCTGAAACTATCATTCAAAAATGATGATTCTCTCTTTGCCTTTCTTGAAATTTCTCTCCCAGTACTTGACACAATGGAAGATGATGGGTTTTATTCAGACAGCTATGGATCTAGATATTCATAATGTTTATATTCACACATAGCACAGCTGACACAACATGGCCCTGCTTTTAAATGGGAAACTCTGGATTAATCAAATTCAGATCAATTTCTTTAACCCTATAGATCTAGAAGTAGCTGCCACATATTCCTTCTGCATAAGGACTGGAGGCCAAATCCCAAAGTCCTCCAGGACCTCAAACCTTGCCATGGGATTTACTGAGGCTTTTCTTCCATTAAGCTGACTGCAGGATAGATGTCTGATAAACATGAAATCTATTTTAATTATAAATGAATGTAACATAAATCGAATAGGCACATCACTCACACAAATATATTACAGTGCTAGAAGCATAACCATTTTTTTGTGCAGGATAATTGGATTCTCTTTGCACAGATTATTTATTGAACACAAGTCAACATAACATGCACATTAATACCATGAATATTTCCACTCATGCATCCTATGCTCATAAAAACTCTTTTGCCACTCCTCAAGTTTGTGGAGATTCTTCATCTTTTTTTATTGCACAATCTATCAATAAGACAGGGAATTCCACACAATTATTTTTAACTAGTTTTTTTGCGTCCTGGTGTATCTAACAACTTAAGAACTTTGGGTCAAGCTACACTTTCTGAAACTCCTGTCCTCAGAAATATTCACTTTTTCTTAGTAAGGTTTCAGATTTGATGTGCCTTAAGCTGCAGTGCCGGGAGGACCACTTGAGTTGTTGAAATTTAATTCTAAATCGTTGTGGGTTTGATGACGTAAGTGAAGCAGCTTTCACTGCATATTGTAGAGGCCTCACTGGCCTGTTCTCACATCAGAAGGTTTAGAAAAACAGCATCTTTAGGGCAAGCTGATTATACTTTAGTTTTTTGGGCCATAGGTCTTAACACCATGAGTTCTAATATCATATTTCTATTTAAGCAGATATTCTAAGGGTCAAGATCAAACCACTCCGGGGTCTCCAAATCTGAAAGCAAGAATGAGGATGAATGACAAAAAAGTTTATTGGATTTATCACATTGCTGGCATCTATTTCACCAGGGAAACAGATCCTCTGGCAAGAACACTTGGAGTTTTGGACAAGGACTTTGTTCCTTTGGCAGTAGGCACAACAGGAAAAAAAAAAAAATCTGAGAGTGAGGATTCATAATCTTTGAAGTGTAAGAAGTAAAAGTATGAGGATGATGTGATGCATGAAAAATGTCTGATAGAAGCATCCAGTACGTGAAAGATTTTCATTTGATTAAACAGCCACACCATTAGGAAGCCCAAAGGAACTGGTTGTTACCTCTCAGAAAGGTTGGATGTCAGCTTGCACCTTCAGTGCCATTAAAAACATTGGCCCACAGTCCTTGAACAATAAAACTTTTAGTCTAATTTCTTGTGTAAAACACCCCAAAGGGTTTCACTCAACATTATCTATATCTAAACACTAACTTTTACTAGAGCTATGACCAAGACAGCATGCAAAGCATACATAGATTAGACTGAGACCCCAGGATGGTTACAGGGCTACAGAAAAATCCAGGAGAGACAGAAACTGGATTTAGTAAATCTGGAGTTAGAAAATTAAGGGAGTTGGTTTTACCTTAGGTGGTGTTGTATTGAAGGAAAACCTAGATTCTCTTCAAACACACACAGCAGAAGGCCAAGAGGCAACAAACCCATGTTGCAAGAAAATAAGTTCTGCTTCATTATCAAGAAATATTTTCTCCTTAATGAGGAATGTGTGGTCCAGAAATTTTGTGGAATGTCCCTGTTCACTGGAGTTAATCCATACTCAAACACAATCCTGAGTGACATGATCAAACTCCAAAGTTTCAGCAGGATGAACTAGATGGCCCCCAGAGATCCCTGCTGAGTCTATGCAAGAATCAAGTAGAACTTATTATTTGTTGGTTAAGAGACTCCCTGGATTAACTCAATGCATTTTTAAAGTTATTTTAAACCATCTTCCTTTTTTTTTTTTTTTTTTTTTTCTCCCAGTCTGAAGTTCCCATACTTCTCATTACTGCCTCTACATTTACAATGGCCAAGGGGTAAGCAAAGATTAATTATCAAGGTTCTGCATATGCTCAGGATATTTCACCCCATCTGTGAAGCTCCTAGTTGTTGCAGAATTAATTTTTCCAGGGGAAGTGCACAGCTTTTTCCAGGCTAAGTGCAGTAGCACTTCTGTTGGGCTGCTGCAGGGGCTTTGCCAATCCTTCATTTCTACTTAACACAAAGTCACTGCTGGCAACACTGGAAGTTTTATGTTTGATTTCTCCCTGATCACTTCAGCACACTTTCTATGTTTAGCCCTGTCTGCCATGGTGCCAGCTCCTCTGACAGTAACATGCTTCTCTTTTCAAACAGGAGCCACCAGAAGGGGTTTTACCAGTGTAGGAAGCAGCTCAAGTGGGAGTTGCTAGCATGGAAACTCAGTGTGCTGGAAAGTTACCAGCTGTTACCTCCTGGAGAACAGCAAAATGCACAAGTCAGACATGGGAAAAAACTTAGCAGCAAAGAAATTTTCAGCTCAGAAAGGAAACAAATTTTGATACGTAGATTTTTTTTGCTAGAAATTCTCCATTTTGACTGCTCCTAGAAGGAGCGTTTTCCTTTGAGATAAACACAGAAACAAAGCAAAAGGAGCCAGAACTTTCAGGAACCACAGCCCAAGCAATTAGCTGATATCTCAATTTTATTTCTGAGATGAAACACAAACAAGAGATTTTAAATAGAAACAAAAAATGGTGGGCAATTTTTTTTATTTAGAAGTAAATGTTTTCAGTGAAGACTGCCAACTAAACAGATCCACAAGTGTTTAAAAAGCACTGCTCTTCATTTTTGTAAAGGTTTTCTCTACCACATGGTCCTCATCCTAAGCAGACCCTGTCTCTGATCTTTATGTACCAACAAAACTGAGGAGGAGGAGTGAAAGAGCAGCTTGGTGAGAACCTGGTAGCCAGCCAAGATCACCCCACCACAAAGGACTACCTAGTGAATAATACATAATTAACTACTAATTTTTTTTTTTTTTAACTATTAAATCTGCTGGGAGCTTTTTAAGGGATAGATGGCCATGTTCAGAAAATTCTCATTTTTTCTGAATTTCTCTGGGTATGCCCGAGAATTAATCAGGAAACTGCTAAACAGGACTTAATTCACTAAATGCATCATACTGCAAGACAAATATTCCCTATCCCCCCAGAAAATCTTTTTGTGATGGTAGCAATACTTACAAACAGTGATCAAGCACCTGTTCTCTCAGTGAAAATGAATTTATGAGCCTACTCTGCAAAACTGAAGTTGAGTTTCACTTTTTTTTTTACAGTTGTAATCACCAGCTGTGGTATTTCTTAAAACCAATAACAGGTCAAGCATTCTCCTTTGTGATAATTCAACATATTAAGCACAAACCCATCATGAAATGATTTCAATGAATAATATGTCAAAATAATGCAATGCACTTTCACTCATACTGTGCTGATGGATTTAAAACGGGTCTTTAGGAAATGATAATGTTGTTTTGAAGATGAATCTACTTAGAACAGACACACTATGATAAATGATTTCTTTTCAGAGCAGTGATTTATAAGGGCCAGGTAGAAGATTATATAAACCTAATGAAAGTTTGAAAACATAACAGGACTGAAGGCAGTGCATCAATTTCTGAATCTCCAATCAAGAAGGTAATGTCCCTTAATGGTTTTTTGGAGCTCTGCCTCTCGGAGCTATAACGTTCAGATTTCCAGCTAGTGCAGCACCAATCTCTTCCAGGCTCACTTTTCTCCCCAGTGTGAGATTATGAAACCCATTTATCTTCACCCAGAAGAATGCTGTAGACACAAAGCATACTGCTATCAAGGAAACAAAGTGCACTGCAAAGCCCTCTGATATTGTTATTAACTGTTTAATGTCTCTTTATTTGAGGAATACATTAACTCAGCCTCCAGAAAATCCCCAAGGATTCACATATAATTGACTGAAATGTGTTACTGCAGCAGACACTGTAAAAATGCAGTTTACTTCCACCATGAGGAACAATATTCTCAAGTATCAACTTTTTATCTTAGAAAAAAAGATGCAAACCAAACCCTAATTCTCTGAGAATGTATTTTATGTCCACCTTACTCAAATAATGAGTTGTTAATAACCTCAGTATTAACTTAGGCAAACTTCTTCCAGGAACACAAAACTCCAGCCATGCAGGCTACTTGAAGCAATGGGGTTGAAATCTCAGGAAGAATTATCACAGCTACTGAAATGCCAACATCACATTAAAATTTTCATCGCTGTTGCCATCTTATTTAAATTATGTATGCTACTGCCTGCTCCTAACATTTCATTCAGTTGCAGAACAAAACCAAATCGTGTCCAACTCATAGTATTCAGGTAGAATGAGCAAGGAATAAGGAACACCCTTAAACATTATATTGTGACACATATACTAACATTTCATCAAGTAATCAAAGAAACCTGCCTCAAAATAATCAGAATGCAGAAAGAAATATGAACACATGTATGCCTGCACACAGTTCAGCTGCCCTGCTGAGAACTGTTGCCATCTTCTAAGATTCTGCCATTTTAAAAGCCCAGATGACCAGAATTATTCAGACACATGGCTGTCAGCTCTGATTTGTGAATGATGGAATCTTTCCCAGAATCTAGCATCAGGTTCAGTTTTTACTCTCAGTTTTTATCCTTAGCTCTGTCAATTCAACAACCGACAGAAACAAACCTGCTGAATTTTAAATTAGGGTTCAATTTAATTAATGGCAGATTGAGAAGTCTTGAGACTGAAGTCTGAAGTTACCAAGTTACTTTAATTTTGAGGACCTTGCTATATGCTCTTACTGTAATGCAGAAGGATTCTCTCATTTAGGCTCCAATACCTTTGTCCTACCTGTCATACAAATACAAACCCCACAGTTACTCATCAGTTACCAACATTCTACAGGAAAATACAAAATACAAAGACCAGAGGAAACCATCAGTAACAAGAGTATTCACAGTTTCTTTACTGTCAACATTTCAGTTCTGCCAGCAAAGCAGATGAATCCTGAAAAATAATCAGATGGATTTGCAGGTGTGTACTGTCAGAATTTCAGTCCTGACTTCCTGAATGAGAGATGATAGGCAGGACAGAGCCATGCCTGCCCACCTGTCTTGAAAGGGAAGCACTTGGGACAAGAGTAATCAGCAGAGTGAGGCAGAAAAGGATAAATGGGAAGCTCATTTTCCTCTCCACTTTCTCCTTCCTCTCTCATGTACTGGTACAGTACTGGTTAAGGAAAAGGGTAAGCTAGATCTATATTTCTATATTTTTCTGGCTGAGCATTGTTATATGCTTTCTTTAACTGCTTGAATCAGAAATGAAAAAAAAAAAATCAGAAAATTCAGCTTCTTCGTGGTAGCTTTAAAGTAGCAACATAAAAGGGCAGGATGATTCACATGCCCTGAACAACGTTAGGGATGTCACATTATCAAGGGGGGGTCTATAATCAGAATGACCCCTATTCTGCCACATTTTAGAGCCATATGGGCAGTGATCAGCACGTACCTGTTAAAATGGCTGAGCAATAATTTTCTAATTCTTGGCCCCCTGATGAAGGCCAACAGTGCCCAGGCAATGATAAGGCTTTTAATGCATGCAAATATGCAAGGCATGATGCATTGAATCATCCATCGTCTGAGTAAGTTGTAAAGAAGCCAGCAGGAGGAACAATTAATTTACATTAATAGCTCTCAGTGTGGTTTGCTGTACTGCCTGAGTTTTAAAAAAAAATAATTTGGAGAGCTAGAAGAGTTCACTCTGCAACAACTGTTTGCATTCTGATTCTGTAAAAACTTGTAAGTGCGTAATTAGACACCAAACACTTGGTACATTTAACAGAAAGCAGGATGTGCCAAGAGCAAACTATAGTAACAGCAATTTGCCAGCTTGGCAAAAACCTGTTTCACACAGGCACTGACTTCATAATTAGGCAATCATTTCAGAGTGCATCCTCATGATCTGGTGTGATGGCAACGGATGGTTCATTCTCCTGAAGTCTTTCCAAGTAAAAATAGTGATTGAATAATTGTACCACAGTGTGGGACAATATGTTTAATTGAATGGAAAAAAGGGACATTAGCCTCATGACCTTTGTGCCCTTCCAATCCCACTGTGAACCTACAGTGAGTCAAAAGAATCCTTCAATGAAAATATAGTTGCATCTACAACAGCTATTATGCTTCAGCTTCAGCTGTTTGGTCTCTAAATTTAATTCAGTTCACATGTAGCTCCACCCCAACACTCTGTAATCAGGACATGCATTTTCTTCTGATAAATGAACATTATCATAAAGCTGAATCTATCCAGAGATAGAAGCCATACAAAAATAATCTCAAATAGTTCCATTTAAGGTGTCACTTAATTTTGAGCCAGAATGGCTCTCAAAATCATAATCCTATTAATACAGTGACGTGTGACTCAAATATGACTCCATGTGACCACACATGGACAAAGTTACAAGTTCAAATGAAGTAGTTTTAAGGAAAGTGGGAACTCATTTGCATACTGTTTCTCAATGTGGCTGGCACCTTTTGTTTTCTACTATGGAATAAATTATATTAAATTCATTGCAGTAGACACTATTTTCAGAACACAAACATTTTATATGTCATCTGGTAAACAACTGCAGTAGTGAAAACATTCAGTTGCTGTTTTCTAATGAAAATATGCTTAGAATCTGGTCTACATTAATCACAGTTGCAGAGGGCTGAATTGTGTTTTCCTACCTAAGGTAAATACTCTTAATGCTATAGTAAAATGCAACTAAAATGCTCATAGGGCTGGAGCACCTCCCCTGCAAAGACAGACTGAAAAAGTTGGGGTTGCTCAGCCTGGAAAAAAGGAAGCTCCAAGGTGACCTTACAGCAACCTTCCAATATCAAGAAAGCTGGGTTTCAAACTTGAAGAGGGGAGATTTAGGTTAAACATTAAGAAGAAAGTCTTTAATTTGTGGGTGTTGAGCCCCTGGCCCAGGTTGCCCAAGGAATTTGTGGCTGCCCCATTCCTGGCAGTGTCTCAGTCCAGGTTGGATGGGGCTTGGAGCACCCTGGGTTGTGGGAAGTGTCCCTGACCATGCAGGGGGTTGGGACTGGGTGAGCTTTGTGGTCCCTTCCAACACAAACCAGTCTGGGATTCTATGAATATTATTCTAGCTTTAAAGATGATTTAGTGGGATGAAAGTGAAATGTAAAAAAATAGAATTTGGGTTAGGCAGGTTGCTCTGAAGAAAAAAATATTGGTAAACAGCCACACTAGAAGAAAAACTAATAGCTAGCTAACATCACCTGAGTTGCTTTTCACTTCCTTTGTCTTGTGTAGAGAAAGCTGACATGAGGAAAGAGGTGACAGGAATGCTAAGAGTCTTACAAACTGAAGAATGTTGAGCATGGCTTTTTGGTTACATGGCAGGTCAACACCTGCATTCAGATCTATGCATGGATGGACCCTCAGGGAAACATGCAGGTTTTTAACACAGGGATGTACTAATTATTCCCCCTTTCTTTTGCATCCACTGTGCTTTTCCTGGTCTTAAAAGTATGAGTAGCAACAATGATGTTCAAAGAACAATGAACCAAGCTAAATAATTACCCTGGGAGAAAAGATAAACAAACTCCTTCTGGGTAGAGAGTTTCAATCACATTTTCCAACCTGTTCTTAAACTAGGATTTTTTATTTTATTTTATTTTTACTCCCTATGCTTTTCAGGTTTTAATTTCATTACCAGTCACCTCCCCATCTTGCAAACTCTTCCCACTGCTCACGACCTTTTGCAGAAAGGAAGAGCAGTAATTCTCATCCATTACCATACTGCATCTCAAGGTGCAGAAAGATCTCATTATCTGTTCTGTACCTGTTTACAAACCCTGATTATTCACCCAGCACCATGAGTGGAGCTTCACAAATGTGAGAGATCATGTCACGGACCTTATATTCATTAAGTTTCATTTTCTAGTAGCATTTATTTAATTTGCTATTAACTTTTGCAAACTAGTGCTTAAACTGCCCGGTGTCCTCTGAGACCAGTGTACCACGAGTGACACAGTATGAATGTCACATATTCAATATATGAATATCACATAAAATGTTTGAAAAACATCACTTAATATGAGGACAGAGGTCATAGAATGGTTTGGGACCTTCAGAGATAGAGTCTGGGCAGGAACACCTTGGGATATATAGGATGACCAGGAGCCAACAATGTGTCCTTGTGGCCAAGGAGGCCAATGGCACCCAGGGTGTGTTAGAAAGGGGTGGTCAGGAGGTCCAGAGAGGTTTTCCTCCCCCTCTGCTGTGCCCTGGGGAGGACACATCTGGAATGTTGTGTTCTCAGTTCCAGAAGGACAGGGAAGTGCTTGGGAGAGTCCAGAGCAGAGCAACCAAGCGGCTGAAGGGAGTGGAACATCTCCCTGTGAGGAAAGGCTGAGGGAGCTGAGGGGCTCTGCAGCCTGGAGGAGAATGAGGGGTGACCCCAAAAATGTTTATAAATATGTGAGGGGAGAGTGCCAGGAGGATGGAGGAAAACTTTGACCAACAACAGGACAAGGGGCAATGGTTATAAAGTGAAGCATAGGCGGTTCCATATAAATATCTGGAAGAATTGTTTTCACTGTGAGGGTGACAGAGCCCTGGCCCAGGCTGCTCAGGGAGGTTGTGGCGTCTCCTTCTCTGGAGACATTCAAAGCCCACCTGGATGTGTTCCTGTGTGACCTCCTGGAGGTGACCCTGCTCTGGCAGGGGTGGTTGGGCCAGACGATCTTCTCAGGTCCCTTCTAACCCCTCATTTTCTCTGATTCCTCCATGCGGGTCCGCACCGCCCCGCACCCTCCTCGGCGAACGCCGCCGCTTCCCGCGCTTGGGGCGGCGCCGCCGCCCCTCAAGCAGCGCCCTCACCTCAGCGCTGCCTGCGGCTTTCCCGCCCAGCGGCTTCTCCTCAGAGATCTCACCCTGAATTTAGCATATTTCCTTGCATTTTTAAGGATTAGTGCTGCCTTCACATAAGCCACAGGGGGATAAGCTGTGTTTTAAACACTGGTAATGTTCCCAGTAGAACAACTGCGGGTCATGCATCAAAGCTGTAGCACTTGGTGTGCACCACAGATTATTTTTTTTTTTTAATATGGCATATACGAGAATCTATTCACTTCTAATTTTTCATTCCCCAGTTGTGTAGCTAAGTCAGTCTTTCACAGAAAACCTCCTCTGAATGGCTCTGCTTCTGTCAGCATCTGCAGAGCCATCTTTATCAAAGAGGAACAAGTGTAAGGGCATAAGGTTTCTTCACAAATCTCTCAAACCCGGAGTAAAACATTCCTGGGAGAGAGGCACAGAGGAATTGTTGATTGTCATCTCCAAGAGAGATGATACAGCTGTACCTTCAGAAACAGAACTGCATTCCAGCAGCACCTGTGGCTTAGAGGCAACAAGAAAAGACACGTTTTTAAAAAGGGAGATGTGTCAGCTTCCATCTGCTTGTGGGGCTTCTTTTTTTATTCCTTTCACTAATCACACCAGTCACAAAACTCCAAAAGCAGGCACTGAATTCTCAACAGGAACCTCACAGACCACTCACAATGCCCATCTGCTTGTAATGAAGCAAATGAACTAATACAAACCCAAATTATCTTGCGTTCTTAATTAAGTTCAGCCATAGAAAAGGCAGAGAGGCCAAGGAGGTGCCAGAGTCACCTCAGGATGGGACCCAGAGCCCACTGAAGACACTCACTCATTTCCAAAGTCTTGTCATAAACTCACACAAAATTTCCAGAATATGACATTAGGTAATCTTAAAGAAAGGTTCATCCTTAGCACTGAATAAAAAAAATAAATTAAAAAAAAAAAACCAGAGGGAAAATATATCCAAAGTAGCTTTAGATGATACTTGTTAGGCCCTGTTTCTGTCATGATTCTGTACATTACCAAGGCAATTATTTTAAAACATGTATTCCTAATCTTTAGAGCCTATTAACTGGAAACGTCAATTTGTTGGGTTTGTACGTTTCTAAGACACATTATACATTTAGACTTATATTTCAACTGCTGTTTTTATAATGGTTATGTATATAGCTTGTGCCACTTTGCTGCAAATCTGTGTTTCTTCAAAGCAAGTAGCCCAGTTATTACTAAGAAACATTATGATGTCTTGCTTCTGGCAAAAGTAGTCCTTTTCAACACTGAAACCTTTACTTTCACAGATTTTTGTAGCCAAATTTATTTCCAGTTTCTATAAGCCAAGAATTTGGCCACCTCATCTAAGTATAGTGCATTAGCACAGAAGTTTGGTTTCACTTGGGAATTTTCCTTGAGAAAAATAATAGATCATTTTTCTGACAAGCACAATATTATCAACTAAGATTAAAAACTGAAACTGAAGATAAACTCTTCTCTTCCATCTTTTCAAGTGTTCTCAGAATTGCTCCTGTCATACTGATGATCCACTTAAACTTTTACATCCCAGCCTGATTACTTTGTTCACACTGCTTCCAAGATTAGTCTGGGAAACGATGCTGTGGCCATAACTGTTCAGGAAATGCCAAGAGCTCCTCTTTGTAACACCAGTGCTGTGTGATTACTTCCTTACATCCTATTCCCACAAGTACAGGATTATACAGCCTGCTGTAAAATCCCTCTATGTCACTTTTACCAAAAGGAATAAGAATCAACAATGCATTTTTATCAGCTGAGGTTACTGGAAAATAGTAGGGATGAAAAGAGTGTCCATATTCCATTCTCACAGCAGATACAATTAATCATAATTCTCAGGGCAGATGGAGCTCTTTTGCAGGCTTGGAAATCTGTGATATTTCCATACCCATTGCATTTGCTGTTTTGTGATACTGCAAAACAAACAAAATTGCTTGGTATTCAAGTTCCGTTTTCATGTTTATGTTTCTCTATCTTTGCTGCCCTCAGTGTTTTCTGTTTTCTTATTACTTGGCTTAAAAGATAGGTTTCACTAGGATTAAGACAGCTGTGTTTTGAGCATTGCCAATTATCTTCAGTTTAAACAAGTAGTTTGAACTAATTTAAACACAGACTTGGTGCACTATTGTACTGCTAGTCCACCATGAGCACTAGGATAGCTGACTGTCACTCTTGCTGTAATTGGGGTTTTTTTCCTACCCATATTTATTTTTATATCTGCCTGCCCATGTCAACACAAAATTTACTTCTAGTTTAAATGCTGTGATGAGCAAACTTATTCCTCTTGCAACTGAATGAGGAAGGGTTTGGGCTGGAAGAAATAATACCCTGAACAGAATGATTAGCTGAATATTTTCTAGAAGTCATGCTGCATTGCTACAGTGTCTGGCAGGTTTGATTTCACCAAGTTCTTAGGCAATGGAAAGGTACTACTCAAACACTGAGGAAATACAAGTCTAAAGAGAATCTCAGAGTTTCTACTTGCCTAGGATGTGCTCTGGCATTTTTATTGCACCTGCTTGGAAACACTGCCTGCAGGTTATCACCAAAGCCCTTATCAGCAGCACCTTTCTCAGTATCTACCAGAGCTCAGTTCAACGCACTTGGCTTGAACAAAGCAAGCAGAATGCTAAAGTACTGTAAATTAAATCCACATTCATAATTTTTATTCTATCTGAAGCTTTTCCTTCTTTCACAAGTGTGATACTATCCAGTGCAATGTTTAATCGCCCCTCTCCCCTCCCAATGATTTCACTTTAAAGAATATTCAGAGTATTTCCATTCACATAAAAACAGGTTCACTGGATTTTAAAATATTAAAGTTTTTAAAATTAAATTACAACTAAAGCTAAAAGCAAAACCAAAATGCACAATAGACTAAAAATTAAAACATGAAATAAAAATAAAGCTGTCAAGGGCCAGAAAACCTGGCAGTTTCTCTTCAAATATTTAAGTAATGTATTCATTGATTGAAATATTTCTTCCTCCATTCTGTGCAATCAGCAGAATCACCATTACCCACAGCACTGCTCCTTCTGAATCACAAAATGCTAAGCTATGAAAGATTAAATTTGAATTGGCTTTTAAGCATTAATAGTAAAATAAACACTTCAGCAATAAACGCTTCAGCTAAATGGCACTGCAGTCTTTTCCATAACCTGAGGAAAAGTAAATGCTCCTGGACTGTTACTGGGGATTTTTTTCCATATATTACAGGAGTTAGAATTGCAGAAATTTCTGTTCATCTGCTGTTACATTAAAACTCACGGTCACAGCAGTTTTTCCCCAAGTTTAAGTCTCTCCACTCCAACCCAGTGGTAGATGTCAGCACTTTTAACTCACCCTGAAAAAACACAACCAAGCAAAACAAAAACCCCACACCCAACCAAACCCTCTGGACATTTTAAGCACATCCCTGGTTTTATTTTTGCTTGCATTCCACTAAGAAAAACTTCCCAGATTACTTGAGGACTCACCATTTTTCTCTTAAAACATTTGTTCAGTAATTGAAAACATTTCAATAATTTAAAACTTTCCAAATACACGCTGAAGGAATTTTAAAAACAAACCTGTAGAAATACACTCAAGAAGTTATTTTATGTCCCTTTTCATATTAAACTCTTACTTTTTCTGAACTCCTTGGTATTAGTAAGACCTCAGAAACCCACCAGCTCTGCTGGAAATGCAAAGCTGGAACAAAAACTGGGTTTGAGCAGTGCTTCAACTGCACCAAAATCAGCAGAGTGAGTTGTGGAAGCCTCTCTCTGTGTAGGTGCACACCTATTTCTCTGACATGTCACCTGTGTCAGGTGTCCCCAGCCATGTCACACAGCAGATTTTTGGTAAATCTTTGGTAAATTGAATATTTGCTGTTCACTTCCACAGTATTAGAATTAAATCCTTCAGGTGAGAAGTTGAGTTTGGACTTCAGTGAAGTCCTAAAAGAAGGGTTGTAGTAAAGCTCTGGACACACAATAAGAAACTTTATTCTTTCCATTTCCTTTCACTTCCCATGGAAAGTGAAAAAGAGGATACTCTCTCATCATATGATGATTCTCCAGGTTATTTTCCAAAAGTTCCCAGATTCTCATCTAACCTCAACACTTCAACTCCCAACAACTCTCAAAGAAAAACTTTACACTGTTTCTAATTATTTTAGGATTACCTAGCAGGAAGTTAATTACATCCTCAGTCAGGACAACCCAATTTGCTACCACTAATTTACTTCAATTATTCAAATGGATTTAATTAATTTTTCATGTATTACTCAAATGCAAATAGAGATCAAGCCTGATGTTTTCCTTTTGCAAGAGAACTCTGTTTGTGATTTGCATAACTTTGTGAAGACTTTTCTTCATTTAAATAACAACAATGTATTTGCAGTGGACAAAATGCCCTTTTCCTACCTTTCTGGTTCAAAGCCCAACCTTGCAAAGAGCTGGAAAACCAGAAATAGAACAGCATGGCTTGGAAATGACATTCAGAAAGGTGCAACTGTTGGAGAGTGTTCTGCAGTACGACTCAATCAAACCAATACATGTGTGATTGATTGCAAAAGCTGTTCTTTTGTAGATTGGGCAGAAAGTGTGGGCTTTTTCCTAGCCCATGAAAATGTTAAAGACATTAAAGTGTGTTTGCCTGCTGAATCCCAGTGAAATATCAGCATTGAGTGCACTGCATTTGTCAGTTTAAGTCGATCAGAAAGGTTTGTTAAATAGTTTTGATATGCTTTTAACTTATTTTTTGCCTTTTTTTTTTCTTCTTTTAATGTGTTTCTGAGTGGGACTGAAATTCCAGAATAGAATGATTGAATCAGTGTGGGAGAAGGGAAAAAAAGGTGCCAGTTTCAAAAACTTCTCCTCAAAGTGTTCTGTGTTGGGAGCATCACTGCAGCAACTCCTCTATCGTTTATGGTTCCACGTTCTGCAAATTATTACTTTGAGTTAAAATGGTTTTACAACCATTTTACAACCACGCTGTGGGAGATGTAGTTGTATGTTTCAGGGACAGACTGTCCCTCCAGACCTCTTTGGTGACTGGATCACAAGTACAAAAGACATGACACTAGGGACAAGAACATATTTTCATTGGGTTCTGCACATAATATTTCTAATCCAAAAGTATTTTTTAATTGATTGTGAGACAGAGCCCAGGCTCTGTACACCAGGATTTAGTGGCTGTAAGACTTCAGGACAGTGAAATTCCAAATTAAAAAAAATGCAACTTTGCCATGTAATACCAGTAATGAAACAAACCATTAAAACCAGCAATAATAAACCATCACTGTCTCAACATGTGTTTTTTTTCCCCCCCTTTCTTTATTTCTCTCTGGTCTTCTGCTTTTTTTTTTTTCTTTCTTTGCCTCTAGTTCTTCTTGCTAGCATCATTCCTTTCACTTACTCCAAAAGGATTTTTCAAGTATTTACCCAAAAGTATATGAAGTACAAGATTTTTTTTTTCCCAACCTTTTATCATTTGTCTTCTTTTAACAAAATGGACTGTGTCTGCAACAGCACCTCTGAAAAATCCCTTCAGCTGAATGCACAGTGTTTTCAACAATAGGCTGGGAAATGTCCTCAGCCAAGATGTAATATGATTACAAGTGTGTCCTGGATGCCTGGGGAGAAGCTGCAAAACTGAGGGAAAGAATATAATGTGGAAAGATGTGAAATGGTTACCCAGACAAATGTTTTACAAGAGAAAAGAGATTCAGTAAAATCAGGAACTGCTCCAGGAGCACAACAATACTGCAGAATGTTTCACTCTTAGATGAAAATAACTACGAGGAGGGGAGAGTTTTCAGAGAAAACTGCTGTTCCTCAGCATCACTGTGCTAGCTGGGGGGAGATGGTGGAAATTCCCAAGCCACTGAGATTCCTGTTGGGAGGAGGAGGCTGCTTGGTTTGGACTGGACACCAGGGAAACCTGACACACCAAGTGGAAGACATCCAGCTCCATGGAGATGGCAGGAAGCTTTTCAATTTATCAACACAGAAAGCATCTTCACCAGAGAGATTGATAATGGTGGAAAAACACAGAAGGGAAACAGTAAGGTAACAAGGAATGCTTCTCTTCCAAGGATCCAAGAGAAACAAAAAGAACCACCAAAGGGAAAGGAATTTATGGACCTCAGTAGATGACAAAGATACAGATCTAAATCCTAAAAGACAGCAGAATTAGGTAACATAACAGGATTCCATTAAAAATCCATGCTTATCTGAGCTTATTCTTAAAATTTCCTTCTTCATGGAAGAAAGTGAATATAAAATCAAGCTTATTTCCAAGAAGAAATCAGGAGTTAGAAGGCCAAATCTTTTTCTCAGTAAATGGGTATAAATCTGCAGTTAATCTGACTGCTAGATAGACATTTTAACAGAAGCCTTCCCAACACAGTAATCATGGCCCAGTAACTAGCATCTTTTTCTCAAGGACATTGCAAAAAAACCTCAGAAATTACTAGCAGAAAGCCATGAAGCATGGAAAAGTGACCCTCCAGATGAACAGTGCCCTAACTCAAAGTCTCATTTGTAAGCTAAAAATGTCCCATATAGATTTTTTGGTACAGACTAACAGTTAAAATCCTAATACAAATGCAGAGAAACACCTAACACACAGTGTTACTCCAGAAATACAAGGGAGTTACTTACAGTTCTTTTGCCAGCTCTGTGTTGAACCTGTTGTGTTAAAACAAATATCTCTTGCACAAAGTCATGTCCGGGGTGCAGCTTTCCTCAGCTCTGATTAAACCCCCAATTGCTTACCTATTTTTTTGCAGATCATGCAAATCATTTGCAGATTTGCTTCTCCCATTTCAGGATGCTTGTTGCAATTCATTTGCTGTGCTTTGGGTGCAGCAATATGTATATGATCAGCTTGCTGTCTCTCCTACTGTAGACTATTGCTATGCATCATCCCTCTTCTAGATGAATGCTGTTCATCTTAGTCTCATTAACCCTTCCTAGCTCTATTTCATGAGGTAATTTGGGATAATTTACAGCTGCTTACCAGTTTAGCTTCAAAAGAGTTATTTTGAGCATACTCTGCATTGTAGATGTAAAAAGTAATGAACCACAGTAAAAAAACCCCATATGTTCATTCTGATTACATCAAGGGCTTGAACACATCTTCACTCCATGGTCTCACAGAAAAAAAAAACAAACCACAACTATGAAAATTATCTAATGATGCAACAAAACACTTGTGAAAAAACCCTAAACAGTGACTACAAAATTGTGTGAGTACACATTACTAAGCACTTCAGGACAAATATTCCTCTTAATGAAATGATGGCTCCCAGGTCTATTTTGGAGCCAGTCTTCTTGCTGCAGTTCAGATAATGCCCACAGACTCTCAGCTCTGAACTGCCATCATGTTCAGCTCTGTCTTTCAGGAAGTTCCACTGTGAGATATGCCAGTTAAACACTCTCCTCTCCTCAAAACTCCACTTTGGGGAAGAATTGGGCTTTTAAGAATTACCCATTTAATATCTCCCTTTGAAAATAGCGATATCTAAAAAACCTAGGGAGAAGCAATTGTGTTGATAGGGATCATTTCTTCTGTGTTCAACACTATTGAAATCTGTGCTGCCAGGAGAATTATGGCAGGCAGAGCATGGGGCTCTCTATTCATCAGCAGAGACCTAATCCTGGAGTCTTCAGTGCCCTGAGAGGCAGAAAGAAATGTATTCAAGAATTCAGTGCCATAAACCAGGAGATAAATTGGCTATAGTTCCTAATTTCCACTTGGAAAAAATAAAACTATAGGAAGCTTCTGATGTTAAGATTCTTCCCTGAATTAAGTTCCTCAGCAAATAAAACAATGATGCCCAAAATGCTTGGGATTTACAGATCATCTCCTCCATCACTTCACCATGCTCCATTCCACAAAGACTGCAAACAGCTGAGCTGTTATCCAGCCCTTCAAACCAGAACCTCATGTTTCACATACAGACATTAAAACAAGCTTCTTTAATGGGAGTTTGAGGTGTCCAAAATGGAAAGTGGGCCAGGTATATCAGGTCTGTTCCCTCTCAGGAGCCAGGTTTGAAAATCCTACCCTTTGCTTTTCTTCACTTCTTGCACAGTTCATCATAAAAATACACCATAAAATGGTAGAACTGCTTTAGAATAAAGACCAAAATCTCCTCTCTCTTGCTCATGCATAACCCAATAAACTATGGTTGTTGTTCAATCAATTTTATTAATGGGATCACGCCCAGTTCAGGAAACCTTGCAAACAATTAAAACTCACAATTTATCACCCTACCTGTCCTTTATCTCTTCTATTGCTTTTTTTTTAAACTCCTACTTCCAGCTGCTGATAGAGCTGTCAATTCCTGCCAGATATTTTCCTAAAAATCTCAATTAGCATCTACTTACAGATGAGATCTATAGAGGTGACTGTACAAATCCAGACTTTGGAAGTACAAGACTCTGCCTGAGATCCTGTTGCTTCCCTACACATTGGTTTATCCAGTGGTTCTTTCCCACAGATGAGCATTTCACCTCCATTATTCTAAGTAAAATAAAAGAATAAGCCAAACAACTACTTTGAAAACATTCACTGGGTAATAACCTGTATTAAAGAGGTATAGAGACCTCAACCCTACAGCAGAGAGATCTCACCTAAGGAGATGGACACCCCTACAGAGCCCACTCATCCTGGGAGTCTTCTCCTTTAAAACTGCGCCCACTCACCATGGAACCACCCCAGGAATAAATACTTTAGCTCTGTGGTTTTAGGGTAAGTAACGTTACAGAAATTAAGGCAGAGGTGAAAGGTGAGCACAAAACCTGCACTATTCTATGGTACAACACAATTGTGCTTAGGTTCTGGTCTTGCTCCTTTATAAACTGTCATTACTCCTTGAACTTCTCTACTAGTATCAAACACTGTGATACCAGTGAGCCTTGGATCATTAGAGTAATAGCTTTAATAACAGAACGAGGTTTAAAGTATTACCCTTCTCAGCATTTGAAAATAGAGGTAATTAAGGCTGATTTTCTTCAAAGCTTTCCACCCTCCTAATGAGGTCTAATGAATTCAGCACTGAAGATTTAACAACAGGTGCCTTTACATTAGGAGGCCAGGCTGTACAGGCACAAACAGCACCTGCAAGCTAAAAAAGGATGCTAAAAAACCCAAAAAAGGCCTCAACTGCTCCCTCCCTCCAGCAACAGCTGCCTCACTAAATAAATATAAGGTAGCAATGTACCTGACTTGCTCAGGGCCTGGCCTCAACCTCACCACTGGAGTGTTTGCAACTATCACAAGTATTCTTTTATCCTCAGGATACACACATGCTTCCCAGGTTTTACATTCACCTTAGACTGCCCAACACACTTTGGAAGGATTACTTCCATCCCTCTGGGGGGATTGCCTCCATCCCCCTTTGGGGGGATTGCTTCCATCCCTCTGGGGGGATTGCTCCCATCCCTCTGGGGGGATTGCCTCCATCCCTTTGGAGATATTGCTTCCATCCCTTTGGTTGAGAGTCCTCAAGAAAACCTTCATGAGTGAGACTCCCAGCTGCTGTTCCCTTGAGGAACATACAGCTCTTCCCAGATCACTGCTCTTGAGAGGTTCTCTTATTTAATAAATATTCCCTAAATCATAGATAACAATCATCTAAGTCATTTTATAAACATTTGGGTTGTTTTCATCAACAATGTCAACCCAATGAAAAGAGGACATTCAATGTATCCCACTTTCCTAAGGAGAAATACATCCCTAACCCCCCCTGCAGGCACTGCCCTCCCCACACCCCTGGCCTGAAGCCTCTGCCTTGGGCTGTCCCAGCACCCTGAGCAGCATCCCCTCACTGCTCCCTTCTTGGGGCACACTCCACTCCCAGCTTCTGCACTGGGTGAGATTAATCAGAGTCTCCTTGTTGCAGGAGCTAATGGAAGGAACAGTGCTAAGCATTTTTCAAAAATGAGTAATAACCCAGGTAGCTGGCACCTGCATGGGAAGTGAAGCATTACAAACAAATGAGGAGTAATAGAGCTTACTGGGCATAAAATGCTATTGTTTGATTTTAAAAGTGCAGAATAAGCAAACAAGAAGTAATCACCCCGAGCACTTCCACCAACTAAATAACCTTTAAACTTTCTGAGGTCCTAGAGAAGAATGTGATTGATTAACACCTGCATGAGTCTATGAAGAGGAATGGGGCACACATGCTTTGAAATGATACTGGAATTTTAGCTCTACCTTAGCTCCTTTACATAAAAAAACACTGAGTTTATTATTTTCATGGTCCAGATCTTCATACTGTGCTTCCTGGGCTTTTGAAGTGCTTGGAGGAATTTTATTCAGGCATTACTGTCTGCCAAATTAATGTCTGGAGACCACCAGGCATTTAAAAAGAAAAGCCAGTAATCATTTTCTTATATTGCACATTATTTGATATACTTTGCTAGAGATCCATCTTGCTAACAGTCACACTGCTTGGAATTAGAAATAAAGAGACAAAATTAAAACTTCTAAAGGAAACCAAGGTTTCCACATATACAGATGAGAGGTTTACAGACAGACAAGACACTGTTTAGACAGGTTAGCAGCTATTACCTCTGGATATGCTGGGTAAAATGCTTCCAATTTGCTGATAACTTATTTTCAGGAATTTGGAAATCATCCTTGGCCATACAACTATATTCATTCTACCCTTAAAACTGAAACTAACTTTAGATTCCTCATTTTTGGGGAAACAGCCACTGTGGGCTTCGGATTTTCCAATTTGTTGGGGTTGTTTTGTTTTGTTTTTTTAACCTGTTCTAGCTTCTTCTTAAACAAGATTACTTGTCCCAATTTTATCTTTCCCTAAACCTCATTAGCTCCAAATCTTCCCTCTGTGAATATTGCATGGAAAGTTTTGAGGGCATCTTTGGTGGAGCTGCCCTCAGTTTGTACCAGCAGTAAGGAGGAAACTTACTGGTCACTAATTCAAGCTACTACATAAGAAATTAAACTTTAAAAGAAGAATTAATTCACAGCATTCCTGGATGAGTATCTGAGAAAAAGGATCACTGACAAGCTATTTGGATTCCCCAACTATAGTAACTTTAAGTTAAATCCGAGGACTTGGATTTCTTTTTAGTGGATATTTCATACATGGACTTCAAAGAGAGAGACAGTGGAGAGACCAAAACTTGCCAGAATGCTGGAAGTTGAGAAAATTGACAAACTCTAAATTTTGGGAGACAACTACTGTCAAATCCTTTTGCTTTTATCAAGCACATCCTGCAGGAAAAGAAAGAAAATCTTATCTTTGTTTTTTTTTCTGTGGGCAAGTTAAGAAAAAAAAAGTATTAAGGTACCTAGAAGCACAATTAAATATGAAGAATGCAAGACAAGTATGCTGAGAGCATAACAATTAAATATTTGCTTTGTAAAACTGACTGGTATGTAAATATTACTCATCTTATTTCTCCTGAAATTAAAATGTGTTTTTCAAGGCTTTTTAGAAAACAATACAGTACCAATTGACTCTGAAAGAAGCTGGATGTTTAGTGGGCTGATGACATGAGAAATTTGCATTTGGCATCCTTTAAATGTTCAGATTGAAAGGAGGGGAAGCCTTTGTTTTGCAACACAAAGATATCACACTGTGGGAAACCAGTGAAAACAGCTGAGTGATGGAGTGAGAGATAAACATTGGGCATTACTGTTGATTCAAGCAGCTAGCAGCACTAACTGAGGTTTTCCTAATATCATTACTGGGGTGATTAACATCCTTTTTCACACTTAAAAATCATTCCTGGAACTCGAAAGCCAATTGATTTCTCCCCCATGTAATTAATTACTCCATATTTAATTGCAGGAAGAAGCCTCTTTTTTGTTTTTTGGTTTTTTTTTTCTCAGCTCCACACTTGCAAAACAGGGGCTTCATTCTGCTCCCTTTCAGCTCTGTCCTGTGTGGCACCAGTACTGCTGGGGTGTCAGGATGATGAACAAGCTGCTTCAAGCCTTCTCTCTCCCCAAAGCAAGGAGCACAGATCCACTGAGCCACATCCCTGCCCCAGGAGAGGACAAGCAGCCAGCCTGGAGTTTTAAATAAGGAACCAGGCACTACAGAGAGGATGGTAACAAGTATTCATTGGGATTTAACAAGCACAGCCAAGTCTTCTGCCTGCCTGGAATGAAAACTTATAAAAAAACACTTATAAGATAGCAGAGGTCATCTGGGCTACAGTCCATCAGGTCAGTATTTGAGAGGAAATTCCCATGAAAAGCAAGTAAGAAAAATGGAGACTAAAGACTGCTGAGAAGACACTAACACTGTGTTTTGTGTCCAGATGCATTTTTGGGTTTAGTCAAGCTGCTTCTGGCCAGGGAAAAACCAGAGAAATGGTGTTAATGTTTCCTGTTTAGCAGCTAGAAGCATTTCTTGGCACGAGTTTGCAAATGCTGTAATCAACAATTCTGCCTTTCAGGCTTTTTGCTTCTCTTGTTTTGACACAACACACTTTAATATCAGCAATAGTGGTGTAACTGCTGGCACTGCTTATATACTGTGCATGGAAAAACTGTGATAGGCTACAGCTAGTGCAAGAAAAGAAATAGCTGAAGTAGCACTTCCCACATTTGAAACTGAACAAACTTTTGGCATTATTTATTCAGAATTGAACCATCTTGGAGTATTTCCGACTCTCCTTTGGCAACCTGGCACTTTCCAAAGTCAGTAGTAGAAATCTGGGTTTTCTTAAAAACAGAACACACCTCTATATACTACTGGGAGTAACATCACATTGTCCTGAATTAGTAAATATTAATTAATATACTACTTCATCAAAAAGAATTGAGTTTGATCATTGCATCACATTAAATCAGCTTTATCAGGCTGCCTAAGGATATCATAAAGCCCTTCTGTAATTATAAATGCTTGTACTCAATATTAAAGAGTAATACACTGCATATTTTCATATTGCAATGGATTAGCAATCCTGCCTTCTTAAAAGGCAAAAAATAGTGTCCTGAGAACTCCATCCTCTTCTAAAATGCTCCTTTTCTTTAGATAAATAGCATTCTGTCATATGTCAGTTTGTTCTAAAGGGGAAAAAAAAAAGAAGCTGAATAAACCCAACTGTGAACACACTTGGACTACAATAAGACAACATTGTACCTTTTGAAAATCTTTGTTTCCTTAGCAGGAACTTTTGCCTTTTTGAATTGCTAATTTGGTTAATGGCTTCATTTTCCTCTGAAATTTGCATCCTGAAAATTACCAGCCTTACAAGCTCCTCTAAGTGCAAAACAGTTTGCATATTTTCTTACCAAGGTTGTGTTTGACACTGGAAGGAGTAGGATGTCTGGAAAAGGTAAACATGTAAGAAGCTCCATTAGGGCCAGTGGTATAACAGCACTTGTTGGCATTTTTAAAAGAAACCAAGAAGACCTGAAATTATATTTATTCTCTTTTTTTTTTCATCAGTGGCCAAAAAAACCCCAAAACACTAAAACAAGCTGATGATCCTTGCCTTGTCTTTCCAATTAGCCAGAGTAGCCAATTAGCCCCTCAGAGCCAGAATTTTGGCCCCCATATGACAACTCCAGATCTTCATATTTCTGTTGTGCTATCCCCAGTGATAAGCAATATTCAGGAGCAGACAGACAACTAAAAATATCAACTTAAACTTACGGCAGTTAATTATATATTTTTAGCTAGTTTTAGGCCCTCTTCTCTATCAAAGGCTGCATTCAATATCTCTGTGCCAGAAGATGGAGGAAATCCCAGTGTACAGCAGAATCCACACCTCCATTCTTGGTGTGTTCACCATTTAATAAAAATGATTCTTAACTCAGGCATAAGGCTCCTGAGACTCAGAGAAACCCTAATGAACCAAAGAACTTCTACCTGCACATTTTAGTGCTCAATAAGATTATTCCTAGAAACTAAAATGGTTTGGAGCTCAACAATATGATCAAAATAAATATAAAATCTCAACATCTATCTTCTGTTTCCAGACAAACCGGTGGCACAAGGGTACCAAGAGCAAGGATTCAGACAGATGGATTTAAAAGTCATGATCACTCAGCCCTGGTGAGGCCACACCTTGAGTCCTGTGTCCAGTTCTGGGCCCCTCAGTTTAGGAAGGATATCGAGGTCCTGGAGCAGGTCCAAAGGAGGCAACTGGGCTGGTGAAGGGACTTAAGCACAGACCCTATGAGGAGAGGCTGAGGGAGCTGGGGTTGTTCAACATGGAGAAGAGGAGGCTCAGGGGAGACCTCATCACTCTCTACAACTCCCTGAAAGGAGGTTGGAGCCAGGGGGGGGTTGGGCTCTTTTCCCAGGCAACTCTCAGCAAGACAAGAGGGCAGGGTCTCAAGTTGTGCCAGGGGAGGTTTAGGTTGGAGATGAGAAAGAATTTCTTTCTGGAGAGGGTGATCAGGCATTGGAATGGGCTGCCCAGGGAAGTAGTGGATTCTCCGTGTCTGGAGATATTTCCAAAGAGCCTGGATGTGGCACTGAGTGCCATGGGCTGGGAACTGCAGCAGGAGTGGATCAAGGGTTGGACTTGATGATCTCTGAGGTCCCTTCCAACCCAGCCAATTCTATGATTCTATGATTCCATGATCACCGAGTCTTGAAGACAGGGAGTGAAAATCAGCAATATTCACATAGCCCTGACAATCTTAGAGTTTTGATTGAGGTGCCCAAGATTTCCTTCTAACTCTATTTCTCAGCCTTAGATCATCACCAGAACAGAGCACACAACAATACATAAAAAGTGGTGGCTCTGTCCAACTACACAAGGCTGAAGGTTCTAGTAAAATACCCTTCTGGGGTTAAGATATCATGATTTTTTTTTTCCACCCAAGTATTTCTCTTCTACACTGCTGGGTTTTTATCTCCAAACTTTCATCTGACTGATTCAGCCCTGGAACATTGCTGTGGGCACAGAACTTCTGGAAGGGGTAATTCTGATTCTGGTTTTCAGTCTCACTGGCGCACAACACCTTATTTAAAAAGCCTTTGCTGATAATTCTTGTTTTACTAGTAGTTTGGAAGTTTGTTGTGGTTCTTTTTTTGGGGTGGGGGTGTTGTTGGTTTTAATACTCATTTTGGTTCTAGATCTATTGCCTAATCCTAGGCACTGAATTTCTCAGCAACATTAGAGTCATTATTCTATTTAGCAAAGAACAAAACTTGTATTCTAGGCTTTTTCAGAGAACATCTGAAGAACATCTCCATTCTTGGCTGTTATCAGAGTCCTGATGGATCAGATTCCAGTCTTGTTTTTAATGGAGATGGAGCAACACCCACCCACACTTCTGCCACATCTATTTCAGGCCTCTCAGTTTTACTTTTCCTTACTGGTCCTTTCACACATTTCTTTATCATATATCAGATGCTTGAGGCCTTGATAACATCCCTATGGAAATGTTTAGCAAATCCACAGCTTATTCTCTCAGTATTTGGCATTATTAACAGCTATAACTCAGCATAAACATTAAACTGGCAAGCTTACACTGCTGAGGTTTCCAGGCTTTTAAATAATTGAAAATCATGTGGCAGAAACCTGATATTTAGATACATATTATAATGGGGAATTATTCCACCATGAAATTTTTATAAAAATAAGAAGAATCAGCAGATTTCTTCCAATGTTATAAATAAATTTAAAGTAAAACAGTGGCTGCAGCTATATATATATAAGAAAACTTGTGTATTTCCCAAGTTGGCAGAAGCCTCATTCAAGCAAAAGGTCAAAAGACAGAATTAAAGATACTGCAGAGGCCATAATGTTATGCAGGTTTAAAACCTGCTTAGATAAAATGTTGGGAATAATTTTTATTTCAAGTTATTAAAGGCAGAAATTGAGGCTTCCTTAACAAGCCATTATAACTAAGCTACAACTTGGAGAGATTTAGGAAATCAGTGAAGTTTATTGCACATCTCCTTATTCTTGTACATATATAATACTTGTTCCTGGCCATATTAGAAAAAAACATCCCACATTATCTCACCAAATATAACCTTTGTCAAGCTCTTACCAATTTAAGTAGGAAATTACTGGTGGTTTTCTTAGGATGCAAATTGGAGAGCACTGATGAGTAACATGCAGAATTCACAATGCCTTCAATTACTCTCATAAACCCTTTTTTTTTTTAAAATGTCAATACCACAAGATTGCTTTTAGGAGCTTATTTCTTTCTGCCTTCTTTTTAATACTGTTCTGCATTAAATGGATATTTAGCTATTTTCTCAGAAGCAAATCTCTCCCAACATATCTGCTTATTTCATGGGTCCTGGGGAACTACATCAACAGGCAAGGGATAAGAGCCCCAGGATGTTTAATAGAAAAATAAAGCATTTTTTTGAGTATTCTTAAAAAAAAATTGTCTTTCCTTACAAATAACAACATGAACACAGCCTATGATCAGCCTTTGGTCTGAAGTTTGAATAAATTCAGACCAGTAGGGTGACTGCAAATTAAAATCCCATGAAACAACAGCTGATAAATGTCTGGTCAGAGAGGTTCCCCACAGATCCCTGATTCTGGGGCTGACCTGTCACTGAGCAGAGACTTGGAGCTTTCTCTCCTGCACTGTTCACATGCTGTGGATTGGGAATATCTTCAAGTAGTGTGGGATGGGGGAATTTCTGAAACCACTCCTACAGCTGCCTCACTACTTGTAAATGCTCTTTTGGGGAAGCAGAGTCTAAAACCATTCTGGTTTCTGTTTAGTAAATAAGATGGTAATAAGTAAATAAGTAAATAAGTAAATAAGTAAATAAGTAAATAAGTAAATAAGTAAATAAGTAAATAAGTAAATAAGTAAATAAGTAAATAAGTAAATAAGTAAATAAGTAAATAAGTAAATAAGTAAATAAGTAAATAAGTAAATAGTATCACTTATAAGGAATAACTAAATAAGAGTATTTAGTAAATAAGACAGTATAAGTAAATAAGACAGTATAAGTAAATAAGACAGTATAAGTAAATAAGACAGTATAAGTAAATAAGACAGTATAAGTAAATAAGATGGGCAGTTTCAGAGGGAGGGAGCTGACATATTCTGGACTTTGCTGCTTTGACCTCCTAGATGTCAAGATGATCTCTTGTAAAACTTGCTGTCATTTGACACTGATCAAGACCCAGACATTTTCCTGGCATTTTCTTTTTCATGCTACCACAGGCAAGGGACAGTGTTCCCTGCACCCACCATGCACTTTATTTAGAGCAAAATATATTCTTTTTATACATATTATTTATATATATGTATTCTCAGGTATTCTTTTCCCAGGATGCAGTGAGACAGCATCCTACAAACCCCATTTGGCTCTCTCCAGGGAAACCAGAGGTCCAGAAACAGCCAAAAACATTCAGCACAGCCTCTTGCTGGAATACTCTTAGGTACCAAACCTCCACCTCTGTCACACTGCTGCTTTTCCAGCAAGCAAAAATAAACCATAAACCCCCCATGTTTTCTGGATGTGTTATTTCCATACAGCAACTGAATAAAAGCATCTTTCTTTCCTCCAGTAAGGAGCAGGAAAACACACCTTCCTTCCAGTAAGGAAGAGGAAAACACACACATGCTGGCGAGTTTAAATTAATCTGGTTTTATATAGAAAAAAAGTGAAAAAAAAATATTCAGAATAGCTTCTTCACTCCAAATTCACCAAGAAACTGTTTATGCCTACCAGAGACACTGGGTGACTTGGGGGGCAGCAGAGGCAGAATTTGCCTTTGCAAAACAAAACCAGAGGCAAGGATGGGAAGGAAAAGAATTGGCAGGTGGTCACCTGGGTCACACACTTAATAGCAAGGAATTAGAACCTAGTGCACAAATTTTCTCCAGAAAAACAACTTGAGTAACATGAGGGTTGAGTTTCTGCTCTGAAGTACAGTCTTGGAATCCCCAAAAAGAAAACATTTCTGGGAGTAGATGGTGAACTACAATTTCCTACAAATTGTCACTAGATGGCATCTTGTCATCACACTTTAAACCTCAGAGTTCCTTCTCCCTGTCATTCCCCCTCTGCCAGAAACTAGTGAACAGAAAGAAAGCATCCTGGTGAAACTGCACTTTGGTGTGATGCCTGCAGCCCTGCTTCTCCAGTAGGCAACTCCTCCTGTTCTGCTGGAAATCACCTAAAATAGGCAGAAAATGATGGGCAGCTACACACAGTGGAATCTTGCTTGGGCAAATACTTCTGCAAACCAATAATTCTGTTAATTTGTTTTCTAGCTTTGCAGGTCCTGACTGAAAACCAAGCCAAGGTGAAACCCATTTAATACTTGCAGATTCACTTGACAGAACTGTAAGGAATTTTCCTGTATTTTGCAGCAATTCTAGAGATTAGATTGTGATTTAAAAAAAACTATCAGTGTTTTCCCATTATTTTTTTTTTCCCCTCTCAAGTAAAATCAGGACTACAGCACCATCTGCAATATCTCCACAATATTTTCCCCCTTTTCCTCCATGCAGAAACCATCCTCTCCTGCCCAACATATCCAAATGCCCCATGATGATGCTCAGGGAGTTTTTCTTTCAATCCTATTATTCACCCTGATAGTGACAGAGTTATTTATTTAAAAACACAGGTGCTAAGATACCTTCCATTCAAATGAAAGCTAAAATGTAAAGAAATTCACTTTTTTTGCAAGCCATTACCTCTGCCCAATAGGTATTTCTTCCAAAGCAGCAGAAGTGATAAGGTAACTGGTAGCAGATTTCTGTCCTGTTTCAAACAATTCTTTCAGTGATTTTATTTCTCAGCAAAAATCATTATTGCCTCTACTGAACTGCCCTGAAGACTCCTGCTTTACTCCCAGTGCCTTTTCTCTGCACCTCTTGATTAAAACCAGTACATTGAATATAAAGATAATTTTTTCTTAAATGTTCTGGGGAAAAAGCCATTTTAGCAAACGTGAACTTTTAAAGAAGCAGGAATCAGATTTTTAGGTAGGTTTGGAGAAGAACAGGGAACTGCAGCTAGAAGAATGCAGCACCTGGAGGAAGGTTTAAGAAAAGGGACCAAAATCCTGGGCTCTGGCAGTATTTTGACAGCTTCTTCAAGCATTCCAAGAGTCTTTTTTTCAATTCGATTTCCTTAGCTCCAGAGGAATAAATGATTGCCTGACGATATTTAAGAGCAAAAGAATAGTTTTTAAAGGCCAAATCACTCAGCTTAATGAAAACATCTTGAATTATTCACCAAACAATCTATTAAGCAGCTGTCAAGAGACATGAAGTCTGAGAGAGCTGATTCACCACCAAGTTTTCTGTCACTTTAACTCCAGCCCTTGCAACTGAGTCTCAATTATGTAACTCCAGAAAATCCAGTCTGTTATACAGGATTTGTCACCAAGAAAGGAAAAGCAACCAACAATTATCAATTATCTAAAATAAAAAAAAGAAATTAAAAGGGATATAAGCTTCTCAGGCTCTGGAACTGGGCTATTATTCAATAATTCATCCTCAGATACATTTGAATTGTCATCTGTCAGCTCTCTTTTTATTATTTATTTTATTTATTTATTTTCACCTTATTACCAGATTGTTCTATAAGCAATGATCCAGCAAGGCATTTGAAAAATCTATGTATTCCTTCTCATCCATCACAACAAACAATTTCCCAGGCACCAGCACAGACAGTGTAATTTCAAGAGAAATAACTTCAACTCTTAACTCATTATTTTTTGTGCCACGGTTGTGTGGCACTGGGAGTATAATGAAAAAACATCAAACTCTTCCCATCATAATCCTCTTCAGGAGATGAGGAAAATTGACTCAAATTGACTCTTTTCTTGGCCCAAAAATAAGGAAAAGATTAATTAAGCATCTACAAATTACTGAGGCTCAAGCAAGACAACTTAAACCCTAGTTTCTAAGGCATTACTTTGAAGTTTCAGGACACTTTTTTACAGGCAACAGCAACCAAAAGATAAAATAAAATAATAATAAAAAAACCAAAAGATAAAATAAAATTTAAAAAAAGAAATTAGAAATTACAGGTTACGTTTGGCTAACAAATTCTGTAAAGACCCCACCTAGCTCATCCCCACCCCCTCTTTTTGTTTTAAAGAGGGAGGTTTTCAATACAAAATGCCAGGTGTTTCTAAAAAAACCATTGTACACCTGCAGAGGATAATTTCCTGTTTTGAAAAACACATTCAGCCAAAGAAACTCCACATCATTTTTCAAAAGATTCCTTTTCAACTGCTACAAACTCCATTTCAATGCACACACATCAAACACAAAACCAAGTTTCCACAAACAAGCCTGCATCTCTCACAACATGATTTACAAGTTTTAGAGGAACTGATGGAAAAGCTGCAGTGTTCAGTAATTAGCAAAGCTTCTGAAGGGTTGTTCTGGTTGAAAGGGAGCAACAGGCTGAGACCAGGAAAACTTATGGAAAGAAGACCCCCTCCCAAAACAGTATATGGAGTAATAATATATAGGTAAAAAAGATTCTGTTAAATCATCACCACCTGATAAGTTAAAAATCTTCTGTATATGTTTTCATCTTTCAAGATATTTTTATGTTTCCATCCAGGTGAGTAACCAGCTTCAAAAGGCAGTGACCTCAAACTGAGAAGGTTTGGAAGTTCAACCACCTGCTCCTCTCAAGGTGTTTTTAACATTTAAAGATTCATGTTTAAAACTGCATTGACTGTGCCTGCAAACAGGGAAAGGGGGTTTCCATAAACATGAAATACTTTTTATTTCCTTCTTGTGACTCAAATCCACGTTCCTACAACCTCAAGTCTGAAGGGATACGATTTAAATAATAAAATAACCACAAAAATCCAAAAGTTCAGAGTGAAGTAATGCTAATTACTGGCATCATCCAACCTGAGGCACTTGAGAAGACCCTACTGCATTATATTAGTGTTATAGAGAAGCAAAAAAAAGGATTAAAGGGGCTTGACTGCCAGGAATTATGAACTTGTGGTAACATCAGAGGGAGTTGGGCATCATCAGGACCTTTGCAAATCAGGCCAATAACACCAGAGCATAAACTGATTTTATAGTACACTTAACTTCCTGCCAAGTGATGATAAAACATGGGCAAAGAAGAAGAAGAAATGTCCAGAAGAGAGACAAAGGAGATTATTTCTGTTCTGGAAACCAGTGTCAGGTGGTTCCATGTGACCCAGTCCTGCCCAGTTACCCAGCAGTGGCACCAATCCTGAGAGCACTGCAGTTGGGACAAACTATTTTATTTTTTTTTTCTTGTAACCACCCTGAGCTGGGGACAGAATTGCAACAGAGGATTTCAGGGGGGCTTCCAGTTGTACCCCAGCCCAACATTTCACTCAGGTGCCATCCCCTCATTACAATATTCAGACATAACCTGAAACCAAGCCTGCTGCTGACACACAGACAGATTCACTGGGCTAGTAATGAACTTAAACTGCAATCACTTTTAGGCAGTTTGGTAAGACAGATCTTCCCTGGGCAATATATTTAAGCACTAAAGAGCATTTAAGCAAATTCAGGTTTGGTCATTTCAAAAGCAGGAAGATACCACAGGTAAAAAATGGTTCCAGTGACTGATGACTGAAACGATTGAAAAGATCTAAACCCAGCTACAGGATCTCATCTGTTCAGCAAAATGCTTCTACTTACTGGGCCCTGAGGACTGTCCTTGGCACTGGCAAGCAGATTCATAACAGCAGATTTATAATCCTGGAAAGAAAAAATAAAAAATAAAAGCAGCTGCAATAGGATCCCCAGCAGGACTGAAGCTCAGCAGGGAGCTGGGCATTCCAAGCTCCTGTGCAGGCAGCCAGGTTCATTGCTCTGCTGGCACACACATCCTAAAGAAGGTAAAATTCCTTGGTTTCTATTCCTCCTGAAGCTTCTCCTCCCTCCAAACTGGCATTCCTCAAGCATGGACACCAAGTAGTTTGGGCACATCTCCTGAGGTTTGCAGTTACAGCTGGAGAGACCAGAATGCAGCAGAAAAATAAAAAAACAACCCAAAAAACCCCCCAACAAACAACCCCAGAGTATTACTGTGGTACAGTGTGAGAATAAGCTGATTATGCTGCTGTTCATACAGTCCAAAAAACAAAAGCTTAGAGATATTTAATTAGTGATAGAAGTGTATCTAAATACAGAGACAATAAATGTAAGAGCAAGACAGAAGTAATTAAACCAGAACAATTTTAAAGGACATTATGAAGCAGTTGCCACCTTAACTTTTCTCCTCTTCCCTAATCAATTCAGCCATTACACTCATATTTGTAGTTATATTTATATTTTTTAAAGGTCTCCCAGGGTCAGCCTCCTGTTGCCTTGTTTTTCCTGGCAGGAAATCCAGATTTCCATGTGCAGGTGAAGCTATGCAGCTGCTCCTAAAGCTGGAGCTGAAATTGAGACCTGTCTGACAAAGCCAGCACACAGTAACTGAGGTCAACTTCTTACTTTCAAGTATGCCCCTAGATCATTTATTTATATGAGATGTGCTGGTCCTGCAGACAGAAGATATCTCAGGGAGTCAGTAGTAATTCTCAGGTACTTTACTCCATGACCTTTCCACATTTCTCTCCTCTGCATCCCAGTTTACCCATTATATAAAGAGAACTATACCACTTCTCACCTAAGAACAACTTCAGTGTCTGGAAGCTGTCTCAAAAGAGACACTGCAGAAACACAGCAGCTTGAGAGATGTTCCTTTTGCCACTGATACAAGGAAAGAACTTATGGCCTAGGAAAATCAACATCTTTAGTGGTATCAAAAATGTTCTCAGTATTTTAACTCTTCCTCCGTGTATCACAAGTCACAAAAAAGGCCCTTTTATGCCATGAGTGTCCACTGAACATATTAGTTCCTGAGAAGTATAAATAGGAACATTTGATCTCTGATTAACTTAGTCATTGTGTACATTGACTTTTCCACAGGCAATGTCAAGAAACAGGCTCCAGAAGTCATAGGCAGGTGCCAAACTATCATTAAAAAAAAATAATAAAAATCAGCCACCAGGCAAATTCCTGCCAGCCCATGGCTTCTGTTCCCTGCAACACAAAGCAGAGTCCCTGCTGTGAGACATTGCCAAACTGCCAGAGACTGACCCCAAAGAACAACCCCAACCAAATTACCTCATCTCTGCAAACTCAACAGTGCTTCCACATCCTCATCACTGCTGGACCCCTGCTTAGCTTTGCATTTTCTGCCTTTTCAGATTTTCTTTGTTTCAGTCTCCAGCTTCCATCTTCATCATTTATCTCATTGTCACCACCTTGTCAAGGCCACGCCAAAATCAGTTTTAAACAGGTATTTTATAACACCACCTCCCCACCACCACTCTCAGGTGATTTCCAGGCATTACACAGCTCTGGTAACCAGCAGCAAATAAACAGCTCTGAACCAACGTTGCACGTGGGACACCAACTTAAAAAGCTTGGGATGTGCTTCAAGTTGCTAGCACACTTCCCATCTGTGAGAACCCAGGGCACATTGACCCAGAAAAGAGAGCAAAATTAGCAAAACTCCTCAGGCAAAGGTTATTTTTAAGGTGACAGAAAATCAAGTAGTAAAACAAATCTAAGCCAGGCAGCAGGTGCCTGAGTCTCTTCCCAAGTAGTGCCAGAAGCTTGACCTGGACAGATTGGTATCTGCCAAACACCCAGTTCCTCCTCTTGTATCAAAGGTTGAAATAATAATTAATTTACTGCAGCTGCCATAACAGCCTTCAGGTGCAGCTTTCTGATAGACAAGACATTAATTATCTATTCCCAGCCCCCAGGATGATTTTCATTTATAAGCCATTTCCCCCCATAATATTTATCTATTAAAAACAAACAACAAAATTGTTTTGTGGAGTTGCAGTCACTCTCATTTTCAGGTGATTTATCACAATATCATCTCAGATATGTTCAGGTCATTCCACTGTCACATCATTTACCTATGGGCTTGTCTTGGAGCCTGTGGGAGCAGTCAGTCCCATTGCTCCAGCACTGCAGCTTCCACTGCAGAACAAAGAAAAACTTCACCTCTCCTTAAAACTTTATTTCTTGTTCCCATCAGCACCTTCTTAGTTTTCCTATTCCCATAAACTTCCATATTTTAAGATTATTTCTGCCTGGTTCTCAAAGGAGGAATTTTTATCCATCCACCCTTACAGAAATCATGAAACAGCATTAAAAAGCTCCCTAAATTTCCAAGGGAGCATCCCCTCCTTACTCCTCCAACAGAAAGTCTGGAGTAATTGTCAGCTTGCAGACATTACTATCCATTCTTCTGCCTTAAATGGGAAAATAAATTTTGGCAGACTTTGCCCAGAGTTGAAAGTCTTAGCTGCTCCCTGGGGATAAAAAGAATCAATGCAAGTAAGATTCATATTTTCTTTCTTGGAACACTACTACTTCCAGCAATTTATTTGACTGACTATGCCTTCTATTACCATGGAAATTGTTTCAGGCTGCAGGAAAAAAAGAAAAAAAAAAAAGAAAATGAAAAAAAAAAAAGTATTAATCTCCCTTCTGTAAGTCATAAAATAAAGAAATCAATTTCAAGGTCAATTTAGTCTAAATAACACCTGCTGCCCTTTTGGTAACATGCAGACTCCTCTGAAACACTGAGTTGCTGTCTATAAAGGCATCAATATGGCATGTTTCACATAAATTAACATTTAGTATGGTGCAGCCTCTTTTCAGAGAGACATCTGAGGCTTAAAAGAAGATTCCAAGCAGGTCCCTCAGCACCCAGAGCCAGCATGAGCAGAAGGCTTTGGAACAGAAAACCAAACCTAAGGAGCTCCTGTGCCTAAGGGTCCAATCCTGCAAGAAGCTTGGATCTTCAAGTTTTGGGTTATTTGGGGGGATATTGAGGGATTTTTGGCTCCACAAATTATTCAGAAATTATTATTATTATTATTATTCAAATTATTCACCCACAAAGGGTGGGATCCAACAGCAGAACTTCAGGGGGAGCAGGAAAAGGACTGGACTTGAGAAATCTTTGCTCCTCCTGGTGGAAAGTAGAATAGAAGGGAAGGGAAATGTAGGACCAGGAAACATCCCCAGGTACTTTAGAAAATCTGCACTAGAATAATCAATTCCCATCTTTGTTGGAAGCTCAGAGAAGCCCAGCTGGGCTGCACCCTCCTCCTAAACAGCCTCCATAACATCTCCAAGGATTCCTGCACCAACTGGAGCAAAAAGTGCTAGAAATCTCACAGCAACACAGTCCCAGGACACTCCAGGAGCAAATCCTAAATTCATGAACTCTCCCACATTTTCTTTAACTGAATATAAAGACAAACACTCAGACACAGGCATACATTTTTTTTTTTCTAGGCACAGAAGGATTTCATACAGTACATCATGCCTGCTCAGGGATTGTTTTCAGAGTTCTCTCTCCAGAGAGGCCTCTCAGCCTGATCACAGAAACAGAAATCTACAGAAAACCCTTCCAGTGTGATTCTATGGCATCACTTGGACCAGAGCTGTGCACAAATCTATATTAATATCTAACTGGAAACAAAAATCTGTTGATTGCACAGCCTTGATGTTATGCTAGGAGCAATAAATGCTGCCACAAATTCAATTTTATCCTAGTTTAAAACTGAGGCTTTGGAAAATCGAGTTTGGAAAAAACTAAAATATAAGCATCATTACTTTCCTACTATGGACAATAACCTGGATCTTTGAAATGTACTCAGTTAAGTTGGTATCTCTTCTACAAACTGCAAATTTAACAAGAATCTCCATGTAGTCCTTTCATAAAAAGGACCAGAACATCTCCAGGCTTTGCTGTGTTACTTGCAGGCCTCAATATCTGACATATTTCTGAAATTGGGCCAACATCACAGCATCCCCTTTGTAGGACAACCTGTTATTGTAACGGGACAGTCTTGACTTAGAGGAAATACTATTGTGAAAATCAGAAGCTTATAGAGGCTAAAAGGTGGAATCACATCCCTGGGGAAGCAGCCAGGTACTCCCTGGGCTCCAGGTGGATACCAAACAGCATCATTTAGCTTTCAAAAGCAATTTCATTTTTCCTTCCTCCTTCTAGCCATACTTTGCCATGGATTCTACATCTGGGACTTGGAAATTGTAAGGACTGATAATATTAAAGTCCCAGCTCAAGCCATGATGTTTGATTTAATGTGTAACTTCCCCTCACCTCCTGTTAGGGCTGTGCACTGCCCATGGCTTTGGGAATTCCTCCTCTGAGCACTCTAACCCCAAGCCTCTTTATTCTGAACAAATGTTAATGTATGTACCACCTGGTATTTGTTAAATTCTACCTGTAATAAGTGTTCTCTGAATGGCATTTCAGTGCACAGCTGCAATTACAAGCCACCTTCTGCTCTAAACATTTGCTGGTTTAGCACAGGTTTCTTGTTTTCTGAAAGAAAACTAGTTATGTATTTCAATTTCTGTTATACTACTATTATTCATCTTTTTTTTCAGGAAGGTTGATGAGGCCTGAAATAACAGAAGATGGTTTTGGTTGAAGAAATACATATAAATGCAAACAAAAGTGAGGAATTAATTCAAAACCCTAGGATAGCTCTCCAATAAATAAGTGTAAAATGAAAAATCAGCTGCATGCAGCTATTACAAACTCATAATTCTCTGGCAAGATAGCCCTTACAGAGCTGTTTATTTCTCTCAGTATAACACCAAAAAAAAAAAAAAAAAAAAAAAGATTCAATTTAAGAATAAATGGTACGAGTCCTGAGGTCAATTTTAAATCTGTATATTCAGGAACAATAAATCTATACAGCCTGCAAGAAATACTACTCTGCAGAGTCAGCTCAGGAAGGTATCCAAGCTATGAAATATATCAATAATTCCAATATGCTCCAGCCAATGTCAGTTTGAGAGAAACAGGAGTACAAACACAGTAAGAATAGGAAAGGAAGACAAGAAGAAGCCCTGAGGAAGTACTTTAAGAAGCAGAGAAGGGGATGCCCCCAGACAAACATTTAGGGGAAAGTCCTTGTATCCCTTCCTTACACCTCTCTGCCACTGCTCTGAACCTCTTTCCATTTGCCTCCTGTTATTCCTCAAACCAAAGCTACAGAGCAGGTGCCTGGATCAGTGTGGGATGTGCATTCAAGCTTCATTTGGGCCAGAAAGAGAAACTTTGAGTACTATCAGATCCCGAGTCCTGTCTCTACTCCAGCCACGTGCTCCTCAGTGTGCTTGGCACAAATCAGGGCACATAAAAACAATTTCCACACTGGTGGAAGTCAGGCTCTTTTCCAAACACAACCTCTCCACCTAAAAGAAGGGAAGAAACTCTGTATGGAGGCTTTCTGAAAGTCCTGCCTGTGTTTTGATGGGTTTCAAATACAGAACCAGCTCCACAGTGACTGATTTTACATGGAAAGTGACCCCTCCCTGGGATATCTTCTGTTATCTGGGGCTGGCTATAAATGGATTGTAAATCAAATGACATAAGGAAATAAAATACTACCTCACAGTTTGCTAGAAGTGCTAATTAAGACGTATGTGGAGCCAAAAAGAAAATGTTTCTCTTTCCATGTAGAGAAGTTTGCACCAGTTCAGGACCAGTCAGCTTGCCAGCAGCACCTCTCTAACAAAGCTTGGATTTTTCTTACTCTGTGGCCAGCTCTCTACAGAGAGATGTGTGGTTTTGGCACATTTCATACTTTAACCTTTATTCTCATTCCTCAACCAATTTACAATAGGAAGCAATGGAAAAAGGGATTTATTTATTTTTTTTTTGTCTAGCCAGGAAAAAATCCTGCATGCAGATTGCAGGACCTGGCACTAGAAGCCATAATGCAACTTTATATTCCTCAGGGACTTCTAAGCACCAAAACTGCCCCATATCCAGTGTTCCCAGTGCAGATGCCTGAAGGTGGAACCATTCCTTTAATCCTAAACCTACATGACATTTTATTACCAAAGCCACACAAGGGCTGTGGGGAGATTGGCTGCATCTTCCCAGCTACTTCTACCAGGGGGAAAATTGAGTCATGCAAAAAAATAATTCTCACCTTTTATTATTCCCTGTCTGGATGCTTGGGAAGGGATTGGGAATGAGGAAGAGTGTGGGAACATGAAGGCTGCTATACCAGCATGGCTGCTGCCTCTCCCCCCAGCTTCAAACAGAATCCAGCACTGGGAATAAAGTGGTCACAAGTGCTCCATCCCTACCTTTAACTCCCTTTTCCAGGCCCTTAATCATAGACAGGAAAAACACTGTGAAAATTAGGACATAATTTGGTTTTCTTGACTTATGACTCATTTTTTCCAGGCGAAGAGTTTTGCTGGGCTTCACTGGTACAGCTCTGAAATTGCTTGGCAATCCAACATAAACATTTTATAAGAACTCTGGAGAGCTGCAGCCCAAATAAGACTCATCTACAAGTGCTGAGGTTTCCCTCCTCTCAGATTAGACTGCTAAAACCTCAAATAAGGCTCAGCACAACAATTTCCAAGGGTCAAGTGTTGCCTTGCCTGCCATCTCATTTTTCCCCTGGATTTTTATCTGCTTTATGCAACAGCTATCTTTATATTCTGAAAAAAAGTGAGAAGGGAATGGTTTTCCCAGGGCTTTTTGGGCTTTCTTGCCAAGTCAGAGTGTGACTCTGCTGAACTAGAATTCACAAATCCCTGGATTCAGGGGTACCTCTGCCACACATCACTCAGCCTGGCCTGGATGAGGCAAGTTGACTAGGAAATCTTTTGTCAGTTTTTAAGGCATTGCCTGAACCCACCAGAAAGGGGGTACCAGCACTGCCAAGCTGTCACTCTGTGTTCATCAACAAGAGGGAAGAATTTTTAGTCAAATGATAATAGGAGCTATTCACAATACTAATATTAAATGACCTGAAAATCTTTCCTGAAGGACTGAAACCAGGGAACAAAGTTTCATTTTATCTTCATAGATCTGACAGCTCAATTTCCCAAGTTCCCAGGGACTTTCAGAAGTGCTGAACAGAGGCAGTAACAAATGTGTTTATTTGAGCTCTTTGTTAAAGCTCTCTGTACTCAACAGTCTCTTTAATAGCACTCTTTAGGCACAAGCAGAGCAGGTTCTGCACACAGCACTAGGGAGTGTGTTTGTTATGTTTAAACAGGATGGAATTGCTCTATTTAACTAACATATGTTGAAGGTTTCCAATGGAAATTCAAAATTCTCAGCTCACTACGACCATAAATTATCATTTCCAATGTTATAAACTTGTTCAGATTGTCATTTCCTACAGGCTCTCCCTGATTCCACTCCCTGACTCTAGAAGCAAAGAGTTTTTCCTCCTGTGCACTTTGCAGTAAATCATCTTCAAAGCCACCTGTAAAGTCCCTGAGATTTGTTTTTTTCTTTTTAAATCTCCCCTAAAGTCTCATCCTGACAGAAATGCACAGACACCTGGTACAGAGGATCCAACTGCTGTGATCCACATCCCCCCACTCTGTGCATCCACTAACTGGAACCTTTGCCATATGTTTATGGGCACATGGAAATATGGAGAAGTTTTCCAATAATGCCACAAGAGAAGCTAAAAAACAGACAGGGAAAATAGTCACAGCATGGCATCAGGATGAAGACTGTCCAATGTTTTTTCCCCTCACCCTTTTTCCTCCAAAACCATTTCACTCTTGCCTAGTTGAAGGATATTTGAAAGAGATAGTTAACAAATAAAATTGTGGTCAATTGCTGAATAATTCAACTCTTTGTCTTCCACAGAACATCAAAAAGAAGGAAAATAAAAGAAGACACATTTCAGGTTTGGGCTGGCTTCTTCTTGTTGGTTTTTCTCTTTTTAAGGTATGGCAAAAGAAATTTCAACAGCAGTCTTGCTTGTCTCCTGAAATTTATGGTTCTTTTAACTACTCTACCTATCTCAATCCATTTTAGACATTTATCCTGATACGTGGAAACTTGTTACACCATTTCTACTGCCCAGAGGATTTTACTCATTGCAAACCAACAGAACAATGAAAGTTAGAAACTGCCTGGGCTGAACCTGTTTAGGATGTATGCTTTTCCAGCAGTGAAATCAATAGGTATTGTTAGTTCAGCCAGCACTTTGATTTAGCAAGCAATCAAATACCAGTTACACAACAAACAGGGAGAAATTTCTATCTATTCCACAGCCAGCTCATATTTACATCCATGCATCCATTCACTTTAGCCAGTGAAATGAAAACATTCCCAAGATGAGTAAATTATTCTCAAGCATCCATTTTATGTACTTTATGTACTGGTACTCAGCATGAGTCTGCTGCCTTAACTAAATTGTTTAAAAAAAAAAAAAAAAAAGCATATATTTTCCCTTACAGGAGGAGAAACATTGCCTTTGGAAGACTTACTGACAGTGTATCTATGTATTTTTACTTATATATTTCATCTTCAGATATGGCTCAGGAACAGCGTGGCCAGCAGGTCCAGGGAAGGGATTCTGCCCCTGTGCTCAGCTCTGGTGAGGCCACAGCTTGAGTCCTGTGTCCAGTTCTGGGCCCCTCAGCTCAGGAAAGAGATTGAGGTGCTGGAGCAGGTCCAAAGGAGGCAACTGGGCTGGTGAAGGGATCCAGCACAAGTCCTTTGAGGAAGGGCTGAGGGAGCTGGGGGTGTTGAGGCTGGAGAAGAGGAGGCTCAGGGGAGACCTCATCACTCTCTACAACTCCCTGAAAGGAGGTTGGAGCCAGGGGGGGGTTGGGCTCTTTTCCCAGGCAACTCTCAGCAAGACAAGAGGGCAGGGTCTCAAGTTGTGCCAGGGGAGGTTTAGGTTGGAGATGAGAAAGAATTTCTTTCTGGAGAGGGTGATCAGGCATTGGAATGGGCTGCCCAGGGAAGTAGTGGATTCTCTGTGTCTGGAGAGATTTCCAAAGAGCCTGGATGTGGCACTGAGTGCCATGGGCTGGGAACCACGGGGGGAGTGGATCAAGGGTTGGACTTGATGATCTCTGAGGTCCCTTCCAACCCAGCCAATTCTATGATTCCATGATTCTATCTCAGACCTCCCTCTCCTGATTCCTCCCAGCTCACATCTCAGGATGTGGCTTTGGAATTGATGCTGGGAGAGTGGGATGGGGGAAAAGCCTGGGAGGTCCCCAGGTTTTTGTGTGCAGGCAGAATTATGGTTCCAAGCCAGGAAAAGCAGTGACAGCAGGAGCTTTGGTGACAGAGCAAGGGTGTGAGGAGGGTAGGTTGACTTTTAAATAACAAATAAATCAAACACATGGTCTCAAGAATCAAACTGGAAAGCCTGGGCCAGTTTTCTGATGGAAAAGAGATACTTGAGGATAATTCCAGAGCTGGCTTTGTGACTATACACTGCCAGGCTCCAACAAAAGCAATTCCTTTGGCTCAAGCAATTTTATAACTCTTTTTCTCAATTGATAACCCAAGGTTTTTAAAATCTAGCTGTAAATGACAGAATCTAAGATGGTTACAAGCAGTGCAACTGGGTAACAGGTGTTTCTGAAACTAGCTTTTAATTAAAAAAGACAGACTTTTGCATTTAATGAACGTCAGTAACAACAACTTTACTGCCCATCTAAAACGATGTCTTTGATAAACTTATTCTCTTTTGATATTACATTTGGCCAAGAACTTCCTCTAAACACTACTGCACCCAAAATGGAAGAAAAAAAGGATCAAAGAGAAAACAGAAAAATGGAAAGAAGCAGCCAAGACACCACAAGACTTAAATTATCTTGAATATGCAGGATGTGCAACTCAAGTCAAAAGCCATCCATTTTCCCCTGTTCTCAAAAGCCTTCACTTAAGAAAATTCCCCTTTCCCCCAGCCATTGATTCCTGTGTTAATTTCAAGCTTTCTGTTAAAAAGCTTTTCTTAACACCAGCTCTGGATCCTGTGTTCTACACTTTAAACCCATTACCTTCTGCTCTTCCCCCTGGGGATCTGCATTATTATCATCACCTTCATCTCTGCAGCAGCCTCTCACAGCTCTGAAGCCAGCTGGGAACCTTTCAGGCCTTTCTCTCCTCCTTCAGCTAAGCAATCCCCCCTTTTTTAACCTCATAAAACACTCCTAGGCACTGATACACTTTGTAGGAGTCTCTGCCTAAGTTTAGGCAGAGGATGGAAAGGGAGGAACTGAGGCAGAACATCATGCTGCTGCTTAAATGGGAAAGGATTCTGAATTTGTCAGCAATTTTTAAGTGGCACAGCACCTGAATTATTGATATTTATAAACCAAGAGACACTGCTTGGAAAAACAGGCAAAAACTTGGAAAAATTCTCATCCCTTTGCCTTGGCCTGCCAACAGCACACAAAGTTCCTTCTGCGTAGTAAAGCTGTGCACTGCTGATTAAAAAAAAAAGACATTTTAAATAAATAAGGAAAAAAGAAATTAAAATGAAAGCATAACACTTTTTTCACTGGCACCTGACCTGTACTGACTGTTGGGAGAGGTGCAAGGTCAATAACAGCAGAAAAAATTAATCTAATGGACAGTAATTTATATACTAATATTGTTTCCAATAATTTCCTCGAGTCAGGTAGTGTCTAACTCTGCCCTTCTGTAGTTTGGCCTTCTGTTGAAATACTACTATTTTATAAGGCACTTTATAGAAAACAAAAATATTTTATATATAAAATTAAATCTAGATAACACTAGATATAAAATGTAAATGTACATGTGTAGATTCATCTATATTAGAAATATATATAGATATATTTTATATACATGTATATGTACATAGTATATAAAATAGATTTATATTTATACATTTATATTTATTTTATATGCCATATATATGACATATATACAGTATATAAAGTATAAAATATATATGTATATTTTAATACTATGTAGTACAGAATGTAATTATATATAGTACAGTCCAGAACTCAATAGTCAGGGTATGTCCAAGGGAACACTGAATCCCCTTTAAGTGGGAATTCTGTTTCCCTTCACTTTGAGCTCAGAATGCAGCCTCAGTGAAACCTTTCCAACCAGATCTCATTTTAACTCCCTACCCTGCACCTACATCAGAATAATCCTGAGATTTCTGAGATCCTATAGGCCAGTTTTACACACTTTGCATGGCACCATCCTGATTCACTGCAGCTCAGATCATTCTTTTGCTAAGTATGGGGAGTCACCAAAACCCTACCATAAAACTGAAAACATGTATGGGAAGCTTAACTGCAGGATGTGACACTCAGGGGATTAATAAAAAGAATAAAAATTAAAAAAAAAAAAATAAATTCTTGGGAGACCAGAAACTTCCAGCAGGCTCCTGCTTCTCCAGGGGGGAAGCTCCAGAAGCCCTGCAGCAGAATTATCCTTCCTTCTATGATCTCATTCTGCTTTCCATTGATTTTTCTTACACAGCAGTAAGTTTTCATTAACATCAGTGATAGCAATGACTGCTCCAAAATGCTTTGGATTGATCAGAGGTAAGGATTTCCTGTTAACTAGAAATTAAAAATATATTTCTTCCAGTAGCACAATTAAGAAACACCTTCCCTCTTTGCAAAGATAAAGATGAAAGAGGTTGTCCCAGGAGCCCTTTTGCTGACTTGGAAGGTCATTGGGACACCTGCCAAAGGGATGAGATGAGCAAGGGGAGAAAAATTTCCATTTTTGCCCCATGCAGAGCACTGGGGGATTCTGCAGAGGCTGCAGAGCCAAGCTTGGGACAGGCACCAGAATCCTTGGGAGAACTGAGAAATAGAGCAAGAACCCAATATAAAAAAAACAAAACTCACACTTCCAAGCAAAGGAAATAAAAAGCTGAAACAGAAGGCACTGGAGTTCTTTAATGCTGTGTTATTGCACCAGAAAACCACCTTCAAAAAGCTGCTTTGTCAGGCTCTGAATCCAAGTGAGCTGAGGTGCTGCGTGTTCCTGAACTGGGAATTGGGGCAGATGCTGCAAATCCAAGGCTGGCTGGAGAAATCAGAGAGCTTGGACATCTTCAGGGAGGTTCAGAAGGATTAAATACAGCCACAGAAGGGTGAGGTACAAAGAGAAGGGAAAAAAAAAGAGAAGGAGAAAAGAAAAAAAAAAAAGAAAAAAAAAGAATTATTGATTAAAATATCCATAAGACAATTTAATCATGTTGAATAAAGTGTCCAGTTCTGGTGCCCCCAAAACAAGGACGTGAAGGTGTTGGAGTCCAGAGAAGGCCACCAAGATGCTCTGAGGACTGGAGCCCCTCTCAGAGAAACAACTTGAGAAAGTTTGGGTTGCTCAGCCTGGAGAAGAGAAGGAGAAGACTGGGGAGAACTCAGAGCACATTCCAGTACCTAAAGGGGCCTCCAGAAAAGCTGGGAAGGGGCTTCTGACACAGGGCTGGAGGGATGGGATGAAGCAAAATAGAGTTTTAAATTGGAAAAGGGGAGATGAGGAAGGAATTCTTTGGTGTGAGGGTGCTGAGCCCCTGGCCCAGACTGCCCAGGGAAGCTGTGGCTGCCCCATCCCTGGCTCTGTCTCATTCCAGGTTGGATGGGGCTTGGAGCTGGATGGGGATTGGAGCAGCCTGGGCTGTGGGAGGTGTCCCTGACCATGCAGAGGGTTGGGACTGGATGGGCTTTAATAGCAGATTTGTTTTCCTAGAGTTTCTGCTGACACCTTTTGATATCTGTAGCTCTCTGTGAATAATCCTTGAACAGTTCCACTCTACTTATCTGCCACAGATCTAACCTGACAGCCCAGTAACACCATCAGATCACTGGCAGTCACTGCTTCTAAGGTTGTAGCAAGGAGTTCATCACAGGAGCACTTCTAAATGCAAGATTTTACATTTCCATCTCTGTGCTCTGCTATTAGAGCTGGAAGAACAACTCTTGGCTCCTTACAGTTCAAGGATAACTTCCCAAACACCTTCACTTTTCATAATGGCTATTCTAAAATGACATTTTTTTTCTTCTCCTGTTGGGTGAGAAGCACCCAACAGGTGATTTTTGTGATTTTTTTTTTTCCAGATATATTTGACAAAAGCCTTGTGCTACATTCCAGGTCACTGTGACTTACAGTTTCCTGTATCTCTTCAACACTTCACATTTCAAAATGTTAGAATATCACCTCCATAATGTTATCTAAAATTAACAACACCAAGACAGGCATAAAAATCCAGTGCAGAAGCCTCACACCATGGCAAGGCAGAAAATCCCCCAGTGGGTACTGAGTGATGTCTGTTTTGTGAGAAATATTGTGGAATCATTGCTGGAGATCAATCACTGAAAAGAAACACATCTGGGACAGCATCTTTTGCAGGGCAGGGAGCAGCTCTGCTCAAAACATTTCATGCCCAGTGTACATTTGTGTGCATGTGGTTATCTGGAAGTTCATTTATAATCCATCTCGGGAGATGCTGGAGGTTGTGTGCAGTTCCTCAAATAGTCTGGGGACTCTGCAAGGAGATTTGCTCTCCCCACATTTTATTATGGAAGGTTTATCATCAATATTAAAGTTTAATTCCCCAAAAGCAGTGCATTAATATATTCATAAAGTTTAATACCTGGAGCTTTGCTCCCACCCTCGTTGTATATTGAGCAGTATTGTCAAACAGCAGGACTGAATTTGCCTGGAGTTCTTTTTCATAAAAAGGATTGCAGAAATGTTTCAAACTCAGAGACATTCTGATGCACTGCATTTCCCTAATTTTAGGTGTCCACCATGCATAAAATCGAGTTTTAGGGTTTTCAGAGTGAAAAGAAAGCCTGCAGACCCCTGGCTCTCACAGCTCATTCTTTTCAAGCCATTTTGCTAATCAGGGATGGAATTTTGGGTACATTTATTTGTTGCTTGCCCCTAGAAGGCCACTTTCAAGTTCACACGTAGCAATTTGGTTTTATGCCCTCATTATTTACAGCTCATTTATTGCTCTGTGTAACAAACTTCATCTTGGGAATCAGTTCCCCTTTAGAATCCATCCATTTTACCAAGGACTGGAAATACTTCCAGGAGGCCAATGCCTCTGCTAAGGGTGCCCTGTGCTTCTCATACACACCCAGGTATTGGGAAGAAGAGATAAGCTCTATTATTATTATTATTTATTATTATTATCATTAAGCTCATCAGCATGATATCTCAGAACATTTTTCCCTGTTCTGCACACTGAGACAGACACAGATTACAACCAGTCAATATGGTAAATAAGGACACAAAATAAAAACTAGGAAAATAGTCATTTTAGTTGCAATGAAAGAAAGTAAAAGAGTAGCAAAAAGTACCCTGAAAGGCTTTATCACTTGCCAGAATTCTGCTGCTCTTTGACACCACAGCATATGAAGCAGAGGAAATTCAGATATTACCAGGAGAGCTTTAGACCTGGCTTTTAGTATCAGATGGGATACACCAAGAACCAGCACTCTCAGACACAGGAAAAAACCCCAACTGTCTAGGAGTGAAACTGTAATTCAATATAGAATTTATTTAATTTGGCTTCTGCTATCTGTAATTGCTTCAGTCCTCACGAACAGCTGGCAAGTACCAAGACACAAAAACCCAAAACAACTCAGGGCAGCAGCAGCAGCAGCAGGGAGGGGCTTAATTAATTTTTGAAATCTTTGTATTTTATTTAGCTTCTGCTGCCATCTACAGTAATCATCACAAATCTGCACAGGGACCAGGAACAGCACTAAGAGCAACAAAACCCTTCAGCACAGCAACAGACTGGGCTATAAAGGCACCAGGGAACTCCCTCTTTGCGAGATCCAACGAGGCCTTTTTTGCAGAGGAACTTCTCTCAGCTCCATGATTCCTGTACAGTGAGCCCAGGGAGCACACAGACACATGTACAGATAACACACCCAAGGCACAAAAGGAATTTTTGCAGGATGAAACAAAAATGCATCATGTTTGCACCTTAACTTGCCAATAAGTAATTTGTTTAAATATTACACCTTAGGCTTTGCCTTCCATTTTCACAAACTGATGCAAGCTTTCTAGCTGAAAATCAGCTCTGTGATTTTCTGGTCCCCATCACCATCTGTGCAGCAGAAGCAGCAGAAACCCTGAATCCTCTTTCTGATAATACTGAGTCAAATCATTTTTGTTCTCCAGTGATGTAGCTTTTATTATGGGAATTTCTGCTGCCCCAGCAACGTGCAGGTTTCTGCTCTCAGCTCTGTAATGACACCTCTCTTTTCTGAAGCCTGGATGTAATCCAGCACTGGGGTCCCCATTTGCATTGGATATTGCAAGAGCTGCATTTTGTGTTCCCCACTTGAATTAAGAGAGGAGCTGCTCCACGGAATCTCAGGAGTTCTTACAGCAGGAGGGTCCAATATTACTTGTCAGATAACTGCCCAGTGAGAACCTTTGCCAAAATGCAGGATTCTCAAACAAGCATTAAGAAAAAGTACCCAAGGCAGGAGAGTACTGAAAAAAAAATTTCATTTTCTTCACTTTTCTAACTCTATGCCAAATATTCAGTATTCAGGTGTTGCTTTTATGTATCAAGAAATTACTTCTGAGGACCTAAGCAAGGCAGCTTAACATATATAAAAACATATATATAAACCAAGGGAAGATAAATGAGCCAATAAGTGCAAAATAGTCTCCTAAATTATCTGTTCCAGTGATCAGAAAGGTGAATCTTCCCTACACAAAATGCCATAAAATTGATTCCTACAGGATTTGATGTATGCCTGACAATTCTCCCTGGCAGAAAATTGGTCACTTTTTGCACAAGTGTTGGAAATTAAAGCCTCAAAGTTGATCCTTAAGTGCCATTTCCCTACTTGCTATGCATGCAGCATCCCTGAGAATCCAGGCTGCCCTTAAACCAAGGAACTGCACTTCTCCCACTTGCTACCATTTAGACATAAAACCTTCTAACCTAGGAGCCAAGCTGTCCTGAAATAAGCTTCTTACAGCTGAGTTAGCCTGGGTTTTGTTTATTTGTGGGTTTTTTTTTTAAAAAAAATGATATTTTATTAATAAAGCAGAAATCTGCAGGCTAAAAACAGTCCAGTAAATCTTCAGAATTTATTCATGCTTTAATCTCTTTGCACATTCTTTGCCTCTGCATGTTTTAGGGGCAAGTGTATTTATGTAAAATCTCACCATTAAAACGTCAGATGAGCTGTGGGAAACAGCTTCAGACCTAAAAAAAAAAAAAAATTATACCCCTATTATGTCAGTCTGTTTAAGAAACCAGAAGGAAAGAAGCTTCACCAAATTATATTTGAAAAGAAATATGAATCATTTCAGCAGATCAGTGTATCTGTAGGTAAAAGCCCCAGCAAAACTTCTGTCCCTGCAATAGTTCTAAACACTTGCAGCAGTTTGATGGGTAAATTATTTCCCAGCAGAAGTGACTCCTAAACGTGAAGTGTGAAAGGGAAACGAATGACAAATGCTGTTAGAATCTTTATTTACCCAGCTTTTTTTAAAGAAAATGTAGAATCATTAAACAACTCTAAGACATAAGTGTCACTTTGTTCAGAGTAGCAGAAATCAAAAGTAGGAACAGTTAGCAACCAAAATCTGTGCACTGAAGTCTTTTTACTGCAGAATGAAAACTGTAAGATTTTGCAGTTTGTTTTTCTTGTAATTAAAGCCATTTTTATCAATTTGACACTCGTGAAAATGAAATCCTCAAGAGCTGCAAACCACCAATGCATTCAAACACACACCAAAACGTCCTGACAAACAGATGTTTCTATTGAAACTACAGAAATTATTTCATTTCTTGGAAATACACCTGAAAAGGTTCAAGTCAAGGAAGTGATGAGAACAAAGATCTTGTCATTGAAATGCTTCTCTGGCACTTATAAACCTAATGAGTTACTAATTCTGTCCCCAAATCCCAGCTGAGAGTCAGTGAATTCAGTTCACCCATTTCAGGTTCCATTTGGAGAACAGGAATAATGCTTTATCCTACTTTTCCCTCAAGCATCCACTTTATGATGAACTCCCCTACAGAACCTGAATGCCTTTACAGGGCCTGGATGGGGACAGACTTGCTGCCTTTATCAATGAAGAGCATCACAAGGATGCTTACTGCATGTGGGTTTGCACAGGAGCAGCTTGTGAAGAGATTTTTCTCCACAAGAAGCTGACAAAAAGCATCAGAATTGGCCACCTGTAAGAACTCAGCATGCTGCAAATACCAGAGTCTTAACAGGCTGAATATTTTCATGCAGCTACTCAGAGGTGTAGCCAGAAAAAGTAAAATCTCCAAAGGGATTTGTGCATTGCCAACCTGTTTGTGACTGCAGATCACATGAAGGGGGACATTAAAATAAAAAGACATGGAAATAAAACCATAGCAAGAAGAAATCACATGAAACAAGCTGCATTCTGGAAACACATCCAACCAAGTTTGGAATCCAGTTTCAGCCAGAGACATCTAGAGAGACAGAAAGGGAACAGCTCTGCCAGGCTATGGCAGCCCCACAAAAAGGGGACTTGGATACTGGAAAAGAAAGATGCATTCAAGTTGCATTAGAAAAAAAAATCACCACAATCTTGAATGGGTTAAAACCAGCCAAAAAAAAGAACCACAACCCCCTTTTAACAGCCAGTTGTCCCCTAGATTTCCAATGGTTGATTCTCACATCACCTCCTCAATATCTTCAATCTTGTCTACAAACTGTCCAGCACTAAAGCTCCTCACACGATACTACTGATTGCAACCAGTTTGATACCAACTCCTCATTTTGCCAGTTTGATCAGGATTCCTTATCTGATATCAGAGTTGTACTGCATTTTTCATGAGAAACCATCAATACTGACAAAAATAGCTTCAGGAAGCACTGACTGGCTTTTAAACTCCCCACCAAGACCAGTATCAGCTGAGGGTATCTGGGCTTCTGGGCTACAGAAGTGTCCTGGCCCTCACAAGTAACACTGAGTGATCTCTGGAGGTATTTTATTGAAGGTATTTATCAAAGGTGGAGCAGGGTGGAGGAGAGCAGAGGGGGCTGGAGGAAGGAAGGAGGAGGAAGGAAGGAGGAGGAAGGAAGGAGGAGGAAGGAAGGAGGAGGAAGGAAGGAGGAGGAAGGAAGGAGGAGGAAGGAAGGAGGAGGAAGGAAGGAGGAGGAAGGAAGGAGGAGGAAGGAAGGAGGAGGAAGGAAGGAGGAGGAAGGAAGGAGGAGGAAGGAAGGAGGAGGAAGGAAGGAGGAGGAAGGAAGGAGGAGGAAGGAAGGAGGAGGAAGGAAGGAGGAGGAAGGAAGGAGGAGGAAGGAAGGAGGAGGAAGGAAGGAGGAGGAAGGAAGGAGGAGGAAGGAAGGAGCATCTCCCTGCAGTGCCTGCAGAGGGCACGTTTGCTTTGGGAACCGACCCGAGCTCCCTGGCATCATCCATCCCTTCCTCTGAGCTGGAATCATTGCAAGTGTCACGCCGGAATTCAAAGACAGATTTATTGATTAACCCAGCTCCAGTCTCAAAAAGACAAATCCTATAACAATTCCTGCCAGTTCTGTCGGGGCAGCATTCACGGACACGTTTGCTAGAGGCAGCCACCTGCCAGAAAGCCATCCTGCACGCTGCCACCTTGCCATTTTCCGAGGCAATCATTTCCAAAGTGACAGAGCTGCTCTGCACCCTGCAATCCCAAGCTTTCCCCTTCCTGTCACTGCTCACACAGCACTGAGAGTGCACAAGAAATCCACTTAAAGACAGATCTGTGACCACATTATGACTGCTCCTCCACAAAGAGATTTCAATTCCCTTTTCTCAAGGTCTGTACATGACAATTTATTTTTTTTTTTTCAAGGAGCAGACAGGCTCCTGGTTTTTTACTTACCCACAAAGCTGCTCAGTGATGACAATTTCTTCCCCAGTTTTCACTGTATTACAGATGGAACAGGGACCCCAGTATGGCAGAAAGGAAATTTCTCTCATTCTTAAAGGGTTTGCTCTAACCAACTACTTACTAACTACTTTCTACTACTTTTCTAACCAACTACTAACTACTTTCTGGGCTGCAGGCTTTGATGCAACTCAGAGACATTTATCCATGGGTATTTATGATATGCTTATCAAGCTTATCCAATAAGCTGCTCCTCTTACTCCTTATTTCAGTTTTATCCCTTGCATATTTGATAAAGGTCAGTATGCTTCAACACCAAGGAAAACAGAGTCAACTTAAACTATCAGGGCTTTACAGTACCAAGAAATCCCCAATGTTAACACAAACAAATCTACTTTTGAATCACTTCTCTGGGTTGTAAAGACTTCTGAGAGCTCCAGCCAAACCTGGCATAGATTGCTCTCAGCTTTGGGCAGCCCCTGGGGTTCAGGGCATCTGCCAGCTCCAGACACAGCTGCAATCCAAGTGCTCAATGCCAGAATACTCCAGGTTGTATGATTCAAACCTGCCTCTCTCAGGCTGCAGTGAGTGATTGACTGCAAGTGGACATTAAAAAGAAAAAAAAAAAAAAAAAGCCCAATTACTACAAGCAGAATAATTTGAAAGAAATTATTTATCACTCGTTTATTGAAGTCTTGAATGCAGAGTTCATTCTAGCCAGGCAGTCATTACCCCTATAGCAGCCAGCTTTGCCCAGCCTTCCCTGGCATTCTCTCTCCCCCTTTCCCCTCTCCCAGTGTCTGCTTCAGGAAAATAATTATTTGAGCAGGACTTTTTCTTCCAGTGATTCGTTTGCCCAGAGAAATCATAAGGTAAGCTAAGACTGACAACACACAAAATTATATATTAGAAGCCCAGGGAGAAAATTCAGACTTCACAGACTAATGTGACACATTCAGGTGCTGCATTTTGGTGCATTCCTTGTGCAAGGGCTGATGATTTCATCCCCACGTGTTACATTTAGCAACAAGGATTGCATATAGAGGTTTTTTTACATTAAACAGAACTTCAGCTGAATTCAAGACTTGACTACTCTGGGTTTGGCTGGGACTCACAAAATAAAGAAATAATAAATTAAATAAATAAAATAAAACACTAAAAACCCATCTGTGCCAGCAGAAAGCTCCTCCTGCCCTTTGCTTTTTGTCCAGCTGATTTGGAGATTTATTTTGATGTAGGTTTGTAATAATTATGCTCCTTTTGGCACTGAAATGCAGCAACTGACTGGCAGGTGGATTGCTCAACAAACTCAAAACTTGCAAAGGGGTCAAAGCTACCTCAGAGAGAGGACCTTGCTATGGATCCCCTTCTCCTCCAAACCACACAAGCCTTGGTTTGCACTGAAAAGAGGAAAAAAAACAACTCCAAAGGAGTTTAAGCCAAGAATTCTCCTCAGCCCCTGCTTTTCAGTTCAGCCCATCCAGCAGTCAGTTTAGTGAGGTGAAGCCTGCTAAAATTTAACTTTCACAAAATTTCCACTAATTTTATTAATGGAGAATTATTATTAAATATGCCTTCTATTTATTAGAACAAACAATCCCCAGATTAAATGCCCATGGTATTACTCAGCCATCAAACCCCTAAAATTGGTGTAAAAGATTCTTACTGAAAAAAAAAAAGTATTCTTTGAGTGTTTAAAATCCTTAAGCTTACTGGCAAGAAAATCCCACATTAAATGTGAAGCTGGAAATATCAAGTAGAAACGTGCTGTATATTGAGCAAATTAACTCAGGTCTGCCTCTTCTTTTTAACTATACCTCTGGAGAGAATATAATGAAATCTGCACAAACACTGCTCACATGCAGCTTAAGAAAGAACCAGAGAAATCAACAATAAATATTCTACAATTATCATCATTCTGCTGTTGTAAGTAATACCCATGAAGTCAGTGAATTTCTCAGCTACAGTTAATTGTCATTAATATCAGAGCTGGGAGGCACCAACTGCACACCAGAGAAACACTGATTTAAAAAAAAAACAAACAATCCTTCAAGATACATATTTGGAGGTGGTTTTATTAAAAACCTGGATTACAGTTAAGAGGCTTAAATCATCAGGAGGGAGCCTGTAGACAAGTTTGCAGTTTTGCTTAGAAACTAGAGACTGATTAAGAACTGGGCAGCTCAGAAGTATCCAACTTCCAAACTCAGTTGTAAAATTCAGGATTTATCAGTGTCAGGCAGAGAAAACCTAAGCAGGGAGAGGAGCTGAGCCCTGAGAGCAGGGATGGACAGAGCAGGGATTCCTACAAGTGAAGCAACATGCCTAAAATCATAGAATAAAGCAAATTAATTCTTGCCAATATGGGCAACCAGGGAGACACTTTGAAAATAAAAATTACTTGTCTGTGTAAAATGCAAACTCCTTCTTCAGGAGTTTTATCAACACTTTGGGGCAAGTTAAATCCTCACTTGCCACCACCTGTTGAACAGATGAGGCTTATAATGAAGTAAGAGGTTGCAGCTGGAGAAATCCATGGCCATCCAGGTTTGACAAAGCACCTGGAGCTTGTTAGCCCATAATGGGGGGAATCATCACATTAACTTTGGGGTATTAGTTTCAGCTGTTTTAACAGCTCAGATGGTATCACAGGAACCTGAGCAGACCCACAAGGAACAGGTTCTGACAAAGAGAGGCCAAAGAGAGGAGAAGAGAATTAAAAAGCTACCATCACAATCTTACAGAGATTTAAGGCAAGAGGATGAAACCTTTTGCATGAGATCAGACAGGCATGGAGTGGTAGGAGCCCAGGGTTACCTGCATCCAGCCCAATCCCAGACCACAAATTATCCTTGCTTTCTGTTTCTATTCTACTTTTTCTTTTTTTTTCTCTCCTGGCAGAGGTAGCATTCCATGTTTTTCCACAAAAGAAACAAACAGAACCCCTATCCTGACTGAGCATAATGCTGCTCCTGAGATACACCAAAGCCTCAACTCCTGCAGCTATCACACTTAGGAAAACCACTACTCCTCAGAGCCATGCATCCAAGAGCACTTTATTTCTCAGTTACCACCTAGAAGTACAGTGGTGGTCAAGGGTGAAAAATAGCAAGATTAAACTCAGCCATTACACAACTTTTCTGAAAGAAAAAAAGCAACCCTAAGGACAAACCAGCCCTATCCCCATCTAGTGAATCCCCAGAGCTAAGGAATACCTTTCAGCAGTTAGGTACTTCAAGGTATTTTTCCTCCTGCTCTCGAACTCACTTGAGTTCCTACCTCCAGAGTAATTCCTTTCAGAAGGAAATTTCACCAGAGAAGAACAAAAAGAGAGACCACAGGCTTGGGCAAGTAGTGAGGAGACCCAGTATCTCAGACACCACTGGGCTTCACAAAGAGAAGGAGAACACAAGAAATACTAAACCATAATTTTACCACATGGAAATAATACTTTTATATATGTATATAAATAAATACCTTGCTTACTTGAGCCAGCAGCAAATCTCAGCAAGATGCTCAGCCATGCTCCCAGCTCTCCAGGAGATTGCAGCTCTGCAAGGGGCTCCATCCTGCCCTCCTCTCCCTCAGCCCTCACCCCACCAAAGTCCCCAGAAAGCCCAGCCCTGAGGAGTTTCTGCCCTGGGGCAGGAAGCTCATCAGCCTCAGAACTCACAGCACCTGTGAGGGGTGCAGAGCAGCCACCCTGAGCCCAGCAGTTCCTCAGCTCCACAACCAGGGCTGCAGGACAAACCCAAGCCCAGTCAGGACCAGCAAGTACCCTCAAATAGTAACCATGGGCACAAGGCTGAGTGGCCCAGCAGAGCCAGCCCAGCACCTAGCCCACCATGCACACCTCCCTCTGGGACACAGAGATGGGGGATGAGGAGGGACAGCAGCCTGGGGCTCACCAAAGGCCACATGGGGCCTGATCAACCCCAATAATCAATGCAATGATCAGCCCCATGATCAGCCCTATGGTCAACCCCATGATCAACTCCATGATCAACCCCATGGTCAAGTCCATCATCAACCCAGTGATCAACCCCATCATCAACCCCATGATCAACCCAGTGATCAACCCCATGATCAACCCAGTGATCAACCCCATGATCAACCCAATCCATCATTCACAGCTCAGCTGTGGGAAGGCTTTGAATGCTGCCCCTCCAACATCCTTGGATCACAGCTGAAGTGGGTCCCTGGGTAACAACCTGGGTTTCAAAAGAAATAAAACCTAGTTGGGTGATCAGGCCCAGGTGGGAATGGTCACTGGGTTGTTCTGGTAGCAATAGGTCTGTAACAGGCCCACCCACTCTCCTGCCATCCATCCTCCTGCCAACCATTCTCCTGCCAACCATTCTCCTGCCAACCATTCTCCTGCCATCTTCCCTGCAGGAGAAAAATAATTCCCTTTTCCAACAAGCTAAACTTCACATACTGGAGTTTTAAGAAACAGAGCTCAGTACACAGCAGTAAATTTAAGTGCAACTCATTGTCTGGGCAAAACACTGATGACAGCACCAAACAATTTACATGTTCCCAAGAAAGCACAGAAAAATTATAGAAACATAATTCAGTCTTACCACCTTGCTTGCATAAGAGATGAGTTGATCTCTAAACTGGTATCTATAGGTTTAGGAAAACACTATCCTCCACCAGAAAGACTTCAAAATGCACTTCAAGTTTCTGTTCAGATGACATCAAAGCTTCCTAGCAGAGAACTACACAGAGCAAGAAATTAGTCCCCTTGGTCAGACCCAATAACATTAAAAAAAGAACCAGGCTAGGGATGATAATGGGAAAATTAGGGGGTTTATTGTAAGCTTTCATTTCTCACTTGTTCAGAGAGGAAAAGCTGTTCAGTGAACTAAGTATGCTAACACAATTAGCTGCATTTGAGGGAAGATTTATCTATGGTTATATCAAAATATCTTTAGCACATAGTGCCTTGTTACCAAGGAACCCAGACAAGGAGTTTAAGGCTGGGCTTTCTGCTCCTATCAGGTTATCCAGCAGATAAACAACTTCCTTATTATTTCTCTTTCTCCTCTATTACTACTACATCCTAAACATGTATTTCAGGCCATCAGGATATGGAGTGGGCAAGACATTCATTAAGGTAATAATGCAATTAAACTGCTTCAAAACCAACCACCACCCTCTAAACCCAGCCAAAAAGCAACTCCTGGGACACTGCACGGTGTGTTCATGGTTTAGTCCTGGGGCAAAGCCAGCAATATTCACAGCCCTTTTCCTGTTCCCTCAATGCCAGCTGTTCCAATATTACAGCCATGGCTTGGCTTCAGGAGCAGAGATTTCAGAAAGGCTCAACCCACATTACAGTTCTCATTAATTAAACATGGCAGAAAAGGCTCCAAGGAGATGACATCAGGATCCAAACTGCTTTGTGGAAGCATCCTGATTTTTGCTAATTGTAAAATGGGCAAGGCATAACTAGTTCAATGTAAGTTCAATGTTATCTGTCATCTCAGCTAAGAGGTTTTGGATCTGAATTGCCTGTTCAGGCACAGAGTTTGACAAGTGCCTCTACCCTGCACTGAACTGCACAGAACTCTCACCATAAAGCCATCAGGTCCAGAACCATCCCACAGCATGGCCAGGCACCTGTGGCAGGATGCTCAGACAGTCCTGGGGGGATTTCCAATTGTACACCCCATGTAGTGAGAGGCCAGAAGCTGGGATTCTTTCAGAGAGAAGCTCAGCAGAAGGGAGGATGCTTTCCCTTACTCAGAGGCAAGATATTACTGATATTCAGCATCTCATAGCTCCTGAGCATATTCAAACTCCTCATACAGCAAGAAAAACACAGCCCCAGCCCTGTGGTTGCCAAACCTCAGTGTAAATAACTTCATAAACAGAACTCTCTCTAGAGAACTTGTGCTTGGAAGAACAGACACCAGCTGTATTATCACAGCTGAAAAAGAATCCTAAAGGCACAACCTCCTCTGCCTGGCAAGTGGCAGACACCCCACAGCAGAGCAAAAGCTTTTCTGGAAACCAGGGAATGGTAACTCCCAGCCAACTCCATGGCATTGATTTTAGTCCCCTAGTAAAGTTGGGTACCTGAACATTGGACTTCACTCTCAGCACTGAATGCAGGATGCATAAAATACTCTAGAAAGAAACTAATATTTTACAACAGGCAAGTGATGTGAGCAGCCAGAAGCACAGCCTGGTTAGAAGACTAGGGAAAAAAAGATTCTGGTTTATGTGTCATAATCCATAATTTAGAAAATAACTGAAAGAAATTGACCCAGCAGCCACCTCTGTGTCCTCCCATGGTACAGAACTGCACAGACCCAAAGCCACAAACCTCACATACCCAAAACTGGGCTGCCCTTAGCTCACAGCCAGGCATGTGAAAGAGGTGTGAAAGTGGTAAAGACAGCAAACCAAAAAAATGCAATGAGGAGTCACAATGAAAGAAAAAACATTTACTAAAATAAGAGAAATAAAAGGTAAATGGGACCTCTTAGGACTTTTTTCTCCCCCAGAAAATAAAGGCAGAAGAGAAACTTGTGAAAAACAACCCTAAAATTTTATACTTCCATACACACACCACAATTATTTAAAATCCAGAGGTTTCTGTATTTTCCTATATAGACTGACAACTCTTGAGGAAGAAGAAATCAAATCTGAAAGCCCTTCATGGACATAAAAAGTTCTATATATTATTTTAAGCCTATTCTGAATATCTCTTACTCTTCTTGAACAAAATGAAAGAGATTTGAGAGTACTTCAGCAGAATTAAAACTCTTCCATGCGTTAGGGCCACAACTGGAGCTTACAGCATTCAGACTGGAGAAAGAAGAATTTAAATTCCATGCACTTTAGGACAGTTTTAAAAAAAATGGATTATTTGATAAAGATTTAAACTAAGTTAATGGATAAAGTAGCAATTATCCACAGAGTGAATTGCTAGTAACAGATTTCAGCTATAATCTTCTTTGTATGAATTCATGGGCAAATATTCTATTGCTCCAGTGTCCTGGCTGCATTTAACAATGTAGTAAATTCTCTCTTCCAAAACCAGGATGCAATCAGCACAGAGCCCCCCAAGACATCTCATGGAGTTGAGGAAGTTTTCTCATCCCCCCTCCAATGGTTGCTTTTTCAGTGACATCATTAGCAGGAATTTGCCAATGTTCTTCCCCAGCCAAATATCAGGGCACAAATCACTTCAGGGTGCACAAAGAACATATGAGAGGAGAAAATTAATGAGTCCAATGACTTTTCCCTCTCCTGCATATCCATAAGAGTTAAGACAGCACACACAGAGTTGTGAGAGAGGAGTCCAGGTTTTCTTTGAGCTTCTCAAAGCTTCTGACATGGAACAACTCTTTGAGATGCTAACTCATTATCAGTAACCCAGCACATTCCAGTCCTTACCTGACATTTGTGCCAAATTCGGTGCAATTCACTGCTTCCAGGTAAGGAAAGAGTAAACATACACATTTTACATCTCCAGAGTCTACATCCAGGACAGAAAAAGACTACATTGTCCTGATAAGTTTTTAAAAAGTGCTTTTTTTACATGACATCAATTAGGCCGTATGTATTTCCAGTCAGGTCACCCGTGGCACTTCTCATCCACCTTATTTTGTATCCTAACAATGCCAGACCTCAGTCTCTGAGCTAAATCTGCTGAAATTTTTCTTTGTTCTGTTGCTGTTTGGCCTCTTTCACATTCCCTATTTGAAACCACTGTAGTTCAGTGGAAAAGTGAGTGGAAAGCTACAAGAAAAGCAAGCAGATAAAAGGGAATCACACACACAGCATACATAAATACCTAGAGAACAATGAAGATAATTAAGTCACCAGTTTTATTTTTCATTAAAATATAAGAAACCTGCAAGATTTCAAATCCCACCTAGCAGTATCTTAAAAAAACAAAACAAAACAAAAAAAACACAAAACACCAAACTCATCTCTTTTAGAACTCTGGTGAATTAGTCCCACATTCTCTTGAGCTGAATTCTGAGGCCAACAAGAATAAAGCCTGGGTTCTAGCAGGTTTATTTGGGACTGAACAACTGTCCAAAGCCCCAAATAAAGCCTGGGTTCTAGCAGGTTTATTTGGGACTGAACAACTGTCCAAAGCCCCAAATAAAGCCTGGGTTCTAGCAGGTTTATTTGGGACTGAACAAGTGTCCAAAGCCCCAAATAAAGCCTAGGTTCTAGCAGGTTTATTTAGGACTGAACAACTGTCCAAAGCCCCTTGTCTCTGACCCACTTGCTCCTGCTCCCAATCCACACACAAAATTCAGTCCCTGTTGCTGCTCTCCTGCTTTTACAAAGCCAAACATCAGCAAAGCTAAGACTGAAGTGCTGCACTTTTCTCCAGATACATCCAGGGTCTTTCCAGGCTGCAAAAACCCCCCAATTATACTGGGCAGTCCCCAGCTGAACTCTTGCTGCTTCCAGGAACACAGCAGAAGCAGCAGGGATCTCAAGATTCAGATCATGTCACCTTCCAAGACTTAAAAAAAAAAATAAAAAATAAAATTATCCCCTAGTAATTGAAAACACAAAATGAGGTTTAACACCGTGTTCTGATCTTTTTATTTCATGCTGGGAGAGGATTAATTTACCGAAAATGGAAAGTGCTCCCACTCTGCTGTACCTGGCCCAATAGATCCCTGACACACTCAGAGGGAACCAGACACAAGACTTCAAACCTGCCCTATTTCCAGGTCATTTACAGCTTCATTCAGGGCTTTTGCTCTCACTGGGTTTGTCAGTTTTTGTGTGGGAATGAGCCTGGGCAGGTCTGAAGTCCCTTCACATTTTTAGTTAAGGTAATGAGACTTTTCCAAACCAACATTTCTGTTTTCTAATCCCACTGTGGGTGAGCAAATCATTTCCCTTCCCTACAGAAATGTGAGATTATCCCCCAGTTAAGATTCTTATAAGCCCAGGAATAGATTTAGACAAATTCATGAGTTTGTAAAAGCTCTTGAATTGATTCTGACTTTATTATTTCTTGGCCTGAGCATCTCCTCACTCGGGGCTTCTGAAACTTACTCTGCAGGTTTGACTTCAGCCTAGCAAGACACTGGAAACTCAGCAAAGGTTCTTCAATATTAACAAGTTTTTAAAGAACTGTGTTGATTTAACAAGCTGGAAGTTGCACATAAAATGGTGTTTCATCCAAAAAAAAACTCCCAGAAAAAAAAAAAAATTCCCTAAAGGCATCTCAGAAACCTGGTTTGGCTCTTATCCAGCTTCACAGGGAAAACCAAGAGAACCTCTATCTTGCTGGAAGTCACAGTGAAGAAGATTTGAGCTGCTCCATAGGGAATACTGCACACCAAAAGTTACATTCATCATTTTTAATTTATGGAATTAAAAGTGGAAAGTTCTCTCACTGCACTGTGCTTTCTTGTGGTAGCAAAATGATTGTGTGCTTTATAAAACAATTAAATAAATCTGCTTTTGGTAATTACAGACTTGTCCAAAGTAAATTATACAGATGGAACATTACATCTCAGTGAGCTTATTAGTTGCATAATAAATATTGTATATATATTATAGATGTGTAATATATATAATTTTATATATAAATATTATTTATTTTTATAATTCTCCAAAAGAATTTCCACATGGAGTAAGGAATACTGCCCCATGGCTGTGATCCATGCTGTCATTTTAGATGCCTGCATTCCTACAGGCTTTTCTGGGTTAATTTGGAGTCCTTGGAATAAACACAGCAGATTTCCAACTTCACTTTAGAAAAAAGTTTGTTTCTGCAAATGGAAGGCTAAATAGCAAAGGCATTTTTTTCCTAAATTCCCTGGGGTATTCCCTGTCCCCTCAGCATCATGTAAATGTAAGGTAATCTCTGTATTTATCCTCACCAGTCACTTCCCTCCAGATTGTATCAACAGGTTCTGAAGCTTGAGAGAAACCTCAGGTTTACTTAGGAATATTTAGGAAGCTGCCCAAGCCCCCCAGAGCCCTCCATCTCAGAAACCTGCTCTCTAGAAAATATTTTAAAAAATAAAATATTTATTTCTCACTGTAAAAATAAAATGTGCTGCTCATGAGTTGGTGTTAGGGCCCTTTGACTGCAGTCAGTACAAGCCTCCTGTCTCTGCAACCTGTAAAGAAACACAAAGCAAAGCAATCTCTATCCCCACCTCTGCTTTTCTGTGTTCCTATTCCTCATATTTCATCTTTTTGGCCCCATATAGTTCTATTTTTCAGTGGCCTGATGCCTACAGAATGCAACCTGAAAGCCCAAGCACTTCTTCAGTGCCTCAAAAAGATGCAGTGCCTGTAACTGAGATTTTTTTTTTTGTTCTTTAATCTTTGATCAAGAAAGGGCTCTGTAGAGAAGAAATATGGGATAAACCCCATGACATAAGGAAAAAAAGAATGTTCTCTACCCACAGAAGGGAACAGAAATATTCAAACTTCATACACAGCTCTTCCAGTGCTGCTAAATCTTGTGCTGCCAAAAGAAAAGGCAATGAAAAATGTTCCCAACTCAGAGCTCTCCCATATTTTGAATGTACACGGAGCTCTTAAAAGCTACAAACTGGTTTTTCAGTTCTTTCTATCCAGGTCATCTCCTGAAATACCAGCCTGCAGTAAGCCCCAAAGCACAGACTAGAAATGTATTTATTTAATTTATAAAAAGAGTAAAGAGTCCTGCAGAAATGCACTTCTACTGAGAACATCTGAGAATGGAAAATAAATCAATATCTTGAAATAAATAAATATCTTAAAATAAATTAATATCTTAAAATAAATTAATATCTTAAATATCTGGAAATAAATATCTTAAAGCTTAACTTTTTGGTTTTAAAGCTGTCAGAAGGCCAAAGAATGGACTTTTCAGCACCTTAATCTGGTGAAATTCATTGAAACTCAGCTTTTCAAGAACTGACATCACTTAATGCAGAACTTTGAGGCTTCTCAACTCCTTCAGCATCCAGCTTTGTGGAAACCATCCCCAAAATACACACCCCCAGCACCCAGTGGCCACATTCACATTTCAGCAAGGCCAGAAATCAACATTTCCATGAGCACAACTTCTGCAGGCACCACTCCAGTGCTAATAACTCAGCTCCTTAGCTCATAGGTGGCAGGATTTCATTTTTCCCCTTGAATTCTGCTCAAATCCTCATTTCAAAGCCACGGGGGAGAGAAGCTGAGACTTGGTGTCACTCTGCAGCCTCTGCCCCAAAGAAATGATCCAGCACAGGAGCTCACAAATGCCAGAATTACCCATGGGGAAAAGGTTGTGGTAGAGGCAGATGGACCCAAATAAATTAAGGAATGCTTTTGAAAAAAAAAATAAAATAAAATAAAAAAAACCCAAACAAACCACCATGAGTTTTCACTCAAAATTCTCCAGTAATAAAAAGCTCCATTTTACAGAGAAAAGGACAAGTAATTTTTCCATGATCAGGGTATGATGGTATTCTCTAGTAATAAACAATATTAGTAATAAAAAGCCCCACTTTACAGAGAAAATGACAAGGAATTTTCCCATGAGCAGGGCATGCTGGTATTTGCACTCTAAGCTTCTCTCAGAGCATTTTGGAGATGTGCCTAGGACAGCAGATGCATTTTTAAGAGACAGTTTACTCCTCCAGACACAAATGGAAGCCACACCTAATCAATTTGGACCATCTTGAAAAAAAAAGGAAGAAAAACCCATGGTTTACTTCCTTTCTTTTTTCAAGATTTAAAGCAACACTGCTGGGAAAGAAAAGCAATTCGTATTAACTGTAATAATTAGGTCAAAACTATTTAATGAAATAGTTCCTGTGTCAATGAAAATAATTATTCTTGCTCTTATTTGTCACCATTTTTAGGAGGATAGGCAGTACTCAAAGATTTGCAGAAAAAGAACCACATTACAACAGGAAGAGCATCTATGGCCTTGCTTTTTTTTTTCCTACCTGGACTTCAGCAAAGCCTTTGACACCATCTCCTACAGCATCCTCCTGAAAAAACTATCAGCCCGTGGCTTGGACAGGAGCACCCTGTGCTGGGTTAGGAACTGGCTGGAGGGCCGGGCCCAGAGAGTGGTGCTGAACGGGGCTGCATCCAGTTGGCAGCCGGTCACCAGTGGTGTCCCCCAGGGATCAGTGTTGGGCCCAGTTCTGTTCAATATCTTCATAGATGATTTAGATGAGGGGATTGAGTCCATCATCAGCAAATTCGCAGATGACACCAAGCTGGGGAGAAGTGTGGATCAACTGGAAGGCAGGAGGGCTCTGCAGAGGGACCTGGACAGACTGGAGAGTTGGGATGATTCCAACGGGATGAGGTTCAACAAGGCCAAGTGCCGGGTCCTGCACTTTGGCCACAACAACCCCATGGGGAGCTCCAGGCTGGGGACAGAGTGGCAGAAAGGGACCTGGGAGTCTGGATTGACAGGAAGCTGAACAGGAGCCAGCAGTGTGCCCAGGTGGCCAAGAAAGCCAATGGCATCCTGGGCTGGATCAGGAACAGCGTGGCCAGCAGGTCCAGGGAAGGGATTCTGCCCCTGTGCTCAGCCCTGGTGAGGCCACAGCTTGAGTCCTGTGTCCAGTTCTGGGCCCCCCAGTTCAGGAAGGATATTGAGGTCCTGGAGCAGGTCCAAAGGAGGCAACTGGGCTGGTGAAGGGACTCGAGCACAGACCCTATGAGGAGAGGCTGAGGGAGCTGGGGCTGTTCAGCCTGAAGAAGAGGAGGCTCAGGGGAGACCTCATTGCTGTCTACAACTCCCTGAAAGGAGGTTGGAGCCAGGGGGGGGTTGGGCTCTTTTGCCAGATGACTTTCAACAAGACAAGAGGCAGGGTCTTAAGTTGTGCCAGGGGAGGTTTAGGTTGGAGATGAGAAAGAATTTCTTTCTGGAGAGGGTGATCAGACATTGGAATGGGCTGCCCAGGGAAGTAGTGGATTCTCTGTGTCTGGAGATATTTCCAAAGAGCCTGGATGTGGCACTGAGTGCCATGGTCTAGCAACCGCAACAGTGGTTCAAGGGTTGGACTCGATGATCTCTGAGGTCCCTTCCAACCCAGCCAATTCTATTCTATGATTTGCTTTTTTTTTTTTTTTTTTCTTCCTGTCATTATGGATCACCCTTTCTTCTCTGACCAAACTCAGATGCATGATCCTCTCTGAGAGCTCCAGAAATCACTAAACTAAACCAACCTCCAGCAATGACAAGAAGGGAAATGAGCTCATTTGGCTCATCAGAGCTCCCCATCTCACAGCTCTGTCCTGGGCTGCAGCTTGAGAAAAACTTTGCTTTTTAGCTCTGGTTCTTTCCCTGCCATGATTTAAAAAACTGGGACCACAATGCCATGTGCCACAGCCTAACAATAGGATGAAAAAAAACCTGGGAAACAGGATATTTCAGCTGTATCACTGAGACTTTTCAGAGCAGAGATGCTGGAAGTACAGCTGGATTATTCTGCAGTCCCCTCCAGTACCACACTTCTCCAGTGAGCCCAGATAATCATTTTAACAGCTTCAAACATGGTGTAATGACATCATTCAAACACATTACTCCCAAAGGTTTGGTGTAAGATCAGGGGAACACCATCCATCATCCATTTATGACCAGTCTAATAGGATGAGATGATTTGTTACCTGTTAGTTTCTCTCCCAACAGGACAAGTCTCCTCCTGGCTCAAGCATCTCATCTTGCCTGGAGCTAAGATATAAAATAACCTTTTATTCCAAACCTAAATTAACACAAGGACTTAAAGTGTGAAGTCAAGTTCAGTATTTGATGTATGGGCTGAATTCTGCAGAAGAGGAACAGAAGTCTCAAAGTGTCAGTAAGAGTTTGGGCATTGGTACCATATTGCATATTCAAAAAAGCAATGAGGGAAAACAAGAAAAAAAGAAAATTAAAAATAAAGCCTGATGTACAGGACAATTCAATACCCAGACTGTGTGCAGAGCAGGCTGTATAAGCACTGAGCAACAATGTCTTGCAGGTCTCTAGTCAGGAAATGAATGGAAATTGCAATCACCCTGCCAAAGAGAATAGGAGATGCCAAAGCTCCTCTAAAATACTAAAATTCTTCTGTCTGCCTCTGCCCTAGGGAGAGGCTGCTCCTGGGGGGTTTGTGGAACTGAAAACTGCTGTAAGGAAAAATTCTGTGCCAAATACACTCCTCAGGTGACCAGGACAGAGCAGTGATCCCCCCAAGGCTGCAAAATCTCTGGAGTAATTCAGGTGGATGGTTCCTGGCCTCCCAAAGACAGGGAATGTGTCTTTTCAGAAATACTTTCCTCTGTAAACAACAAACACATCACCATCTGCCCTAACAACATTTTTTTCTTTTGTCCTGGAGGGAAATACAGATGTATCTGAGAAACTGAAAATGGAAAATACACCTGGCAGTTTATTTCTCAGTTTCCAAACTGTTCATTTATTAGGGTTTTTTTTTCCCCGTGCTTGCTGAAGAAACAAGTTTGGGTTATGTTTAGGTTGGGTTTTTTCTATTTTTTTCTGGGTTTTTTCTGATTTTCTGGTTTTTTTCTATTATTTGTGTTTCCTTTGCTGACTTGACTCTTCTTGGCTCTTACCCTAAGGAACCTTATTCTTATCTAGTCTGCAACACTTCTTAGGTCCAGTGATTGCATCTCCTGAGTTCCTTTCTCCTTTTGTGCATCACTCAGGCCTATAAAGTGACAATGTGTGTGTTCAGGTGACAGACAGCCACCTGTACAACTTTTTGACCATCTGCTTCATCAACTGCCTCAGAAGTGATCTCCTCCCTCTGTTTTTATTGGAACTCTTGTCTCCTTGAGAGCAGATGCTTTCCCTTGTAGTTCTGTGCCACGCTCAGGGCAATGCAGAAATGGCACCTGACAACCAAAACATGCAAAAAAAAAATTCTTCAAACTCTGCTCCCTCCTAAAAGCTGCCAGGAAATGATGCTCCTTTACCTCAAAGTGTCAGATGCATCTTCCTAAGTGCCTGCTTGCTGTGTAATCCATTGCCATAGCAACTCCTCTCTCCACTGATGTAGGGCTCCCCATGGGCAGGCTGCACTGTGTCACTGCTGCCACCACTCTGATGATGCAAGGAACACTGAGCAGTTAAATAGCAAATCATTAAAGCAATGTTTCCCCAGGGAGCAGCCTGAATCACAGAAGGAATGGATACCAAAATGATGGCAGGGGAAAGGGAGGATGGAGAGGGAGCAGCTCGCAGAAGAAGAAACGTGATGGTAAATAATAAACAAGGCAGGGAAAAAAAAAAAAAAAAGACCTTAAGGAAATTAGAGCACAGCATCACTATTCTGCAGAGTTTGATTTTATAAATCCTGCCCTCCACCAGTCCTCTGCCCCCAGTTTTGCTCAAGGTAATCCAAATCTCAATTAGAAGTTACCTGCTCAATGACACTTGTCACCTAAATGACAACCACTCTGTCTGGGACTTCAAGCATCTGGTTACATATATTGCAAGGCATAAAAATAAGATGGAGATAAAAAAATCTTAAAACACATTTCCTCTTTTGCCTTTTCTATTTCTTCACCTTCCATTTTCTTATCTGTGTGCAGAAAGCTTCACATCAGCTGAGTTCAGCATCCTGCCCAACCAAACTCCTTTATATTCTCACCCAAGATAATCTGGGTTTCTCAGGCAGTACAAATAACTCCTCTTCTACACTTTGCATGCACGTTGTTGCCTCACTGGGCCCTGTCTGACATGCAGAGAACAAGCACTGAGTCCTACAATTCTCCTGCAACACCCAGTGTGTCAGTGGCAAATGTGGGAAAAGAATCAGGTTTTCCTAATTATCAGGACATTTTGTTTGTTTTACCCATTCCCATATTATGGAAAAACAGCTCAGATGTGCAGTACAGGAGTCAAGAGACTCCAAACCCATTTGCTTTGATGTCAGGAAAGACAAAGCTGGCTTAAAATATTCTGACCTGCAATTAAATTACAGCTGAGGGCAGGAGGCTCAAGGGTGACAGAGGAGCCCAGCTGAATGCTGACAGAGAGAGGAATGGAATGCTGAAATTCAAAGCATCTCCTGTAACTAACAAATGCAAAGTCATTTTCCCTTCACAGCAGTTCATTAAGCTCAGCCAGTTGTTGCTATTTGCCTTCTAAGAAGTCAGGAATTCCTTGTTTATGGTTTGCTGCTAACAGGTTTAACAATACCTGAGAGAGAACATTCCCTCAGACAGGTGAGTCTGAAAACTTTGTACATGAAATCCAGGCACAAAGCCAAGCCACATCCACCCCAGAGACACCTTAGGCAGGAACCTGGACTTCAGACTCAGAAGTTTTTTCACTTAAAGCTGCTTTCCAGCTCTGTTGCAAGCTGCTAGATGACCTTCACCTGGTCAACCACACTCTCTATTTTCTCTATTTCCATGTTTTCCTCTATTTTATGCAACCATAAGAAGGGGTTTGGTTCTGACCTACTTCACAAGTCCTGTGTTTCTGTGTTCTTCTTTAGGCTGTAAAGTTTATGGATCTCATCCTTATGCTTGAGAATGAGCAAATTATTTATCTGCAAGTTGGTAGAAAGGTCCAGCTGCAGGATATTTATACACTTATGGTTTTTAGAACCTCAGAGCAGTAAATCATCCAAAATGGGACACAACTCCATCTCATCTCTAATACAAAGCCAGCTCCACGTGGTAGGATGTTCTACAAGCATCAAAATTAAAAAAGCAACAAAAATTGGTTCTGTTTGGGTCTAAATACTCACATTGATCCTTACTGATTTCTAAATACTTCAGTGAGTTGGGTCCTGCAGAAGGGTCTGAAATACCAGACATTTGAGTGGAAATCCCACACCTGGGAGCTCAAGTTTGTTACCACGCTTTGATTTATATGCAGCATATTCTGCAGCATTGTTAAAGGTGATAGAAATAACATTGCTGAGCCTCCTTCTCCACCCAGCAATGCATTTACACCTGGATTTAGCAGCAAGTGTCAGTTCTGTATTCACACAGCACATTGCAGAGATTTGCCTCCTGTCTCACTCCTTGTCTCAATACTCCATGTGTGCCCCAGGAGGAAGCAATTAGCAGGGATAGCACAAAACCATCCTGCTGGCTACAGACCAAACTCCAAACCCTAAATCCCAGGCTCCCCTCCAGTTTCCAGCAGCCCGTTGTCCTTAAGGAAGAGCAAAGAGCAGGATAATTCCAAACCCCCCAAGTGCCTCTGAGGATTCTTCAGCTCCCCTGTCTTAAGCAACTTTTCTAAAAAGAATAAAAGGCAAGAAAGCTCTAGCTGATGTGATTTTTCCCAAGGTAACACCATGTCCCTGTGGGCACAGAAATAGCAGTGCTGAGATTCAGCAGCACCCATGCAGTGTCACAACCATCTCACCACCCAGCAGCATCACCTGAAGCTGCCCAGCAGGATTCTGCCAAGATTCAGGGCATTAAATCCACAGCTCTCACCTGAGGCAGCCAAAATTTCTATCCAACTATTTCATTTCAGTCAGTCTGCTTTCTTCTGAGGGCACTGATAGCAAATCTTCTCACCTTTTGTGGTCACTTAACAACATTTCCAGGGTTTTGGCAGAACGAGCTGCACTAAATGCTTGGTGGTGTGAGAATAAGGGGTCTGTTATGGGTAGGTAGGAATGTGAATTCCTTTTAAATACCTAAAACATTAGAAGTTAGCACAATCATCAAAACCATCCCACAACCAAATATTCCATTGCATTAGTGTTTTCTGCACCTGAAAACATATCTGCCAGGTTCAGCTGTTGTGTTAAGGTCAAGGTTAATCATTAGATCCTGGTAAGGTTTGTTTAAAGTTGGTTTTCTGGTGTTGTTTTTGTTTGTTTGTATGTTTAGGGTTTGGGTTTGTTTTTTTTTTGTTTGTTTGGGGTTTTTGGGGGTTTTTTTGTTGTTTCTGGTTTTTTGGGGTGTTTTTTGTGGTGTTTGTTTTTTTCTTTCTCACTTTGGAGCAAAGAAACCTCTGTCTTGCAGGAGACTTCATAAGGCCAAGAAAGATCTGTGAAACATTATTCATGGGAAATCTTTTGGGATGCATTGCAGGGAGAGGCACACAACGTTTGCAGAGGTTTTCCTTGGCATTTCCCTGCTTTATTCTAAAGGCAAAAGCATCTGCAGATCCAGGGCTCCTGAACAGGAACACCACTGCTGTCCTCAGGAAATTCCAGGCTTTGATATGTTACAGCTTCAAATCAGGCCAGATCTAATTAAATTGATATTTTAAATCTGATCTATACTCCCAGAAATGAAAGCAGGTCAGAGCCTTCTTTTTATCTTTTTTTTCCCTACATAGCTGACAAAAAAAAAAAAAAGTCTTTATATCCTTGAAACATGGATGCAATTGAAACACATGACTTGTGAGAACTGAGGGAAAATGACAGTTCCTATGAAAAGTTTAGAAAAAGATGTTGTCATCTCCAGAGAGTTTTGATTTGCTTTCAGCTGATTTGATTCAAACAGACTGAAAACATTTTTAATCCCCTTTTCTTCCCCCTCCCTTTTGCATCAAACTACAGAGAAATCTGCTTTGTTATACCTTCTAGAGTCCTTTTCTAATATTAGTTATTGATCAAAATATTACTTACCACCCCTTCCCAAAAAACCTGGTATAAAACCACTAAACACGTTGCCTTTTTCCAATTAGAAAAAAATATTAATAATAATACAGAATTGGAATTATGATTATTCTAGCCAGTTGATTACATGTGGCCATGCATATTCCTCATGTAGATCATTTCCAATCCAGCCATGTGCCTCCCGGGCCATTAGTTCTCTTATTATCACCTTGCAATTAATTCTCTTATTATCACCTTGCAATTAATTCTCTTATTATCACCTTGCAATTAATTCTCTTATTATCAACTTGCACTGAACTTATTGCTTTACTACCCAGACAGTGGCAAAATAGGATGATGGGTACAATGTTATCTGATTTTAAATACATAAAAGCAAAGATTGCTTGGGTGTGACATTAAGATTTATGTTGTCATTTCCCTAATATACAAAAGAATTACTTAATGCTCAAATGAAAGGGTTCTGGTACATATTTTTCCTGAAGGAAATGAATCCTTCATGGTGTCTGTAAAGTTGGTGCCTTTACCTGGGAGCCTGAAAGTGTGCAGAAAATATTTAGAGGCAAGGCAAGCCTGAGCTGAAACTTGGAAAAGTCCAAATTGCACAATTTACAATGAAAAATCAATTGTAAAAGTTGTTTGGCATTGTTATTGTAAGTTATTTTCAAAGAGGTGAGAGCACACTTTAAAGCAGGGTTACATATTAGACATTAAAAAGACTGATTTAGCTTTTTCTTTCAGAGGAAATATGAAGAATTAATGCTTTTTCTTTCCTTAAAATGCTGAGTAGCCCACGTTACCTCTTTAAAATACATTTACTTAATTTCCACTAAATCACCTCCTAAACTGCATTCTTCAGACAATTAATCAGGATTAAGTTTCAGATAATTCCCCAGTATTATGAAATTAAGAACCCACAGCATCCAAGCTAGAAGGAAAAGCAGCAAGAGCAAGCCCAGAGCCTTTTAGATAAAGAAAAAAACAGTCATGTAACTTCCAGACAAATCCAGCTACATTTATTTCTTCTGTTCTCATCTGCATGTGGCAGTGTTCAGAGGTGCCTCTGCTCTTCTGCACAAAGCAAATAAAATCATTTTGGTGCTTGCTTTGGATGCCAAGAGCATTTGCTTTACTGGGAAAGTAGAAGAAAAGCTCAATAAAGAGAGAATTTTGACTAAACAGCTATATAGTTACTCTGGTTTGGGGTTTAAGATTTATTTGGTGTGGGATGAGAGGTAGGAAGGGGAAAAGGAGAAGTATAATTTCACAGGAAATTGAAGAAAAGTTTCTCCTTATTCAGGGGAGGTTGGGTAACACATGAGCCACAAATTAGGGAAAAGAAGTTTAGTAAACATCTTGTGAAGTGAAAATACAGAGCACATGCCTCAAGTGGTGTTTTTTAAGAGACAAAAGGACAACTTGATTTCTAATTTTGCATTTCCTATGGATCTGGGATAATTGTCCTGGATGTGGGTTCCTGTACTCACCATTGCTACAGTGATTCACCCAAAGAACTGGATGCTGAGAGGACTGCAGGGAAGCTCATCAGACAGTTGACTAATGGAGATGAGACACAGGAGAATTGCTTTCTTCTGCACAACAAAAGCTGACAACAAGAAATTAAAGCTTACTAACTTTATTACCAAGTGATGGATCAATACCTCTGAACAGCATGTTCCATTTTCCTAATTGTAGCAGCAGACCATGAATATTCTGATGGGTGAGAAGGGACAGGGACTGAGAGATGGAGGAAGAGAGGGGGAAAAAAATGTCAAATACTGTGGCAGACTGTGAAGAAAGTCTCTCTGCAGAGTCTGCCCTCTTTGCAAGGCCAATAAATCCCTGCAATAATCCTTCACAGCAGCACTGATGCTACAGGGGGGTCAACACTTCCTGAGCATTACCAGCTCAGTGATTCCCCTGCACACAGATGTGGGATGAGGTAACTGTTGGCAAGGCCATAATCAAATGAAATAATCCCAGGCAGTGAGCAAAAGTCCTTCACAATTGTCAGGGAAAATTTACAGCCCATGTGAGGTATTTGTATGGACTCCAAGCCCCCTGCACTTCAAGCTCAGTCCAGTTTGCTCCATCCAGCTCAGGTTTCTCTAATGAAATACAAACCAGCCCTGAGCCTCCTGGTTTGAAAGACAAGAAGCAAAGGACACAGTAACTCAGTGATTTGCTCAAAGTCATCCCACAAAAGGCTGTGGAAGAGAGAAGAACTGGGATCCCATGCCTGCAAAACAAACTATGGTGGGTTTTGTCATTCTCTCTGCCAGGGCTCCTGAGAACCAGCCCCAGCCTACCAGAGCAAGGCAATGTTTGGAGACAGCAGAAAATCATAATATATCATAATATATCATAAATATATCATAATATCATATATATCATATATCAAATATATCATAATATATCATAAATCATAAAAAGCAGGCACAGGGAGCTCCTAAACACCAACTCTAAAAGCAGGAGCCCAGATGAGTGCAGGAGCAGCTCAGGAGGAATTCCTCCTACCTGGTGAAGAGTTAAACCTAAACAAATCCACAAATCCTTGGAGTAGTGCAACCAGGGGAGGATGCTGGCTTCTGGCTGAGTTACCTCTACAAGGCTGAGTAGCTACTGAGTAGCTCAGCTCCATGTGCAACACCAGAAAAATTCAGCAAAAGGAAATATTACTCTTACTGTAATCAATAATTATTTAACATTAAGAAACTACAGTACTGCTTGTATGACTAAGCTTAAACAGGTATGAAATGCAGGATGGAAAAGAATTATTTATTATTCTCCAGAAGAGGAAGCATTCTTGACTATTTATAATTCCCTTTGAGTTTTTTCCTTCATTCTCATTTGACATCAATTTTTTTTTTCTGATAATTTTTGTCTGCCTTTACCACCAACTGCAGAGCCAAAGAGATGAATGATCTCTGTTAGGCTCAAAAAGTGGAAGACCAAGTTGCCTAAACTTCAGACAGGCTTCTGAGAGTCTTCCTTGAGCATCACCAGTAACCCAAAGGAAAAACTACAAATGAAATCCTCAATGAGGAGTTGCAAGAATCTTGGCTATTTATGATGGGTTTGTCTCTCCTCAACACCTTGAAAAAAAAGTTCTGCCCTCCCCAAAGAAAGTAAAAACTGAAGCAGTGAATTGAAAATTTCTTCCCATCAGACTGTTTTGAAGCTAAGATAAATATCTTGCCTCTATTCTGGTAATTTCTTTTTGTGCTGGAGGGAAAAAAATAACTTTTCCCTGATTTCATTTTAAATTAAAATCCCCCTGGAACTGACCCTATGCTTGTCTGCTTCTTTTTGACTGGATGTTTGCAGGTGAAATGGCTTAAGGGAAAGACACTTGATCAAGCAGGTGGAAAAATAAACAATTTTACTTAAGTTTAAAAAAGGAAAAAAAATGCAAACCAAAAGGATAAAGAAGGTATCTCCAAAGAGAAAGGAAAATCAATAGTGAAGTGGTATGACCTGTAAAAGGGGGGGAAGTTATCCACACCAGAGTGAGGATAAGAACTCACTAATGATGTAGATCAAAGGCAAAGAGGAACATAAAGAGACTGAAGATACACTGAATAAAAGTAAAATATCGATATATAAAGTATGAATAATTGTACAACTTCAAAGCAGACCCAAGATTCACAAGTCTCAAATTTAGACAAGATTTATGAAGGGATGGGGAAAGGGAAAACATCACAATCACTAAAATTAACCCAGAATGGGAGGAGGAAGGGGCAGCAAAAGGGAGAGAAACAGAGAAAGGTCCTGGAAGCACTTGGGACCCAAAATAAAGAATGATCTACTTTGGGGAGAAAGGATTTCATCAGGGGTCAGGGATCAGAGGAGGGCATAAAACATGGGTTGCTTCCTACTCAGGCTGTTAAAAAGCTTTTCACCTCTCTGCCTGGGCTCTGTGTCAGTTCACAGAAAGTTTCTGGGTTTAGGTTTGCAGAAACCCAACATTTAGAGAATTTGGAATTACTCAAAGAACACTGAAGAAATAATTTTTTTTTCCACACAGTACCTTGTTGCCTCTCCCAACCCTTTATTCATTCCTAAACTGTTTGAACCCTTCCCCTTTCAATCTGAAATCTCAGCTTATTGTGAGGGGTTTCACCATTGCACAAATGGATTGCAAGTTCTCTGCATGGTCTGCAAAATTATTAGGCTTGTTCCCACCTTATTTTTCTGCATTTTCCAAAAGGCCCAGTGAAAGAAATATCAGAGCTACCCTAACATGAGTGGGAAAACCAGATTATAATGTCCAGATCTTTTAAAAGCCTCTGAAGAGCAAGGCCTGCCAATGGGAAGGCAATGAGAACACTGCCAGGAGCAGCAACACCATTCCTTCAGACAGGAGGGGAATCTTTAAGGACAGAAAAGTCTGAGACTAAATCACTGCCACAGTAAATTCTAACAGCAAACAAACATCCTTAATGCCAAAAGCCTGCTCCTTGCATGGCTGATAAAACTGGTTTGGATGAGTGGTTTCATTGCACATATTCCCCCTGTTCCTTGCCTTTTTAATATTCTGTTTGCTTGATCAAGTTGAGTAAGTAACTGAGATGAGTAAATTTAACTGAACTAACAAGTTTTCTTGGAAATAATTTCATTTTTTTCATAAAATCAGAAGTCTAATGGCTTTGTCACATTATATTGCTGGAAAATAAGATTACAAAGCATAGCAAGACATTCAAGTTGGTAAACTCCGACTCCTGAGGTTAGGGAAAAGGACTGGAGACCAGAGAGTGCCTGGATAAAAAAGCAATGAATTAACACTTGTAAAGTGACACAGACAAGAGGAAAAGAAATCCTGGATTGATGAGGTCTGGCAACTTCTTAGTATTTGGGGGGAAAAAAAGAAAAAAGCTGGAACAAGTCAAAACAAAAATTCAAAGGAGGGAGTTACTGAGACTGAAATGCACATTTCTGTTCTTCTCTGTAAAACCTTCATGACAAACTCAGCATTTTATCTATAAGAGTTCCTGGAATTCTGAAGAGAAACTCCTGAAACAGTGATTGAGAGATTTATTCTTTTCAGCATCCCCCACAAACCTGAGGAGCTGCAGGGTAAGGGACCTGTGACAGAAATCACTGAACTAAGATCCGATATTCATCCCCAGCTTTGCCTCAGCCTCCTTACATCATGTTGGGCTGATAATTTCTTTTTTTTTTTTTTTTTTTCAGTTGTTCTCCAGTTTTCTCATTTGTAAAATGAGAACAGAAATATTTCTTTCAACCCACTGCTCCTGATCTCCTGTGTAGCCCCTTGGGCACCCAGTGCCTTACATGAACCAGGACAAAAGGGCTGGCAGGTTCCAGCTTCTTGGAACACCTGGAATGCCACACAGTATCTTAAGGTTATATTTGACTCCCTTTAAATGATATTTCTGCATTGTAGTTTGACTTCTTGTGAATCAAGAATCAAGGCTCCCAGTTTTTTTTCCCTCCCAGTCCAACTGGTGTTCATCTTTACAACCAGATTAAGATAAATCAGACAAACATCAAATGCTTTTTGGGTAATTTTGGGTAATTTGGGTAATACCTGCAGAGAATCCTTTGCTCTGCTTAGTAACTTCAGTGGTGTAAGTACTCAGAGAGGCTGGGAGGGAATGCTAAAGCCATCCCCACTGCAGCCCAGAGCAGGCAAATAAATTTTCATTCTAAAATACAAATGAGGTGGTTTGCCTCCAGACAGATGCAAGAGCTGCTTCCTTTACACCAGGGCTTCACAAAGCTGTTTGAACAGAAGGATTTGAAACGAGCAGTTTTAAATAACACACATTCTCATAGCAGCAGGTTAAAAAAAAAAAACCAAAAACCCAGCTTGTTTGATGTGCTCTGAAGGGCTGGGGTTATCTTATTAACATACAGATAACTATTTTACTTTGCTATGCTTCAAGCAGATACATTCTAATGAAGCCAGAGCTTTAAAAGCCAATCTGTTCTGAATGACTGTGTAATTAATCTGTGCTCAGAAAGGCAGAGGATAAAACATGGCTAAGGAAAGCACAGGGGCTGAGTGCTCATGGGCTCAGGGGCAAGGTGTTCTCAGTACAGATGGATTTGTGCAATGCAGATCAACCAAAGTAGAAATGAATTAAATAGGAGAACCCAAAGAAGCCCCCAAACAAAGCTCAGTGTCCACAGACACTGACACTGTATTGCCTGCTGAAATTCCTACAAATGCAAGTACAGGGACTGGATGATCTGTCATTAGGGACTCCCATGCTGGGCCACCAAGAAGTTTTTCTGAGGGGTTCTGCTGCTTTTATCTTCTCTGTAAACACCCAAACCTCTGTTAATACTCATCTTTAATTTTATCATTCCAGGAAAAGCAGTGGGGCCACTGTAAGAATTTGGTCCTAGACTTGTAAAATGCTTTGAGTATTTCTGGGTCTTTCACAGACCTGAGGAAGCATCCATAAAGATCTATTGACATTCCAGCCATTGCTGAATTCTCTGCCTTCTGTTCTCAGCTATAAAATGGGGGATGAATTGGTACTGCCTTCAGGTTGAGTGTTTGTTGCATTAGAATTCCTTTCCATCTCATCAGTAACAGAGCTAATTAAGAGGTGGCTTTAAAAGGGTTAAAGCTTCCTTGCTTGACCTGTGGCTCTGAGTCCCAGGTTCACAATACATTTTATTCTAGCAAAGGTGATCCATATGATACTGAAAAATCTATTGTCCTCTGATTGACAACACCCTCAGTTTCTATTCAGCATGAGCATCATTTCAGTTCTGCAAAAAACAAAGTCAAAACCATTTTGAATTCCAGGCAGTGGCAGAGACTTGCCATAATCTGTGTTGTTGCAGGGCTTGCAAACAGCAACAGCTGCCTAATACAATTCCCACAGAAAGAAAAAGCTGCTGTCTCCCCAGGAAGTACTCATGGAATTGTAGAAAAACTAAAACAAACAACCCAGAGAACATTAGGTAATAGTGAGCTGCTTATGAATAGATCAGCAGAATTGGTGTAGGAAATCTGGTTACCTCAAGTTGATCTCCTTAGGCCACAGGGAACTTATTTCCAAGATGTAATCTTGAAGGTTTCCCAGGATGGATTTAGCAAGTTTTCTGAGGAAGTGTTCCAAGGACTAAGAAGTCAGTAGAAACCTAAATAAAAGTAAATTTATTGCCTTTGCAAGTGGCACTATGGACAACTCACACCAAACAGGGGACAACAGCATGGTGAAAAAACAGACAGATTTTGATTTAATTGGATTATCTCTACCATGGTCTCCAGAAACAGAGAGACCATTGAGAGAAAGCTTGAGCTATTAGAGTGTAACCCTATGGTGATACCAGGAAAGCAGCTGATATGTCCTGCCATGGACACAGAAGGGTTTTTCCATCATGACATTTGACATGTGCAGGGCTGGGACGTGGCCCAAGCTCTGCACACCGAGGTGTCAGGGCTCAGGACCAGAGGCATAAATAAAAACCAAACCCAAAAAACACCTCTTAAGCATTTACAGTTGCCTTAAGGCCCAGACAACCCATTTTATCAAGAGGCCCTCTGCTATTTCAAGACACATACAGAGCTTGCAGCATCTGCCACTGAAAGCAGGGATGCTCCCAGCAATCCTGCCCATCACTGCTCCACAGGTATCCTGCCCATCACTGCTCCACACAGCACTGGAAAAGCCTCAGCATCCTTGCTGACAACTTTTCTCAGCCACCACCTAACTCAAAAAGGGCTCAGCAGACACTTCAGGGCTCCTGGGGATGGTTTATGGGCTCCAAGCCATCAATAGTGGGAATGCATTCCAGTGATGTATTGCTCATGGATCATTACAGGATTGTCACCTCTGCATGAGCACACTGCTCAAGTGCTGGAGACATCTTATATAAAAAGAATTTCCTTTCATTTTTTTTTATTTTCTTTTTTATAATTTTCTTTAATAAGAAATTAATAATAATAATAATAATAATAATAATTAAAAAACAACTTGAAGGAAGAGTATTTTCAAACCTGCTAAAAGCAGTGTTAAAGGACACAAAGCTCTCCTGCAAAGAGAAGCAACCAAGCACTTAGAAATGCTATATTTATTCTAGGCAGAACACAAACTCTCTCCTCCCATGCCAAGTCTCCTGCATACATCAGACATTGAATTTTCCAAATATAGGCCAGTAATTATTGATGTGTTTGTTTTGTGTTTGCTTCTTCTTTTTTACTCCAGATGAAAGACTGTCAGAGGCTTTGAGAACTCTGCCAAAAAATCTAGAATTTCCCTTTTACTCAGAGTTGTATTTCCAGCATAACCTTTTGGATATTCTGGTAAAGTGCATTTTATTGGGTCCCAGAGTGCCCTTTAATTCTGAGGGAGTTTGCACAAGACAGACACCAGGATTGAAACAGACACCACTTGGGTCAGCACCACATGATGGGTGTTTGTGTGGGAAAATGGGAGAAAACCAGAAAAATGACTCAGTTTCAAGTTCCAGCCTGCAGTGCTGCTAAATAACTTATTAACAAGAACTTTTAAGGAAGATTATGGTAAAAAAAATCCTGTATTTATCACCAATGGGTTCATGTGCTGAATTCTAGACTGGCAGCTGAACAAGGGTATAAGGCACGTGTTCTACAAATTGATAACAAGCCTGATCTTACAGCAGATCACACAAACACTCAATGAAAAGGGTTATTTTCTTAAGAAAAATCATGTTAGAAAGATGATCATGGGTTCTGAATGCCAGCATAAGCTACAAGAGTAGCTCTTGTATAGGACTGCAAGGACTGCCAGGTCCCTTTTTGTTTTGTTTTTTTTTCTGTCCAATGCTGATTTTGACATCAATTTCTCTCAACTTTTGCAACCCTATAAAATGGATTTTTTTCCTTCAACTTAATATCATACTCAACTTAATATCATACTCAATTCTGGGCACAGTCCCACTGCACTGTGACCAAGGCTGAGCCAAAACAAAGTTCTCACCTTTCTGCATTCCTGTTTCCATCCCCCACAAATATCTCAGGGCACTGTGACACAGGGATTTACAGCCTTAAACCATCAGCACAGCACAGGCTGCTCCATTTCCCAGGACAGTCACAGCCTTAGGAACCCTTCTGATCACATTTTATTGCTGCTTTGTGGTTTTTTGCCAACCTTTTCAAAGTTGCAGGTAGTGGTGACTGATACCTGTGGGCATGGGAGAAACTTTAATGAAAAGCCTTTGATTTATATTCCTCTACATCTCCAATGAGCAGCATCTGAACTGCACCAACCTTACACCAGCTGCTGTGGTTTTGCCAATTAATGAGGGGAAATAATACAAATCTGGGGTCCTACAAAAGGGAACATTCCCCTTTTTCAACTCCCCTTTGTTTTGAACAGAGGTTGGAGGTTTTTTTCTTTGGTTCTTTTAAACAAACCCAAAGCTCCTTTGTTCATGATCTGAGGACCACAGCATTCAAAACCCTTAAAACAAGTGGGTTCAAGAAGACCCCACAGTTTAGCAAGGATTGCAGGACTGTGCCAACTATTTTTTTTTCCTCCAAGTCTTGCAAGGATGCATTTCCCACTGCCTGTATCTCACCCACTGAGATGACAGAGAACTTGTAAAGCAGGAAGGGACTTAAGTATGAATAACTATACTTGACATTTCCCAGCAAATTCTATTAATTCAGAAAAAAAGTGGAATTATCCTAAAGTGGAATGACATGACCTGAAGTAAAGCAGTATCTTTGCTGAGTAAGAGCCCTAACCCAGGCTCTTCAAGAGCTGCCATTAATTAAATCCCCACATAGAAGCACCTCTACTCTACAGTGAAACAACACAAAAATGCTGAAAATAAGTTATTTTGATAAGGAACAAAACCAGGCTCTTCCTTACACTTGTAATCATTGAGGAACACATGCAGAGCTGACTGATTACAAGCCTGGAGCTGACATATTCACCAAAATTATCTGGACTAATTACAGACAATGTTATCAGAACCTGCTTGGGAAACAGGAGACTAAAACCAGAACTAACCCTGGCCACAGGGAAGGGGCAATGAGCCTCTCTTACCTCTGGCCTGAAAACACCAGCTCCTAAAAACTATATTGCATTATTTCTTTGAACAGCTACTTATCACTGATTTGCTTTCTCCTAGATAAAAAAGGCACCATTTACACTGAATTTTTTTTTTTTTTTTTTTGCAAGAGAGAGAAGAGATCTCTTTGAAATCAATAGTTGAGAAAAATGGGACTTGGTAAAAGAAGGTTTGATGCCATTTGCCACCAATTCTTTATTTGCTAGGAACAAAACTGGGTCTAAAGACAAGTGGCATGGCAGACCTATGTGAGAATACAGATATTTATAATATATATATATTTATAATATATATAATATATATATTGATATATATAAAGCACCTATCACCATATTGATAAACATTCTTTGGAACCACTCTGAATTTAAGAAGAAATTAAGTGTCTTTACTCTGTAGGACTGTGGAGAACACAAAAACACCTCAGTCTTGATTCCTGTGAGCTTCATCCCCATAGATTCACAGGAGCCACCATCTGCATTCAGCTCAGAAAAATCTCAGCAACTTCTTCATGCCCAGCAGGCAGCTCAGCCCAAGTCCAGAAAGAGGGAAGCTCATGTTTGAAGGAAGGAACTGGGTCTGAAGTGGAGCAGAAAAGCCAGGAGAGGTGGTGGAAGCACACAGGCAGCAGGTATTCATGCAAGAAACATGAAACCCAAAGGCTAAATGAAGATGCCCAGAGGCACCTGGGCAGATCTATGGAGAAAAGCTGCCAGGACAAACCACCTCCCCCAGCTGCCTCTGCAAGCAAACCTCTGAGAAGATGCTCAGCTTTTTTCTTTCAGGTGTAAATATTTAAGCAGTAACCACAGGAAGTAGGAGCCTGGGTTGGGCTTTTCAGCTCAAAAACCAAAAAAGAAAACTGCTCATGCAATGATCTGGACAGCACTGCAGCCAGAGGTAGGCTTTGGGAAGTTATTTCCTTCTGCAAACAACCTGGTTTGGGAGCAAGAAAACAGAAGGTGCCCTGGAAGGTGCTCCCACTACAGGCACTCCCTGATTCCTGTTTGTGTCCTCCTGCCCTGGCAGTGCCAGGTTACCCTTAAATGAGAATATTGAATATTAGGAATATCTCAGCCAGTAAATCTCAGCCTGCTTAAGCAACTTGCTCCATTTTTCTCTGAGAGGCCCCAAGTTCAAATGATCAATGGCAGCATCATTATGATCAAACGCCATCATAATGGTACAGAAGCACAGCCCAGCTGGTATTGATGGCAGGGCTGGAACCTCATTTACCACCTTTAATGTCTTTTCATGACTCTGCTGTCTGTCCAACATTCACTAATCAATGTAAAAAACACTCAAATGGTAGCTGCAGTAGATTTCTGGGTATCCTTTGAAGAGTGGAGCCAGAGAGCCTCCAGTAGGCTGGAAGCAGAGCCTCTTTTTACCTGACAAGCCTTAGGGTGCTACACAACATGGCAATTGTAAATCTGAACCTAAATGTAAAGAACCTGCTAACAGCTACAGACTGTAGTATGGTTATTTTAATTTATTTTTTCCCAGCTATCTGTCTTGCACAGGAAACTCAGCCCTGGAAAATCATCACAGGTGAAAGCACCTGAGGTGAGACAGAGGGGATTTTCCAGCAAAAGAGAGACAATAACTTCCCCCAGCTAAATGAACATTGCTTCTTACTGGTCACCAGTTAGGGAAGCAGAGTTCCCCTCCAAGGCTGTGGCCTTCTCTCAGTTTCTCTTCAGACAAAAGGTTTGCATCTGCAAATCACACAGATTGTCCTTGAAACTCAGGCACAAAGCTGAACTCTGCCTTCACCACAAAGTCAGGAACCTTGTAGGGACCTTTAAAGGTAGGACCTGAAGCTTTAAACATAAAATATCCATCTCTCAAAGTTATATACCAGTGAATTCAGAAGGTCTGTACTGACATGTACAGTACCTCTGTACTCTGCTAGAACATATTTTATTTGCTTGCTGCCCTGCATGCTCAGGGCTGTCCTTAGGGATCTCTAAAGTCTGCTGCTGTGTCTGCCTGGTTTCTCTGGGGCAGACACCAGGTTCAGGCCCTTGCAGGTCACTGCTCTACTCAGAGCAATTACTGTGACTCAGACAAAGCCTCAGAAAACCATCACCCCACAGATACTGATCCCAACATGACTTACTACTTCCAGATGGATGGAGTTGTGCTACAAGAGCCCTGCTCAGTTTTATCACAGATTTCCCACTCCAGCACCAGATCCTCCTCAGGACAGCTGAACCCCATCCCCAGGACATCCCAACCTCACTCCCACTCCTACCTCCTGACTTCTTTTCATGTCCCACAGCAGAACCAGCTCAAGAACCATTAACACTGGAGCATGGGAACACCACCAGAGAGCAGAAGTTTCACTCGGTGAGCAGTTTCAATGGCTTCTTATGGTGAGAATTAGAAAAGAGGAAACAAAAAAATAGTACAGTTACATTTAAGGGCCCTATATACACAAACATTTCCCTAGGACATCATCTCCTTAGATAAAAGTTGCTCGTTTTGTCTTGTCTAGGCTAAAAAAATAAGGAAGGGGGAGAGGAAATTGCCTGCTCCCCATCTTCTGTTCTCATGACTCCAAAGGTTCACACAAGGAGATTACAAAAAGAGGATCTCCCTTAAGACACTATTTTTTTCCCTTCATGTTTTTGTGTTCACTGAAACTGGTCGAAAATGTGACTGGTGTCAAGTTCAGACTGCAGGGCTGAGAGGCAGATGATGCTACTTTTAAATTTTAAGTCTTCAGGGTATCAGGAGCAGCTGCCACTCTTCATGCAAGAGAATAACAACTTCAAAGCCTAAATGGCACCAGTGCCTGTCACTTGGACTGGCATTTTCATTCACCCCCCCTCCTTAATACTGCAATTCCATCCAATCATAGAGGCAGCAGGGTTTATGGTCTTTTAAAAAGCTGAAAAAAACAGAGATGGTAGAATGGGGGGTGAGAGAGGTGTAAAATCCTCCACCCAAAAGCCCAGGTGCTGAGTGGCAGGAGAAGAGAAATAAAGCTTCACAAAACCCAGTAAGGTTAAGAATTCCACCTTTCTCACATGCCAGAGTTATCCTGGAGCTTTTCAGTTGCCTTCTAAATAACAAAGTATTGCTAGAGCAGCATTTGCCAGAGGATCTTCTTGTTAAAAGTAAAAAAAAACCTCCAAGTAGTAAGAAAGAAATGCTAAGGATGATCTGCTGCATCTCTGGGCAGCCTTTTGCAATGTTTGTGCTCATCATCTTCCTGAAGAGAGCAGCAAACAGGCTCAGCAAAACTGAGAATAAGAGCTTCTCCTTTTATTTCCCTAACTTTCAGGGTCAGGAAACTGAATTATCATTTTTTCCTTAGTTTTACAAATTCTTGTGTCTCAAACAATGAAACGTGGGAAACCTTACAAGTAGTTTTAGAAAAAAATGAGTGAATTGTGGAAGGGAATCTTCACTGTTAATCCAGAGAATCAAATCAAGCATTTAATGCTGTGGCCTACTGATTATGACAAATGTTTTATACTTTGCCTGACACAAGTATTCATCCTAAAGCCCCAGAGGGTTTGCAATGTATAATTCAGCCCTCAGCTGCATTTTCTCCTGGCTCCTTTATCTCACATTGTTTTCTTGTCTAAGTCTTAGCCACTAAAAGAAATAAACTCTTAATTATTTACAGGTTTTTTGGTTAGTCATTCCATTACTGTGTAGGCAAATAAGTAGTCCAATAATTTAAACAGCAAAACTCTACAGATTTTTTTTCCATGCATGTACCACAGAGAATAACTCTGATCAAGGTTTATAAGCAAAGATCTCTTCCCAAGGATGCCTGCCAACTTCTTATATAAAAATCAATCCATTCTGGGAGGGAACATCCAGAGGATTAGCTTTATTTAACAAAGCAAAGCTTCACTCAGGGACTTGGGGTTCTTTGAGGCTTGCAGATTTTAAATCACACTTTAAATGTAAGAGTGAGCTTTTCTGTTTCCCTAAACACAAATCCAAGGAATGCATTTTTCCCATCTGTATCCCAGGGAAAGCTTGTCACAAGGGCTGAGACCCTTCAGAGACTCTGTTATATGCAGATCTAGCAGAATTATTTAGTTGTTCCATAAAACACAGAACTTTTCCCCAGTAAAAAAGCTCAGAGTTAAAATATTTACCCACACTAACAGAATTAGAGTCCTTGGGTAGAGTATTTCAAGAGGGAGATGTTAATATTGAACCAGTGCTGTCACTGCCTCCTTGGGCATCATCCCAAGGGCAGGTGCAGAAGGACTCGGTGTCCCTTTTCTTTCCAGAAGGACATTGACTTGAGGCAGTGCTGAGGAAGTATAAAAAGGGACAAAATTATGTAAGATCTATTGAAACCTTAATGTTTAAATTCCCTTCCAGTGGGGGCTGTCAGAAAAAGCAATTTTTATCGAGCTATGGAGCCCAATAAAACTCAACACTACAAACGCTCTGGGACTGCCTCAAGTGACAAGGTACATGTGCCTAACAAGTCTGGGTTTACATCACATAGTATTTTTTTCTCATTTTAATCTGGGCTTTAGCTTATCTTTTCTTAGGTAAAAATGCCATAGAAAGAATACTACCTAATTTGAAATGGAAATCTTGTCAAGAGCAGCATCCCCTCAAACACATGTGAAGATCCAGAGCAAATCAATCCAGGAATTCCAAATCTGCTCCCTGAGACTGAAAACCTTCACATATCAGCATCACTTCTGAAAAGGTGTTTGAAGTTTATGAATCATGTAGATTTTGGGGGCTCTAAGTGAACCACAAACACAATGTTAGCTGTTGATTTCACTATTTTATCTCCTCAAACACAAAAGCACATCCTGGTAGTGAACAGTCCTTTTACAGAGGCTCCAAGTTCTGGAGATGGCTGAATGGCTTCCACTTACTTCTGTCATCCTCTTTCTGATGAAACACAGGAACTCTGCTATGCCAGAAGGTTGGAATACCTGGGCTTCTTCCTTCTGACTCCTAAAATACTTCCCTGCTCCAGATTTGGAAATGAGATTCTTCAAACTAAACCAAAAAACGACAGGAGCACAGCTGATGTTCCTGAGGAATCCTCTCCCAAAAGCTTGCATGGGTAAAATGCAGCACCTACAGATTTATGGCAAAGGAGAAAGGAGGGAGATGGGAGAAGGAAGGAGGGAGAAGGAAGAAGGAAGAAGGAAGAAGGAAGAAGGAAGAAGGAAGAAGGAAGAAGGAAGAAGGAAGAAGGAAGAAGGAAGAAGGAAGAAGGAAGAAGGAAGAAGGAAGAAGGAAGAAGGAAGAAGGAAGAAAGAAAAAGGAAGAAGGAGGAAGGAGGAAGGAGGAAGGAGGAAGGAGGAAGGAACCAAGACGAAGGAAGCAGGAAGCAAGAAGAAGGAGGAAGGAAGTAGGAAGTAGGAAGAAGGAAGAAGAAAGAAGAAAGAAGAAGAAAGAAGAAAGAAGAAGGAAGAAGGAAGAAGGAAGAAGGAAGAAGGGAGAAGGGAGAAGGGAGAAGGGAGAAGGGAGAAGGGAGAAGGGAGAAGGGAGAAGGGAGAAGGGAGAAGGAAGGAAGCAAGAGGAAGGAAGCAGGAAGCAAGTAGAAGGAGGAAGGAAGAAGGAAGAAGAAAGAAGCAGAAAGGAAGAAAGAAGCAGGAGGAAGGAAGCAGGAAGCAAGGAGAGGGAGAAAGGAAGAAGGAAGCAGGGAGAAGGAAGAAAGAAGGAAGAGGGAAGAAGGAAGCAGGACAAAGGAAGATGGAGGAAGGAGGAAGGAAGAAGGAAGCAGGAAGAAGGAAGATGGAGGAAGGAGATAAAAAAGAAAAATATCCAGTGGTGGCCTCTGAAAGAGCAAAGGGGATGTGAGGAACAGAGAGCCTCCCTGCAGCTCAAGTCAAAGCAGAAACCACCCTTCCCAGCCTTTCCACTACAGCAGGCTGTGCAGATCTCTCTTATCACCCACTCCTCTGTTTGCAGCCCAGTATTTGCCTCAGCAGCAGTTTATCCAAACCTCATGCAGTGCAGGCTCCCAGCCCAGGCTCCCATCAGCCTCCTCCAGGGGCTCCAACCCAGCAGCTCTGCACTGGGACTCCCAGCACTCAGTCCAAGGACACAACTGGGAGCTTCAGGAGTCCTTCCTGACATTTCATTGTCCCTTCATTCTGATTTTAGTCTTTTTTTTTTTTTTTTTTCCTGAGGCAAGAGTTTTGAGAGAAATGATCCCCCAAGGACAACAGAGGCTGTCTGGGACAAGGTAAGCAAAGTCCCAGCACAGAGTTTGTGTTTCACACCTTGAACCTGATCCCATCCTACCCAAGTTTTCCCAGTACCACCCAGAGCTAAAAGCAAGTGCAGATGTTGTGATTCAGAGGAGAATAATGAGAAGCATGAGGAAAACTCAGATAGATTAATTCTGATTTTATGAAGCCCCTCAGTCTTTTGACAGGTTTGAGTTGTGCAAAGGTACCCAGGGTGCTGCTTTCTGAGCCTTTACTTTGGTGATTACTGAATACATCTTAGTAAAGCAGGAGTGCTAGAGGCAAATGCTGCCTCTGCTGAGCTAATTGGGAGGTGATAAACTCAAGCTATTATCACAATGTTCAAGTTTCTGCTAATTACACTGCTCCAAACTAAGCACCTTTCAACAGGAAAGCCAAAGAAGTGTTGCTTAAGAACTGTGGCTTGGGCTGGAAATGGAATTTCAAGAATAAATAAGAGCCTCCAGTGCCTCTTTGTTGTCTGGGATAAGCAAAAGCCAGACTCAGACCTTTGTCTAATGTGCCATAAACTCAATTATTTATATGATCCATGACAATTCCAGCATCAGCTACTTGCAGTAGCTAACTGGTGCCACTGCTTGGCACAGGGATATATTCCAGCAGCATAGTCTTTTTTTTGCTCAGTTCCAGATATCTGGCCAAGAGGAGGTCAGCAATCAAGTAAATAAGTATCAGACTACCTTGAAACTGAAGTTCAAGCAATATCCATTCCAGATGTGAATGCTGGAACAGATTAGATTTGCAATCACACCTTTCTTGACCATGAGGCAATGAACCCTTCTTAATTTTCTAGATAAGAAAGCCTGAGTGTCAGATCTGACAAGCCTATAAATTCCAGTTTATAAAACTGGGCCATTTATGCTGTCTTGCAGGGCAAAAAATCATATCTTTACCAATGATCAAAGTTATTAATAGTCTGCAGTTATCTCTGAATAATGGGTCAGACTTAGAAGCATCCTGACTTTCAGTGTCTGCTGAAACAGGGACCTGAAAGGAAAGTGAAGAGATCCACACAGTCTCAAGCATAAACTGATTGATTTGCTACCTCTTTTTCCAAAAGCACCATTTTCAGACTGGAATCTCCAGGCTCTATAAGTGGAAAACTATGAATTTGGCATTTTAATGTGCCACAGAAGCCATTACTACAGATATCTGCATACTGTTGGCACTATAATAATAAGTGTAAATAAGAATAATAAGTGTATAATAATAAGATGGCTTTACAGGTCAGCAAATATCGAAACCAGGTTAAGAACTTGAAGAGGAGAAGTAAGAACTTGTTCCAAAAAGTAATTTAATCTTAATCTAACAAAGAATGAAAATTTCTGTTGAAAGGAAATTCAAAATAGTGACAATATTTCAGCACTTGTCCTCAACAGCTTCTCAAAAAAAGGAATTAAGCCAAATTCCTAGAAAGTGCTCCAATTAATCCTGCCTCAAATGTTCAGGTTCCTAAAACTATTCTGGAAGAGAACAGAAAGAACCTAAATGACCCCACAGACACTGCCAGATTCCTGCGTTTTGCTGGGATAGGTGAGACTCAAGTGCTGTGACCTCATCTGCCTGGCAAACCACAACCCAAAAGGTTATAAATGAAGAGGATACTCAGACCTGGGAATCCATCTGAAACTTCCAATAAATTACAATAAATTTATTACAATTTAATTTTATTTATTTATTATTTATTGGCACGACAATTCCAGTAACTTTTCTTTCAAGCAAGTCTCTAAACTACAACCTTCTGGTTTGTTCTTGAAATTCTATGCTGCTGAAGCAATGGAATTATTTCAGAAACTCAGCTTTCCTAAAAATTCAGCCTTTAATGAAGACCTGTTTGTGGTCTTGCAGATAAACCTGTCACTAAAATAACACCCACCAGCTAAAAATAGAGAAGGCAACAGAAAAGTAGAGCCTAAAATGACTCCTTTTAAAATATCATGAGTGAAGGCACAGTCACGATCTGAGAAGGAAGCTTCACATCTTTAATACTCAGAGTAGGTAATCCAAGAGTAGCTTTAGGATAAACCCTATGTATTTCTTAGAGGATTTAGACTTTTCCATAGATATACAGACACTTTTCTCCTACTGACTGTATAATTTCTTGCATTTCTTTATGTTAAGCTGCTGGTATTTTCTATAATGCTTAAGGTGACGTTTGGCAGCTCAGTCTCCACAGATACAACTCTCCTTATTCCTACAGAAGTGAATTATTCTTTTCCCCCTTCAAAATGTATAACCCAAAGAACATCATTTATTCCTAAAACAGCTTCAGGATTATTTAGTTACTTTCTTCTTCAAAGCATGCAGTCCTGGATGCTTTTCCTGCTGCAGCATTTCAGCATTTGTACTCTGAAGTCAAAATGTCTTTTGAGTATTTATGAAAAAATACAAAGTAGTAGGAAGCAAACTGACATTAACCATATAATAAATGCGAGCTTTAAATTCAGCCTTTTTTAAGCACTTAAGGAGATGAAAACAAATGCATCTTGCAGATGAACAGGTCACTGAGGTAAGCAAGTCACTTCTTTACTAAGTTATTTCTTCCAGCTCCTGAAATCTCAGAGGTAGAAGCCAAAACTCTGGAGAACTGTGCTGGTTCCTACAAACCAGATTTGCTCAGCTCAAGAGACAAAAGGGCAGGGGGAATGCTGAAAAGAGGCAAGCAGGAAAGACAAACCTAATCATAGGGGATCCCTAAATACCAAGATTCTAAAAACAACTTGGGAAAGGACAGCCAGGCTGAACCATTGATTTAGCCCCTAATGGAAGGTAATGTGATCATCTCCTCAGTGCTTTGTTTGGGTTTCAAAGTCCCTCGTGTTATTTTGGGATATGACCTGGCTCTACACATGCACTTTTAAACCTTTTATTCCCACAGATCTCCCCAACAGCATGGGGAGTGCAATCTCAACAAAGCCAGGAGGTTTTGTACCTGTATTTTTAAAAACCTACTTCTCTTTACCATATCTCAGTAATTATAAGACATTGAGACACAAACTTACTGCCCTAAGAACATGAACTCATTGCCAAGCAAAGCCTCCCATGCAGGTGGAGCTGATGCACAAGGTGATGCAGCAACAACTCCATCACCTTCAGCACTCCAAGTGGGAAGGGGAGGATCAGGAATGTAAAAAGCTGGAAGCTTTTGTTTACAGGCCAAGCAGGCACATTGCAGTGCCAGGATTCCCCCCAGCAGAGTGACATAGCAATGGAGCAGGGTATTTGGGACTTGAGAATCAGAAAGTAACCCTGGCTACTGACACATGGGAACATCACAACTAGAAAAGAGTTTCTTGTTGATGTTGGTTTCTTTTGAGCCTCACAAAGTGTGTGACTAGGGCTCACTAAATAGAACAGCTGAAGAAATCAACTCTGATGCACTATGCCAGAGATCAGGAGAATAATTCACTGGATCAAATCAAGCCTTTACTTTTTGTGCAAGTTTTACTCTGCCATGAGATCACTTGAAGGCTTTGTATATCTATTTGTCCCAGAGAAAAGAAACAAACGTTTGATAGAAAACACCAAATCAGACTCAGGTATCAAGGAAAATATCAGTAAGATGCAACCAGAACTTAACACAAACCATCACCAGGATAGGTTTTGACTATCACACTTTTTACCTTCAGATCTTGCAGAAATGGTCCATGCCATGCAGCCTTTTAAGATCTGCAGCCAGACTCACAGCAAGGACAGAAATAACTTCAGTGGCTATGTGCAATTTTCATGCTAATTAAAACTTGCAATCACCATCCTACTAAAGTCCCTAATTCATTAATTTCCAGACAAGGAGACTGAAGAGCTAAAACTCCTCTAACTCAGGAATTTCCCACACTATTCATGGACATGAACCATAATGGAATCTTTGTGAAAACTTTATAATTCTTCATCATTTGCTTCCTGTCCAAGGTAACCAATATCATCAAAATAATTCCAGAAGCTGTGAAATACACAGCCCTTTCAGTGTTTGCTCTTAATGACTGTTCTTATGCTGTCTTTGCTCAACCATCCAAGGTCATTATGACCTTGAGGGGAAAAAGCACTTTCAGAAGCCATAAGATGAGGATCTTTGTTCTTAACAGCTGAAGCCTGGCACCTCAGCAGCTAAAGCAGTCCAGATACTGCTGTGCCATAGAGACTTGGACTTCCCTCTTGTTTTTGACTATTCTGTGTAGCTTATCAATTAATTAAAGAAAATGTTTTCATGAAAAAAAAACCCAAATCACCAGAATTGTGCTATTTCCTTGGGATCCTAAGCTATCAGCAATACCTGGAAGGCTTTGAACCAGAGCAATCTGCCCTTTCTTGCAAGTACCCCAGGCAGGAGAACAGACAGAGCAGCATTCAGTAGCACCAGGCACAACTCTGTGTAATGGAATCCCACTGAAATCCGTTCTGTTGTGAGCATGCAGAAAGAAAAGAGCAAGAAAAATAGGTTTATATGAATTATTGTCTTCAGGAAATCTTTCTGCTTCAGAGTTTTGGTTTTAGAACTTCAAAGTCCTTCCCAAGGGCTGCAGCAACTAACGTGGCCTCTCCTGCCACTCCCCATTGATTTGTGGGTCTTACATGGACTTTTGTTAATTAAATCTCAGTAGAACTAATTGAAAATACCCATTATCTAGCACTCACAGTCAATGGCATCAGGTTAAATTACTCACCTGTTTAATTTTCCTACACTATTGCAAGATTCCTGTTAGTGATGATGTTCCTCCACAACTGCTGAAAAAGTGAAGCCCATTTTAATAACTCAGGATGCCAGAAGGAAAGTGCTCAGGACAAAAGACAACTATCAAAAGTAATGTTCTGTATTCTTTAAAGGATCATTTGCAGTTCCTTTCTAGTCTAGACAAGACTCCGTGTAACTCTTTGGGCTGTTTAAGCCTTGTACAATAGACAAAATTAGAACACATAAAGTGCATTCTCTGGAGGGAAATTACAGGGGTGGCAGTGCATCAGATAATGCAGCTTCATTTAATGGAACAAACCAGGCAACTCTGTAGTAATAATGCAGTCCCAAATGAGTTGGAACATTGAGTACTCCCCAGAAAAGGGAAAGCTGGTGAAGCACCAGCCCTGCTTCCATTTTCAATTTTTGCAGAGCTTGTGGCACATTTCCATAGTTTCAAATCAAGTTAATTGAGACTGCAAGCACTAAATAATGCAGAAAAGGAATAATTTCATCAATTTCTAAATCATAAAGACTTAAAATAAAGACATTTCTCACAATGACCTGGGGATTATTCAATGCACACTGCCTTCTATTGGCATACAGCAGAGGAAAGGCAACAGCAAATAAAAGCACTGCATTAATATCTGAGATCTCCACTAATTCAGCTCTGGAGGTCAGAAACATCTCCTTTTGCACATCAAAAGATTTTAATGCATTTTGGTTGTAATTTCAATCAAAAATAGCATTCTGGCTACTCTACAAAAGCTGTAGTATTAGTTAATTGGTTATTCAAATGGAGACAGATATGCTCCATGAATGTTCCTTATGAGTGAAATTAAACCTCCATTTGGTAAATAAGATTCTTGTGCTACTTTTAGTTGCAATTACATGTTAAAAACAGAGAGGCATTCACTGAATTAAATGAAATTTCCCCATGTCAAAACAATCAGGCAGCCCATATGAAACCTTTGTACACTTACCCCCTGCCATCTAGTGATCTGTCCTAATAACTACAGTAAAAATGTTCAAATCAGGCCATCCAGAAGGGTCTGTTTTTACTGCCTTTACTTGTCATAGCCAATTCCTTACTCCAGTTCCTCATCCTCAAGCCCCAGCACTGCTTCTGATGTGGCATTAACCAGCAGAAGGTTAACAGGAGGATTAATCAGTTCCCAGGAGAATATTTCCCATCAACTTCTTCTTGGGACTTGGAATAAAGTCCAAACCAATTTCTGAAGATCATTTGTCCACACCTTGCTACAAAAGGCTTTATTACTCCTGTTTATTAAATATTCCATTGGAAGGAACTCCAGCAGCTTTATAGCAATACCACCTCTCACTTCTAAAGCAGGATTCTCTCCTTCTTTCCATTTCTCAAGACAAATAATTCTGCATCTGTCCTGGACTGCAATATTTAGTCTGTTCTGAATTAAAACAACAGAAACCTTAATTTCAGCATATATCACAGTTTGCCTACCAAGTCAACAGACTCAAATCCTTCAAGTGATCCTTTAAATCATGGATCCAAGTATATTTTTCTCAGATTTTCTTTTACAACATGACAATCCCAAAACTGCAACAAATAGATTACTTTTGACGTTAACAATAAAAAGTTGTAATTTCTCTTCATTGCTCTTCTACACTTCCCTCTTTTCCAAATTTTCATAAAGGCAAAGGTAATTTTTGGAGCAATTTGACAGTGCTTTAATTCCCAAATGCATTAAGTCTTCCTGAAAGTTCTTTAGAAGGACAGAAGTTCAAGCTTGTCCTACACATCCCTGCCCAGATGAAAACACAGTTAGACTGCTGGGATGCTCTATGAAACCCAGGAATTCTGTCTTGTTCTCTAAGTTTATGGGGAATGTTTATGGAGAAAACCATTTGGTTTGTAAGAGAGCAGGCATTATAAATACAGAAGTATTTAAAGAAGTATTTCTGCCCCCAAATCCAAACAACCTTCAGCAGGCCACATTTAACCTGTTGGTTAAAGACAGACCCAACCAGACTTTAAGTCCAAGGATACACACTCTTCATGATCCTAATTCAGGGATAACCCATTACTTGTATAACCTGGCCAAGGACAGAACACATCTATCAGCCTAGGAGGATATCTTTCTTCTTCACACATTTTCTACTTCAGTAAATGCTATTTTCTATGGAATAAATTATTGCCAGTATGTGACTGGGTTGGGTGACAGTCACCAAGAGGACACAGGCAGCTCCAGGCACACAAAAGGAGGATTGAATTCTCCAGAGACTCTGGTTAAATAGATTTATCAGAACTTTTGATGAAAAGGGTGATCCACCAGCTCTTCCAAATGCTAATTCCCCACCAGCTGTACCAAATGAGAATTTTTTCAGCTGGACCTCACTGCACAGACTCCATTCCATTTGCTTGGAACCAACCACCTCATTGTGTTCAGTGAATGAGTTGTTCATTGTTCAGTCTGTGCCAAGAAGAAAGATTCCAAAGGATGAAAGGTGCTGAGAGGATGCAATTCCCACCTGCTGCAAGCAGCTCTCACTATAGACAAAAGCAATAAAAAAGGCAAATTCTTTTAATATGTGTCAGAACTGACAATCACAGTTGTACCTGGGTTTCTGCATTAATTAGCCAGCACTAAATGAAGCAATTATTCCAGACACCCCTGCCAAGTGCCTGCTGTCCCATCCAGCCCTCCATGGCCCAGCTCAGCTTTTCCCTTGGCTCCCTGAAGCCAGTGGCACAAAAATCTCCTTCTCCAACCAACTTGTGCACAGCAGCAGCAACTCTCATAAATACCCAATGTAAGGAAATGCCCAGAAGGGTTCTGCACCATTTCACAAGCATAAAATATAGATGGTGTCTGCATGCTGTCACACTGCAAGGTTTCATAACAAGTGGAGCAATGAGTTGGAGGAGATGACCTGGGCAGGTTTCATTCTGCTGAAGCTAAGACTGAATGTTGAATCAGGCAAAAAGCAGTGGACTAAAGAACCAGCACACTTGTTCTGCTGCTGTTTTTTTATTACTACTCCAAAAATGAGTCACAGACTGTATTTCTTAAAGTTCTTTTTTTAAACAGAACACATAATGGACTGTTAGGGAATGTTCTTCCAATGCATGCATTGATTACCCATTCCACTCTGCCTATTAAAATAAAGATGCTCCTCAGCACAGAAATGAAGTCATTCATTCCAGTCTTTCCTAAGGGCACACAGAACATCTTTTTCCAGCAGCCTGCTCTCTACAAGGTAAAAGACACTTAGTGATGCTTGAACAAGTTTGGTTTTAGGAAGAATTTTATGGCACCAGAATTTCAGTGTTTCTATTAGTGTCTCCAAACTCAGACACGCAGCTTTAAATGGGAAGAGGAAAAAATAATATCACAACTTGATATAAAAGCAGCATCCCCAGCAAGAGTCCATTGAAGTGAATGGAAGAGAGAGTATCAGTGAGCTTTGGTGGGCTGTGAATCAAGCTCAGTTTAATTTAAGGATCTTTATAAGAACCATTATGTTATGAAAACTATTTAAGAATACTTTGGGGGCAGAAAGAGTAAATAATTGCTTATTTTCACCATTCTTTTGTTACTACTTTTAGTAAACCCCTGTTTAAAAGTCAGAATATAGTGTTGAAGAAGATATACACAGGTCCTTGAAAGGACAAGAAAAGGACAGGTATCAATTACCACTGAACTTTCCTGTAGTGATGGGACAGCAGTAAGGGAGTAAACCAAGCCTCATTTATGGGGCAGAATCCAGTGGTTTAAGTACAAATCATTCTAGTATATTCTACATTCTAAACCCAACCCTCTAAAATAAAGTAATCTTATTTAACTAAGGCTTTTTTTTCAATAAATTCCTAATTAAATATTCTAGTAAGATGTCCTATCAAAAAGACTTATCCTGGCCCATTGTGGTATTCAGTTACGGATACTCATCATTAAGTGGAATGGATTTAAGACCTTAATTTTCAGAAGGGAAAAAAAACAGAAAGAAACAGTTAAAAACAAAGGTTATTTGACCAACCAATGCATTGCATAGCTTTGAAAAAAGACATCTCTCTACCAGAACAGGTACAAGACCAAGAGTGCTACTGAGATACCTGAGAGTTAACAAGACCCTGCCTTCATAAATATTGGAAACCCAAGTCATAGACTTATCCCAAAGTGCAAATCCATGCAGTTACACGGTCTGATAAAACAGACTTTTGCTTGTTTAAGCTGACACTGGAGACACATTTTAAATACTTGGGAAGTCAGGAAGAGCCTTGCATTTAGAGATGACAGTCCAGCACAATGCACTGAGTAAAGTACCTTTAAATTGTTTAGAAATTTAAATGTGGCTCAGAAATTTAAATGTTGACTCTTCATCTGAAGAGGAACATCTTAATTCCAGATATCAGTCCCACAAGAGAAAAAATACATTTCAGAAAACTGATAGATAAAGTCTGTACACTAAAATGATTTTTAGCAGCTGTTAAGGGAATTCCAGTGTAGGACAGGCAGAGAGGTAACCCAAAGGCACCCAAAGCATCATTCCCACTTCAGACTGAGGGAAGTCCCTGCTTGTGCCTGGCCCAAAATGCACCCTGAGTGGCAAAGCTTCAGCTGGCTGGGAATCTCTAAGTTTCTCCTTCTCTTCTCCAGTTCTCTGCTATGCCCCAGAAACCTGGCAGGCACAGCAGCTGGGCTGAACAACCCGTCAGAAAGCACTCATTAGTTAACACCAAGATAACCTCACAGAAAGATCAGATAATGGTGACAGAGACAACTGATCAGACACTTTTTTTCCCCAAATCCCACCAGATGAGATCTCTAACCACCAACTCCCCTCTTCCCAGCTGTGGAGCAGTATTCCACAAGATAAACGCCTGAATGGATGGACTGATAAGCAAGCCAAAATGCCCAAGTCATGGTACTGTTACATAGATGCAGGGAACTGAGAAACAACCTTTAGCAGTCAATTTCTTCTCCCCTCACCCCCCCCCCCCCCAGAAAAATCACTTCTGCCAAACACATTTTGCAAGCAGCTGAGAGTGAGAGCCAGATTAAAACACATCCTCCTGCACTAAAAAGCACACATTTAAGATAAGAAACTAAAGAGTAGCATCTGAGTGAGATGGGACACTGGATCCCCTTCATCCCACACTACTTGATGCCTCATCCCAAACTCCAGGGTGACAAATGATTTCAAAGGTACCCTCACATCCCTTCCCCTTTCCCAGCTGAGCATCCTCACTTACACTTCTGCCTTCACCTCCTCCGGCAGCCACGGGCTCTTCCCTGCCCAAACAAGGCATCATTTCTTCTGCTGCTGCTCCTCTGTCCTTCCCAATGTTTCCTCCTTCATTTCCCAGCTTCAACCTCTTCCCCTCAGGTTGAGAATCATCCACATCCTCCCTTCTCATCTTCCCATCCCTGCCTCGCTGCATCACCACATCCTCGGGGCTGCCGCGGGAATTCGACATTTTTTTAAGTGGTTTGGACTTTTTTTTTTTTTTTTCTCTTTTCCCAAGGGCTGACGGAGCTGCCTTTCTGGAGAGGATTTGGCTTTCTGAGAGCTCCGATGTGCTCTCGCTCCTCTTAAAAATTTCAGTGGTGTTCGGGAGCCTTTGCAGCTCCTCCAGCATCACTTCTGTTTCTCTGCCTCCCTCTGCTGACCCGCGGCCAGCACTGCGCTCAAGACCCCCCAACCAATGCTGCTCTCGGGCTTCTCTTTGGATTCCACCCCCTGCACATCCTAAAAAGTCGTAAGAACCTTCCCTATATTGATCGTCTGCACAGTTCTGCTGCTTCCCTTGCCCAAACCCTGGTACTTGTGTCCTGCCTGACCCGGAGTCATTGCCTTTTTTTCAAGTACAAAATATCTGCTGCAACTTCTTGAAATCCAGGTTTACCTCTGTCTCTGAAGTATATATTTTGGTTATTTACTGTTATTGGTGGCCAAGAATAATTACCCATTAAAAGGTAAAAACCCCTATAATCCCAAGCAGCTTCTGCCAAATTATTTCCTTACATCTTCTTTTTTTAAGAGTGCCCTTACTTCCTAAACTACCATTACAGCCTCCAAAGCCACATCCCACATCATCACATCCATTTTGCACAATGTGTTCTGGTCCTACAGCTGTAGGAATGAGATGGAAAGGGGATTGGGATGACAAACACGTCAGTTTGGAGAATCTTTTTTGCTCAAACACCAACACATATAATCAAAGGATCAGCATAATATCTGGATTAAAAAAAAAAAAATAAGGAGTAAGAGTAACCCAGTGATTTCACCTAGAGACTACAATTTGCTGCCTCACCTTGTTCTTCCAATACAGAAGGCAATACAAAGAAAAGTTTAAAAACAAAAGAAAAAAGGAAATCTGAGCTCTGCTTTCTCCTGCTCAAGTGCTGAAGATTTAAGTGAGGATCCTTATATCTCAGAGTGAAGTGAATCCCTGAGAAGCTCCCTGGGCAAGTTCCAGTTGGGGGGCTCAGGGCTTCAGCAGTCACCTGGGGATGAATTCATCTAATCCAAGTGTCCAGGATTTCCAGTGCTCAACAAGGTGTCTGCCAAGGATCTGCCAGAGTTAGAGGGAATTAATCTGTGTCCCAACACTTGTATCAATGACATTATGGGGTGGGCTTCACTTTGAACAAGGAACATTCAGTTAATTATTGAAGAAGGGCAACAGGAGGGAGGAATCTTAGCAGACATCAGTCACTGGAGACACTTCAGCTGTGTAAGAGAAGAGTTCTGATGGCTTGAGGCCAATCTGCACACCCACAAATACAGACATTAAACACCTACCAAGAGCCCTTCTCCTTGTAAAGGTGCCTCAGTCTAACTTGCAGCTGTAAATAATTTCAGAGCTGGATCAACACAAGCCAAGTGGGCTCAGCAGAGGCAAAATAAAACTGCCAGGCTTTTAAAAGAGTGCTAGTTAAATACATGCCTTATAATCTGCAGCTGCCTAGTTCCATAAGCTTGGCCTTCCCTGTTGGATCAGGTCCTCTTGTGATGAAGCATCTCCAGAGGGAACCTGCTCCATGGGTAATTTTGATGCCCTTCAATAGAGAAGAGCTTGGCAGGAAGAGCACAGCCAGGCAGGGAAGCTGAGTGACCTTTGGCAGGTATGAATCCAGAGGTAGGGTTGCAGTCCCAGCACCAGGCAGATCAGAACCAGGCTTCATCTGTCAGGGCTTTGGTTTGGGTGCTGGATACAGGGAATTGGGGAGAGAGGAGATCCCCCTGCCTCAAAAAGGAAGGGAAAATTTGCTGGCAGATTGGCTGCCTTGACAAATCATGTTTTAAACTAACAAGTGGTGATGAGGGCCAGAGCTTGTGTACTTCAGGGATGATGGAGAGCAGAGATCAATGTCCCCCCAGCCCTCCCAGAGCCTCTCACCCAAACCCTGCGTGGTCCCAGGGAGCTGGAGTTGGGCTCTGAGCACCCTCACCAAGAGCCCAGGTTTTACAGCACAGAAAGATGCTTTGCTGGCATGTGCCAGCATGCTCTGCACTAAGGATGCTTTTATTTACTGCATTTTAATCAGACCTGACTGAGCTGCTTAAAACTGAGCTACAACCCCTGCATCTCAGAGCTGTAAAGGTCTCCCTTTTATTTATCAGCACTCTTTAAACAGCTGCACCTTTGCTGTGCAAACCACACAGGCAAATAATTAAATGCCATAGATTTGGAAGTCCTGGAAAGCAGCCATTAAATTTCACAATAATCCTGGCTTCTATAGCAGCCTGAAGAACACATGCAGAGCATCAGCTATCATGTTCTGATTGATCATTTCTCTACCACCATTAAGTTTTGGTAACAAGTTGAAACCTATTACTCAAAATCTTTTAATGAGGAATCAATGCTCCACATTTCAGCTTTGACAATTAAATAGGTTTTTTTTTCTTTCATTAAAGTATTTCATCCAGCTATAATGTTTAAGTGCTTAAGGGAACAGTTCCCACCACGCTTGCTCTCACTATACAGCAGCTTCTTGCATTGTTATCTTCAAAGTTCATCTGTTCTGAGCAAATACAGATATTCAGCCACTAAAACTTCAGTGCTGCTGAGGAGATGTCCCAGCAGATCTGCCAGGACCACCTGAAAAGCTTCCAGCATTGGATGCTGGTGATTCAGGTCACAGAAATCTATCTCATAGCATCACAGCTGTGTCCAAACAAAGCCCACCAGGCTGTATGCACCCCAATGCATTAACCTCTGGGTAATTCCTGTGAATCTCTGCTTGTATTTTATTTATTGGTTGCTGTTTTGGGTTTGGTTTTTTTACTTCTTTGCTTCCAACTTTTCAGTGCCTGTTTCCATGAATCAATGGAAACACCTGGACTCATCTGCAACTGGTCTAGACATCTGTACAGAGGGGACAGGCTGTAAGTTAAGGGGCTGACCCACTAATCACTCAAATACCAAAGCAAAGAACAGAATCTAAGTCTCAAATGCCCAAACTGCTACTGCTGCCTCTCAGCCCTAGCGACCTATTTCTATTTGGTTTTATTTGATTATGTTGATGGGAGGAAAAAAACATTGTTTAAGTGGGAGTTGAGGCCCCTCACTCTTTGTTTCCATCCTAAAACCACAATCAGCTCAGCACAGCTCAACTCTTGGAAACTGATCTTTTTTATGGATTGTGTAAGAGGAAGAAATGAACCCTCAGCTTTCAAGAGACCTAATTCTCATTCATGTAAAAAGTTGCCCCATCCCTGTCCTACACCCACCTGTGACAACCCAGTGTTAAGCTCTTTATCTAAAGGGTGAGATGCCAGCAGATCCTGAACAACTGTGACATTCCCAGCCCCTCTACACATCACTTAAAAACCTGGATTTTTCTCCCTTGCCCGAGGGGTAGAGGTATCAGCCAGTGTGAAATGCATCTCAGAGCCTGGAGCAGAAAAGTTGCTCCTGAACAACTCACCTCCCTTTTATTTCATGTATTTCATGGGTTTATTGCTTTGAGGAGGAGCTGAGGGCCAGGGTGTCAGCTACGTTTCATACTGAGGTTTCTGGGGGGAAAAAAGAAAGAGAACCCCACAGGGAAATGGCTACCCAAAAGTCCAAATCCTTCCACTATGAAAAGAATTACCATGCTTTTCTTTCAGCTGGTGGCATTAAATCCTCATCTTCCAGCCCTTTTCCAGATTCACAGTGTAAGAATAACAAAAACTCATCCTGTGGAATCATTCACAGAGCACAGTGCCAGCAGCTGAGATTTTTTACCATGGAAAACCAAGCTAAAAACTGTGCAAAGCCCCCAGGTCTGTTTGTCAGACAGAAGCCAGGCAACATCAGGGCTAGGAAAAAGCTTAGCAAGAGCATTTGAAACCTTGCCTGTTGATTTAAAGGTTGTTTATCTAGCAGTAACAGCATCTATTTGTACTGAAATGCACTCTGGTCAATAAGCACAAATGCTGAAGCCACAAATGGGGCTAAAGGGATTTCTGCAGAAGAAACAATTAAAGACTTAATGTGCAATACCTTGACTAAATAATCACAGAGGGGAACAATAACCTTGGAATACATGGAGGATGAACACACCGAGGAGGGAGATGGCTCTTCTGGGACTAAGCTAATAGGATTAAAATTTAGAATATTAGGAAGTTGAATAGCATAACCTACTAGGCCACAGAACACTTGTTATCATCAGAGCAAGGAGGTATTTTAGTGATGCTGTATGGACAAAATGCTCACAGTGAGACTGTGGAGCAAAAAAAAAAAAAAAAGAGATCTTAAAGGGTTTTTGTGCCACTATTTTTGAACAGATTATGAAATCTATTACTGGCTTCTTTTAAATATTTTAGAATAATTGATTTGAAATAATTGGTGAGGTTTTCCAATTAAAGAGAAGAGTTTTCTCCCAGCATTCCTATTAAAAACCCTACTTTTTCACTCTATTTCTTAGTCAGGAGGTGAAGAAACCTTTGAATACAGCTGCACCTTCTCCTACTCAAGAGCTAAACTTCAGACTTCAGCTAATACTGGCAGCAGCATCTTTCATTTTCCAGAACACATCCACTTACTAATCCACATCCACATCCACTTTATAATACTAAACTGGCTATTTTAAAGATTAAAATCGTTGTTGCCACCTAAAGCTGTGTATCTGAGAGACCCCAGGACAATGGAATTGCAGCTTGAATCTTTAGCTCCAGGAAAGATACTGATGACTCCAAGCAGGGAGCTCCACGCTGAGTACATCCATGTCCTGCATCAGATTTATACACCTCAAATCCAAACAAATGAAGTAAAAGTTTCTATCCTTATAACACATGGTTAAACTCAGTACACAAATTACCCAAATCAATAGTTAATTAAAAGGAGGTGGCAAATTCTACATACTAAATTAGCTCATACCCAGCATTCTACATTACCTATTTCAGACCTGTGTAGAGTGGAAGAAAATTAGTTTAATTGGAAGTATGTAACAAGTTTTAGGAGGATGCCTTTTGGTTTAGACCAAAAAAAAAACCAACCAACCAAAAATAATAATAATCACTGTAGTTTTTCCAGTGTTGTCAGATTATGCCTCTGAGAATGCAAGCCCCATAGGAACAACAACAACAACTTTTAATGAATGCTTACATTTTAAAAAGAGATCATTGCTGGGTATATCAAATTTGCCAAAGGCTTGGCAAATCAATACTAAATACAGCCAGAACTTAAAACAAACCAAAACAACCAACCAAAAAAAACTCACAATAAAAAGGAATAAAAAATCTTCAGACAATGTGTAAAGCTGTATCCAGCTCAGTGCCATCCTATTCCTTGAGTTTCTACAGAACACTACAGGGGTATGGCAGGGACTGAGGAACCAAAGGAAGATTTTGTACAGCCAGGACACAAAATAGAGGTAAGAAAAGCAGCCCTGAGGCTTTCCTTCTTGTGGCTCTTAGTAGAATTGTGTAGTAACTTGTAACTGCAGCCCTTCAGCTGTGAGAACTTGCCAGCCAGAATGCCTTCATCCCAATAGGATATTTTGGCACCTTTCTTGGTTTATGTCTTTTATTTTTTTTTAGCTAAAGAAAATAATTTTCTGTATGCCAACATGGAGCTAGCAGAACTGGGAGTTGAATTGTGCCAGTGTAAGCCAGTTCAAAATACTCCATGGACCAGGGATGGCTGAGGGGTTTCTTGGACACAGAGATGGATGAGGGACTCCTTGGAGACAGGGATGGATGAGGGGCTCCATGGATACAGGGATGGATGAGGGGCTCCATGGATATAGGGATGGCTGAAGGGATCCAAGGATACAGGGATGGATGAGGGACTCCTTGGAGACAGGGATGGATAAGGGGCTCCATGGATACAGGGATGGCTGAGGGGATCCAAGGATACAGGGATGGCTGAAGGGATCCAAGGATACAGGGATGGATGAGGGGATCCAAGGATACAGGGATTGTTGAGGGGCTCCTTGGACACAGGGATGGCTGAGGGGATCCATGGATACAGGGATGGCTGAGGGGATCCATGGATACAGGGATGGCTGAGGGGCTCTGTGTTCATCCCATGGGAAGCTGCCCCATGCAGACATGAGCTGTGTTCATAGAGACCTTTGCTCATCCTCATACATTGTTTTCTCTAAAATACAAGAGTGCATGTTCTAAAATAGAGTATTTATAGTTCTAAAATAGAACATTTTAAGAGAAAGATCAACCTGACTGACTAGCAGTGGACTACCCCTCCTATTAACAGGCACTATAAGAGTACTGGCTTTGTAGAGATCCTATGGAAAATGAAAGAAACTAAAGATTTCTGGACAAAAGGTCAGTAGCACAACACAACTTGCAAGCCCTGTGTCCTGATTCTAGAGACTTTCACCAGCTTGTGCTCCAGAATGAAGCTTGTCTGAGCAATGTGACTGCACCATCTCCTACCTGGGAACTTGAACCTGGTTACCATGAGCCTTTTCCTCAGTTCATTAATAATCCTCATTGACCTTTACTGGTCAATGGGATTTTAGTTTAAACTGGGAATGAAGCTTCTAGACAACAATGGCAAGAGCAATTCCTCTGCTCTGATGCAACTCATTGGATGCTCGTGGGATCATCCCCTGTTTTGGGGTGATTTTTACTTCAGAGAAGCAGAACTATCATGTGCAGAGTGGATGTTACACATGGCCATATGTCTGCAGCAAAGGAAGACCTGACATAAAAGACTAATTGAAATATTTCTGGGCTAATAAAACAGAACTGCACACTCTGATTTATGGAGAAGAAGCAGATTTGTTTATGCACTGTAACTTGTTAAAGTCCTTGCATTTCTTGTGATCCACTGAGCAGAGCTATTTGCATAACTAGGTTTTAAATGCAAATTAGAAAGAATTTTACTAAGTGGATGATTTGTACAATGCAGCCTCTAGGTCTCTTGCAGAATAACTTTGATGAGGGAATGTTTTTTTAATTATGCTGAGGGCCGATTACCCCATCACAGACACATTGTTTTCTGGCCTGCATATGATGCTGCTGCTCCCAAAGACTCCCTGCTGTAATTCTGAAGAAAATGCAAAAAGTAAGCAGACACTTGAGACACATTAGGCAAGAGATGAAGATGCTTTAGTGAATTCAATTTAAGATGCAACATTAAAGTGATTTTGTTGAATAAAACATAATGCAGTAATGAGCTTGTGTATGTCAACTCTGCAGAGAAGATGGTAGCTGGAGAGCTTCCTTTCCTATTTTCTGACTCTTCTTTTCTTAGACTTGTTAGTCAGAGAATTCTGCAAAGGGAAACCTTCTCTACTCTAGGCTTTACTTCAGCTCAAGAATACTCCCTACAGCTGGATTTCACAGTTGAAGAAAGTGTTAAAGGAAATTATTTGTCAGCTTCACAGCAGCACTACTAAATTACACACCATCTATTTTTTAGCTATTTATGCCTGATGTTATGGGTAACAGTGTCTAGATAGCTCTAGACCCCTTGGTAATGTTTGCTGCCTTTTAGAGAAGGAATAGTGCAAAGTTAGGCAGTTAAAGAAAATAAAAACCTGGGTTATACTCTGCACTGTTTTTATACTTAGGTGGGGCTATAGAAAATAAATTATTAATTCCAGGGGAATTCTGATGTTGTGCTCAGTAAAAGTATGAAGATAAAGCATGGGAACCCCTTTTTTTTTTCCTTGTTGACCCCAGCAACCTTCAACATCCATTGTCACCTCTCTGGGATTCACAGCTCATTTCCCATTCCCTCCATCCCCACCCTTTTGTGCACTGTAATGCAATATTTGCAAAGGGGTAAAAAGCCATTCCCTAGAAGAGATTACTACAGCTTTTTACTGTTGCATATTACCCAAAAAAGCCAGGCAAAGAGAACACATCTCCATCAACATTGCTTTAGAGAAAGCAAAATATTGCCTGAGACACCAAGGTACCAAGGGGGCTTTTTCTATGTTCTTAATCCTAAGGAAATCCAAGCAAGTATTCTTGGCACGTGGCTCTTTGGCTGTAAGTAATGACCCCCCAAGTTCTACCAACACACATTTTAAACCTAATTTTGATTAAATACCTATTTTTTTTATATTATCTCCTCCTGCAACTACCTGTATACCTTGGTAACCACTTCTTCCCCAGCACATTGGTTTTTCTCAAGCTTTCTTTACCAGATTTGTGATTTCCACTCCCCTAGCAAATCAGTTACACAGAGGAGATACCCTCACACCTCAACCTGATGTGATTTACATCCACAGATTTACACATTTTGCTTTGGCAGCCTTCTGAGCTGGGTACTCCCTTAGGAAATGCTGCCCTGTCTGTCAGCAAGCCTTGGAAGCTTTCTTCTGGATTTTGAGCAATATCCTTCCTCAGAACAGTAACCAATTAATGAACTGATTTCCTTATCTGGTGCATCACTGCTGATCTTCACTGTTTTACAAACTGAATTATCCTCCTTGCAAATACATTTGGCACATATCATGATCTCCTCTGGAATGCCTCTGTTCAGTCACACATTGGGAACAGAACTCTACCCACAGGCCCTAAGGCAGTTCCTTTTTTCCTTTTCCCAGTAGTGGCAGCTTGTTTTCCTCATGAGTTGCTACAAAAATTGTTAAAATTCTGCAGCAAATTCCACTGGTTTTCAGTGCCTTTCTTTTCCTGATCTTCACTTGCAAAGCCAAGTATTCACTCAAGTATTAATAAAATAATTTATTGCCAGTTTATGTTAGGAGTTCTCACTCGTATCAAACACAATATATATAATATTTAAGATGGCTTTTTGCAGAATATAAACTTTGTATTTCCCTTGTGCTCTGAAGAAAGCAGCTACAAAGCTGCTTTGGAGCCAGTTTGGGTTTCTAAGCTGAGGTTTTGGAACTGCACACAGCTGTAGAGAGCTTTGCTCCAGGGCAAAGGAGATGGAAAACCCTGGGATAAATGTGCCTGCACCAAATCAGAGCTCCTCAGCATCTCCTCCTCAGCATGCACCCAGCAGGGCTGCCATAAAAATAATATTTGAAGATGAATTAGAACAGACAAATGCCTCCTGCCAGCCCAGAGACACTTTCCTTCACCAGCCCTTTGTGCCAGGGCTGGGTTACAGGCACACCCCAGTGCCATCCCTGGGGCTTGGAAGCTTCAGGATTTATCTAGTTTTGGGGGCTGAGCAGAGAAACGAGTATTTACAGCTATATAAACTGCAGAGAAATACCCATTAAATCCTGTTTCATCCTTATAGCCTCTTGAATACATTTAATTGGTAACTGGGTGGAAGAGAATTCTGCCCTGGAGCTGAGCAGCTGCCCAGAGCTGGCATCAGGCTGACTCTGACACTCCCTGTAACTACACCCTGACAAACCCTGTTCTCTGCCTTTGGCAGACAGGCAGAGCAGGGGTGTTTGCAGCTTTTCCCTGGAGTCTCCACTCATCCCAGAATGGTTGGCTCAGCCAGGGCTCCCTGTCTCAGGGAGAAACCTTCCTGGATATAGGATGGACTCAGGAACCTTCCTGAGTGACCCAGCAGGGCATGGATGTGGGAAAAGGCAACAAGTGTGAGCAAAATGTCCCTGAAGCTCCTCTCCTTCTTCCTCTGCACCCTGACTGCACCCAATCTCACAGGTAAATGGCTAAAAATATCTTCAGTTTATTAAGGAGACAAAAGGGGGGTGAGGAGGAGTCTTTTTGCCTTTTGTTAAAAAGAAAGCCCCAACGTAACTTCAGCCAAACCCTATGAAGCCAGGGGATCTTTACATTTAATTCTTTGGCTAAAATTAATACTGGGATAAGCAAATGAAAAAGACAATCCATAAAATTCTATGTTTTGCAAGTCAACTAACTCTGAAATCTAAAGATTTCTGATTCTGAAATCAGTTTGAAGCAAATGACCTCACTAACACTGGGCTTGTCTCTGCTCTTTTGCTCTTCTGTAAACAGCTGAACTTCCAGCTCCTCTTTTATTGCTGATTTCTTTGAGCTCAGGGGATGCTCTGCCTGTGAAGGGGATGCAGGATCAGAGAGGAAGGGTATAAAGTCTTAACAGCTCCAAAATGCTCACTGCAGGTCTCCCTCAGCCTGGGAGGAGGCTGTGCAATTTGTAATCTGCTTCTCTGAAAAAGTTCTGAGCTCCAAACACATCTCCCCAAAGGTGTTTGGCCTCAGATCTCCAGGCTACACTTCAGTGTTTTTGTGATTGTCCAGAAAGCAAAAGTGGCTCCCCCTGGCATCCCAGAGCAATGCAATTTTATCAGGGTTTGCTTAAAACATTTTAAACTGAAAAGTAAGGCAGAGAAATGTACTGGACTTGATAATAAAGATGTGTTTTGGATTTTTTTTATATTTTCCTTCAGTTTAACACAAAGAGGAGACAAATATTAAATGAGAATTTACCACCATTCTACATGGAAATCCATTCTTTATGGAACAAGGGAAGTGGAATATCCTGCTGATAGAGTAGGAGGGGAAAAAAATCTGGCTATGTCTTTCCTTTGGCATGAGTGGAGATGTTAGAGTCAGTACCAGGCCTGAAAGGCTGTAGTTTGGCTGTTCCTGTGAGGGTATTTACATATTGCTTGTGAATCCAAAGCCAACTGGAAACTGCCAGCAGCCCTGGGCTGCCTGGTCCCTGCTTGCTCTCTGTCCAGCTGCCCCAGCACTTGCTATGCTTGCTGTTTCTTTTTCCCCTTCAACATGTACAGACCAGGCTTAATGGAGGCTTTTAGGACTGAAAGAACAAACTTCCCTGTTTATCCTCCCTGCTTTCCCTGTTTATATAACCCACAATCTTAGACACCTATTTGCTTCCAATTGTTTTCTTGGCTGTTGCAACAGATGGGTTGGAAAAAGGATGGATAGAGGGTGTTTGGACATGGCAGAGGCTATGATGTGTAGAACAACTGTTTTTTGGAATAACATGAACCTCTCTTCCAAACTAAAGCTTTCAGCATGTTCTGGATCCCAGGGAGAAAGCAGGGAAGTGCCTCATTGCTCTTCTTGCTCACACAATTTAATTTGGGTGCTAAGACCTTAGGCTTTAGCTGTCCCATTTTTTGATTCAGTCCTGAGTGTTTGCAGCAGGGGATGGTGATGCAGGCACAAAAATCACTGTGCACACAACCAAGTAAAACACACCAGGGATGCACCAGCAGTGTCACCTTAGTGTATCTAACAACACAAGCACAAAACCTTTGAATTTTTATGTCTAAAAGCTACAGACACACATATGTATTCTTGTGCTCACACAGAAACCTCTTTCTACAGTCTTTGATTGTGAAAAGGAAGGAATATCTTTCTCTGAGGATGCAGCTCCCTTCATTAAAGGGCAGATGTGCAAACTGGGGCAAATCCATGGCAATTTTAAGTCCAAAACTCTCTATTCCACCAGCCCTGTCTTACCTGCAGTGCTGGAGACTTCAGGCCCTAAGATGCAAACACTCCATGGCATTCAGTAACTCTCTGCTGCTCTGTTCTAGGATTTAGCCACAGAAGGGAGATGGCCCTGTAAAAATCAGCAGATATGCTCTGTAGATAACACCACAACTCCTAGGTTTTATATAGCTTGTTTTTCTTGCAGAAGAGTTCTTACAAGTAGCAGGCTTTGCCCATCCTGTGTCTATTAATACTAATCAGAAACATAAATCAGTGTGCACTTCTTTGTAGGGATACATTCACTGTCCTTAGGCCCAGAGTTTTCCCTAATGAAAGGAATAAAGCAACAGCAGTGTCTGTATGAAAACCCCCGTGGTTCAGCAGAAGGGAGGTGACAGGTCTTGTGCCAATAGAAAAGTCACTGGTTCTGCCAGCAAACCAGGAAAAAACAGTGCTGAGTGTAAGCAAGAAGGGAAGATTGGTCTAAACCAGATAAAAAATTATTTTTTGGCCATTAAAAGTTGACCAGTCCAGTTCAGGACTGCCTTCTTTTCAAGTTGGTTTCTAGACAGTTTAATAAGATAGGGTTCAGTACTGATGAAAACAAAAAAGTATATATCCAAAAAGTCCTGGAGTCAAGGAGTTAAAACATTAGGAAACACTCCTGTGCATTTCACCCCTGCCCAGACCTGGAACATCTCTGTTTGCATGAGTCATCTGGAAAACCAAATGTCTGATCATGTAACTCAGGTCTCTTGCTTAAGTCACAAACTTTCATAAGCCAACTCCCAAAATTAATGTGGGAACCAAAAGTACAAGGAGAAGTTGTAGCAAACGACCTAAATGTTGAGAAATATGGAGAACTAAGAGTGTTTAAGCTGCAGAATGAAGGTTACTAAAGTATTAGAAAAAAAAAAAGACAGAAAGCTCCTTCACACTGGGATGGAGCCCAAGAGGACAGAGGCCATGGAGCTGCTGATCCATCAGGCACTGATTGCAGGAAGAAGTCTCATCCCAGAGATGTCAGAATATAAGTTCAAAACCAGCTGAGCATTGTGTCAATAGATCCATAGAACTCATGCCAAAGAATCATCCTTTTCCCATCATGAATGATTTTCTGAAGATATGAATGCAGGGGATAATTTAAGGGCAGAAAGGAGACTGATGTTGTCCCAATGCTTTGGCAGAGTTATCATGATGGAAACACTGCTCAGGGACTTGTCAGTCTGGTTTTGTGTAGAACAACTGACAAGAACTTGGTAAACAAAGCTTAAAAGAAGACACCCTTTTTTAATGACAGGTAAAGACTGATGAAAGATGGGCCTTGTAAAGTGAAATTGATGGAACTAAAACAATTAATTAGAAAGTAATATCTAGATAACATTGCATATGTTATGATAGAACAATTACCTTGTTTCTGGGAGAGTGCTGGTTGAAATGGCTCCATCCACTCCTCCTTTCCAATGGCTCTCTGGGAATCATTCCCTGCTGAGCAGAGAATTTAATTTTCTGGGACTGGAAAGCAGCAGAGCAGAGCTCAGCCTGGTCCCACAGGGGAGTGCAGGATGAGGCCATGGGGAATCCTCCCTCCTGTGCCCTGCTCCAAACACTGTGAAGGATTTTTTACATTAAGATGCCATAGGATAAAACCCATTAACCATCCTGTAGGGACCACCCCATACTTCTGCTTTGCCAATCTCAGAGTAATGTAATAATTTAATTTATAGTCTACTGCATAATTTTATTCTATTAAAAGGTACTTTGAGTACAGCCCACAAGCATTAGGTCATTACTTACATTATTAGAATCCTGCCACATGAAAAAGGCTCTACCAGAGCTAGGACCCAGCTAGTCAAGCCTGGAAAGAAAAACCACATTTCTGTCAATGCCATCCATGGGAACAGTCTATAGATAAATAGATAAAATATCTGTTACTTGACCTCATTGAATCCACTTGGTTGGCTCCATAAGAATTTTGACCTTTCCTCAGTGTTTTACAGATACAATGAACAATTCTGACCCAGTGAGAAGCCAGGCTTTGCTTTTCTGTAAGAAATGCCAGAATAATACTCTGTCATTTGCTTTTTGGTTGCCATTTCTTCTTCTCTGTAAAATACATTCAGAACCTGGAGTGAAATGAAGAGAGTGAACTTCTGATGCAAAACAAAGGTTTCTTATAATTTTTTTTCCTACCTTTTTCTTTTTTTTAATTTTCATTTTTCCTGGCAATTTCAGGTGAAGACACTTGGTTGCCAGCACCTCAGAATATCTCCATGCTTTCTACCAACATGAAACACTTCTTAACTTGGAATCCTGTGATCTTCCAGGGAGAAACCGTGAGATACTCTGTTGAGTTTCAAGGGTAAATTCTGGGGTTTTTTATCTCTTTGTTCTTTGAACTCTGTTTACTTAAGACCTCAAATCAATGTCTCAAGCACTGCTCAGGTCACTGGTGTATGAGAAGTTGGATACTTCAGCACTGCTGATCATAAGTTGGGAAAAAAAATCCTTTTGCTCCCATTTTGAGTCTGTTTCCAGCTTACCAGATACCTGAGTAGTGCAAGGTGCCTCTGTTCAAAGAATTCAGAAGTTAGGAAGGTTAGAAACTGTTTATTTAGAAGATGAAAGACAAAACATTTGAGATTTACTCAGCATTAACCTTTTAAGCATTTAACACAGATTACAGGAGGTTTCTGACACCTCTTGAGCTCTGACCTCTATTGCTGTGTGGCTTTGGCATTCTGGTTTACCAGGAATGATCAAGTGAGTGGGGAGGATTTCTTGCATCAGTGTTGGCTATCCCTCCCACCCCCAAAAAAAAATAAAATAAAATAAAAAAAAATTTGCATTTGGCTTGTGAACAAGCTGGCTCTGGGAGATTTTCTCTAGATAAATTCTAAACCACCCCCACACTGGTTTCAGGCACTCCTGGCACACCAGCCCCAGTGTATCCCAGTTTCACCTGGAGAGAACCTGGGATCTCCTCTCTCCCCAGTTCCCTGTGTCCAGCACCCAAACCAAAGCCCTGACAGATGAAGCCTGGTTCTGATCTGCCTGGTGCTGGGACTGCAGCCCTACCTCTGGATTCATACCTGCCAAAGGTCACTCAGCTTCCCTGCCTGGCTGTGCTCTTCCTGCCAAGCTCTTCTCTATTGAAGGGCATCAAAATTACCCGTGGAGCAGGTTCCCTCTGGAGATGCTTCATCACAAGAGGACCTGATCCAACAGGGAAGGCCAAGCTTATGGAACTAGGCAGCTGCAGATTATAAGGCATGTCTTTAACTAGCCCTCTTTTAAAAGCCTGGCAGTTTTATTTTGCTTCTGCTGAGCCCACTTGGCTTGTGTTGATTCAGCTCTGAAATTATTTACAGCTGCAAGCTAGGCTGAGGCACCTTTACAAGGAGAAGGGCTCTTGGTAGGTGTTTAATGTCTGTATTTGTGGGTGTGCAGAGCACTACACCTGGGCTCAAACCATCAGAACTCTCCTCTTCCCAGCAAGCAGCCCCAGCACAGATGCAGCTCTCCTCAGAATGCTGTGTGTCCCTTTCCTCTTCCTCAGGGAATATGAACGAGATTATGGCAACGAAAGCTGGATCCCCACCTGGGAATGTTCCCTCATCACAGCTACAGTGTGCAACCTCACCGAGGACATCTCAGCCCCCGTGCCCTACAACCTCCGTGTCAGGGCACACGTTGGGCTGAGAAGATCAGAGTGGGGCATCCTGAAAGGTTTCTTCAACCCCCTCACAAGTGAGTCCTGGGGTTTGCCCCATCCTGCCTGGGCTCTGCTCATTCCTCATGTCCAGGTTTTGTGTGCACTGTGCAAGGAGCATCCCTGCTTCTCAGCTCCCTTGATGCTGGGTTGGGATGTTTCCCTCCTGGAAAGCCATGCTGGGTTCTTGGGCATGAGTTCCCCCTGAGGCAGGGATGAATTCACCAGGGCTTGAAGTTCAAGGGCTTCAAAAATAGGTAAGAAGGCTCCAGGCACTTCTTTTGGCAAGTTGGCCACTAATTTCAAAGAGTTGTGATCAATTAGGGCTGCTGTTGATGTTCCATCCATGTCATTCAGTGATTCCTGAGGGTCCAGCACCTGATCTGATGGAAGTTCTTAGGCTGGAAAATAGCTGTGACCCTCTGCCTGCTTCCAGCACCTGATCTGGTGGAAGTTCTTAGGCTGGAAAATAGTTGTGAGCCTCTGCCTGCTTCATGCTGGCCTGGAAATCTTGCTTCCTTCCAGACAAGGCTCCTTCCCCCCCTCTTGTCAGAGAAACCAAGTGAGCTCAGAAGGGGAAAGCAAACTGGAAACTGGGGTGTTGGTACAATCCTAGCAAAACTGGGATTTCCTTCAGTTCCCAAGGATCGTGTTGCAGCCTAAAATTAGCATACAATTCCCAGTGTCCCTCTGGAATCATTACCTCTGGTCTCTGTCATGCAGTCAACAGCTTTCAGCAATAAAAGCTGTGCAGAAAATCCCCTCTGGAGGTCACTCTGAGAGTGCATTTCTCTGTCTGGGATGAAACTGCTTGTCTGACACCAGAGCTGACCCCACCTGAAGGATCCAAGTCACTGGAAGTTCCCTGCAGTCCTCATGGAGACAGAACAGTTCCTGGGAGCAGAACCATCAGAAGTGACACTTAACCCAGTGGGTCAAAGCCTGAGGAGCAGATAGACACAAAGGATGATAATACGTGGAAAACATCCTTAAAAGATCTTCCTAAAACTCACAATTGGGTCAGTCTTGCTTCTTCACTTATCCAAATGTATCCTGAATGCCAGCACAAAGACAAATGTAAATGCTCCTGTTTGCTTAGCAGATGTTTCTTGCAGTGTCCATCTGTTCATTCATTAGACCAATATTTATCTTGAACCTCCAAATGATGATTTTTAATTTTTTTCTTTTAAGACATCATTTAATTTAATAGAAAAAAGTAGTTTTCCAGGCCTTCTATTTGGGATAATTTAATTTGATGTTTTCATATTGCTCATTATTAATGGCAATTCACTGGATCTAAGAGCAAACTCCATTAAGAACATCTGTATATACATTGCTGTCCTGCCTTTCTTGAAAGCAAGGAGATTGAAACCAGGGTCAGCTATGACAAAACCAGCACAGATAAGCAGTGTAAATATGATTTTTGTGCTGCCTTTATTCCCAGTCCCCAAATGTAGTTTCAGCCATGCCTGACTGCTTCTGATGCTCTCACTGATACTCCTCACAGCAGAATCCCAGGCCAAACCAAGCTCTGAATATCACAAGAAACATGAAGCAAATCACCTCCAGCTTTACTTGCACACATGTACAAAATCATAAGCCACAGCAGGTGACACATCAGCCCAAGTCTATCTAAAACCATGTGGAATACTGAATGAAAATCAGACTTCACATGAGCTGCCAAGCTGTCCTGAGATCCATTTTGCTTTTTCCTTCACCTTTGAGCAGCTGCCACAATTCCCCTGCAGGAGCAGTGGTTTCACAACTCCTGTTCTTTCTGTTAATGCTGAGCTCATGCCCAGAAGCAGAAGATCTGTTCTGATCTTACACCTCAGCTCCTGGTCACCCAGCTGCTTCTGCTGCTGATCCTATGGGACCCATGCCAGACCCTTCCTCCACTGAACAAAATTCCAAAACTTTTGAGTTCTGGGCAACTCAACTCTTGTTTGCAATGCCAGTCGTGGTCTTCCTCCTGCTCCAAGTCTGCTGCAATATCTGGACACACTAGAAGGCAGGGCAGAGTTTCTCCCCCCCTGAATCAACCAGCTGTTATCCCAAATTAAAATCACTGTGCAGCTTCTCCTTCTCTCCCAGCTGGGCAAGGCAGGACCATTCTGGAGGATTGCCTCTGATGTGATAACAGTGCTCTCTCTGTGTTGGCAGCTTCCCTGACCCCACCTTTGATGAAGGTGATAGCAGATGGGTATCACTTACTGGTGGAACTGGAAGACATGGGGCCAGCCTTTCAGTTCTGTGTTCTCTATTGGAAGAAGGGCCAGGAGAGTAGGGTGAGTTCTTACCCTCCTGTTTGAGCAGTAACTGAGTCCACATCCTCAGAGTGGAAGCACACAGACACTGCCCATGCCCTGATGGCCAAGTCCAAGTTCCTGCTGTGGGGCTGGAGGAGTCACATTCCTCTGCACAGCCCCAGGGGGTTGCTCATCCTGCCATGGAGCAGCTTTTCTGTTCTTACCACATTCCCTTCTTGTGGAAGGGGAATTTGAGGAACCTCCTCAGGGACCAGAGCTACTGAAAGAAACCAGAACTGAAGGTGTTGATGCTGACCTCCTCTGAGCATCCTTTTGTTTGCTCAGAGCAAGGGTCAGGTGTCACACTGAGGTGCTGACAAAGTGTCCTTGTAAAACAACTTGGCTGTGACAATCATAGAATTGGCTGGGTTGGAAGGGACCTCAGAGATCATCAAGGCTGGAACTTGCTCAGCTGCAGGCATTGCTTACACCTGGGTGACACTGGAGCAGTGACAATTTGTGTTCCTTTCAGGTCCTTCTGTTTTCACCAGTCATAGATTTTTTTTTTTTTTTCTCCTGGGGACTTGGTGTTTCCCTAGCACCTAAGGACACAAAAGGCTGGAAGCAGCCACATAAAGCCAAGCCAAAAAGAAATCAAAAAAGCCATCAAAATAAATATCTTCACACTGCCAGTGGGCAACAGGGATACCTGAGGAAGATAGTAAGGAGAGGGCCTCTGTGTAATTACAATTGGAGGGGTTTCTGAGATTTCAGAGACAGATTGGGGAATTCCTGAGCCAGAACAGCAAGTAACAGCCTTGATTTTTTTATCAAGCCATGTACACCTCAGCACACACACAGCTTCACAGTCAGGAGTTGGTTTAGGAGAGACAGAACAACTCTTCCCTGGTCACTTTCCTCACCCACTGCTCTAATAGTTTTATGAAGTGTATCTCTTTCCAGGCCAAGGATGTCTCACCTACTGAATTTCTCCCTGTTCTTTTGGTCTTTACCAAGGTGCAGGGCAGGGAACAAAGCTGAACAGCTCCAGGAGCACACAACAAACCAACTCTTCACACTCTTTTCTGTTACCAGCAATTGTTATCTCATGTGACTGCTACAGAGCTGAGTATTCCATGAAACCTGAGCCCCAGGTTCCTATTGCTGACTGGGGATGCTCAAATTAAGGTTGAGTCCTTGACCATGTAAATATGACAGGAGAAAACCTCTCAGGAGCATCATTTTAAATTTTTCTGTGGTAATTTCTTCTGTCATTTCAGTACAGGATCCTCCTGCAGTTCTTCACAGTTGGCTGTCATCTTTACTCTTCTGGAGTGGTTTTTTTTTAATATCATTAGCATGTATCAGTTTTCATTTTGCTTCCAGATAATCTGTAGTAACAGAGTGATGAGCACAGATCTGCAGGGGTCTCCTCCCACTCTGCAAAAGGATTAGCAATGTTACCATATAAAAGTCTTGCTTCTCTCAGGAAGGAGCAGGCAAGCCAGGAACCAAGTACCAGCAGTGCCCTACCCAGTAAGGCAGAGATCCAAGGGTCTGACCAGTGTGCAGAACCAGGTACTGGAAATGGGATCCATCAGCAGCCCTAGACAAGGCAAGAGAGAAACGAGGCTCAGGGTCCATATAGGGGTCCATATAGGGACCTTTCTCAGCCATCCAGCCCTTACACCAGGGGAGGAGGACATGGTCCAGCATTATCATTATTCCTGATCATTATCATCATGGCCCAGCATCATCATTCTGCCTCTTGGGCTAACAGCTCTTTCTTCCCATCATCTCCAACACTTCCAAACACGTTGTGGTCTCATTCTGAACCTCTGTGCTTCCCTGTCTGTTGCTCTTCTCCCCTCCTCTCATATTCACACAATCCTCTCTGACACCTACCATTTTCCAGACAGCCCAGTCTGCCCTAGCATCACATAGGGCTCCTGTTCCTTGCTCTGTGTTCTGAAGTTGTCTCTCCTGGGCCTGTCACAGATGCAGCAGAAGGTGGTGAAAGAGGTCAGATCTGTGGTTCACCTGGACATCATGGAGCCAGGAGCTGATTATTGTGTGAAAGCTCAGACATACGTAGAGGTGATCAACAGGAGCAGCAGCTTCAGCCAGACACAGTGTGTGAGGACACAAGGTAACAGCCACCCCACCTTCCTGCTCCCCAGCCCAGGGATGCTCTTTTTGTTCCCAGAAAATATATCCTGTTTGCTTGGCAAACATGCTTCCCGTTTGGGGTTCCTTGGGGGAGGAAAAAACCTGGAAGATTCAGGACTGCACTGGCACTGGTCTCCTTCCCTGGAGGTGCCAAGAAAGGCTCTCAGGATGCTGGGTGGGCAGAGCAGCCAGAGGCAGGCTGCCTGTCCTGAGCAGTTTGTCCTCACAGCCCCTCTGAGAAGTTCTACTGCTTCTGTCATTTCTAGGTGGCAGATCCATGGGGCTGGTTACCATCCTCATCCTCGCTGCTGGCTTTGCTGTGGCTGCCTTGACCCTGCCTTTTCTCACCTGGAAAACAAGTAAAATCTTTCAGTATTCTTGCTGCCCCATTGCTGTCATTCCAGACACACTGGTAACTATTTTTTTTATTTTTTTTTTACTGTGCTTTACTGACTCTTAGGGTGCTTTGCACTCACAGGAGCATGGGGCAGGCAGAAAAAGCAGCCAGGTGCATAGAAAGCTTTGCTCATCCCAATGTGGTGAGCTGAGCTAGGAAGCTTTGCTCATCCCAAGGTGGTGAGCTGAGGTTCAGGGCTCCAGCTGCCCAGGTGAGTTGGCTGCAGCACTGTCACTGCCTGCAGCTCAGAGCCCTGAGCAGGGACGATGCTCCTGGTGCTGGTGGGGAAGCAGCTCAGGAGGCAGGGACTGGGTCTGCCTGGCCAACTGCTCCCTGAACAAAGCAGCTGTGTCACTGGCAAAGCTGTCCCATGTCCCCTGGTACCAGCACTGAGCTCCTGAATGCTTTGGTGAGTAGAAAGCAGTCCTCAAAGAAGCCCACTTTTCTTACTTGCTCAGGAGGAGCACACCCCTGGGTCTCTGACAAGTTGTGGCAGGAGGGAGGAGAGGGACTGGTAGTGGGGAAAAATAGAAGCCAGGCAAAGTAGTTTATCAGCCTGAGTGAGTGCATTTGTTTTACAGAAAATATCCGAGCCCCCCAGCCACCTAATACTGTGTGGCAGTGAAGAAGCTGAGCAATGTGACCTGATGGTGCCTGTGATGCCCTCAGAAGAAGTTCTCCAGCTGTGGATTCAAGAAACACTTTAGAGCACCCCAAAAAAACCCCAAAAAACACCAAAAAAAAACCAACCTGTGGAAACAGACCTTCTAAGCAGGGCTGGCAGGTTCTGTCCCAGCCACTTTCCTCATCAGCATCCAACAAGGACCATGGTGGTTTCCTTGGTGTGATGGTGAGCACCTGGCTTGCTCTCCTCCTCCTTTTATCGATCTCCACTTTTATCCATCTATGTAAGAAGCAAGTAAAGGTCACAGGTGACAAATATCTTCTGGATATCATCTTAAGGAAACTGTAAAAGACAGAAATTCCTGCTAAACACAAATAAAATATAGTTGTTCTGTGTATACTGAAATTATGGCTGTCACTTCAAAAAAAAGTGATGTGTTGCCTGCAGAGCAGAGACTTTCATTAGCAGGGCATGGAAAGCCTTGGAGCTGCAAAGGTTGTTTTTTATTTTTTTACTGCTATCCGTGGATCTAATGGAATGTAAGACATCTTTCTTCAAGAAATGTCCCTTTGAAAATCTCATTCTTGCAGTCTTGCAGCAGACCTCCAGATGGCAACAAAGCACCATGCAGAAAGCAGAAGTGACTCAGGACCATTCTGCCCTCCTGGCTCCCCCCTTTCCTGCTGCATCCTGAATCCTTTGCTCCTCTCTTGCTGCCCTCTGTCTGGACAGCATTAGGATTAGAAAGTGCTTTGGAGTGAAACAGTAAAACTGGCACTGAGGAATCTGTAACAAATCATATGGTGACAAGTTTTGTGCAAGTCTGAGCATCCAAGACTTGGGGTGGATTGATTTGCAAGTTGCTGATAATTAATTTAGCAATGCCAGCTGCAAATCCCCACTTGCCTTGGTCCTGATTTTATTTCCCATTGATTTGCCTGAGCTCAGTGCCTTGGTTTCCAGTGTCCCCATGTAGGATTTGTCCCTTTCATGGCCACAGGTCTGAAAATCTTTCCAAGTTCCTCCTGTCTCTTCCCCTGACATCATTGCATGTGGCAGCAACTGTTCAGGGATGCAGAAGAAAGCAGGGGGGAAAAAAGGACTTGTTAATTTGAATGTGAGGGACTTTTAAAATTAGTGTTTTCCAGTTGCATATTAAGCTTCTGTTTCTTTCCCATTTGCAATAACAGGTTTTATGTCCTTCCTCACTGCCAATAAGGTGGTTAAACAGTTGTACAAAACTGTCCAGGCAATGTTAAACAAAAGAAACATCAGAAAAAAAAAAAACCTTGCAATGGGGAGATGGAAGGGAATTGTTTAGGTGCCCCTATTATCTTAGCAAGACCCCATTCAGCTTGCACCAGGGCATTGCAGATTCTATCTGTAGAGACCTGGAGCCAAATTTGAGATGCTGACTCCAAGTCCCTGGAAAGCTTCTGACTTTGAAGTCTGTGCTGCGTTTTATTATGCTTGAAAACCATGGCACAGAGGAAGAGCAATTCCTTTGTCACCCATGTAGGGAGCAGCAGGGTGGCACTGGCATTAGTTGTGCCTTAGCACTCATGGCAACAGCTGCCTTTGATGACTGATTTTTCTTCCATGACCATGATGCTACATTTCAGAAAAGGACCAGAGAGGTAATGGCAGCAATGAGCCGTGCACTCTGATGACATTTGCTCTGTTTCTCTCCACTGATGTGGTAGTAAGTGGCTCCTTTTCTTGCAAAACACACTTTTGCAGTTTCCTCAAAAAACAGCACATGCAACTGAAGCACAAAGCTGCATCACCTTTTTAGTGAGTTTTGCTCCTGTGCTGTGTGTCACCTTTGGGGTGAGATTCCAAAAAAAATAAATAACTTTATCCTGAAGGCTTTGTAGGAACAGGAGGAATGCTGAGAAGACTGTTTTTCCAAAAAAAAAAAAAAAAATGTCATTCAGTCTATTAAATGCTTACCAGCATAAAGACTGCTGCTTATATGAACATTTACATTTACGTGGTATTTCTGGTTGACAAGAAAGCATGGAAGTCAATTCTCTGTTCCGTGACAGTAACTGCCTGGATATAGCCTCATTTTTCCTGTGAAGTGTATTTCCTTAGAACTTTATTACTGGTAGCAACTTTTAAGGGCTGATATTAATACATAATCATTTCACTGTCCAATCAAACTGAGATCTGTAACTTGATAAATTACCATTTTTAAATATTTTCTGTGTTGTCACAGGATGTTTTGTGCCTCTAAAAATTACCCTTTTTTCCTTCCAAAGTCAATATAATTAAAATCCCTGCTTTCACTACATATCAATTCCATTTCTAGCACAGGAATTGTATTGTGTCCTGCAAATGAAATGCTGCAAAGATAATAAACATCTAAAGCACTGCAGATAAGGATGTTTACTGTTTAAAGAGTTTATGTACCAATGATTCTGTTGCTATTAAAGTAAAAAACAGCAGAAAGATAAAATTATTCAGTTCAGGTCCCTTTTGGTCCTTAACAAATGGACCTATAAGAACTTCAGAAATTACTAAAGGTATAAAAGGAATTAAGATGGCAAGATTAAGTGAAACTGCCCCCCAATGCACACAGAACCTTAATTTGGTTTCATTTTGGTATTTGGTCTATAATTTGGCCCTGGCTACAGAAAAGGCTACTTTTGAGGAGTTTCATCTTCATGATTTACTCACAATCAAAGACAGAGCTTGGTTACAAGCCAAGCACTCCCAGAGCAGACACTGATGTCCCCACAGCTCTCCTGCCAGCCCTGCAGCTTCAGTCCCAGGAGGAGCTTTGCCAGGAGCTTGCACTTGCTTCCCAGATCCTCAGAGCTGGAAAAAAAAGAAGAGGAAAGAGGAAAACTGTCAACCTGAACTTTCCTGACCTGGTTGTGTTGGACTTTGCCCAGCCCAGAGCCTGACATTCCCCAGGGATGGCTCTGCAAGGTGAGGTGTGGAGGGTTCCCATCTCCAGTTCCCCCAGTTCCCAGGGACAATTCCTGGGATCAGACCCATCCTGGGGGTGATGAGGCCACAACCAAGGGCCAGGGCATGAGCTCAAAAGCTGCCCCTGCCAGAAGGGAGCAGAACTTTCACCATCCTCTTGCACACCAGGGACATCAACCTCCTTTCCAAGCTACCTGAAGGACCTGCAGCTTTCATTTTCCTCTGGGACATTAACAGCATTTGGCTTTGTTTTGCTAATTCTTTATGTTTTTATCAGTCAAGAGCACGGGGTTTATTTAAAAACAGAGAAGAGGCTTAAAATAAATGCATTCCACATGTCAAAAAAAGGACTTCAGGAAGGGCAGAGAAACATTGGTGTGGTGACAGAGCAAGGTGAGCAATAATAACACAAGCAATGAGGTATCCTTCAAAAACCTGAGGTCAGAACAAGAACAAGAAAAGCTGGGAGGGATCACAATTTCTGGCTTACTAAATATAAATGCAGAATAAATCAGGTCAAAAAGAATTTGAGATACAACTCCCTGCTAACATTGAAACCAATAGGAGACCTTAGAAATAGGATGCTTGCCAAGGAGCCTACAGGGCCAGTAGATGATCATGTATCAAAGGAGCTCTCAGAGAAGTAAGAGCAAAGGCAGAAAAACAAACTAAGTTTGTAAAAACTTTGTTGTGAAGTAGTTTATGAAGGTTCTTGTGCTGCTTTTTTATGCTTGAAAGCATAGGGCTGCCTTTCACAAGCGTGGAATGGTTGTTCATTAGGAGCAGAATGGGTCTATGACTCCAATATTCATCCTGAAGCTCCTACATCCAGGTGAAGATTTGAATTCCAGCTGTGCAAAGCTCCTCACATGACCCCAGGATAATCCAGGCTGGAAGAGACCTCAGGAGGTCTCTACTTCCACCTCCTGCTCCAAGATCCCATGTCAAACCATGGAAATCTCCAAACCTGGGAACTGCAGGCAGCACTATTTTAACTGAGTGCTCTGTATCTCTACCAAATGATGCAGTCTGGGATGGGTGTTAGGTTGATGTCTGCAGAATGTTACATGCACGTGAATCCTGATTGGTTTGGAAATTACCTGTAGAGAATCTGGAGGAGAAAACAGGGACCTCTTCAAAGATGCACAAAACCTTAGAGGCCAAGTGAAGAGGTGAACTCTTCCCTACCTCAGACCTTACAGGAAACTTAGACTAGAAAGGCCTTTTCCTCACCCAAAACTCAGTCAAGGCAGGGGTTGGGAAGAGTAAATATTCATGATAAGCTACGAGTTTGGAAATAGAACCCCAGTCCTTATGCTGCTGCTGAACTTTTTCCCTCCTGCAGCTTCATTCCCATTTAAGTGCCAGAGGATTTATTGCAGGTTTCCTTTGAACAACTGCTTTTCATTTTGCCTCCCTGCTGGGGCCACAGAGTTTTGCACAGTCCTGTGACAGTGCTCTTTGCTACAAACCAGTTGCAGCTCTATACTGGTAGGTCTTCAAGACTACCACCCACTTTTCAGAGGTTATTTATATACATATAGATAGATCTATACATCTAAAATCCCCATCTGCTCAGGACTTGTGCTTTCAAGCTGTTAAATGGTGTCCTGCTCATCCTCCAGGTTGTTCATATCCCTCATCCCTCCTACTGCTACCCAGACAGGCTGATGGCCAACATTTTGCCTCTCTCTGCCAAGTCCTGGCCTTGACTCCCTCTCCTGCCATCTGCTACAACTTCATTGTTAATTTTGACATTGTTCCCATCACTCTGCTGAGTTTGGTGCTACCTCAAATACCCTGCAGCTCAGAGGATGTCCCTCACCAGGACACTGTGTGCCACTTTGGGACACCCTTACCCAGACTTTCTCAGCTTCTCCTCCTGTCCATGGGGTCTGGCATTTTTTTAGTCACTTCTGCAGGATCATTCATGGCTTTTCCAGTGCACTGTGAAATATTGTCCCCTGCCAGGCACAAGCTTTCTGTGCACCAGCCTGTCATCTGCTTGTTGACCTTTTCTCTTCCACTTGGAGCACTTATGCAATTACCTAGCTTTGCCATGAAGAGCTGGCTTTTCCTCTCTGATTTCCTTTTACTCTTCATCTCTTCAGTTTTCCTTTTGCTGCTTTGCCTTCTATTGTTTTCCCAGGGAAAAAGGCACCAGCTCCAATCGAGATTTAAACCCAAAATTTAAAGAGTCTGGATGTATAAATCTGTTCTGTCCTGTAGTTTATATCCAAATGCAGAACAATTTGTAAAATCCATCTTCAGCCAACCTGACTTTCCTGCCTTCCTGTGCCTCCAACCCTTTGCTCTCACCTTCACACTCCCTACCCTGCTAGAATCTGTCTCTGAGCCAGCATCACGACTTGGGACCACGAGCACAGCCCAGGAGCTCCTGATCCATGGGCTTGGAATCCACCTGGACTGACAGAATGGCTGCTCATGCTCTGCAAGGCATCCTGGTGGCACCACCACAACTCCATCCCTGTCCTCCAGGAGCCTTTCCCAAGAACGTCCTGTACAGGGGAAAATTTCTGCAGAGAAACAGGAACCCCAGGACACAGACCTTGATCAGACAGATCTTCCTTTTTGGACTAAAATCCCTGCCAAATCACACCACTTACAATCCCTGACATATGGCTAAATCCTAAGGATGGGGAATAAAATACATGGACATAGAAATTAGCAACGTTATTCTTCACATAAATGACACCAAATCCACACAGTTTACTCCTTTGCCAGGCAGAAACTAAAAACTTCAGCCATTTAGGTGTACTTGATCCTCTCCCTAAAAATAGAGTGATAACAGGAGGGAAAAATGTCTTTAGAGAAAAAGGAAGGGCAAGGTGATATCTGAGAGGACTTAAAATGCTATTTCAAAGTTTGAGTCTATCCTGAGGAAAAAGTCATATTTTCATTAAGTCTGTCTGGAATTCAGCAGTTTTGCCACCAGGGTTGGGATGCAATGTTTCTATGTGATTTCAAGAGGTTTAAATCAAGTGTTGTTGCAGCAGTCTGACTCCCAGCAATGCTTCAAAAAATGGAACTGATATAAAGAAACTCACCTGGAGTCTGTGGGTTAGGCACCTGGAGGCACAGGGAGCTATAAACACATAAAACTTGACATGGATGTGGAAATTGGAGGCCTGGGTTAGGCAAGGGCATGGCTGTGGGATGGGCCCTTTGGTGTTCCTCAACGTTGATGCTTCCTGGGGCTTGGTTTTGGGCTTTTTGGGTTTTCCTTGGGTTTGGGGCTACTGTTTTTCCAGGCCATGAATATTGACAGGCTCAGAAGTGCCTGATGTGCAAGAATGCTTTGTTAGTTAGCAGTAAAAAATGTGAATTTTACTCCTAGAATTCTTCTTAAGTGAGCCTGTAGCTTCTTGTAATAACCCAAATGTATCAGGATCAAAAGGATTGTACAGCTCAGCCTGTGGGCTCAAAACCACTGCTGGACACAGACTGCTTGGGGTCAGACACCCAAATAAAAAAATAAATAAATAAAATAAAAAATGAGGGGAAAACAGCAAAGGGTATCCTAGGTATGGACTGGAAAGAAGACAAACTGCACATGGCTGACCAGCATACAGGTAATGGGGAGCATTTCCATCCTCACCCTCTTCCCAAATGTAAAAGTCAAGCTTGTTGAGTGACTGAGGAAAGGAAAAAATTCCCATTTTGCTGGACAGAGTAGGGAGGGGGGAACTGTATCAGGGGCACACCTAAAATTTGTCTTTGTCATTGCAAGAGAAGAAGAAAACTAGCTATGCTGCCTAGAGATCACTCTGTGTCAAAGGAAGACTAGAAAAGAGATTCTGGAAAATGACTGAACGAGTGGATTCTGTGGCTCTGTGATGCAGAAGAAAAGCAAAGATTAGCTACCAAGTGCCCAGCACAGGATGGAAGGAGGAACTGGGAAACCAGTCCAGTGCCAGCTGAAAAAGAAAACACAAACTCATGAGGAAGGCCAGGAGGAGAGACATGTAGGAAATGAGAATTTCAAGAGAAGTTATAGGGGTTTTTAGATATTGATTTAAAACCAGCATAAATTCCCATGCAGTTCACATTCCTGGTATCAAATAAACAACCTGACTCAGCCAAACATGACCCAAATCATCAAGAGAAGACCCCAAAATTAGGATTTCTTCTCATTTTAGTCAATGTTGCTTCTGTTTCCCACTAGTGAAGAACCCAGCCTGGTCAAAAGGGTTCCTTTGCAAATGCTGTCACTATTTTAAATCCTCTGGGCCAAATTCTTTTTGTACTCAAGTAAATACTGAGTAATAATTTACACTGATCCTATAAGAAACAGTAAAGGAAAAGGGGACTGGCTATAACCAATAAAAGTACTTTTTCTCACAACATCAGAGAAAAGCTATTGCTGCAAAAAGGATTTTAAAGGTTCTGGTAACCACCATGAAACCTCCTTCTGCTTCACTATTGAAGATAATACCACATAAATACAACTTAATCCATGCATCTGAGCTGCCTTCTGCAACACATGTGTGATCTTTCCATTTTTATACACAACAAATCTGATAAACAGATTATATGGAGAGAAATGGTTGGAGCATTACAGCACGAGTAGAGCACAGAGTAGTTCCCTTCTTTTCAAGTAATCCCAGCATATACAGCCAGAGGAGTCTAATAATTTAGAGAAAACATGACTTCTTTTAGGGAAAAGAAAACAATAAATGCTAAAAACTTTCCCTGAGTTTATTTTTCTTTGTGCTGAATAATTTTAAATGCTTAAGATTCCAAAACCCCCACATAACAAAAAGAAACTGAATTTCTGCTTTGTCTTGCATTGCTTTTTTTTACCTATAATGCCATCATCTCTGTTCCCAACAGCCCTGTCAGCCTGAAAAACAAGAATAAAGAAGATAAAGAGGAACATAAATAGAAATATCTGTTGGGATTAGGAGTAAAAACAAAATCTCTATAAAGTATTCAGGGCAAAGTCATCACATATAACCAAACTCCTGGAAGCTCATCCCTCAGGGAGATGGGAGGAAAGTCTGCAGAAGTTGGTGCTGGGACCAGAAAACACAAGCTAGAGAGCAGGAAACAGAAAAGATTTGTGAGAAAAGACCTATAAAGATGTGTGTTCACACTTGGAAAAGTGTGATGAGTCAGATGCTGGCAGTCACTTGAAAAATAATCCTGAAGAAGAGCCCTGCCTTTCCTGGGAAGGCATTCTGTCCAAGTTGCAATTGCACTGTTTATTCTTCTAGGCAGGCAGAGGAGCCTGAGCAACACAGGAACACAGAAATTACCTCTCTAGGTGGAATGCCCTGCAACATAAAAATAATTGAAGTAATAATTCTGTGCTCCCCTAAATAGCTATTATCTGTATTTCTTGCATGCAATTAGAACCCAGCAAAAAAATGCTGATTATTTGGCTGCAGGATGAACTGGAGGAAGGACTGGGACATGGAGAGAAGCAGTCTGAGTCCAACAGGACAAGGAAAACTCTGCACAGAGACATCCACTGGGACAAGGCACTGGAAAAAGGAGACACTGAGGAGCCAGCAGTCCTCATGTGCCAGTGGGAGTGGGCAAAGTGAAGGTCACTGAGCCAGGGAAGTGGCTGCAGTACAAAGCTCTTTCTGCCCAACCTTGCAAAGGTGCCATTGCAATTCTTCTAACAGAGCAGCATTTCCCAGTAACTTTTGGGTTTATTTATAAAACCAAATGGCTGAAACCCAGCGAGTCTCTATAAACAGTGAGAAATCTCATAAACACTTGGAACCAGACACACAGGGCAGGCACCAAAAAGGTGCAATAGAGAACCCTACAGCTACCTCTGTGCTTGCATACAAAGTTTTACAGATTGTACCAACACCAGGTGCCCTGGGTTTCTCACAGCACTCAGTTTTCACCAGATAGCTCTAAGCAATGTGGGAAGAGGTCATAAACTACAGGGCAGCCAACCAACAGGACAGGATAATGCACTCCTCTTTGGAAATGGGATATCATGCAGTGCTCCCTGCTCTTACAGCATCAGCATTTGGCAAGGAAAGGCCAGGGCTTGCTCTACTTAGTTCTCTGTGCACCAAGAGGACCAACAAAATGTTCTACAGACCCACTTCAACCAGAACATCTGCATGGGCTGTGGCTGGCAAGTCAAGCCTGAGAAAGGGGCCCCTCTGGATATTGTGAAAGACCTGAGTTTTCTGCATTACACACTCAATTCTGTATTCCTTCGGGGCTCCGCTGCCCTCAGCAAGCCCCCTGAAGCCAGCGAGTGCCACCAGCATGGTGCCAGCAGAACCAGAGCCCCGAGACACCCTTAAGCTCAGAGCAGAGCAGCTGAAGCACCCTCGGGTGTGCAGAGGTACCAAAAATAAACCCCGCAGCTCCACACAGCCATTCTTTTTGGGGGGGAACTCGGCTGTGACACCTCCCCCCATCCCGAGCCAGCCCATCACCGCCGCAGTGGTCCCCGAGGTGTGGTGGCAGCAGGTAGCAGCTGTGTCCCTGCCTCCCTCCCTCCCTCCATCCCTCCCTCCCCCGGAGTTCTCCCGCTTCAAGCTCCGGGAGCAGAGGACAGCGAGTCCTGCAGCCTGCAGGTGTCTCCCGGCGGAGGAGGCTGCAGAGCCCCTTGGGGATGATGTGTGGTACCCGAGCAGATGTTCACTGGCTCCGGGTGCTCTCGGAGAGGCAGACCCGCTCTGAGCCCCTCTGGGCCCCGGAACACACCGGTTCCGAGAGAGCGGCCCCGCTCCCGAGCCTGCAGCTGCTCCGCTAAAGGCACAAAGGCAGATTTCAAGTGAAGAGAAAAGAATGGGAGTCTGGCTGCAGCCTTTTCCTCCCTGCTACAAGACCGGATTGGAAGAAGCTGAGAGTTTTGATGCCTGGAAAACGGGATTCTGACTCGTGAGAGGCTCTGAGCCCCCCCCCTCCCTCCCCTCCCAAATAAAACAAAACCCTTTGACTTCTTCTCGCAGCAGGAGGGGGAGGGAGGGCGGATTTACCATGAAGACAAATCGAAGATGCAGAGCCCTGCTAGCAGTGAGTCTGAATCTGATGGCTCTCCTCTTCTCCACGACAGCTTTTATCACGACCTACTGGTGTGAGGGCACACAGAGGGTCCCCAAACCGAGCTGTGGGAAAGAGAAGAAGACAAACTGCCTCAACTACGGGGGGAATGAGACTGCAAACGAGACGAACCAGAACGTGGTTCATTACAGCTGGGAGACGGGAGATGACCGCTTCCTTTTCAGGTATTTCCACACTGGGATCTGGTACTCCTGTGAGGAAAATATCAACGCTGCTGGTAAGTAGAAAACAACTTCCTTCCAGCTTGTGCTGTTCTGTGTTGGGCTCAGTGTGATAAACACACGGGCAAGCTGCTCTGGGCTCTGTCTTAAAGCCCTGCGGAGACAGGCAGGATTTTCACAGTTCTTTGTTGAAAAGCAACCTGTTTCCAGCGAGAGCCAGGGTTTGCCTGTTTACCTGCTGGCTGGTGCAGGGTCTGTGCTCTAAAGGCAGCTGGTAAGCAGCCTGTGCCACCCTGATGGGTGCTGCAGCCAGGGACTGGGCAGCGCTTCCCTTCTGGGAGCTGCTCCATGGAGCGCACGGTGCTGGTAGTTGCTAAGGAGGTGTTGACATCTAATTGTAGTGCCCTCCACCCAAAAAAACCCCTAGGGCAGTGTTCTGAAAGACAGGGAATGCACAGAGGTCAGAGTTTTTTGTCAGGCTGAAGCCCAGACTTCCTCTTTTCTGGCATCCCTTAAGTCAATGACCACCCACAAACCCTTCCCGGTGGCTGCCTTGTCTGTTTGCTGAAGTAGAGAAATGGCAGCTAAAGGGCAAAACTGGGCACAAGAAAGCTCTTTCCTATTCCCTCCTCAGCCATTTGATTGCTGAGAAACACTTCAGAAGACATCTGTCCAGTTTATCAGTGTATTCCTTTCCTCTGCTGTGCCCTGGCACTTGCTAAGGAATAAAACACTGGAGGGTGAATGGAAGGTAGCAGCCCCGGGACTGATTTAAGTCTCAGCAGATGCAAACTGTCAGTCCCTACTCCCAGAGCTGTCTGGTAGAGCTAACATCCAAACTCTGCTTCTCAAAGAGCTTTTTGCTAGATTACAGGGCTGAAAAATAAAGTTTACAAATGTGGCAGAGTGGGAGATGCAGATGGCTCGGGGATGCTGCTGTTTCCATTCTATCCTGCCATGGCCCAAAGGAGCAGGTTAGGGAGTTGGACCTTCACCAGTGGTGGGAGAGAGGAACACTTCATCATCCTGTGTTTTGTGTCTTAGAGGGCACAGCCTTGCTGCAAATGGCAAGTTTATGAGACCCTGGTAAAACTGCTCTGAAAGGATGTACCATAAAGTGGAGCAAACTTGGGGAGCAGCTCACAGTTCATTTCATCCCAATGTGCTGTGAATACTCACTGGTACTTTTGAGAACAGTGCTTCAAGAATTGGTCATTAAAACTCCATTTAGCATAAAAAGGAAAGTTCATTAACTCCAACCTTGGGATTGTCAATAAACAGCTCCACGCTGAAATGAATGCAGCAAAGTGGCCCTCTTGATGTCAGGAAAAAAGTACAGAAAAAGGATGATTTGTCTTACTGATCTGGAAATAAACTTAGGCCACAGCAGCCTGAGTGAGCAGCTTAAGACTCTGACTTTTTGAGCATCTTAGCTGGGACTGGGATGATCAAGCATGCTCAGATTTCTGGCAGATATTGAAAGCTTCCCAAGCCAAGATTTATGTTTGAGATAACTTGTAACTGTGTGACTCCAGCCCACTCAGAAAACTGAGTTATCTGTGGGAGAAGTGAAATACAGTGATCTATTCTGTGCTGGGTAAACAAAGCTGTGCTGTGGTGGGTGATTTCAGGAGATGGCTGGAAGCCACCTTTAGAAAGTGATGGTGAGACCAGGAGAGAGAGGGTTGCTTCTTCTTTCCCACACCCCCACAGCAGCCACATGTGTGCTTCCTCTCACCTGAAACACCAACTTGGTGAAAAGTACTCTTTAGTGAGAAGAGCAGAAGGGACCAACCTTTGGAATGAATCCAGCTAGGACCAGGAGGATGTTGGCTTAGATAGATATCTGCCTCGTTCAGGATTTAACTTTGTTTTCTGGTAAGGACAGGAGCTATTTAATGGACATGAGTCTAAATTTGTCCCTAAGACTATCAACATAAAACAACCATTGAAGGTCTTCACTCAGCCCAGTGGGTTTATAACACCTGACTACATTGTCCTGGCCTTTTGCAGCCTGACTGGTGCTCATTTGATCTGAGCTCCAGGGCAGGGAGGCTTCAGGCAGCCCCAACCCATCAGCACTCTGATCATGCCTCTACAGACACCCACAGCACTCCACAGAGTGAGTAATCCATCCCATAGCCTCATCCCACTGCTCACAGCACACTTACTGGCTCCAGTCCTGTAGGGATCACAAGTCACACAGTCACCGTGTTGGTAACAAACACCGTAGGATGGCTGGAGAACATCCAGAAAATACCAGCAGTGGGGTACCAAATCACTGAAAATCCCCAGGCTGAATGCACTCCCTCCTCCCAACAAGACCTTTCTTAAAGCTTTACCAGTAATGTTCTGAAAATCACTCCAACCACAGCCCTTCTCTGGGCAAAGTCCTTGCACCAGCCCCTCCACAGCTTCACACCCCTGGAAGCAGAACACAGAGCCACAGCCTGTGCTCAGCACCATTCTTACAGCTTCTGACCTATCCCTACAGCTTCTGCCCCATCCCTGACTCCTCACGGGTGATCTTTGAAGCTAAAGCAAAGTCAATCCCACCAGGAACACACGAACACCAGTGACACTCTCTGTGGCTGTGACGCTGCCAAAACTCTCCAGAGTTTCCAGCCATTCCCACCTGTGAGCCAGGCTCTTCATTTTGATTTCTCTCTCTTCAGCCATGGGACTGCCAAAACTTTCTGCTCTCTGCACTGCTGCAGCTGAACCACAGCAGATCTTGTAGGGCACACACAACCAGGTGAGATCCCAGGAGATGGATACTGCAACAAAGGCCAGGACTGCAGGTCTTCCAGATCCCTGGAGAAGCTGGGTCTCAGTCACATCATAAAATGAGATGTAGGCTGCAATCAAAAAAAAAAAAAAATCGAGTGACTTCTCACTGCTTATCTGAAATATCCATTCATATTTCAGAGCTAGAGGTGTAAAAACCATGCCATACCCTCTCTGTGCACAGACCAGCAAAAGAGGCCTTTATCTTGTCTCAGGTTTCTAGTTTTCACTGGCACCACTAGCAGAGATAGAATGCCCTGATTATTTCTGAAATAAATTGTCAATATCGAGTTTATTTCTATCCAGCACGTCTAGGACAGCTAAAGAATCTGGAAAGCATATAGCACCTGAGAAATATAACTGTGAATCTCCCAGGGGAATGGCAGGACATGAGAATGTCTAATGAATTGGTGGCTGAGCCCTGTAATTATTTAATACAATTTCTGACTCAAAAGCTTGCTGAATCCCAGCCTACTGAAAAAAGAGAAAGAAGGCTCCCAACTCTCAGAGGGGGTTCAGTGCTTTGGGTCCCACATGCATGGAGGGGATACAAGGAATCCTGTACAAGGAATGCACCCAGAAGTGGATGGAGCTGAAGCTCTGCAGATCCTGCTGGTCACAAGCCCTGCTCTGCACTCACTCCTATGGTGCTCAGGGCACTTGTTGCCTCCTGCCAGACCAGGAATTCCTTGGCTCTGGCCAGGCAGCTCAGAGCTAAGCTCCCTGTCATTTCATTTCTTTTTGGGTATGAGTTAGGGTGCATATCTTATAGCACACCTGCAGCTGAGGTCTGTGCTCTGTCAGCAGTCACTGGACTCCTAAAAGTCACCAGACAAGTGATGTGCACAGAGCAACAGGAGCAAGCTTGCTGATGGATTTCATGTATCAGAACACACATGGCATGAAAAAATGCATGCAGGAAGTAGGCAAAGTGGCATAACTGATCCTAACAGGCAGAGGAGTTGGAGAGCTGGGAAGCAGCAACAGATTAGCCAATTTTGCTCAACAGTGTGTTTGCTTTGACTTTAATAGAGAAACCCCTGAACTCTTAGTTTAATTGCTAATGAACAGACAATCTCAGCAATCAGATCCACATTCAGAGGCAAAAGCAACTGACTAGGTGTCTTTTAAGAGGACTATATCAGTAAATAAACAATGAGACTTCCCTTCTTTCTCACCATACCCTATAGAAGCACCAGGGAGATCAGGGATGGGAGTGCATAAGCTTTTTATGTATTCTTGGAACTATTTTGAGGCCAAGGGGTCTGTGCCTGCTCATATGCCTGTCCCACATAATCCTTAGTGCTCTTTACTGAGTAAATCCTAGAGTGGAACTTCCTTGGTATGTAAGGATGCATCAAAATGTGCATAAAGATGGACATTAAATGCCTATTTGAGAGGGAGCTAGAGAATGGGAGAGACCCAACCTGCAGAAATGACTAAATTTGTAACATATAACATACAACATGAGCTTCCCACATCCTTTCATGGCCCCAGAGTGGTACTGCAGGACCCTGGTCCCCATCACCCTGGGGTGATAACGAGACATGATCACTGTAGGCAGCTGTCCAGAGAGAGGGAGAGGGGAAAAACACCTTGTGAGTCTATAATTAAAAGCAAGAGGAATTGGGAATTCTTACTGGATTATGAGAAACATAATATAATTGGCATGCCTGAAACCTGGTGGGTTTATTTGCGTGACTGGAATGTAAAAACTGCTGGCTATAAATTGTTTAGGAAGGAAGGAGTGGTGAAAGAAACTGAGGAGGTAGAGCTCTGTATTCATGATTAAATTTCCAGCAACAGAGGAACTGAACCCAGAGGGCCTGGATAATCTCCATCTGAGCATGTTGAAATAATTGGCATATGGAAATGCAGGTTTAGGAGCAAGAATCTGTAGGTTGCTGTATGCAAAGTGAGGCCACTTGGCCCAGAGACCTCAGGACAGTGTTCAGGCACCACATGGGTTGATCAAAGGTGGGAAAGGGTTTGTTAAAGGGGTATCTTTTAACAAGATAAATCCCATTTTAGCCAAGGGTAATGGATAAGACTCAGTCTCTGTGGATTTACCAAAAAAAAGCACTCAGTGGCATGTCCCACTGAAAAACCTTTAGAGAACTATAGAGAGAGGAGAGAATGGTATTGCCATAGTGAGAGCTATGGCCATGCTTCACACCAGGGGATGCTCCCCAGCCTCAGCCTCTTCAGAGAGGAATGAAGGAACTCTGCCCAGGCAACTATGATATTGGTGGGAATGACAGAGCAGGCAGGAAAACCCAGTGGCTGTTTCTGTGATTTTACAATTATAAATCATAACAGACACAAAGGAGTATTCCTCCTCCCCACAGAGCTCCCTGCCAGGCCAAAACTAGGGATTGGATGGATCCAGGGAGGAAACATCCATCCATGTTACCAACAGGATGATTTGAGAACAACCTCTGACCAGGCTGCCCCTAAACTACTGATGCAGCACTGGTATCACAAGAGCAGGATCCTCCTACTTCCACCCCTTTATTCTTCCCTAAATATCTATTACAAAGATATCTATTACTCTTTGGATACAAAGAGTGAAGCAGGAAGACCTCTTGCTTGAGTCTGTGGTGCAGATTTTACTTTATGTTATTTATTATGATGGGGATAAATGGGGAAATTATCACAGTAGAGATCAGGCATTTCTAGTTTTCCTAAAATCTGGTCTGGGGAATGATTCTGTTATTGCTGAGATTAGTGACCTCAGAAAAAGAACTAGGGATATAATTCCAATGACCTAATTCACAGAATGGACATCAGCAAATGTAGATTTTTGTGCCTAAACTGATCAACATTGTTCCTGCAGTCAGCAGAGAGCTGCAAGTTCTTCTTGGGGAAGAAATTCCTCCTTAAATGAGAGTAACTGAGCCCTGGGATTACACTGTTTCCTCATTGGCCAAAAAGGAATCTGTCTCAGAAGTTGCCATTTCTAATACACAAGTCCCAACTTGAAGAAAATAATCCTACTTTAAATGCACTCCCCTTACATATGCTCTGACACAAGGAATATTTGCATTACAGAGGAGAGATTTGCTGTGATAAAAGGGAAAAAATGTCAGGGAAATTGATACAGATGTAAGCCTGTCTGAGAGAGTTGTCAGAATAGTCCTAAAAGAACTAAAATTTTAAAAATATTAAAAGCCTCAAACACTGAGCCATAAGGCTGTGAGGTCACAGATAGTCATCAGTTGTGCACGAAAGACAAGAAAAGGAGTTGTGGGCCAGTATTTGGCTTTGGGATGGCTGTTACCTGCCAAAGTGCTGGGATAGAAAGGGAAAGAATTGTTCTAGGGCAGGGAAAGCACCAGAGGTAACACCAGTGCAGTTTGTTAATGCCATCATGCATAGGTAAGGTAAGAAAAAGGGAGAGATGTAAGAGATGGGAAGTAGGATTTCAAAGGTACTGAAGGAAAAGAGAATTGGGGGTTGGACTAGATGATCTTTCGAGGTCCCTTCCAACCCCTAGGATTCTATGATTCTATGATACCTTCAAAAGGAAAGAAAAACTGTTCCTCTTTAGTGTAACAGATAGAAGATGCAGAGGGCATGTGACTGCACCTTTTTATACATACATACATGGACAAATATCAAGACAAAGAATATGACTTACCTAACTTGGCACTGAGAAAAAGAGTGAAAATCCAAGGTGAGGTTCCCAGGAAGTTTCTCTCTGGATTTCACCTCCACAGAGGGCAGTATGAGCAAAGGAAATCCACAGGCTGGGCTGGATACTTCCTAAAGTCAGAGGGAGACTGGTATGAGACAAGAGGAGTGTTGGTGGCATGAGGAAGCTTGGAGTTGATTTGTTGGGATCTGACAGAGATGTGAAAGAAGCCTCCTTGGCTTGGCTGCCTTGCTCACACCCCATCCATATTGTTCCATGGTCACCAGTGGGAGCCAAGAAAAAAGTCCTTGTTGGCTATCCTATTTTCTGGAGGGTTTTATGCCTTCTCTAAAGCATCAGAAATCTGCCACAGCATGTGAGGAACTGACTTTGCTGCTGGTACTATTGCAGCTTCACAGTAACTACTTGGGATGTCTGCTCATGCACTGAGCATCATGAGGGATCAGAAGGGAAATCTCCCTCAGGGATAATGAAAAAGTTTTGCCTTCTTTTACAATATGGGGAAGGGTTCACTTCAGAAAAGCACTTGTGAACTCCACCTAGCAAACCCATAGGTTTTCTGCTGTAGGAAGTGAAGCCATGTGATAAGAGGCTTCAGATCTGTTGATGTTCACTCTGACTCTGCTCCTGTGGTACCTGAATGCTGTGGTTCCTGTGGAGGTGCCAGCTTTATGATGGACACTCAGGCTTTTATAGGATGTTTGGGATATTCTGTGTCTGCAGTGCACTGGGAATTTGGGGATTTTATGTCCTCTAGATCCTGCTAGACAGACTGGCTCTGAGAGCATCTATCATCCATAAAGTGTGGATGGAAATTCCCCAGAGGCTGAGGCAGGGAACCACTCCTGGTCTGATAAGCTGCTCTCTATCCTGAGCAAAAAAATGTGTTGCTTCTCTTTGGATGTGTCTGTCCTCAACCATTTAACCCTGAAGCCTTAAAAGAAGCATCTGAGGGGTTCTGGTTGTTCCCTGTAATTGGAATAAACTTCAAAGTGCTGAAAGACTGACACATTTTGTATTTCAAAAAAACTGAGAAACTTATTCCAGGGCCAGTGCAAAAGATGAACAGCAGCATCCAGAAATACAGAATGGAATCTCAATCATCATTACATTCCCGTGGGTTTTAAATTACAGCAGACTCAATCCTGATTTTAAAACTTTCCTTCCATGGAATTAACAGGAGTGGCTTATTGACAGCTCTCCAAATGGGGACTTCCAGGGAACAGGGCTGTTTCTAACAGAATTCTCTCTTAATCATGAATTGATGTCATGTTATTCAGTGTTATTCTTGGTCATATGAATCTTTGCTGAGCTAGCTTACAAATGACTACAGCAGCCAATAAATAATAACAAGCAGATGGCATTCCTGTGGAATGACCTGGCTTGTAAAATAATCACAGGCAAATAATATTTATTTTAAGGTGTCCCACCTTGCATTTGGTGGGGAAAAGGACAGAAACAATGGTTAAAATGTGGGAAATTGATTGGGAAGCAGAGCTATTCCATCATGCCTAGAGTCAGTGGATTTAGAGAGAGCAAATCCCACCTCATCCTATCATTCAGCTTGATTTCACTGGGCATCACCTGGCCAGACAAAAGCCACTCTGTGAGCATTTGTTGCAAAGTTATTAAGTACAAGATTGGAAACATGGTTCACAAGAAATGCAAGCACAACTTTGATTTCAAAGCCTGGCTATTCAATTTGGAGTGTACTGCAGTGTTCTCCCTTTAAAAGCCTGGGAATGAAAGGTTAAGGGTCTCTTCAGCTTCCATGCTGCAACTCAGGTGTGTCTGCCCAGCAAAAAGAACAAAAAAAGAACAGCTCAAACCAAAAAGCATCTCTGGGTAGGGGAGGTGGGAGAAGTTTCCAAAGTTCTCTTTGAAACAGGCAGCCTCAGTTGCAATGAATGAGAGAAACAGTGTGGATAAATGGGCAAAACAGTGAAAGAAACTGTTCTGTGTTGACTGGGGAGAAGAATTAGAGGTTGATGCAGCACAGGCTCTGCCATTCTGTGTCCCTTCCCTCCAGCATCCCTTTGCCTCTTACCTACAGTCACTTGCACATCTTCCAAGCTGCAGCCTCAGGATTTGTGTTCCCAGCAAGATGCCAGGAGTCAGAGTAAAGCTCTGCCCAGAATCTCTTTCCTTCCTTTTTGGCAGACTTCAGCTCTTAATGTTTTCATTTTCTGGAGTAATCCCACCCATAAAAAGGAGTTTCCTTCTTTGCTTGCAGTGACTTTCATCTCCTCCTGCCCTGCTTTTGTAGCTCAGGCTCAGATCCAGTGCAGAGACTCCTGGAGGGCAGTACCTGGAGAGAAACATTGACATGGTTAGAGGAGAATCCACAGCAACTCAGAAATCTTTGATTATTTTCCAGATTTTCAATCAGGTCTCATTTGATAACCTAATCACTGGGAGTCTCTCTCAGCACCATTATTTCCTTGGTTCTCCCAATCTTTTAGAAATCTGAACTCTTTTCCAGCTCTGATAACGATGGCTCTGTGTACACCTCCACCAGGTCTTACCAAGATAAGCAGCTGAATCTGGTATCAGATGAATCTTGAATCAGATAATCTTGAATTTTGGAGGCCTCTCACCTAGCCCTGGCCCGAGAGCAGAATGAGGAGATGTTTGCTTTCAGGTTCTCTGCAAGATTTTTAACATTTCAGTGCAGAAAACACAGTTGCCATGGTATAAAGTCCCAGTTAGCACCAAGGTGCTGGGGCATTCCCTACTCTGCCCCCTGAAAAGCTTTCAGCTGCTCTGACCAAGCAAGGGGAAACTCCAGAGTGTGATTAATGAAAATATTCCCATTTCTTTGGCAAGATATGGACTGAAGAAGAGTGCATGCCTGGAATGAACAAGTGGGAAGCTTTACGTTTTTTCCACTTTCAAAGGTAAAAAGTTTGAAGAATTTGAGTTTGCTGAAAGACAACAGTAGTGGAGCATCCAGATTTAAAAACAGCAAAAGGGAAAAAGCCTGTGAGTCATCTCAGCAGAGGATGAGAAATCCAACAAATTCTCCTGTTCCTTGGAAAGAAGAGGCTGATGGGCAGCAGTGATGAGTGGCAGCTGTCGGAAGGAGAGAAAGCAATTTTTTTTTTCATAGTTCAAGGCATATTTTAGTGCAATTCTGTACGAACTTGTTTATTTTCCAGCAGAAAATTCTGCTCCAGCAAAGTCATGGTCAGCTGGAAAATGTTGATTTTGCAGATTAACACTCAATTTTTCATTAGGGAAGAAAAAAAAAAAAGGTCAATTAAATGCTTTGCCTGGGATCAGTTTAATCAAAGTGAAATATTTCACTCATTAATTAACCTGATCCAACTTAGTAGGGGTGAGCTGATTAACCTGTATTTCCCCTAATGGGGTGCTTTATTTCCTAGAAGTTGTGCTGCAGTCCTCAGCCTGGGGTCCCTTGGGGGTTTGTATCTTCCTTGAGACAAGTGTAGTGATTTTACTCTCAGGAGATGATGTGAGATCTCATCAGCATCACATGGCTCCAGATTTAATTGGAGAGATAAAGATTTCTTAGGCCCTATTAGGAAAAAAGGGGACCTTGTCCTTTGTAGGCTGCAAGCCAGAGTGGTACTAAATGGGAATGCTGTTTAAATGAAATTTAATCATTTAAACTTCCATCAGAACTCTACTTTTGAACTAGTAAAATTTTATGCAGAGTAAGGGAATACAGACAGCTTTCTCTTTTTCATTTTTTTCAAGATGAAAAGCAGGGGTATAACAGAACTCCTCCTTACAGTCAGAACTATCAGATTTCTTTTAAGTCAAATCAACCAGAATGTTTTGAAAAAGTGTAGTTGGTGACATAGAAACCAGGATTTTTCAGAGCTGTTTTCAGATTCCTGTCCTGGTTAATTATTGGTTAATTATGAGGCATTTATCACCAGCCCAGAAAGAACTTGGGAATTCAAGACCAATGAGTGTGATTCAGAACATGAGCTTCTGGTCCTTGCACCAACCCCGTTATAAACTCAGAATATTGCTGTTAAATCCTATGCTTTCTTTGGTGGTTTTTCTGCCCTTTTCTTGATTTTCAGTCTAAACCATAAATTTCCTGAAGTAAGGAACAAATTCAACCCCTTTTGGGCAGTGTGTGGTCCTGGAGCAAACAAACCCTACCTTTGAGACAACAGGTGGAAGAAAGAGTAAAACACATGGGTCTCCCAAAGGCTTAAAATTAGAGTGATTCCAGTGTGCACACTGAGCTGGGAAGTTCATCTGTGTGCTCTGGTTTAGAGGCAATCTGTGTGCCCCTGGCCCTGCCCAGAGAGCTCTCTCCCTGCTCCCTGGTGTTATCCCTCAGAGGGATGTCAGAGGGATGTCAACCTGCATCCACCTGGGAAGCTGGAGCCAGGCACACCTGAGCTGTGCCCATGCCCAGGTGTGCAGAGCACAACTGGGAAGCAGCCCTGGAGCCAGCAGACCTGGTGGCTCTGTGGGACCTGCTTGCCTTCATTTTCTGCAGGAAAATATACAGGATTAGATCCATTCATTAGGATTAATTAGAGAAAAACACCTACCAAAACTTTGAGCTTCCTCACTGCTGGTACCCAGACCTAGAGGTCCCCTAAGACAAATGCCCCCTCCTCAGGAAGCCCAGCCAAGACAGAACCAAGCCCATGCAGAACCAGTTTGGTTCTGAGGAAACGTGTTTGCTCCAGAGATGATGTTGCTGCCTCACCCTTGGGAAGCCACAGCAGCAGCTGGTACCAAGGGCTGGGCTCTTACTGATGGTTACAGGGTTGGTCAGTCCTCTCTCCTCCTGACACTGCTGAGCTCCAGGATGCTTCCCGTGGCCACTGGTCCTGTGGGGAAGGGCAAAGGCATCAAGGAAGGACACACCTCTGCTTTCCATGTGAGTTATGTGCAGAAGAGGTCACTCCTTGGCTTTCTGCTCTGTCAGAATCCCTGCCACAACTGGGTGAAGGCAGGACTACCAGGGGGATGAATCCCAGACACTGTGCTCATTGCAGCTCTAAACAACCTTTTCTGTATCCTCCAAAGAGTCTCCAAGAGCCTGGTTGTGAGGAGAAGATGCATCTGGAAAAGGGCAGCACAGCAGGATAAACTCTGCCAAGTCTAAAATTAAACTTAAGAGGGCTTAAGAGATCAGTTATACAAGATACCCAAAAATAAGTTAGAATAAATCCTAGGAGGAACAGTGAAAGCACTGCTGACATCTTCAGTTCTCAGTGAGATGCCTGTCTGCATGTGGAAGTCTGAATGTGGGCTATAAATACCACCAGTGGGTACCACTGGAAAAGGAGGAGGGGGTTCCAGTGCCCCAGGAAAAGGAGCAGCAAACAGAAGTGTTCTTCATCAGGAACTGCTTGTGCAGTTCCTACCACAACATTCAGCACTAAATCAGGCACCATCCAGCTATCAGCTGTGGAAAGTGATGTCCTTCCAGGCTTTTCTCTAGCTCCAACTTACAGTCATTCTTTGGGCTATGGCCCCAAGAGGACTTTTGTCTGAACACTTCATCATTTTCTGTCTATACTTATTTAAACTGGAGGCCTCCCAGTTCTCCTGGGAGAGATGGTGCACTGGCCAAGCTGCTTTGAGGCAGGGGATTTCTCAAAAAAAAAAAGCTGTGATCACACTGTTTGCACAGGTCCTGCAGACACAGCACCTGCAGCCAGACACTGGGATACCAGCAGGTTCCTCAGAACCAGGCAGCTCAGGATGATGGATCTGAAGGGCATCAGGAATCTCCAGCTCCCAGAGCAGCCTGAGCACTTTCTGTAGCTGCCAAAGCTGTTCCCCTTGCCTGCCTCAGGATAACACGTCAGAGAGTCAGGGACTGCTAAAGGTTGTCAGTAATATGGCTTCAGATTCTCTGCACCACAGGTGAGTCAGTGCCAGTCAGTTAGCTTGAAGCCAGGTTAAAATAAAACTGGGATAAAACAGCTTACATCTGAAAAGAAAAAAAAAAAAAAAAAAAAAAAAAGCAAACCAAAGCCAAACCACAGATCCATATGGCTAAAAATGAAAAATCCTGCTTAAACTACTTACATCCAGTGCAGATCTAAAGGTCACTCTCCCTATATTCCCTTGATTTTATGTCAAGGCATTCCTGACACACTTCAGGCACTAAAACCCAGAGGCTCTAGGTGTGATTCCTACTTACAGCTCAGTATCTTTTACAGCCTGTCTATTTCCCTGGATTTCTTGGTCTAAAGTGCCCCATGCATGAAAAGAAGTTGAGGGAGCTGGGCTTGCTCCTGTCCCTACAGACACAGGGAGAAGGCAGAGCAGCTGGAGACATTCAGGTTCAGGCATAAGGGGGGTGCACACCTGGGACCAGAGCAGCCTTGGAGTCACTAAGGAATGGGGGGCATCAGCATCATCACAATTTGGGTGGGCAAAGGCCCAGCTTGGCTGATCAGGTGTCAGAATAGTCCTGTCCTGAACAAGAGGCTGGGCAAGAGGGTTCCATCAACACAACACTTCTGGGATGCTGTTATTTCTGTGATCCAACAAGTATCTCTCAGTCTGCCTATCCCAAAAGTTAGTAACTTACTCATTTGACACCTCTTCTGCTCAGCTATGGACTGTCCTTCTGGAACAGAGATGAATTTACTTGGTAAATCAAGTGTCACTTCCTTTTCTTGACTGTCCTCTTGACAGGGCTTGGATCCCCAGGGCAGAAGTTCTTCCCTAAGGAGATAAAGAAATGTTCATTTCATTATCAGGTGAACCTTTTCTTTTCCAGCAACATATTCAGAGATAACTACACTTTCAGCATTGGTTTAAAACTATTATACAATTAATATATACAATTAATAAATGTGGGAATAATAGAATTAAAATAATGGATTGTTATTTCAGCACAGCTATCATTTAATTATGTTTACCTCAGCACCACCAAGTGAAGACACCAGAAAGATTAACACTTTCTATTGGTTTGTACATATCATTAATTACAAATCAGAAAAAATTACACACTGTTTTCAACATCTCCACAGCATTCCACTATTTTTTTTTTTTTAATGGCTCACATTTCCTAAATCAGTCTTTTGACTGTTCAATTAAAGTGGAGCAAAACTAATAAATAACCCCCTCCTGAAGTTGCTTTGCATCAATTAAAGCCTTAAATGGCAAAATGCATTCCCCTCCATCCCCTCTGGAAGGTATTCTGGGCTCAGACACCCTGGGGCAGGCAGGAACCTTGGAACATATATCCAAGGGAACACATACACGGGATGTATGGATGAACCCAGAGCAAAAGAATTATTTTATCATCTCTTAGATGAGGTGAAGAAGTAAAAATACCTCCACCCTAAAGATAGATACCCTGCTCAGAAGCCACAGGCTTCTCTAGAATGCCTGGAAAACCAGAGGTGGAGTCCTAAACAGAGAAAATGTGATTTACCATGATTAATGAATGCAGCAGCCTCAAAGCAGAGGGAGTGGCCCAGGGCTGTGTGATGGTCAGAGCAAGGCATTTGTCTGCTTTTTTAACATTTTTTTTCTAATTTATTCTGTGAAATTGCTTAGCTTGCTTTGTGCTTCAGGTTTTGTCTGTCCATGTGTCACCTCTCCATGGAGACATCCGTGCCCATGGGGATGCTTCCTGGCACTGGGAGGTTGGGCACAGGCTTTGTCCTGACAGAGAAAAAGAGGGAAATGGACCAGTGCCCTCCTCCAGCTGGATGCAACACTATTCCTGGACTTGGGAAAGAGCAGCCCTGGCCCTGTGGGGACTCAACCATCAGAGGAAGCATTCCTTCTCTGGCTGGATTTCATTCCTGATCAAGGGTCTGTAACCCCAGGGAGGATCCAGCCTTGGGAACAGAGCAGTTCTGATCCAGGCTGGATCAGTGCCTGCTCTCTGGGTGAGGGAGGTCCTGGAGAGACTCAGGTGAGAGCAATGGGAGAAACACAGGTCAGAAAGAGGAGGAAGAGCAAACCCAAGCCAATTCTGTCTCCTAAAACAATCCTTTTCTTTTAAAGGTGAAAAATGTCGAAGTTTTATTGACCTCGCCCCGGCTTCTGAAAAAGGTAAGACAATTCAGCCAGGGTTTCTTCCCATTTTACTCATTGCATCAGTACTGGCTTTTAGTGCCAGGAGTAACCTAAGCACAAGAGGACCTACGTGTCATCCAGATTACATCCAGCCAGCTGGAACAAATGCCAAGGGTTTAAGACAGCTGTTTACTCAGTTGCTGCAGCTCTGTCATTTCTCTGATGCATTTTCTCTTCATTCAGCTGAATTCTTGGTCAAGAAAACAAAGATTTATCTTCTAACACTGACACTTCCCTTTTAACTTGGCACTAGAGCTGTAAATTCTTAATACTGGCGTTCTAAATTCTTAAAATCATTTAGCCTGTATTTCAAATTTGTGCTCATCAGGGAGAAAAATGGGCAGAGCTCAAGAAGAGAGAGCCCTGTCCTCAGCTAGAGAGGGGCAGGAGCCTCCCAGTGCCCTTCTCAGCAGCAGTGGGCTCAGATGATGCCCATTTTTTTGCACAAAGCAGCAGTGTATTTTGTTAGATCACTTGAGACAATCAGGAAACCTTTTTGGGCATATGGAGCCTTCATCAGGTCTGACAGAGAGGCAGGAAGGGGTCTAAGGAGCAAGTGTTCTCCTGTTAGTTTGTCTGGATTGCTGATCAGCTGGACAAATTGCAAGAGAGGGCAATTACCATTAATAAAGCAGTGGGGTATTCAGAGCAGTAACCAAGACAGGCTCTGGGAAATCCATTGTAAGTAAATGTAAATAAATGATGCACATGAGGGAAGAACAATCCTGGGATTACTGCCACTAATGGGCTCTGAGTTAAATCTTACACACACAAATGGGACCTTGGGGCATAACCGTGCTTATGAAACCACCTGGCTCAATACTCAGCAGTGGTCAAAAAAACCAAATTATCTGTTAGAAAGCAGTAGGAGAGGCCTTGGGAACAGAGCAGAGCATCCTGTCACAGGAGGGCTGCATATGTCAGAAAGCTTCACCTTTATATAAAATAAAGTGTGGCTGGAATAGTCCAGCTCAGAGAGCAGCAGCAAGGAGCATCAGAGCTCTGGGAGGTTCACAAGGACAAGACCAAGACTCTTCAGCCTGAAGAAAAGACACGTGCAAGAAGACATGAGAGTTATTGACAGATATGTAACAGGAACCAAGAAGTTCACTGCCTTTCCCAGTACAACCAGTGGGCATTTCACCTGCAGGAGATGGAGTCCAAAGAAGACTGATGGGATGTTTTTGTGCCTGAACCAGTTTCTCCACAAGTTCATCATGGTGCATACTGCTTGGTTGCATCCCCCACACACTTTCCAAAACAGCATTTAGTGCTTTACTTTAAGTATTTCTTCTAGTTGTGTGAAACACTGTCAGCAATTTTTTAGAACTGAATTTTAGGGTTGCTGCATGATGTCAGTGTGTATTTCTAGGCAATCCTTTTTCTCCTGTCTGAGGAAGGAAGGCTTTTTTGGAATAGTGGTGGCAAGAAAAATAACTATTATGAAGTCTTGCCATGGAGTTCTGAGGCATATTGACAGGAAGAGAGGAGAATGCTTCATCAGAGATGGGAAGTGCTGACCATCTGACTCATGAGCACATGTAGATCAAGTTGGATGCTGCAGCAAAGTTAATCTGAATTTTTCACCACCAGTCTTCAACTTTCCAGAGATACTTTGATAACACCACATAAAGAAAAAGTTGTGTGTCAGTGATGCTCAAATTACTTTCACTGCAGAATTCAACTTCTTGACTTCTTTTCTTCTCTTGTCCAGTTAGAAAGAAATTCCTGCTCCTTTAATTTCTTTATCCCCTCACTCAGCATTCACTTTAATGGTCACAGGCTTGTCAGCAAATCACTTGTACTCAGTGCTGGGACAGATTGTTGATTCTTTGTCCAAGTAACTGAGATGTGATAAAATGCAGTGGATGTAAAAAGGGGAGCTCAGTTATATTCATGTGTTGTGGATTTAACAGTCAGTTGTGTCACTGGGATTTTGGACTAAACTTATCTGTGCAAGGACAGTTCAGCTTCTTCAGTTTCTGTGCACATTCTTAGCATCAAGTGTGACTAAAACATGGTTGTTTGAGGTTACAGTTATCTGAAGTATCTCCACAAGCTCTGTTACTGCAACTGAGCACTCTGGATTTCTAAAGTTTTCTTTCCTGTTTGTTTTTCCTGACCCAGAGAAGTCCCTGATCTAACCAGCTCCTCAGCTGAACACAGCCTGTTGAAGCTTCTGAGCACATCATCTTCCACATTTAAGGCATGCTGGAAGGAAAGCTAAGAACAAACTTAGTCCAGTTGTATATCCAGCCCTCACCAGTTAACAGCAAGTCAGCATCAAACTTCTGCATAATATTTAAATACCTTCTTAGCACAGAAAACTAATCACCAAAATAATACACAGTAAACCAGAAACACCCCAGCTACAGCCTTACTACAAATCTTGCTTTCATAAATTAAAATGTTTCTTCTTCTCACTGTACAAATCTAACAGCTTATGCTTTAGCTGCCCATCTTTCATCCATTTGTGCTGCTCTGCAGGGTAGCTGGATGCTGTCCTTCTGATCACTTATTATCCCCTTTGCATACATTGCACCACTGACATCTCCTAAAAGGAGGCAGCAAAATTTGGGGTAAACAGACCCACAGTATGGTATAAATATGCATTTTCAACCCACACTAGGAGAGCTCTTCCCTGCATTTAAGACAGCTGCCAACAATCTGTCAGAACCCTGTAAGCCTAACATTGAATTTATTAGCTATTGCTAGTTGTTAGTGCCAAACCTGCTTAGTCAACTCAGCTTGGTGATGGGAGAGAATCACTGGGGAAAAAACCAAGCAGCTTCTGTGTCCCCAAGTATTTCCTTTGCCTGTTCCCATTCACTGTCACTAAAGGGTGGTAGGGCAATAGGTGGTGACACTGGGCAGGACTTTGGGTCCCACAGAGTGTACCATTTTCTAGTTTTCATTGCAGGTATGAGGAGTCAGATAGCAAGAATTTCCAAAAGCAGCTGGAAAGAAACTGCCACAGCAGGATGGACCTCACCTTCCAGTTCTGAATTGCTCCTCAGTTCTGAATCTGCTCCTCAAAACTTAATCCAAGTTTTCTTCCTGCTAAGTATTCTGATGTCCTAAGGAAAAAAAGTCATCTGTTAATTGAGGACACACATTACACCAAGAAGTTCATTTAGTTTCCAAGTTGGGGAACTTCAGGAACAAGCTCAAAGGTTGTTGGTGGTGGTGGTGGTTCCAAATTAAGAGCTGGTGACAGGGACAGAGGACAGGATTGGCAGGACAACCCCTTACAGGGATGGTACACCCTGATCTGCTCTGCAGGACCTCAATCCCTTCAGCTGGGATGGGAATGGGAAAGCTGCAACAGCTGATCCTGCACTGCTTTCTACTTATTTATAGGGAAAGGCACGTGCATAAATTGAGGCTTTTTAGAGACTGTGGAAGTTGAGGCAAGGAAAAACCCTGTGGAAGGGAAAGGCTGACTGGTAGTGAGCATTTAACAGCCCAAAATGCTACAGGGGACTTCTTTGCACTGGCAAAGGTAGGAGATGCTTCTTGCACGTCCAGCTCATGATGATGCATCCTGCAGATGAAGCAATAAAAATTCTGTATTATCTAAAAAGTAGATGGCAAAACTAAGACAGCAAATAAACAAAGTCTCACCTAAACACAGTGCACAAGAAGAGGAAGCTGAGCCAAATCTATGCATGCTTCTAAGCCAGCACTCCAACAGCAATTAATGAGAAAGTAGATGCCTGATTTTAATGGATACTGACATAATAGATGTACCAGAAATTTGATGAGAGAAAGATAATTAGAGGGACTATAATGTCTTGGTACTGATTACACCGAAAGAAAAACAGATGTTGGGTACTAAAGCTGAATCAGAATTACAAGGTAATGTCATTAATGAGCAACACTATCTCTATGGATGGATTCCATGATCAGATAAAAAATACAGAATTATATCAGTGATCACCCATTAGGATGGCTCACAGCAACAAGGTTAAACTCCACACCAGAAAAAAGGTAAGGACAGAAAACAGAACAGGAGGAGCAGCCTGGGAAACCTGATCCACAGACTGAGAAAATGTCACACTTTGGATGATGAGACTGCATGGGATGTTGAGACTAAAATCTGGAAAATCTTTATGAGCATGAGGAAATAATAGGAGGAACTCTTGACTTATTTCTGAGTGGTGCAGGGAACCTGGTTCACAACATTAATAAGAGGGACCTTGTATCTGTGACTAGCACAGGTAAATTCAGCATCCTTGCAGAAGTAGTGAGAGTTGGGGGAAAAAAAAAAAAAAAGTTGTGAAAAAGAGAATGCAAAAAACCCAAAAGCTGATTAAAAGAAATCAAAAGGTTCAGCTAAAAGGAAAAATGGGAGTGTGAAAACTTTAAAAATAATAGATATACTACAGGCATCTAAACTATTTACAGATCTTTCTCAGCCCCTGAGTGACTGGAAATGGCAGATAATATTCAGGGCTGTTAAGTGCAAAGTGGTGAACATGAAGAGTAATCCTACCTTTACTTATATACTGATGGGTTCTGAATTAGCTTTTACCCCTCAGGGTAGAGTTCTTGGAGCAATGACAGACACCTCTATGAAAACATTAATTCACTGCTCTGCAGAGATTAAGAAGAGATGAAAAGAAATATTAGGATCATTGTAGGAAATACAGAACAAAACAAGAACTCACCATGCCACCACAGGTATTCATGCTGTACCCACCCACAGCACTCTGTCTGCACCTCCCCTGCCAGCCCCAGCTCAAAAACAATAAGTTCTGAGAGAATTTAAAGAGATAGAGTTTGGCAGTTATGGTCAAAGGAAGGGAATACTTTGTGTATGAGAAAGAACAACACAGAACAGATTTCAGGCTGGCAAAGAGACAAATGAAACAGCCAAGCAGGAAAAAAAAAAAATATCCTTCTTTTTTGTATTCTGGGTAGTTGTTCTTGAGGAAAAAAAAAAAAGAGGATGGATATTCTAAAAGCACTACTACTACCTGCATCCCGTGAAGAGAAATGTAACTGGGTCTCCTACAAGAACTTTACACTTTCCAGAACAGCCCCAAAACAGAACATTTCCTATTCTGCTTACATCAGTCTGAACGCATCTGCAGTACAGACACCTGTGCACTTGTAGTAGGAGAATTATGATTCCTTATGCAGAAAAAATAAGTTACTTGTTAACTGGGTTTTCTTACACATCTATTGTGAATCACTGAAGTTAGTTTTAAAAGCTAATCAGATGCACAAAGATGAAGCCATGCTTAATAGCAGAATTCAAGCTAAATTCCCAGTTCCTAAGAGGAATAAACAGTCTTGCTTTTCATGCTGGTGATGCCAAAAGCATGGAGGAATCTGCCCTGCTCCCAATCCTCCTGTCAGGAATGGTCTGACCAGAATTCCTCCCTCATCTCAGTCCTGAGGACAGAACATCCCAGACCCTGCACTGTAGCTCCTTTTAGCCAAAATCTATTATTAAGGTATGTGGGATAGAGGGTTTGTCATGGTCTTTTCCACTATGCTACTCTCCTGCTTTCATACCAGGGAAAAAAAGAACAGAGGCACAAAGGCCACAGTCTGTTCAGTGCCAGACACAGAATTAAATTTAGAACCAGCAAAAGTCACAGAAAGCACAGCATCCTGTGTTTGGATCAGTCTCCCATCACCATCACCATGTAGAAGAGAATATTATTTTATTTTTAGATCACAGATTCACCTCATCTTTCAAACCAGAGAAATGAATGAAGAACTCAAGCTAAACAAAATCAACACATCTGGCATTTCATCTCCCACCTAAGCAGCTTCTGGTAATTCTGGGTACCATGTGGTCTCATGTCTGGCAAACTCCAGCCTCTTGTCTGGGTGCTGACCCTTTAGCTACCTCGACTCTCTGAGTTGTTTCATGCTAAGAGATACTTTTAGGTATCTCTGATGGCTTTGATACTCACTTTCTTTTGGATGGATGTCTCTCCTAGCTTTGTGGTCTCCATCTCCCAGTTTTTTTCACACTGCAGCACAAGAGGAGCAGGCAGATGGCCTGATATTATGAGCCTGCATTAACCAACAGATGGGCTGACTGCTCAGAGCTGAGTCCCTATGCCAGCCACAACAGCATGCTCAATGTTTATTCCTTTCACCCTTTTTTATTGATCACTCCAATATTTCTGGCTTGTAATTTCCCATCTTGGAGCAGCAGAGATAAGCAAATGACTAAAAGCATCAGAATGAAACTGGGAGAGAAAGTGTGAGCTTCACATTGCCCTTCAAGCTCACTTGAATGCTTTTCCCAAACAAGATGCACAAGAACACTTCTCAGTTGTAACCATTTGGGGATTTTTTTTTTTTGGTTTTGTTCTTCTACTGGAGAGATTAAAGTGAGATGCAGATGTCAGTTCCAACACAGTGGATAAGTCTGGAAAAGCAGAGCAATGACAGCCAGAGTCAAGAAATATGGGGACAGCAAATATAGACCAGGAGGAACAAAGCAGACAGGGCCAAAAAATGAAGAGAAAATGCCATTCCACATAGGTAAAAAACCTTTACAAACAGCAGTGCAAGAAAACCAAAGACTCATTATTGGGTCCATGAAAGCCACCAATCAGCCCTTACATGTTCTGTGCTCACAGCATCAGGCTGCCAGCTCTGGCATTGAGTATTAAGGCAAAAAAGAGATTTTCCCTGGTGAGGCAGATCAGTGGGGGTGCCACAGGCTATGGATCATCTCATCTTCCTGAGAACCAGATGGAATGGGAAAATATAAAAGGGAAAAAAAAAATGGAAAAAATATAAAAGGACCATTAGGGTCACTCTTTCCACAGCAATCTCTGCTCCCCTTCCCAGGAAGGAGGACCAGGGCCCACCCCCATCTTTCAGGCACCAAGAGGGAATGTTCTGGGTCCCTCACACACTTTTTAGGTCTAATGTCCAAAATCCCTGCAGTGCCTTACAGAGAGGACTTGATGCAGCACCCAACTTGTCATTTGAGGACAGAGCTCTGGTTCTCATCTCAGTCAAGTCTGATCAGCTCAGGAGTTATTAAGGACCACTCATTACTGAGCTCCACTTTTCCCAGCACGTGGAAGTATAACATGGCAAGTATAAAATTTCCTGAGATCTCTGGCTGCCTGTGCCATTGCCCAGGCTCCAGGACAGTGTGTGAGAGCTCAAACAGAGCTGCTGTGCTCAGAAGGGCTGCAAAGCACTCACCAGAGATCTTGGTTCAGCAGGGAGCAGAGGCTGAGGTGTTTCTAAGGATAAAATCCCAGCATTTTCTAAATCCAAGGCTCATTTTCTATCCCAAAGAACCCCCAGAAATCAGTACAGGCTCTGGATTATTATTTCCAGGGAAGGCTGGAGCTTTCAGTGGGCAGCATCACATAGCTTGGCAGGTAATGCAGTCATTTACAGAGCTTTTTATGCTGGCATGGTTTCCAAGCCACTATCCAAAAGGCATGACTAACATTTCCATGCACACAATTCCTGCCTCTGCTGCATGGAACACAGTTAACATGAGTCAGCAATCTCCTTCAGGGGAAGCAATGGGATTTTCCCCAAGAGATCCTTTAGGAGCAAACAGCTCATGTTTATGGATTAAAAACGCTTTGAACTCCAACAGCAATTTCTCTGTTGGCCACCTCTTCAGTGCTGCCCCGAGAACATGAACTGACACTGGATCTTGGACAGGCATTTTCATAACCTGAAGCAGCCAGGAGGGGATTTCAAGATTGTTATTTCATCTAGAGAAAAGACCTCTCAATCTGTCATCAGAAACTCTTGGCATACTGAGCTAGCAATAAAAATCTGCTTTTCTGATTCGTCAACAGGTTTCTAATCATATATATTTAGCATAAATCTCTGTGGCTGCATGAGAACGTAGGTGGCAGGACGTAGAGATGTGCATTCAGGCCCTCTAGAACTGTTCCTTGGCTGTTTTAATCCCAGAGGCAAAATTGAAATTATGGAACTTTGTTCACTCCAGAAACAGCAGCAAATCTTTGGGGTTTTTTAATCATCCAGCACATAATCTCATTCAGGTGGTATCCAAGTTCTTGGCATTTCAAAGCTTGGTCCAAATTGCTAATGAACCTGAGAATGGCTCTAACAAAGCAGCAGAAGGGAACTAAGAATCAGCTTCATATGTTGTGGGGAAAGAGCTTATCAGGGATTTCATTCTAGAGGTCAGTTTAGCCACAGCTTCTCAGAAGAGTTGCAATCAGCAGCTGTTGCTTTTTTGTGACAGGAAATCACAGTGGATATGAAGACAGATGACTTTTTTGATATGTATTTTTGCTCAGGGGAATGGTCCTTGGCTTTTCTTACTCCAGATGCATCCCAACAGAATAACCTTTGACAGCAGCAGCAGCAGCTATCCCAGCTTCACATTTAGAGTTCTAACCTAAGATATCAAACAGTCAGTATCAGTTCAAAACTCCTGGAAATCATTTGTCACACTGCTCTTTGGATTCCTTAATCAGGAATTCACTGAAACGTGGTAGGATGCCTCAAGTTCTCCTAAGCAGGATTTCTCTGACTTTTTTGAGTTCCTATCTCCAAGGAAAGTCAGCAGTGGAGAGTCCTGAGTCAGAGTGCTCCTTGGTGAGAGGTCCACCTGCAGCACCCTCCCTGCTGATCAGGGCTGACTCCAAATAAATTCAAGTGATGTGAAAAATTTTGAGCCCTGAGGCTCATTGCAGGCTGAGCTAAGGGTTCCTTACCTTGCTGTCAGGAAAAAAAAAATCAGTTTGGTTTATTCATTCAGAATTGTCTGCAATATCCTGTTCCCAACACCTTGTTTCTGGCAGACGAGCTCAAGATGATCACCAGCTCTGCAGAGCTGCTCTCACTTATCTCTGAATTGTCTTGCAAATGTTGATGCTGCCCTCCCCTCTCAGACAGAACTGGAAGGACCTGGTCTGCTCAGATGGTTCATGATCCACTTCTGTTCCTAAAACTTCAGTGACCATGCGGGTAACAGTTCCCTTCTCAGTCACAATGAGGAATATGTTCACTTGGGGATGCTGGAAAATGAATTTCCACGGTATGTGACGGTGCTGGTTCAGTGACTAAATCCATGAAGAGGTGGCACTGATGCTTTTCACCATGAACTCCACAGAGAGCACAATCTGCTGACACATTGTTGAGGAAACAGCAATAGCTAAGAGACATGAGGAAGCTCAGTTATGTACTGAATAGTTTACTCATCTTGTGAAATCAAAATCTCTGGGCAATGACAGAAGCATAGATGAAAAATGTGCTTTCAGCAGGGATAAGTTTTCACATCTTGACAAAGCTGGTGACTGTACAGACAGCAACCTGTCTTGGGCTCAGATGATGTGAAGGTGATGTGATTCCATCTCAGGTAGGAGTCCTGGGATGTAAGTTGTCTGTTCTGAAGCTTTACAGTGAGTCCATTTGCCATCCCAAATCCCAGGTGAGCAGCTCAGCACAGGTCTTGCACTTCCAGAGCTTTCACTCCATCAGAAGATTGTCTTGAAGATGAGGACCCCTTGACCTCCAGAAGAGCTCCACAAGTGCTCAGAACAACCCCACCTGTGACACACAGCATCACATCCATGGGGCAGGGGCAAAGATCTGAGGTGTCCCATGGTACCCAGAACTCTGACATGGTCAGCAGTGCTGTCCAGGCCCTGACAGACCGCTTGGTGTAGAAACATCAAAGAAATAGTGTCAGGATAAGGTGTAGCAGATGTTGAATAGCAGATGTTGATGGTGTTGAGGTGAGGGTTAGCAAGGCCCAGGCACCTGCAGCTTCTCAGATCCAGGTCAAGGAAATCCTGCTGGGGAACAGCCACATGAGAGAACAGCAAGACTGATCACTGCCAGCTCCTAGCCAGGAATAAAGGAACATGCAAACACAGCACATTTTTGCTAACCTACCAAAAGCCTGGAAGAGATGAGGAGGACTCAACAGCTGGCACCCAATCTTTTATTTCTGGGAATCCTGGAGAAATTGACTGAGTGCATGTGCCTTGGTGCCTGCATGCTGGATGGATTCCTTGCACATCTCTGTGCTTGTGAGAAGGTGTAAGTGAAAGTGCTTTGGATTTAGTTGTGTTTTAAAGTAAAAGACTCTCCTAGGAGGTCCCACATTGCTGCCACAATGGTGCAGCAATTCCTTGGGACGAGGTGAGCAGGGATGACAACACTGACAAAATGAGGCAGGTCAGACCTGAAACCTTTCTGCATTCACCAAGAACATCCTTGGCACCACAGGAGCATCCCAGCTCTGTACCCAAACCCACAGCATCTTCTCTGCACACCTAACAGTCAGCTTGGCAAAACAGGCAAGGAAAAAAGTACAAACAGGATGAAGAGCAAAAAATGAGAGCAAGAGTAGAGACCCTCAGATACAGGGAGTCTCAAAATGAATCAAGTGCTGACTCTTCTGGAGGAGAGGGGGCTTTTTTCCCAAAAGCTGAGCTAGGCCAGACAAACCCCTGGAGCAGAAGACACGGGCTGATGGGAAAGAGACAGAGAAGGTGATAGAGAAAACAGGAAAAAAGAAAAATCCTCTGGAGAGCTTCTTCCCTGTCACCTGGAATGACTGAGGTCTCCTCAAGAGAAGGAGCTCTCTGCTTTGCAGGAAGGAGGTTGGAAGGGATGTGAGTGGCAGTAATGCCAAGTGACTGCCTCCTGCATCTCCTGGTGAGAGCAGAGCAGTGGGAGATCACTTCACCATCAGCACAGAACAGAAAGACTCTGTCTCCTGAATTAATAACCTGAATCAACTCTTCTGCTGCTGGCAGCCACGGGAAGATGCAAAATCCAGATACAGCTTGCATTTTCTGGGTGTTATTACTCCAAAAGAAACTCAAAATCAAAGCAGGCAGGACAGGACATACCCAGAACCATGCAAGCACTGCATGCGTGACATCTCCCTCCATACCAAATGCATTTTAAAACACACAGAGCAGACATTCAGTGAATGAAACCATGAAATGACATGAGAGTTAGACAGAGAGTTCCATCCCAGACAGTAACAGGGACAAAAAAAAAAAAATAGAAGAAAGAATTGGCTATGCCTTCCACAGGGCAATCACAGAGCCTTTGTGTCTCACTGGAAAAAGGTTCCACAAAAGAGAAAAACCCAGGTCTGCTCTCCAGAGCCATAGTACAACTCTATTTCTGCTCCAGTTATCCCAACCTCAGCTAACTTTGTCCCTCCAGCTGCTCCCCCAGCATGTTAGACCTAGCAACTGTGCAATTAAAGAATTATTTAGTGATTTAGGGTGGAAGGGGCCTCTGGAGCCTTTAAGCCAAACCTCTGCTGACTCAGCACCTCCTCCTACTTCAGTGTCATCAGCAAAATTTCTTACTGCTCACCCAGCTCCTGTGTCTAAGTCACAGATAAAAACATTCAAAGCCCTAAAGCTGAGCATCACCAGTCCCTGCCCAGCAGCCTGATCAGCTCTTGGAGCCCAAACCTCCAGCCCGTTGTTCACCCCAGGAGGGAGAGGACAGAACCCACCATAGCCCTGAGCTGCAGTCAGTACCACAGCACTGCCCTGGCATTTATCTACCAGCAGTGAGCATCCTCAGGAGTCCTAACAGGGCAGCAAACACCTGGGCACATGTGCTGTGTATTACTCTTTCATGTCTGGGCTGAAATATTATGAATTAGAAGTCATTAATCAGGGCTCTCTGATGCCTCAGTTTATAGGTTAGGTTTACGTAATCTCATTACTTCCAACCCAAACCATTTCATCATCTCTTGTCACAGAAACTCCTGTCTGTAAGAAAAGGAGGCAAAATCCCTTCTTCATCTGGGTGTATCACAGCACAGCTACCAAGACACCAACTCTCTGCTTTTTGGAAGACTGTGCCAGCTGCCCTGGTACCAAAGTGCCCAAGAGCAGTGAGATAAACAGCAGTTTATAGATACATAAAGTCCCAGTGAGAAACTACAAGGTTTCTTTATTATCCTCTCTCTAGTATTGCTTAAAAACTCAAAAGGTCAGATATGGTACTAAAAATTAATAGCTTGTATTCATCTGGGGCAGTTACAAAAGAACAAGTTCCCAGAAAACCTGTGAGCTGTGATCACCACGGTCACCAAGAGGACACTCAGATATTTGATCCAAGTGAAACTGCATATCTGGTTTGATAAGCTCAGCTCTAGGCATTATCACACATATGTTCTTACCCTGAGGAGAGAAGTATTAATACAAGTGAAGCCTGTAGCAGTCTCTATGGTTACAGCTAACATTTCCTAATATAAGCCATTGTCATCAGATGCTTAACTTCCAATGTTTCAACTGCCTGAAATTTTCCATCACTGCTCTTTTTTCTCCAGGTGAATTCTTTAGCAATCAGTTTAGCAAATGTACTGAAGAATTCTAGCAGATTCTCATGCTGGAGCAGCAATGGGAAATCTGGCAGGGACTCAGTTTCATCATCTGTTACTATCCTCTCAAATTTTCCCCATGGCTTGGTGACTTTAAAAGACTCAGGAGATCTTGCTGGTGGGTTTGTCCTGAAATTTCCAAATGTAACCTCTCCAGCAGATGGATGGGTCTCAGCCAGCCACCAAAAGGCTGCCAGAACCACTTACCTGGGCACAGCCCCAGAGTCCTGCAGAACGTGGGGGTCACACTCTGCCCTTTACCCCCCTAGGAGTTAAGAAAACAGAAAGTATCCCAAATTTTCTATCTGCAGCTCTTCAGCTGAGTGTGTTATAAATAACTGGCTCCACCCTGCAGGTGTTCTGGCAGCATTCATATATACTGGATGATCTTCAAGGTCCTTTCCAACTCAAACCATTCTATGATCCCAATAGCAAAGATCCCTGCAGTGGATTCAAACCCCCCAGGCTCACTCAGTCATTCTGCAAGACACCTGTTTCTGTCAAAGAGAGTTCCTAATAAGAGGCCCCATCAATATGCTGTGATAAAGGTGTTAAAACCTTCACTGAAAAGGTTTTCTTGGAACAGTCTTGTGAAAAGGAGGTATCCAAGCCTGTCCATCTCCTGCCAGCCCATGGACTGGGAAGCAGTATGTGCCAGCACCACCTGCATTCTAGATTATCCTCATCTAAACTCTGACAGAGGGATGGAAAATGCATCCTGCATTGGGTCATAAGAGCCAAGAGGTTCTAGGCATACCCAAAGAGGTCCTTTAGGCAAGCTGGGTCCTTCAGGCAAGCTGGGATCTTGGGTGGTAGTTTGTTAAATTTACACTTTCTGAATACCCAATGACTCCTACAGATTCCTGACTGCCTAATGAATTTTTTTACCAACTTTTTACCTCTGGAAATTGTAACCAGTTGCTGGTTCTGTGCATTGCAGGTGTGCTGTGGCTGTCAGTGGTCTCTGAGGTGTTGTACATCATGCTCTTGGTCGTCGGATTCAGCCTTATGTGCCTTGAGCTCTTCCATTCCAGCAGTGTGATAGATGGGCTCAAGTTAAATGCCTTTGCTGCTGTCTTCACTGTCCTGTCAGGTAGGAACCTGCCCTTCCCCTTTTGCCTGAGGAGCCAAAACAAAACAACACCCTAAAATTTTGAAAGAATTAAAACTGAGGACTCCAAGGCTCTCATCCTTGTTTTACTTGTGCATTTTTCACTGTGTTGGAACAAGGATCCCATGGTACATTTCCTGTTGTCAGGGAGAAGTGAAAATCCATCTTCCTGCTTTCACCATGGCCTCCCCACAGCCATGACCATACCCATGGACTCCATTTTCATACTCACCACAGTGATTAGCCCAGAGAAAACCAAAAAGTGTTGAAAATACTTTTTTTTTCTATTAATGCCATAAGCAGGTGAAGGTTGGTTGCTCCAAACCAGAGAGAGCAGCTCATCTTGTTCATTAGCAAAATTGACAATGAAAAGGGCTCAAGTAATCTCACTTAGAAGCAACCCCAAGAGTAATCTGGGGCCCTGTACATCTCTGAGAACAATTCTTTCAGGCAGTTTTCATGCTCAGTCTGTACTTGGAGCCCTTCAGAGAATGAGCTTCAGGAATTCACATCTCTAGAAGACACCAGAGCTAACCCATGTAATTAACTGCCCCTTCACTCCTGTGCTGGCTGAAAATTCCACTTCCCAGGATTTATACAAGAAACCAGGCAGAGCTGCTTGTGTCAGTGCTCCTGCATGGATCTCTCCAGTAGAAAGAACTTCTGCAATAAAAGGGCATTTTATTTTGCTGTATTTCAAGCTGAAAGCTGCAGTGGACATGTCCTGATCTTCAGAGCTGGCATCAAATTAAGAAATACAGTCAGTGGTATCAAGCTTAGATCAGAAAGAGCTGAAAGAACAACAACAGCCAAAAAAAAAAATCTTCTGAAAAGTGACAAAGCATTTTTCAGCTTTGGATACAGTTTGGGTTTAAAAAAACAAAAAAAAAAATCAGTTCCATTTTCCAAATCAAGCTTTGGGGAATTCTTCAGCATTCAATTGTTTCCGTGCTGTTCCTCTTTCTCTTCATCATTAACTGGAGCTTCAAGTTTTATAAGAATTATGAAGTTTTCTTTACCACACTTTGTACATTGTGAGGATGTTCCAAATTTAAACTTTAAAATTTTACTAAGAAAAAGCATAGAAAAATGGGAAGATGCAAGGAAAAAAACCCAACAGAATCCCAAAACACTGCTAGATGGGTTTTTTTCAGTTGCAGAGATCTCAGAGGAAAGAATAAAAGCCTGTTTATTTAATCTTAGGCTTTTTATAATGACACAGCTTTATCAAAATCAGATCAACGAGGGCTTTGCCTTGAAGCAACACAGCTCCCCTTAAATTCATGATAGAGTTCCCTCCATAAAGTGCAGTGTGATCTTCATATTCTCACAGCTCAACATTTAAAGGTTAGGAAAAATTATCCTAACACCGTGGCCCACTTATTGCTGTTACTTAACCTCTTATGAGTCACTTAAATAAAACCCCACAACACTGACATTTCAGTAATTTTTATAACCTTTATATATGCCTTTCATGTAAGCCTTACTGTAAAGCATTTGCATTCATGTGGTATATTCCATAAATAATATTTTAGTAAATGTATCTGAAAGTGCTTTAGAAGGAACTGGCTTTTCCAAACAGAGTACCTGAAACTTTCCTAGAAACAGCTCTGGTCCTTCAAGGCTGATGATCCCAAACTCCACATGTCCAACAAATCCTCAGGATTTCCATCTGCAAGGCTCTGTTGCCCTGGTCCCCAGGTGGGTGGGCATCCAGGCACCTCATCCTCAGTCCAGCCTGCAGATACAGAAATACAGATGGAAATACAGATGCTGGTTTATGTTACGGACAGATTTTATCTATCAAACATGCAACATCATCCATCACAGGAGAGCTCCATGGAGGATTTGGCAAAGCCAAACCAATGGGTGGCATCAGGAACAGACCAAAAAACAACAGGACACGAAGCACCAGAGCTAGAGGAAGACTTGAGTTGTTTTTCTAGGGCTGAGAGAACACCAAGACAGCCCAGCCCTCCCTGTCCTTAGGCAGAAAGAGCAATAAATGTCACTGTGAGCCCTGGTTACAGCAGGACTTGCTGATGGCATCCTACTCATCCCTGTCACTGGATGTCACCCTGGCCACCCCACATGGGGAAAGGTCTGAACCTTGCTGAAACCTCATTGCTGGAGCTGGTCCTGGCTGGGTGAAACCTCCTGATGGCTCTGAGAGATGGGGATGTGCCTGAGGGCAGCCTGCAATGTTTGGTTATGGGTGCAAAATTCCTGACAAGGAGGTGTAGGAACAGCAAACCCCCAAGTTTCGAGATCGATGCTGTAAGTGCCAGCTGGAGAAAAATCCACTGATTTAAAAAGCAAGCTCCCAGTGAAGCCTGGAAATTAAATATAGCCAGAAACAAGCAAGGTGTGCAGTGGATTGCTGTGCTCCCCTTAGGCCACACACCCTGCCAAAATCTAATGTCTTGCAATTGTGAATTGCTCTTTCTGCCTCCTCACCTCGACACAAAGCAGCTGAGCAGCTTCTTGTAATAAAATGCCTCCTTTCAGCCTCACTTATTTGTATCAAATCTGACACTAGTCTTGCTGAAGGTCCTGTTTAACATCCCCACAACACAAACATGACATTCCCTGACTTCCCTCCCCCAGAACTGCTCTGATTCATCCCCGCTCCTGGTAAGACTAATGAAGCACTTGAGGCTCTGAAGGTAAAAGCAGGAAAGAGGAGACAGAATTTGAGTCTAGGAGGTAAAACCAGGATGTCCCCTAAGGAGGGAGGACAACTGTGGGAAAAATCCCATGGTCAGGGATAACAGTAAGTGGTGGCTTGGGTTAAGGAGAAAAATTGACCATAGTGGCCAAGATTGTGGCAGAATATCAGAATTTCTAAGGGCCCTAAGCTGTTATTGCAGCACCAGGGCTCTTGACACCTACAGGTCCAAGGTCTCTTTGGGAAATGATGATCCTGCCCCAGCTACCTGCTTGGCCCCCTGCTTTCCAGGAGCTCAGCTGGCAGCAGCATTCTGCACATCTCAAATTATTGCAGCTAGAAAATTCTCCATCAGAGATAACAAGGGCCACCACCACTCCTTTGCAAAGTGGAGTTTGAACTTCCTCAGGGGGATGTCCAGATGTAAAAATTCAGGCAGGTTTTGTCAGGTGAAGCTGCAGAACCTTGCTGGGAAGGGATAACTCAGTGATCTACCTGCAGCCCTGCTCTTCAGCATCCTGCTGAGCAGAGTGCCTGACACCCTGCCTGGTGTTCACCCACCTGGAATTATCTCAGCAAAATATAATGGGGTCACAACAATATAATGGGGTCACAACAGCCAACACCATCACCAATGAACCATCAAAAGTATTCCTGTGGTATCCTCTGGCCACACATCATCAGGAATACTCACTTAACCTCCTTGGGAAACTTCCAAGTGGTTTAAAAGTCTTCAAATTTAGAAGTCTTGGCAACTGTCCAGATAAAACACCAGTGTTTGGTGTTAATGCAGCCAAACTTGCACTGCCTATGGAAGTTCTCTTGCTCTCTTATCTGAGGTCTGCATGCAAGGGGCTGAGTGAGATCACTGGTGAGTGGCACCTCCCTGTTTGGCAGCAGCAAGGTTGGTGGGGATGCTATTTGTGCAACAGTTTCTTCAACGATTTTCTTTCTTTAACTCTTAATTGAGAATTCAGGATGATGCACATTAACGAGCTCTCAATCACACCTTTCCTCTCCTGCCCATGCAGCTCCCTCCTCCACAGTGGAATAGGAGGCACAGAAGTACAACAAAAAGACTTTTCTGGAGGTTTCAAAGCACTTCCAGCAGTAGCTATCTCAGAAATTACTGAAAAAAAAAAGACACACAAAAAAGGCACCCAAAAAAAGAAAAAAAGAAAGAAAAGAAAAAAAAAAAAAAAAAAAGAAAAAAATTTCCTATCATAATCCTTGTTTCTCAGGTCTCTTGGGGATGGTGGCACACATGATGTATACTCAAGTTTTCCAAGTGACAGTCAGCCTTGGGCCAGAGGACTGGCGACCACACTCGTGGGACTATGGATGGTCCTTCTGGTAAGTGTCACCACCTCTTCATTTTTCAGTCTGTTGGGACATTGCAGACATCACCTCACATGTCCAGAAACATCCATGGGAATTTTCAGCTGTCAAAATGCCAGGAGCAAAAAAAAAAAAACCAAAAACCCCAGGGTGTTGGAGGTGTTAGAGCAGAGCTCTCAGTGAGTGGAGCAGCTGTGGGAAGCAGGAGGAACACAGCATTTGTAAATAAACAGCAGCCACAATTACCAACACAGATTGAGCACTCTCATTAAGGTTCAATTTAGGTGCATAATTACTGTGGCATTTCAGAGACATTTAGCTTTTTTGTTGTTGTTGTTTTGTTTTTAATTAATGCCTCAGCTGAACCTTACAGTGCAACTCTGAGCAAAGCCATGGAGGTGCTTCTGGCACCGTGAGGATTCCCTGGAGATCATGGGGAGAAAACTTGGGAAAATGAGCAGTATATTTTGGAGACAGAATTTTTGCATTTTTAATTACTTTTTTTTTTTACCTTTCCTTTTGATCTTCTAAAAAAAAAAATTACAAAAAATTACTTAGCCAAGACATATGAACTGTGTTACATTGCTTGCAAGTTTATAAGCAAACAACTTCCATATCCCTCTAGAGGCATCAACCTCTTTGGATAGCTAAGGAAATTAAGTTTGGGTTTTTTTTTTTTCATTTCTAAATACACTGCATTATTTTCATTCCATTTTAAAGCATAGAAAACAACCTTTGGTAAAACCAATAAATAAATAAAAACACTCCCTATGCACAGCACTGCAGGGAACTATCAGTTTTTCCTTCTCCCCTCATTATACTCTGTATCATGGGAGGAGTTACTAAAATTTTAGTGGCATGCTCCAAAATTCAAGCTGCATTCTATTTAAAATGCAGCTTATCTGGTGAATATTTATTGCACATTATAATGAACACAGAAAAACAAGGCATTCATATATGGATAATATTTATACGAATAGTTATAAAAATGACACTTGTAATGTGATTAATAATATTGTGTGTTACTATTCATTTGTCTTCAGTGATCTATTCCATAATTTACTGCAATGCTCACCACTCAGGATGTTTTTAAATGTCTGACATGATAAAGGACTCAGCAGATCAGCATCCTGCCTCTTCCCCCCTGTCTCCCAAGGGGCACCAGAGGCTCAGAGCTGCCTCAGGACATTCTGAGCCCTCTCCAGGCCCACTGCCCCTGCTCCAAAGGGACTTTCTGGATCCAATCTCCCCCCTCCTGCCCTGGCAGCTCAGCTCTCTCTGCTCTCCTGCCTCAGCTTTGTCCCACTCAGCTACCAAGGGCACTAAAGGTGCAGTCCCACATCTGGGGCACATCTGGCACGGAGGGGCAATGCTGTTCAAGAGATCTTCCCCTCAGGTAGGGTGTAACACTTGCACTCCTTACACTTAAAAATAAAGAACAATTAAGTCCATAAAAACTTGAAAAAAAATCAACCATAACTCTCTCATTGTTCTGACTGACCACAGAGGTCACACAGCATCTTCAATCTGTATTTCCTCCTCTGAACCTTCCAGCATTTCTAAGTTAAAAGATGAGAAATGATCAGAAACTTTCAAGAAATTTTTTTTCTCTGTACATCATTCCCCAGGCACCCAGGCACGTGGCTTCAGCTGGCTTCTTCCTCAGTTTTGTCCAGGAGCCCAGCTGGAAATGTTTGGAGCTTTTCCATGTAGGAGGAAGACCCTTGCCAGGTTCCCAAGTGCCTGGACACTGACACAGAGCAGGAGTTTCTTTGCCACTTCTCCACCCAACTCTGGGAAACCTGAGGGACCTTCCTCACCTCAGGCTCCCTACATTTCCTTCTCTTTTCATTGCATCTGGCAAATGGATTAAAAAAATGCCTCGGAAAAGGCTGCCTCCACCCCCTTCCTTGCTGTGGGAGTTCCTACAGGAGTTATGCACTGGATATTGAAATCACTATAATGAGCCATTTCTGGTTAGTTGACAGATATTTTCTTTTTTCCCCCCAGATTTTTCCCTTCATGAATATCTGTTCTTTTTCAAGTTTTGTCTCACGTGACGTGAGAAACTGTTCCCTTGTCTGCAGCTCCCCTGCAGAATGGGAAAACAGCTCCTGCTGAGGGCTCCATTGATAATCTGTATTTTAAAGATAATGCCACTGGGGCTGTGTTCTTTCTGCTCTCCATAATTTATAGCAAGGCTCTGTTTGGTTACAGGAAAGGTAAAAGCAAGGAGCAGGGGAAGTGCAGAGCTGACACAGGTGATCCAGTTAATCCAGTTAATCCAGGCTAGGTAGGAAGCCACTGGGAACTCTGTGGAGCTGAAGCTGATGGGCTGGATGTGAAGTCAAGGAGTGCCTGAACACAGATAAGCTCTGCAGCCAAAAGGAGGAATTCAGGGTCTTTTTTCTAGCCCCATTTCATGCTCAAACAGCACCTAAACTCCTCAGGGTCACGAGTTTCCCCCAGCCACATCTGAACTTGGGATAAGTGAGGTAAAAAAGGAAAAGATGTGTAGGGAGGGAGGGGGCAGGAGGCATCTGGGGACACCCAGTCCATGAGCAGGGAGCAGAGCATCCCCAAGATGAACTCTCCTTGCCAGGAGACCCAGTACAGAACTTACTGCTGGTTCCAGTCCACCACTGGGACATTTTTTCTTCCACTTTCCTCCTGCTCCCTCTGTCTCCTTGGGCTCCTGGCACTGCGTAACCAAGACTGGGGAGCACCTCCCCAAAACAGAGGTGCTGTTTTCTGTTCTGGTCAGGCTTTCAGCCACCAGGAATGCTAGAAATGTCCATGAACCAGGAAAGAAGGGAATACAGTAGATAGATGAAGGCATAAAAACTGGACTAGAGAGCAGCCCTGCAGCAGTCTCCCAAGGATACCTGAGAACTTCCCCTGGTCCCCAAGACATCCTCTCTCCTAAAGTCATAAAATATCTCAAGTTGGAAGAGACCCATAAGGATCATCAAGTCCCAGCAGGAGAAAGCATTGCCCTGAAGCCACTGGAAAGCACCTAAGGAAACAACTTTCAGTCACTCATTCTGTATTTAACTCCACTGGAACATCTTCCTACACCGAGTCTGAGGTGAATATATGTATGGTGTAACAACAGCTTCACCTACAAACTAGGGGGAAAGATTTTCATTTCCCTTTATTAAAAAAAAGGAGTTTTTACAACTTGGCAAGCTAAGACCCTCAATATCTTCATTTACAAGTAATCTGCACCAACTTCTTACTGCTGCCATCCAGCTCCTGTACACTACACTGCCAGCCTACACCCATCCACATTCCTGTACTTCATGGAACTGCTGGGGCATTACTCCTCCCAAGGAGCTCCTTACTACTCTCTGGATTTTAGCAGAGAAAACAAGATACCTTGAAGTCTTTGGAGTGCCCACACTAGCACTCTGCCACATGGCTCTCCCTGGGATAAAAGTGGTGCCCAGCATCCTCCTGCCTGCCCGAGGTTTTTTGAGGTCAGATGAGGAGAGATTTGTGTGTGTGTGTGGTTCCTGGCATCAGGAACATAACCTGAGCTGCTGTCTTACTCCAGCTGACTGCTGGTTTCTCTCTCCACAGCCTGGCATGGGGCTCTTTCACCTGCTGCATGGCTGCCTCTGTCACCACCCTCAACTCCTACACCAAGACTGTCATTGAGTTCAGGCACAAGCGCAAAATCTTCGAGCAGGGCTTTCGAGAAGAGCAGAACTTCCTAGACCAGGAAGCCATCAAGTACTTCAGAGAAAGGTCAGTGCAGCCACTGGAGGTTTCCATGGACTCCACCAGTCTAGAAAATCCTGGCTTTCACCCGTCTCAGGCACATATGGGTGAGGTCTCTGAGGTACTGGGAGAAGATGTGTGTTAAACACAAAAGATCCGTCCTGATTTGCTGGGGTTTTTTTGGTATTTTAACTTTTGTCTGTCCCAGTGCCTGCCTTTTATTACATACTCATTAAAACCCCAGACTGACAAGTCCTTACAGTATGAAACTATGCTTCCAGTGCAAGCCCATTTCCCCTCAGGAAAGGTAAAATTCTGGTGATATAACCAATGTTACAGCCACCCTTCCTCAGGATCCATAATGGGCACCTCCCAATAACCCTAAGGGTCACTGAGACGTTTTCCAGCCACCATTAGGCCACTCTGGAGTTGCCATCTTCCAGCCATATGCCTGCATCCCATCCTCCTGAGTTCCTTTGCACAGACATCCCAAAGGCATCATCCTGCACTGCAGACACATCCAGACAGTGCTGCCAGGGGCATCCTGGCTGAGCCCTGAAGGCCCAGAGACATCACTCCCCCTGCCCACCCACTGCACTCTCAGGTAACCTACCTGCTTGCTGGCCTCATTCTTTCATGAGAGGGTTAAATCTTTGAGTAAAACTGCAGAATGTGAAGAACAGATCAATACTGACCTTATACAGCAGGGAAGGTGTGATGGACTCCCTAGGGACATCTTTGCAGAATGAGGAGTTGGGAAGTGCAGGGAATCCTCACCCAAAGCCTATTGGAAGAAATGTAAAGACATTTTAAAGACAGAAAACATAAGGAGGATTAATTCTATTTCTATTCTATTGTATTTTCTTTTTTCTGAGCAATGGGGCAGCTTCTCTGTTGGGAAAGAGAGTGGTTGGGAAGCCCTGAGGAGACAGAAATGCTGAGATATTTCAGTAGCAAAGCAAGGAGCTCTCCTGAGCAGGAAGAACTAGAGAACTTCCATGCTTCTCACTTTGCTCTGCTTACCCAACCCTAAATAATAGGGTTATTCCTCTGTTGTTAGAGTTATTCCTCTGCCAGCTTCCAAGCATTCACTCTACCTTTGAAACAGTCTGGAAAGATGGGAGAAATTATTCAACCCACCATAATTTTCCTAACTTTGCTTTTAGAGATGATGATGAGTTGTAAAAAATTCTGTATGTGAGAAAAAGCCCCCAGACACAGTGAAGAAGTGGCTGGCATCTGCCTCAGGAGAAAGCAACAGCCAGCCAAGGGAAAACAGCCCAGTTACTGAAGTGAGAACTGCAGATGAGAGACCAAAAGAATTGTAAGGAACAGAATATGTTGAGTTCCATTGGGAAATGTTAAGGAAACTTGGTCAGGTATCACTGCTGCCCTTTCTGGAAGAGTAAATAGCAAAAAGCATTAATGGCATTGAGGACAAGAACTCTCTCTGTCTCACATGAACCTAAAACATTAGGGATTTTCATCCCTCTTGCACTCACCATATTACCCCAGCCTGTCCCCACATAACACTCTGCAATCAAATCCATGTTGGACCAGTTGGAATCTGAGAGACTTTCATCCCAACCCAGTCAATAAAGAAGTGAAAGAGCCCAAGGAATGAGAGCAAGGCAATTGTAGCATCAAAGCTGCTTTAGGTCTCATGGAAGTGAGATGTGACCTACAGACCCAGCAGGACATTGGACACACAAACACATAAGGTGACAAATCTCACTTTGGCCATCACAAACCAACATTTTTCTATTCTTATTATACACAGAGCACCCAAAAGAAGCAGCACACACACAGCACTGCCTGTTCCTTGTGCTCAGAACCACCCTGAGCAGCACACAGGCACAAGGCTTTGTCTCTACCACTTGCTTTAGGACTGGGCTGTGTATTTTGTTCTGCCCTTGCAGCTTCCTTCCTTATTTTCAATTTGCATGAACCATTCACTTGTTGGTCACACCCTCCATGCCCCTCCACACACACTTGGCAAACACGGCTCAAGCACGTGGTGTTCCCAAACTTCATGATTATGACTTGCTTTTTTTATATCACATTATTTTAATTGATGTATCTGAATATATAAGAAGCAGCCCAGAGACAGTGTTACCATGGGATCATTCCAGAGATTTAAAGCTGTGCAGCTTTACATCTTTTTTTTTTTTTTTTTAAGTTAGTAGGTTCATGATCAGCTTCACTGCTGTGACCTGGGAATACCAGAACAGCAGAGGATCCAGCAGGGATCATCACTTTGTAACCCAGTGTTGCTCCATGCTGTGGGTGCCAGTGGTGGCAGCAAGCACAGACCCCCCCCCCCCAGCTCCAACTTTCCTTTACACAAGTAGAAAATAACTTAAATTCCTTCTTTCCTGTGCATGTGCCCAAGGATACACTTCACATTCCCTCCTACTCCTACACCTCCATGTTCTTTTTTGTATCTCATAAATAAACCCCTCCAGCCTTTCTTCCTTCCAGTTGCTTTGTAGATATCTCTACCCCCTGCATCTTCCTCTGCCTCAGCACACATCCAGCATCCCCTGCATACCCCTCTCTGCCCTCTCTGCTGAGCAGACTTGCTGCAAGAGGCACTTTTCCCAGAGCAAGGGACTTCTCCTGAAAGTTAAAGCTTCATCAGCGTTCCCAAAAGCTGCAGTTTGTTTTCTAAAAGAGACTGGGAAGAAAAGCATGAGCCCCATTTTGCCTGACAAAAAGTTTTTGTTGGAATATCCTTCCACAGGCCCCTGCTCCCAGAGAAGAAATTTGCTTCATGGAAAATATGAAAAATATGAAAAATAGTGACAGCAAAATGCTGCTAATCCTGCAAGTACTTTGTCAAACACAAGGTCACTGTCTTTCACTTCATTTTAACTGCACGTGACTGCAGATAACAAGGGATTTACTGGAGATGTATGAGATGAAAAAGCTGAAATTCTCCTTTCAGCCCTCCCAACTCCACAGGTGTGCACCACATGCACCATCCAGTGCAGGAGATGCAGGGCTAAGCCACATCCCTGCTTGCACATCACTGTCCCCTCCTTGGCCACCAGCTCAGCCCCTCAGCTGCACCACTGCTGCTGCCCCACTTCAGCCTCCACATCCTAACAACTGCCCCAGCTGGGAGGGACTTTGGGAAGAGCTTTCAGGTGGCAGGAGTGTATCTGGACACCTCAAATGCTGCTCCACAGCATGGCTTGACTGCTCCTCAAACAGCACGTGTGGTTCCACAGACACCCAACACAAACACAACCAAGTGCAGAGAGCACACAGCCACCTCCTCTGACCATGTGGAACCTCACAGCCAGGCTTTGTCCCTCAGCAGCCAAGCATCTGTTTCTACCACAGGGAAAAACATTTTAAAAGCCATTGAAAAAACAGCAAAGATTCACAGGCTACTATTCCACAAGCATTTACTTCCCTGGCTTGGGATACTTGGAAAAGCCTGGCCAAAACATCCAGCATGGAATCAGAAGATTATAGCTCTTCAGATAGAAAAGGTATGAGAGCCCTCAGAGTAACTCTGAGCAGAACCAGTACATGATACAGGCTTGGAGGTATTCCCATATCAAGTGATAAAACTGTCAGCACAATTATCTCCAACATCAGCTTTCACTCTTTGCCTTATCATTGGTTGCCTGCTCTTTCTCTCTGGTTTTCCTTTTAACTAAACATTTGTCTGTATTTTGCTCATATTCTTCTGTTTTTTAGTTTATTGGGTGTCAGTCCATACCAGGTATCCCCCTTCTCTTTCTGATGTGTTTAGTACAAATACTCTTGCCCCATCTGACCCTGAGCATGGTCCATCACCTACAGTTCACCCCAGCTGGCAAAGAAGGAATGCTCCTCATCCCTGTCTGCTTCCTTTGCTCTGGGGATCCTTCCAGATAAGTCAAAGGAGCAGAGATTCTTTGTTATCTCCTATAAAACTCTGCTAAGCTGTATATAACAGTCAGCTGAAGCCATGTCAACATGCCAGAACCTTCTCTTCTTCCTCTGCCCAGCTATTTGGCTTATTTCATGTCCTGCAACACACAGACAGGGGTCTCAGGACTGCTGTCCCTTTGATACTCTGTGGCTGCTCCACAGTGGGGTCACACCATCCCATCCCATCCTTGTCCCCACTCTGCATCAGGGTACCTGTGAGGACATGAGAAAATAAGTCCCAAAGGCAAAGGAGTGGGGTAACCTCCCAGGGCATCATCAAACCTCCAGCTTTCTTACTGTTGTTTACTTACAGCTAATTAAAGTGCAACCAGCCAGCCTGAAAGTCCCAAAAAGGCAGAGAGAGGAAGGCAAGATGGCAATCAGTAGGAGATGGAGCAGTTTTAGCAGCTTGCCCTTAGGGCTGTGTAATAATTAATTATTCACAAGAACTGCACTCATTTAGACCAAGTGGCTACACCAATGCTGCCACCATCACATCCATCCAGGCAAGGGACACTGCAGGTTATTCACACTGAATCTTTCCCAAGTTGGCCCCAGTTTCTTGTCTTCCTTTTTAAATATTTAAAAAAAAAATAAAATCCCCTTTCAGCTGTTCCCCACTACCCTTCCCTGCTCCCTTCAGTTGTTCCCCACCACCTTTCCCTGCTCCCAGAACTCTGGTTGATTTTGCTTCCAAGTAGAGAAGGAAAAATTTCTTCTCTGTTTCTTTGGTATGGCAGAATCTGTCTGTGGGGCAGATGAAGACCCTGGGCAATAGCTGCTGGAACAAGGATGGTCATAGCTCCAGGGAGGAAGATCTGGGTCAAGGGAATGGAGAGGTTTAGGGTGAGAGTACTGAAGCCTGGAGTTAGGGATAGGGGGACCTGGAAGGGTGGAAATCAAATGCAGTTGTGCTTCTCATGGAGAGCCAGGCACTGCCTTGAGCAAGGGGTAAAACCAGGGAAGTGACAGGATAAAACTCCAATTATCCATTGCCTTCTTTTAATGTTGGCAAGAGGAAAAAGAGCAGCAGCTCTCAGAAATGCACCCATGGTTGGTCAGGGTGCAGGAGGCCAGGGAATCCCCAATCCCACTGGAAGCAAAGGGGTAAGGAGATGAGCCCACCCTTGGCAGAGGAGCCTCCAGACATCAGCACAGCCTTCTGCTCCCTGGGAAGCACATCTCATGGATGAGATGCTATTAAACCAAGATCCAACCAGTCAATCTGGAAGATTCAGCCTTCCACCCCTAGCACAGCATTCCCAGCTTCCAGCTGTCCATCAGTTCCCAACGTGGAACACAGCTGACCTCACATTTATACTGCTGCCTGAGCCCTTACTCTCATCTGGAAAACCAACCCAAGAGCAGGCAGATGCCACTGGTGGAATTCTCAGATGAACTCATTTCCAGCTGCCCTTGATACCAGTGCAGACAAGAGGTCTCTGCATTCTCTCTCTCTCTCTAGGGACAGAAAATGCAGTTTGGAAGTGCTAGGAGCAGTTAGAAATAGGCAGCAGGACCAAAGCTATTGCAGAGCTAATAAATCAGGATTATTCCCATCACTCTGAGAATGAGAAGGTTTCAAATCACTATTCACACATGCTATTTTTTCCTTTTTTTTTTTGTACATTTCTCTACTATATCTTATTCACCACTTGCTTTCTCTAGCTCCATTGTCCTCATCCAAGATGTTGTGCAGATCATACCAATGCTTTCCCAAGACATGCCAACCTTTTGCTCTGACTTCCTCCTTGGTCACTAAGATACCTGAACAGATTTTTAGCTACTGACCTCCTGTACCTCTCATTTACAGAGTCAGTATCTTTTCACATGGACACCAGTAAGAATTTGCAATCTCTCCACCTATTAGCACACAGGGGTGAGTGTAACCTTCTGCCTTGGATTCATTCTCTACTTGATTCTGCAACCCAGAAAGGTTCAGCAGCAGGGCTGTTCCTTCTGGAAAATGACACAGCCTGGCACTGAGGTGGTGCAGCACTTCCACCACACACCTACTGCACCACGCTGGGACTTCCCAATGCTTAAATTCATCCTGAAAAGTGAAAGAGTGGGAGAGATGCAGCCCTGAGCCCCTCATTTCTATTCCCCAAGGCCTCTTTCTGGGGGCTTTTCCCCAAGAGGGACAAAGCCAGTGGAACCAATTCCTTCTCCAGCCCATTCCCATCTCCACACTGGGCCTGGCTGGCTATAGATGGAGGAGCCCAAGGTATGTTGGACTCTTGCTGATTTTCACCCTTCCATTTGTGTGCATTTGGGAGCAGCTTTTGTTTCTGTTAAAGGTGCTACTTCTATATTCTCTTTTCCAGGACTGAGGAGGAGAGGGCTGAGGCTGGGGACCTGAGGTTACAGTGCCTCCATAGCTGCTCCCCAAATAGTAAGTGACCATGGCTCAAATATGTCTGATACACAATGACACACAATGTTACTGTCCCCACCCTGGCTCCTGGAGGTTCAGGAGAAGGTTTGGAGGCTGTGGAAACAGAGGTTTGTGACTTTTCCAGATAGCATTACCCAAACAATAATCAACTAGCATGCAAACACTACAAAATTGTCCAGGATTAAATTTAAGGTGTGCACATATCCTATAATCTTGTGTTATCTCGTGATGCTGTGACTTTGTAATAGTTTAAAAATATTCTCTAGTTTACACCAGCACACCTTTCATTAGCACTATTAAAAACATGCTCTAGTTTACACCAGCACACCTTTCATTAGCACTATTAAAAACATGCTCTAATTTACACCAGCACACCTTTCATTAGCACTACCTTTTTCGTCTGTATTTATCACCAGCTCATGATGGTGCATGCTATTGAACATAAAAATTATTGAAAGCAGCTTTAGTAGACAATAACACTTGTATAATTAATGTCATTGCTTGCACTTACTCAGAAAATTGCTATGCTTTTATTCAGTGTTTGCAAAAGTTCCTTCCTTAAGCTATGGGAAGCAGTGGTTCAGTGTCAGGAGCAATACTGGAGCATGCCTCCTGCCCTGCCCTGAATATTTTTAGTTTCCTCTCCAGAAACCATGGGTACAGTTCCATGAATCTCTTTCCTTGCCAATAAAGCAAGTGATTCTTCATCCAGCAGGAGGGAGGCTTGGGAAAGTGACTTGCTGACTCTGCTATTAAAATTGGAGATCTCACAGCATTGTGCTGCCTATCTCAGCCACATCCTGGTTGTATCTTGGTGTCCATAACCCCAAGATCTGAGTGTCCTGATCCCTCAGCAAACCTGCTGGAACAGCTCCCTGGTCCCATGTGGTCCCCTCACAGCCATGAAGAGCTCCAGCTTGGTTTGTCATCACCTGGTCCTGGAAACTGTTCTGTAGTTACAGACCCTTCCACAGGGAGATCATCCACATCCTTCATTTCCACAGCCCTGAAAAGTGTCAATTAGTATGAAACTCACCAGGCTTCTCTTTCCCCAGAAAATTCCCTACCTGCCAAGCTCCTGGCTACTGCTCAAACGTGCTCATCTCATTCTGAAGGCTGTCCAAAAGTCATTGTTTCAAAGAACAAATAACAATTCTTGACATAATGTGTTCCAAGGACCAGAGACAAGGTCTGTTGGTCCTGTGCCCAGCCCTGCCCAAGGACTTCAATTTAAAGGACACAGCCACTTACCCAGGATCAGGCTACAGAGCAGTGGCTGCTCCTCAGTCCTACATCAGCTTCAGCTTCCCATCAGTTACCTCCTGTAATTAAATCAGTAGTGGCTCTGGGGGTGTTCAGCCTGCAGAAAATGAGGCTGAGGGGAGAGCTCCTGGCTGCAAGGAGGGTGATGGTCTCTTCTCCCAGGTAACAAGTGATGGAACAAGAGAAAATGGCCTCAAGTTGAGCCAAGGGAGGTTTAAATTGGGTATTAGGAATAATTTCTTCCCTGACAGTGTTGTCAGGCCCTGGCACAGGCTGCCCAGTGCAGTGGTGGAGCTCCTGTCCCTGAAGGGATTTAAGAGTTGAGTATATGTGTTGCTGAGGGACAGGGTTTAGTGGTGGCCTTGGCAGTGCTGGGTTAATGGTTGGACTCAATGACCTTAAAGATGTTTTCCAATCAAAATGACTTCATAGTTCTTCTATTCCATGACTTGAGTGAAGTTCTGCTCTCAGTTCACCTTTGAATCCAACTTAAGCTGCAGAATCTTCATTATTCATCTTTATTAGAGAGGAAAAACATGTTAGTGCTGCTCAGGGTGAGACAAAGCCTCACAACCTTCAGGAAGAAAATCTCCTTCCTGGAACAAGTCCCATCAAGCCATTAAACTGGCCCCTACCTGATCAGAGAAGTCTCCTTAACATGGTTCCTAGCTTCACAAACCCCCCACCTCTTCTTTGTGGCATTACCAGCCTGGCTCACAGCCAGCAGGGAATTTTTAATGGCAAGAGAATGACAAGAGAAATGCTTTGCTAAAATCAGAGCAGCCACCAAGGTTCCACTGGATCTTTGGTCATCCAGAGGCCTGCTGGTAGGAAAGGGAATAACATGTCACCTGGAACAGACAAGCTCCTCACCACTGCCTGGTCAGCTTCCCACCTGCATCCCACTGCCAATGTCCAGGATGGATCACCAGGAGCTGCTCCTGCTGGCTCACTTTACCCAGGATTTCATTCCCTGGAGGGCTTCTCAGCTGCTTTCATTTAGAAATTTTGCTAGAACTTAGAGCTGAGGCTGTTCTGTTTTCAGCTAAAGAACATTTAAGGAATATTCCCTCATCCTCAGACACGATGCTTTTCACTGCCCATCCACGCTGACAGAACAGGGCTTCTGCTCCTTGCTGGGAGGCAAAGATTTCTGGGGAGTGTCACCATAGACTGGAACAGTAAAAATTGCCAATAAAAGAACCAGACCAAGCAGCTGTACAAGGCAAACACCAACTGGCCAGGTAATTTTACAAGAGAGAATAGGAAAGGTTTGCAATGTGAGAGTGCAGGGAGCACCAAGGGGTTTATGGCAGGGCAGGATGAAGCCAGGATCTGCTGCTACCCACTGAGAGAAGTGATGTACAGGTTTAATCAGAAGCTTACTCCAGAGGGACCTTGGCTGGGGCAATGCAATATTCAGTCTTGATAATTCTATATTAAACCACTTAATGGTTTAGTTAATTCAACTAACATTGCCAAACTACATAATTAACATCACTGAAGTCCAACAGGGTTAAATCTTGCTCGAGTTGGGCTAAGAACAGCATCAGGGAGCTCTATCTATAAATTGGCATTCTCTGCTCTCACCAAGCTGCCTTCCTGTGCAAACATATGGTGCTGGCCCCTATTCACCCAGTATTCCCAGTCACCTTTTGTTCATGCTAAATTCAGCCATTTTATTGCAAAGCTCTGAACACTCTGTACAGTCCAATTTGCTGCCATTTTTGACCTGGGTGGCCTCAACTTCTTCCAGAAGTGCAGACCTTGGGAGATCTTGATGCACTGGTTGTGCTACAAGAACGATAGAAAGAAAAGTTTCCCATCAGGATTTGTTGGTTGGTTGGTTGTGGTTTTTTTTCCTTCAAGAAATACTGGTATTAGGCTCCAGGCAGTAACTGTGCCTGATTTCAGACATCTGTATATCCATGTCACTTCCAGCTACTCCTCCAGCCTTCTCCCACCACTGGGCATTCATATGCTGAGCACACTGCTTGGATCAATGTGCCCAGGACCCACAGGGCAGCCAGGAGAGGTTCAGGTGTTAGATGGAGAACAAGGTACAAGAGGGAGGCAGGAGAAATGTCACAGAAGGACAAGGAATGACAGGCAGGGTGGCAAAGACAAAGAGGAGACCAGCAGCTCAGAAGAGCCCAGAGCAGAGCAGGAACCAACTTACTTTTCCTATTCCAGCATATTCTAAACCCTTGGTTATTATTCGAGGCAGAGAAGGGTCCAAGATGCCAGCTGTTCTCTTAGAAAACTGACAGACTATTCAAAATTAATTCACCATTACAAAAATAATATATTCCCAGGTTTGGGAGTGTGGGTGTTTTAGGAGGGTCACCTTACAAAAAGCAGGTCTTGAAAAAAAAAAACTTTTTTTTTCCCCATATCATCACCCTGCAGGCATTTTCCCCGAGTCCATCCCACAGCTCTCTCATCCTCCCACCTCTGGCTGTCTACATGAAGATTTATGTGACCAGCCCCTCAGTGCTTCCCTGTGAAGCACATTACCATTTTTTTTTTCTGTTCAAACAAGGTCAGAACACCGGATTTAAAACATGGTGGATTCTGAAGGAGAGAAAAAACAACAAAAAAAAAAAAAACAGAACATCCACTGGGTTTTTGTTGGTGCTGCAAGCGGTGTCAGATTTGCAGGCAACTTTCAAACTCAGCACTACAAAAAGTCTATTGTAGAAGCTCAGCTGGAGAGGGCAAGGCACAGACAGCAGCCAAGGTCACTCTGACAACGGGGAAGATGCTTTATATGCTGAGCAGCACAGGGCTGGGAGAAGGCAGACAACAAGGGGCTGACGCATTGCAAGTGTCGCTCAAAGTTGAGTCAAGGTTTCTCCTTGTGGAGGCACCTGACAGCTGCAATCACCTTCCTATTTCATGTCAGCATTGATTTTGACTCCAGGTCTTGCAATTCTTCCTGTAATTTATTCCGTTCGTAGTGATTCACTACATAAAAACAGGTGGGGGAAAAAAAAAAAAAAAATCCCCTCTGCTAGAGAGATCCAAGATCCTGCCTGGCTGTACTGGGAGCACTGGGCATTTCATTCCAGTCTTTGGGCAAACCCTTGCCCACTGAGAAACTTCAGAGAGCTAGGTCTCAGTGCTGTGCTTGAGCTTTGCTAGAATCCAAACTGATATTTTGCTTCTTCAACAACCAGCTCCTTTGCTTCATGGGATAAACATGATGATAAAAGTCAAGTCAGTCCTGTGGGTAGCACTGCACCCACCAAAAACCAAAGGGTGCACAGGTGAACTGGGAGTATTTCTTCCATAAATTTCAGTGAGACTGGTTATGAAACATCTTTTCTCTTTTAAATTGCATCTTTCAATACAGGTTCCATCTCCTACAGCTAATCCTGGATTTATGCAAAAAAAAAAAAAAACCAAAACCAAAACAACCAGCCAAAAAAAAAAAAAAAAAAAACCCCAAAAAAACCCCAACCCAAATTCCCTCTCTCCCCCCCCAACACAAAAACCCCAGTCCTGTCCAACACTACTAAAGATGTGACATCACAGAAATGAAGTATTTCAGTGTCTATGCACCCAAAAAGCCTCTGAGTTACCATGCATATTTCCCCCCAGGATGCAGGTAGGGCTTGTTGCTCCTTTTATGTTCAGACAGTTTTATACTCTAAGGTATTTGAGGACAAATATGCATCTTTTTTTTTAACAGAAAAGTTACAACCTGCATTTTAGTTGCCTTAAAATGGGGTTTGCTTTGTCAGGATGAGTTTCCTACACTTTGCTATGGCAAAAAAGGATTTCCTGAACGTGGGGTTTTGTAGTGAAGATCAAGGAATGCCTGAAATTTGGCTCTGATTTAAATAACCAGGAATTTTGCATTCTTTGAAGATGAATTTCCCTTTTCCACTCCTGCCCTTGGTTCCCTCTCCCACCTCCCTGCTCCTCCTCTGCCCAGAAGCTCCAAGTCCTCCCTTTTTCCAGGTTTCTTGAATCTCTCTGGCAAGAAATAAACAACCAGCTCCAGTTGTGCCAAATCCCAACTTCCTGAACTCCTCCACAGCATGACCATGAAAGTACAAGCCATAATTTTGTGTTTTCAGAAGAAACTGAGGAGCAGCAACTCAGTTTCCACCAGAGACAACAAAGATGCTCAGCTCCACCCACAGCCTTTAAGCCCTGAGCTACTGACTCTGACTTGCACCAAGAGAAGCACAATCTGAGTCAGAAGGCTGCAAAAAACACTTTTTTTTTTCCCTTTAAAACCCTTTTTATTTATGAGGGACTCTTCTGCAACAGGCACCAGAAAGTCAATATGGAAGGGGCCAGCCCAGAGGCTCTAATGGAAGAGGATGATAGTGAGAGGGGAAAAAAAAAACAAAAGAGGGAAAATTGGGGGGGAAATAAGTTATTTTCACAGCCAGACAGAATTACTGAGTCACAGAATGAAAGAGCATGGAAGTCTGGAAGTCTCTAACCCTCTGGAAGTCTCCATTCCAGTCCTTTTGCTCACAGCATGTCAAGAGCAGGCTGGATCAGGCTGCTTAGCTCCTTGTCCATTTGATTTCTGAATAACTCCAAGGATGGAGATCCCAAAACTTCTCTGGGTTTCTCTCCCAGTGCTTGAGCACCCTCAGGGTGGAAAAGCTTTTCCTTACATCTACTTGGCAGTTATTGTCTCTCACCCCTGCTCAGGCATTTTATGAAATAAAAGCACATCTGGGGAGGTGCTGCCTCTGACCTGTGTGCTCATCTTTTCTCTCCTGCTTTTTAGTATAAAAAGCATTTTATGCCTTTTTTTTTGTTGTTGGTTTTTACTTAGTAGCTCTGTTAATGTCTGATTTTCCAGTTATAAGAAATCTAAAATTGATTTAATTATGCTGTGACATGCAAAGCCTTAATTAACCCTACTGAAGCCAATAGGTGTGAGGCACACCCTTTAGGACCTTAAAAAAATTTGGCATTTAATTGCATCTAACACTAAGAAAGGTGCAGGGGGGTGAAGGAAGTACAAAGCTAATTCAAGCCACCAGTACTAACACGACAGGAATTCAGGCATTAGATCCCATCTAACCCCTCCAGACCAGCATTTTCTACTGTCTTCCACCACAAGGGGAACACTGACATTCCTCAGTTGGTCACTGATGTCACTACAGAAGTTTGTTGTGTCCTCTGGCTGTTAGAAATCCTGAACCATCATTGGGTGTGTTTGTGTCCCCCTTCAAGGCCAAGGCACTTGTAGCTGTATTTATTCCCCCCAATCCCAGGGGTACATCATCCTCTCTTTCCTCTCTATCTGTGGCATCCTGGTTCTACCCTTTTGCATTCTTACTGGAATTTGGCACAGCCAGTTTGCCAGCAGCTTCCTTCCTTCCTTCCCTGTCCTTCCTTCCTTCCTTCTCTGTCCTTCCTTGGTTTTTGCAGAGCTGCGTGACTTTTGGGAAGGAGAACACTGATGTACCAGGGATTATCACACTGATGAATGCTTAGTTGGCACCAGGGAAGAACTGAGCCTAAATTTATGTGCCTTGTTGTCAAACACTTTGCTCTTGGGTCATAAGAAGCAGGGGGTTTTATACAGACATGAGAAGGAAATCAGCCTATGAGGAAATGCAGTTACGGGAAACCGACTTAAAATTCTCCCAAAACAGCACTGAAATTGTCTTATAAGCTTTTAGCTCAGTCCAGAGGAAAAAACCAAATAAAAACATTTGTTTGTCTTTCTTTAGGGCTTCACAACACCCAGCTCTAAGTGTCACTAACACAGAGAGGAACAGGAGTGACCAGAATGCTCAGAAAACACCCCCCTTCGCTACGCCAAGCTCTTCCAGCGACACATCAAGCAGCTCTTCACTTTCATCAGAACCAACCAGCCAGGTCTCCATGGTTCAGGATCAAACCCTGCTGGACATTGCCTTCATCACTAGGTTGGCCCCAGGACAAGCACCAAACCCTCACCCATTTGAGCAAAGTGATAAGCATTTAGCAATACCATGTTCTAGCCCACTTGGAGCAAGGACTATCCGAGCATCTTGCCCAGGCAGCCCCAGGCTCAGTCCCACAGCCAGCTCAGCCAAGCCACAGCAATACTCTGACTCCTCTCCAGGCATTCCAGGGATCAATGCCACTTCCTTCCACACCTCCTGTCCTCACACAGCACAGGACGTGCCAGCTTCACCACCAGATCACACACTGACCCCAACCGGGAAAAGCACAAGGCCTCCAGCAACGACAACTCCTGAAGATGGTTCCCAGTCTCCTGGCTACTTTAAAACTGGATTAATGAATACAGGAAAGGGTTTTGAATCAGATCTGCAAGATCCTGATCATGAAAGGTATGTATCCTGACCAGGCACAGACAGCTCAGCTTGGTATAGAGTCATTAAAAGCCTCTTTAAAAAAAAAATTCATTTTATGATTTAGATGCTCCCAGTGTTTGCTTTCCAGTAACTAACCTGTGCTCCCACTAAACCCTGTAATCCAAGCAGCAAAAATATCACATTTCCCACACATTTTTTAGTTCTTCAGGCCCAATTACAGACCATCCCTGGGCTAGGTTGTCACCCTCAGCTCCTCCAGAGTCCCAAGGTGCCAGAACAAGCACACCTTTCCCTGCAGTAGGAGAGAGAAGCCTGAGGGAGAGGAGCTGGGGATGGTGTTCAGTCCCACAGTCCCCTTCCATCCTTGGTCTGACCCCAAGCAAGCTGGGGTTGATTTCACCCCTCTAAGCCTCTGAACCCCACCTTGTGTCTGCCCTTTCTTTCCTCGGCAGGAGATTTGTCACCACACAGGAATTCCAAGCCATGGAGAAAGAACTCGAAGACGTAAAAGAAGAACTGAAATGCCTGAGGTGGAAAGTCAGACACATTGGTGAGACCGTGCAGCCCCTGGCCCAGGACAGCAAACGTTACAATGGTTACACCCTGAGTGAGCTCAGGGCCATGGTGCAGTTTGAGGATGACCCCTACAAAGCTGCACACAAGATCCTCACCGCGCTCTGCACCGACCTCTCCTCCTTCCAGCACCCCCTCACCCAGCAGCCCTGCAGCTCCCCACCCCTGCCCAAGCCCAGGATAGACCCGGAGCTGTACATGGTGTACTGTGACATTCTGAAAAGCATATTCCCTGGAATCAGCAGCCAGACCTTGAGGGAGGAGACACGACATGTGCAGAAAAGCATCCAGAAAGAAACGGAGCTGACGTCGGAGCCCGCGAGATGCTCTGCTAAGTGAGAGGACTCCGGTGGCTTTAGAGGACTGGACTGTGGTAGGTACTGCTGGTTGGGTCTGTCCCTGTTAGCTACAAGTCATCTGTCAAGGTATTGGTGAGCTCTGAGCCCTTCATGCCACTTGCCCAAGGAGACAGGGTGGGAAGGCATTCTGTGTACTTCCCACGTTTTAGGGAAAAAAAAAGTCCCCTTAGTGTCTCTTTTAATATATGGACGTTTCCTTGTTTACAGCAACCACAAATGCTGACAAAACAATCCAGCAAAAGCATTGTATGTCCAAGCAAGGGCCTTCCCCCAGCCCCAAAAAGACCAACCAACCAACCAGCATCGGGGTAGTTTCTATTTTCTAGAGTATATCATTCATTAAATGACATTACTTGTTAGAAAATTGTGCCTCTTCTTTATTGATCTATTTATTGTCTAAAGGTGCTTTGCACATCAAAATCAACAACCTATAGCTTGAACACACACTGGGATGAGAACCATCCTGGATTACAATGCACCCTGGACTGGAATGGGATGGGATGAGAAGCTGCTGCTGTTGGTCACGGAGGACACAGAGGAAAAGGGCTTTGGATCTACATCCTCCCCATCTGGGACCCAGCAAAGTGCAAAGGATGAACAACACTTTGTCTGTCAGGTTCTGCTCACAGGGCTGCCCTTGTAGCCCCTCCTGTCAAGCTCTGGTGAAGATGCAGGGATGCCCTGGTGCCATTTTGCTCATTCCCAATGGCACTGCTGCTTCCCTTACCTACTGGGTCATCCACTCAGTTTTAAAGAGTCATTAACACTTCTTGGAAAGACTCGTTTCCCTGGTTTCAGTGCCACTTGCAGCATCCCACCCTTGCCAGAAATCTGTCCTGGTACAAGCCTGCTCTGTCTCAAGACTTCAGGTCTTGCTGCCTGATATTCAGGCAGACAGGCAATTACCCAGTCCCATTATTCTGACAGCTAAAAAAATGCAGCCATTGCTCTTCTTGGACAATACATACTGATTTGCACCTTGCCTACATTGCTCCTTAGCCTAAAATAAGCCTTCTCTCCACAATGTTATCACCTTCACTTGTGTGGAGACAGAAAGAGAAGGCAATCAGACACATGGTGAAAAATTACTCTATAAATCCATGTTGCATTCCATCTATTCCCCATTAAACTCTACAACTCCATTTTTGACTTGAACACGTTACTTTCAAGCCTCAAGACCCAGTAAAAGTCCCAATGATTTTTTTTCTTTTCTTTTTTAACTACAGGCATTACATTTTCTATTCTCCAGCCATGCCCAGATATTCATTAGTATTACACTTTTCCAGGTAACATGTGCTATGAATTCATCCCTGCATCTAACCTGAGGACCTAGGAGCCACTGCACATGTTGTTTCTAGGAGAAGGTCAGAAGTGTGAGGATATGAATGCTTTCTCTAGCCTCAGGTGCTCTGTAGTTTGTACTGACTGTGTTAAATAACCCTTAAATAATTAATTTATACTCATATTACTGCAGATTGATAGCCTTCAGCTGCCAGAACAGATTCCACAGCAGATAAGTTAAAGAGAGGGTCCTCACCCATACTGGTCATAGAAACACCAATTAATTTAGGCTGGAAAGAATCTCTGGAGGTCTAAAGGTCCAACCCATCTGATCAGAGTATTTTAGTAAAAATAATCACAGAATAAAATCTGTGCTGCAAAAGTGAAACCTTTGCAATACAACAACCATCTGACACCTAAGAGAAAAAAAGAAAAAAGAAAGAGAGAAGCCATGCAAACAGCCTGCAGTGGAATCATATGGAATCATCTGCAGATCAGATCCACCACAGGAAAACCTGAGTTTTCTTCTCCCAGAAGCACTGTGCTGAGAGATCACCTAGACAGGAGCTCTCCCCAGGCTAATCAGTCTGTGGAAACTTAATTTATATCCACATCAGTGGCTAAAGAAGATAAATGGCAAAGTTACCATGGCACTGTTTTGGAGGGCCCTTTGCTATGGCTAGATCTATATGCACTGTCAACTCATTTTTCAGATTTATTAATACCTCTAATGCATAATTGCAGTCAAAATCAGTCACTGAATCCCACATTTTATGACCTCATGCTTACCCCTTCGTACTGTTAATAATAATAGCCCTGCATAACATGAACATATTGTGCAAAACAAGTCCACCAGCCCTTCTGCTTTCTAACTTGAAATATAGAACAGTTTTAGGCAACTGTCAACATCTTTATATTAATTATCAGTATCATCTGTACTGAAATCTGAGTCACAAGAGTTGGGGTGGGACTGCTAATTACCATTACTCCCTTCTCCTCTCTTCCTACATCAACGCCTGCTTCTCATGATATCTTCTCTATACATTTATATACCCAGTTCCTCTTCCACACTTCAATTCAACCTAAGGAATTCTCACATTAAACCTTCCATCTTTGCTTCCCAAGGTGAAACTGCCTCTGGAGACCCTTTTCCATTTCTTATATCCTTCTATAGGTGCTTACTTTTTTTCCTATGAGCTGGAGCCTTCCCCTCTGGATCTCTCCTCCCCCTGGGTTTTGACAAGTTAATAAGTGTCCAAATTATTTCCCAACAATGACTGAAGCCACAAACAGATGAGCAAGGTGCAGACCTCCCTCAGGCCCTCATGCTGCTGCCCAGGGAACCAGAGTGACCCTGGGGGATGGCAGAACACACAGGGACAGAGCATGCACAGATCTTGGCTTCTTGCAGACTTACTGTGAGAATTTTCTCAATGCCCCAAAGAGAGTGATTACAAGAAACACCCAAGTCTGTCTGGGCCAGCAGGTTTTGATCACATCTCCCATTCTGTGTTGATAGGCAGATATGTTACCATCCCAGAGAGATGAATAATAAGGGCTGTTTCATTTCCCTGACAATATTAAACATAACAAAGCCTCTTACTATCATTTTACCATCAGCCCTCTCCATGAAGCCTGGCCACAGACAGATGTCCTGTTGGTAATGGAAATGTCAATTTAAATCATCTGTTCACCAACTACTCCTTACCAAACAATTTCCAGTACCCAACAAGCCATCCAAACCCAGCCCTTTACCTACAAGCCAGAACCAACATTCAGTGTAGATCAGTTTGCACCACTGTTTAGGTTTATTCTATTCCAGGTAGCTTTGCTACTTTATTTTTAGCAGTCTCTCCATCAGACCAGGAAGGAGACAGATCATAGGACTTCTACTGACCTGAAGTTATAGCTGGGACATTGAGCTTATTATCCCAGAGCTAAATGACAACAGCAGAGATGACCTTTCTGCAATGCCAGAAGTCTTATTTACAATGACCAAAGCTCTAATCAGTGGGGGCAAGTGTAGATTACAAAGTGTGGAAGGAAAAACTTTAAGGACAGTCAGCTATTAAACCAGACTGCCCAGAGTGACTGTGCAGCTCCATCCCTAGAGGTGTTCCAGGCCACACTGTGCAACCTGACTTCTGTAAGGTTAAAAAAGTGGTGTCATTGCAGAAAGCAGCCAGGAAAGTCCTTGATGAATGAGCACAGAGCCATGAATAATGTGCAGGGACAGCACCAGCAGAGTTTTACTCTTGCTAAGACAGCCTTGTGGGGCTGGCAGGCATCAGTGTCCCTGCTCCTTGCCCTGAGCTGCTGCCTCATTTTCCTGCCTTCCCCAGACACTCAGCAAAGCTGCTGTGCCCAGGCTGCCTCACTCCTCACCTCTTCTGATGAAAGATGAAAGCTCTCCTGCTCAAGATGGAAAGTTCTTTCCCCAGCTTGTTGCAGACTGAAATGTCTCTTCTGGCAGCCACCTTATGCTGCCACAAGGCAGAAGAGAAATCTTCCTGAAAGTTAGGAAAGGACTAAACTGCTCCCAGTTCATTGTCTTTACCACAGGGACATCCCAGCTCCCAAGCACGACTCCCTCTTTTGAGTGAAGAATCATCTCCATAACATTCACAGCCAAAATAGTTGTGTTTTTTTTCTCTGTTACCCTGCCTTTTAAGCCTACCATGCCTACCTCTGGCCACCCTGTTTCAGCTTCAGCTGGAACACAACCTGGAGATCAGTTCAGTCCCTACCACCCAGTTGGGTGCATCCCCCCAGTGAGCACCAGGCTCCTCCAGACCCTCACAGGGGCTCTCAGATCCAGTATCCAGACCAAAACCTTTTCTTTAGCACTGCACCTACCCCCTGACTCCTCCAGGAGTCTCCAAGAAGACTTTCAGCTGGGTACTGCCTGCTGAGAAAATGAAGGCTTGGCTACATCTAAGTTCCTTTAGGGTGCTCCACACAGCATGAGGAACATTGAAAAACCACTGGGAAGCTCCTTTTCCAGGGAAATCCAGACATGGTGAGGAACACAAGCAACTGAGCCCAGAAACAACCAGTCACAGGTGAGCAAGAGGAAAAGTCAAGCCCAAGTTACTTGTCTGTCTCTGATCTATCTCCTTAGGTTTACAGTTCCCCAGAATGCCCATCCTCTTGGGGAAAATGCCCCAAATCTGTGCATGCTGACATTTTTGGAAGTCTAACAAGCTATAGAGAAGAGACACACACTAAGAACTTGTGAGTCAAGTTGACTTCAGTCACATCAAAAAGCCCTTGAGCAAGCAGGAAGCTAAAGTTAGGATTTCACTGTTTAACTGGGACCTTCCAGAAATAAAGAACACACCTGGGGAAGGCTACTAGGAGATCAGGAGGGGATATTTTTATTCCCCTAACTAGAGGCAAAGCAGTGAGCTATGGGTAGAGGACCAGGCCATGTTGGAAGCAATAGTCCAGGCTGGGAAACTCCTACCTGGCTGATCACCATGGGCTGGTCAGTCCTCTGCTTCCACCAAGAGCTAAGGCAGGGGACACTGGGAAGCCATCAGACAACAGGGCTGTAGCAGTTTCCCCCTTTTCCAGTAATTTCTAGGTCAGTAAGAAAGAAGCTGCAAATTACAAGTGTTTCCTTTAATGCCCAGACCTTGACACTGCAGCACTTCACGGGGTCCTGAGCCAGGGGGGCTGGAGCTGATGCTATTAGACAAGGGTGGAAAATTGATCTCTTCCCAGCAAGATTTAGAGGCCAGTCGGACAGGAAATTACTCCAGCTGGGCACTCAGTCCCCATCTCCCAGCTCTTCCTGCAGCTAGGAGATTCACTCTATAATTGCTTTCTTAGTCCACATTTTATCCTCAGCTGACAGAATTCCATTAGGGTGATACAAGCTGTGTGATAAAGGGATGTTTGTGTCCCACATGGGCTGTAAGTCATTTCTCAGCAAACAAGCAAATAGTCACAGAAATGGGCAAAGAGACCTCTGAGCCAGGAACCCTCCTTCTTCTGCTCTGAATACCAGGACCTCAGCACTCAAAGGGAAGCAAAGATTCCTCCAGGATGTTACACTCCTTCTGCTCCCCTCCCTGCACTGCAGAGGAGACAGATCAGTGCATATCTCCAAAGGGAAGGCTCATCTCTGGAGTATTTTGGAATGGACAACAGATATGCAGCACTGACACCCCCAAAACCATCCCATGCAAACAGGAGCCCCTGTGCTGTGACCACAGGGGTTGGTGACACCACAGATCCCAGATAACAAGTGGCCTACATATGGAAAACTCCATGGAACAGAACTAATGCACTATCTGAGCACATACACCTGAGGAGCAAAACAGGTTGGGTCACACCTGCAAGAAAAAGAATGATGATTCTGTAAATCACCTTCCAGATTGCTTTGGAAGTACCAAGGAGTGACCTTCTGAGCTTAATGATGCAGCTGAAAAATAAACATGGCCAAAAAAAGCTAAAAGGGAATACAGGAAGGTGCATCCAATGCTGCTGTGTGCATGGTTACAGTCTCTATAGCTCTGGTGAAGCTGTTACTAGGCAGTGGATGCTGGAGATCACTTTTTTTGAAGGATGTTGGAGGAGATTTTCTATTTCAGTGACTCTTAGAAGAACAGAGGCTCCTGCTGGAGTTCAGCCTCCTGTATCAGCAGCCCCAGAAAACAGAAGGCAGCCTAAGGCATCCCTACACAATGTGTCTGCTCACACCAGAACTCTCATCACTTGCTATATTCCCCAGGCCAGCAGAGAGGTGCACCCAGCACTGAGCAGATAGCAGGAATGAGAAATGCTTGTGACTTCCAGAATAAACTGACTCAACTCAAAAGGAAAGCAGACTTCATCCCCTGCGTGACCCAGAATTCAGATGTTAATCCAGCACTCCACATTTGCTCTTACCTGACTCTTACCTGCTCTTCCTTCAGAAGTGAGCTTTTCCTGGTGACATCAAAGGGTTTGAAGACTCTCCATGCAGCCTCCCTCACCCACTGGTCTCATCCTCACAGCATCACTGGCAGTGGTTCCTCTCTCTGGTCATTCCAATGCATTACCTGGTATAGAATCTGTCCCATCTCACAACACAGGCACTGCCAAGCTCTTGCTGATGTTACCTGGCACATCTCTGGCACACACCCCTGAGATGACAGGGCTGAACATCACTGTGGGGAATGACTGACACACACCAGGAGCTTGGTAAAAGCCCAGCAGGACCAGGAAATCTTACCAAAATCAGCATCACCTAAGCAGGATGCTGCGGTGCCACTATGTCCAGGTCCAACCTAAGCCATGAAAAGGGCTCAGTGTAATTCAGGTGCCATCTGTAGCTCCTCATGTAGCTCTTAGGGGTTCACCCTCCAAAATGAGGAGGACTGTTCTGACTCAGTAACACATGAGCTTCCATGTCTTCTACACTGCCTTTTGCACTCTCTGCATCCCTGCTTGCTCCCTCTCCACACATGAACACACATGGTTCAAGGGTTGGACTTGATGATCTCTGAGGTCCCTTCCAACCCAACTCAGGGCTGTCTGAATTCCACTGGGTTAAACCACAAAAAGGTAGATATTGAAATTAGAAGTTGCAGGCCTCCTCCAGCATCCCAGTTTTCACTGTGAGACTGATAAAAATATTAAGTATCAAAAATCAGGCAGCATGACATTTGCTTCCTGATTATTTCTTTAGCCTCTGCCCCTCTCAGTGTCACTGTGGGACAAGCAATCTCGTTTCTGTTAAGACAAACCACTAGAGGTAAAGGTGAGCAACTCTGACAGAAAGGTTTCTCAGTGGCCCAGAAATTGGAACTGGGCAAAAGTTTAATAATTTACACCAAAGGCTTCAGCAAGAGTTGATATTGAGCTTTGTTTTATCTTTGTCCTGATTTTGACACTGTCAACTGATGTGTTACTCTGCACAGTCCTGCTGGGTTCCTCTTGCTGAAACAGAGCCTGACATTGACTGAAGTGCTCCATGGGGATTTTCCTGATTGCATGTTTGCTCTTGCTCTCCTCCCTCCTGTACATCCCAGTCTGACATGGATGTACTGGTGACTTCTTAGTTCAAAAACAGCAAAAATTGGAATAAAACCGTTTTTAAACTGCAATTAATGTAGAAATGAGTTGAATACCCACACAGGAGTATATAGGACTGACTAGAACACTTAATTATTGTTGGTGATTGCCCTTCTCACTGGTGCTGAGATGTGAATGCTGACACCTCCTGCCCCACAGAAATTATTGAAGCATTTTCTAAGCATTTTGCTATTTTCTGTGTACAACTGACTTGAACCAAAGGCTTCATTAGGCCTGGGTGGTGTATGTCCCTCCAGAGCAGGCAGCAGGCTGGCAAACCCTTTCAGACAAAAACACTGCAGGAGAAGATGTTTCACAACTTCACAGTATTTTGGAATTATTTCAAAGCCTTTGATGGTCTTTTCCACAGTGTGGCAATTCTGGGGAAAGTAAAAGGAGCTGCTAGGAGAGGCTGACAGAAGGTAGAAGCCCAGCACTCTGTGCCAGACAGGATACAGATTTGCAGAGGCAAAAGGTGTGAAAAAACAGGATGCAGTTACCAACTGACCAGAGATGAAGAATTGGTGACCTTGGAACAGAGAACTGTGACACACCTGAGCTTGAACAACTGCTTTGCAGTAATTTACAAAACCTGGAGTTATCCCAAAGGATTAGGGTTGAAAAATCATTAGTTCACCACATAGGACAGGAGATGCTCCAGGCAGAGAGAACACAGATGAGCATAAAAAGTCCTCCTTCCCACATCCATTTCCTGACAACAGGGATGCAATTCTGTCAGGAAACAAGATGGATTTAAGTTCTCTTCCAGCTTGATGCAATTGTTTCAGGAGAACAAACAATGTGACAGCTCTCATCTAAAGGCTGCCTATATGACAAATCTGGGGTTGTGTCTTAAAAAACTTGCAACAGCCTCTCCTTTTCCAAACATTTGTATCTGTTCTTAGCCCTACCAATAATCTTCCTTCCAGCTCCTTCTCTTTTGTCATTTTGGGAGTTGCATGTAGCAGTTGCCTGCTTTGGAGCAAAAATGAAAACCTGATTCCTGGCAAAGGTATTCTTGCAAACAGACCAGGGGAGACAGTTCTCAGAACAACAGAGGGATCTTTTGTCAGTGCAGTTTGGGAAGAGCCTTCAGACAAAGTACAGTTTACTTGTATACAGTAGTTTACATTTAGAAGTGCCTCGTGTTTAGTACAAAATCCATTTTCTTGCTTTGTAAGCCCACAGAAATCTAGGAAATGCATCTCGTGCCTTTTCAACTAAGCTGACAACAGCCCAGAAGTATGCTTGGTGTAAGCAAATATGCAAGATATTGCACTCCTGATTTTGTACAATAAGGGAAGCAGAACATTTTGATTCTGTAACAGAAGCAGCAATTATGTACCTTGTTTCCTGTCTAGAAGCATGTACTGACTGCAGTGCATTCACTTCTGTCTGGAAACAATGAGCAAGTTCTAAACGAGAACAAAATCTTCTATGGAAGAGATTTACAGATTGTTACAACCAAGAAATCGTCAATGAAAAGTACATTTGCATAGCTAAAAATCCTGCAGCATAATTATCTGGTTAAATTTTTGGTTAAATGACCACATAAGCAAGGTATTCTCAGTCTAAAAATGCTGTTCCCTCCTTACCTCCTGCTAGTTAAAATGCAATTACCTTTTCTCAGAGTGAGAATATGTTGCTGGAAATGGGTCTGGCTGGTACTGCACTGAGGTGTGGACTCTCTGTTCATGTAACAAAATTCAGGCAAAACAGGGGAAAAGAGCATTGCTCTGGAGCAGGAGAACTCATAAGAATGTGTAGAGCTCCTGTCAACAGCTCTCCAGGCATAACATCATTTTGCTTTTTTCATGGTAGTGAAATAATGAAAAGAAATAATTATTTCACTGCAAAAGATGAAAGAAGTGACAGTTGAAACTTCATCATTAAACCATGATAAACCCATTTCCTGAGTTCCATTTTCTAAAAGCATTAACCCCACTTCTGCAAGCCCAGTGAGACTTCTCCAGGTGTCAGAAACAGCATCAGCCCCTTGGGAGAGCCAGAGCATCAAAACCCACAGTGGCAGCCCAGAAACAGGGAGATGAAAAATTCCTCTAAGTGCAGTTCCCAAATAATTATCTACAGGCAGAGACAAAGCAGAACATTTCTTCTAATGAGAAGCTTTGTGATCATCCAGCTAGGAGTTAGGAATTAAAGCTTGAGAAATACTCTGAATGCCTCTCATGACCATCCTGCTTCACCCAAGTTCTTGGAAGCTGGCAGGAACAGTTGTCAGTTAGCAGTAAGGTTCCCACTCACTCCTTTTTGTTCTTCCCTGGATTTTCAATTAAGAGAGGGGGAAAAAAAACTAGGCAGATTATAAAAAAATCAGAAAACTGAATTATTTGAACTTCATACTGCAGAAAATGTGCTGTAGTGAATCAAAGTTCCTCTTCAAAGATGATCCAGCAGCAGCAGATATGGAAAATCTTCCAGTTGGATGATGTATTTCTTGAAGAGTTAGATTGGAGGTGTTTGGGGCTGGAAGTATTGAGGACTTTCCAATCCCAATCCCTTGTTATCTTCTCCTCCTCTGCAGTCCTGTTTCACTCAAGCAGGTTTTGGGACGCAGAGCTGTTAGGGAAAATGGAGTGCTTGTTTTCAGAGTTATTAACAGTGAAACCACAGAGCCAAATGAGGAAGAGACATGCCCATTTCTCTTCCCCTCCCAGAAGGAAAGCAAAGCTACTCCTCTCAGTAGTGTTTCTTATGTTGACAGTGACTGATGACGATTTTCTCACAGCCCCATGGAATCACTTTCCTCTGGAATCTGACACAGATTCAGTGCTGACACTGGAGGTTGATCCTTCCTTCCAGAGGGACCCCAAAGGTCTCCTCCAATTCAAATCATCCTAAAATGTGTGTTACCAACCACTGCAGCAGACACCAGTGAGTAGTGCAGGAGAAGACAAGGGGCAATCCTCACCCAAGAACTAGACAGGCATTCTGTGTCCTTACTGTGGGGACAAAGGATGAGACAGCCCTGGTGATGAGAGCTTTTCTTTAGTGTGTCTGCCCCAGGAGGTCATTACAACAGGCACAGAGATGGTCAAAATACTTCTGGTGCAGCCAGTGCTCAGATACTAATAACTTGAAGCTGTGTTTGTAAAGGCTATGGCATTTCAAATCTTTCTCCTCCAGAACTGTTATTAAAAGCCAGCAAATAATTTCTGTAACATTTTCGAGAGAAATTAATGGGAAAAAGTGTCATGCTCAGGAGAGAAAACCAATCATGAATATACCAGCTTGGCTGAGAATTTGTAATGTATTTAGGGAGCTGTTCTGAGTAATTTACAAGGAGTGACTGGAACACTTCAGACTATAAATACAATCTACTTTCTCTCCTTGGGAAAAAGGGAGGTTGCCTTTTTAATTATCACTTTGTAAGAGAAAAGACCAACCAGGAAGACAGTGGGAGGGATAAAGTCAATATGTTTTCTCCCTGGTTACACTAACCACGATTTTAGATTTGTTTGAGGAGCAACAAACAGCTAATTCTTAGACACAGATGCATCACCTCTAAAGCTGCTTAATGCAAGGAGCCTGTAATTCCAAAAGCTATCTCTGAACCTTCACAATTAATACCAGTTTTCAGTTTGCCTTTACTCAGTTTCTTTCCTGAGGACTTGTGTGGATGTATCAGTATAAGGGGTGATTACAAGCCAGAAATGTCTTCAATTTTTATTACCCACTTTCAGATTTATAGAAAAAAACCAAATCCATGAGAATACAACATTCCTGGTTTGCTTTCCTATGCTAGAAAAAGTAGAGCTAAGAAGAGCTGTGCTCCCACTTTCCCCAGCTTAGGTTTCTCTCAATGTTCATTTCCCATACTGTTTGTGTAAAAAAAAAACCAAGGAGAGAGAACAAACCTGGGTTAGCCACAACCTGCTTCTTCTTGCTGTTGGTGACAATCTCATTTTCATTCATCATTCGTACATCCTGATCTCCCATGTGACTGCTGAAAAGATTAAAATCAGTACATTAGCCAAAATAATCATCACTGAAAAGTTGTGAGAGTCCTGGAAAAGGTTATCAAAGAAGTTACTCAGTCCTGGAGGCTAAACAAAGCTATGAAGCACAGCCACAGCACGTGAGACTATCTAGAAAAGAGATTTTGTCAGCATCCACCTGAAGGATTCCTTGCCAGTTTTAATTAGTGGCATTCATTCAGGCATACATTCAAATATAAATATCATATTCACTTCACAAGTTTCTTTCCTGCCTTTAAGCACATTAACCAAAGTGAGATTTTCAAATGGTGCTGTTAGAAGAAGGCATAAAAGTCCCTATATGGAACTTAATGCTGTTGTGTAATGTTGATACAACAATATTTGAAAATTTTCTGAGCTAAACAAAGTTCATTTACTGTGACAAATTGTTTGCAAGCTGCTGAAAAATGTTAATGTTTTCTTTTGGGGAAAGAAAAACTTCAAAGTTAAATTAAATACATTACAGAAAAAAAAAATGAGCTGAATGGAAAGTTTTAAACAACATCACTAAATAACTCCTCCCTTTCAAATAGGTAAAACCAGACCAGCCATGTCTTTGGGGGAAAAAAATGTTCTTTTTCTACAAATAAAGCACAAAAGAGGTTTCTAGTTTTGGAGATAAATGTAATGTCTTTCAAACTTCCAAGTGAAACTCAGGAACCAATAATGAAGTAACTCAGACTGTGCACTATTGATGATAACATCAGAATCAGGTTCAGGGCTCATAAAATATTAAGCAGTGATATGTGGAAGAGAAGAGGCCAAAACCAGAAGCAACAATATAAAAATCTCAGAACATTTTTAAAATGGATGGGTTCTATCCAGCAGGTAGTAAGGGATCTGTCTTCTACTGCTCAAGTACCCTGGATTTTATCAGGGCAGGAGATGAAAAAGGGAAAAGAAGATTGGAAAACAGGCTAGGAAGAAAAACAAAGCCCTGCACAGAAGTCAGGAAGGGGAGAGACTCAGCATGTTCTTCACTGTAAAACAGATCATGTCATTTGTGTGACCCCAAAACTAAATCCCACTAAAAACTAAATAAAGAGTATGTCTTATAAATCTAGGATGCCAGCTAGTGCTGCTCTGCTGGAAGTGGAATCATTTTACTGAGAGATGTTAAGCTGAAGAAAGGAGAGGTTCATTTCTCCTCCTCCTTTTAATATCCCACTAAAAAATTTCTTTAAACTCACATTCCCTCAGGACATTTTCATTTCAGTAACTTTTTAGCTAGAAAAACCATTTACCTCCAATTTTTACCATGACAACAGAGCCACTTGTACAAAAACATGAAGCTACCACAACACATCCAAACAATACAGATTTATTTGAACATCTGACAGTACCAGTGGCCAGCAGCCAATGCTTTAAAGAAACAAAAGACAGCAAATCCTGCAGGCAAATGGTAACTGCTGTTCTTAATCAGGGCAGCTTACATTCCTTCCACCTATTTCTAAATATCTGAATATTCTTCTGACAAAACTGTGCCATTTCTGAATGCCAAACTGTTGTCTTTTTTCCTAAGTGATGTATGTGCACTTGTGCAATCTGTTAGCTGTGCAATCTGTAACAATATTTATTTCTATAAGCTTTCATTTTTTCACTCTTTAATCTCATTTGAAGTAAACTGTTCTTTCAATTTTTATTTCCTTTGCTAGAAACTGCCTTTTAGGCTGTATCAGTCCTGGCATTCTACATATAAGTGCATTTTTCACTGCATGTCATATTTTCAGGGATATTGCCATCTTACTGCCTTCCAGTGCCATTCCTCTGCATGCAATTCATTTCTCATTAAAGTATTTCATTACATTGGAACATTTATAAAACTACAGAACGTTGGTTCCTCAGTTAGAATCTGTGCCAAATTAGAGGACTTTCTTTACATTTCAGGCCTGGTTCTTTTACATTAACTTTCTTTATTTTTCCTTCTTGTAATATCATTGAGATGCATCATTTTTTCTCTAAGGAAGCCTGAATTCTGTTTTTTTTTACTATAGCCTTCCATGAATACATATATAAACATGAATCATGACTCCCAGTAAGTGCTAAAAAAATGCTTACAAACAAAGCCACTAATCTGGTCCTGATATCTAAAATCCACAGGTGACCATTAAGTGAACCTTAGAGTGCTTTAGAGGAATCTTCTGTAACAACACCCATAATGCTGCCATGAGTCACATAAAGTCATTACTTGCAAACAAGACATTTTCCTCAAATCAAGAGCCACTCACATACCTAATTACAGTTCTCTTCTCCTGATGGCAAATCTTCTCATCATCTGTGAAGAGAATGGTGTGATAGGGGACCACTGGCTCACAGGTTGGGAGGATGCCTGGTACTACATGGTTCACCATATCCAGAATCCCATTGTACACAAGCAAGTCATCCACCAGAAGCTAAAGATATGTAAAAAAACAAACAAAGCACCTAAAATTCAGGCATTGCTTTCACCAGTTGTCTCTGTCAATTCACTACAAGTCATTTTGCCCCTTCTCTTTCACAAGTCTGATCATTGCTTTAGCTTTTGGTCCTTCAAGCTTCCATTTCTCTCTATATACTGCTGGGTTTTGATTATTTTTTTTCTTCAAGATTTTGTCTTCTCACTGATGTTTCTAATGCAGCCTTCAAGTAGGTAATTAAAAATGTATTTCATGTTTTACATAATTGCTATTCCATCAGCTGGAGTGAATCACTTTTAAATCTAGGAATTCATCAATCTCACCTCACTTCAGCTGTCTTAAATTTGGGTTTCTGGTTTAAACACAGACCTGCTCTCTAGTGAGTGGAAAAAGGAAAGCATCACCCTGTCCTTAAGACAATTATCTAAGAAAAATGTCACATAAAACATTCTTTCCCAGGACAAGAAAGGGAGGACAGATGACTGGCACAGATTAGTCATGTTGATACCAAATGCAGAGTTAAATGAGATGAATCCCATCCTTTGAGATTCTATGGAATCACACTTCAGTAAACTGTGAAAATAAGTGCAGAAACCAGTGAAGCTGACTCATCAAAACATACAAGATGCATGCAAAAATTACTTACCCCAAATTCTTTCACCCCCCTCTTAGGTGTTTTGGCATAATTCCATAACTTGATCATTGACACAGTAGTAGGTACATCAAAAATGACATATACCCTATTCACCTGTAAAAGAGAATTTATTTAACAACACAAATCCTCCTGGTGCAGTTAATTCTGTGCTGTTCCTTTCATCAGCTACTATATCAATTTTAGGCCTACATATCTTTAGCTTCATTTCTAGCATCCTCTGCAGCATCTTCTGATGCACTGGTGAAGATATTTTTAATTGGGTTAAATCATGGTTTTTTCCCTTTAACTGGAAAAAGAAAGGTAGATGTGCCCTACAGAGATGCTTTGATCTGGGATTTTCCAGAAAACAATTTGGGCATAATTAAGTATTGAGTAAGGATTTTTCCAACACAGTAAATTACAGCAGATCCCATGCATCAGGTTTACATTCTGTAACTTTTGAAATTAATCCATCCTCTTCTACAGAATAAATGCATCTCTGTTATGTTCATAATAAATGCCCCCTCCCAGAACAAAGCCAGAACTCATCAGTTTATCTACATTTCTCTTTAGATATTTCATACCCCATAGTTGAACTATGGGGTTTCCTAAAATGGCTGAATTAGGGCCTTGGGACATGAAATCCTAAGTCTGTCATCTCAAATTTGTTCTTACAAAAAGCAAGGAATGTTTCTACAGCAGGGAGATTTTTTTTTTAACATCTCATTATCTGTGTTGAATGCAAATTCCTGAATTAGAGATCAGAGCCTGCACCTGCCTGAAAGGTGTTTACTGCACAAAACAAGCATATTAAACTCATTTGTCATTATCTTTATCACAGCAACTGAAAAAAACAGCAGAAGAACTTCCAAGACTAGCAGAGATGTCACACCATGAAGAAAGAAGGAGATTAAAAACCCAGGAAATCTATTCTGCTGCTCTCTATGCAGCCAAGAAGAACTGTCAGAAGACAAACTTCTGCTAAAAGGCACTGATTTAGTATCATTTACTAATGGCAAATTTACCTAAAAATACTGTATGCTGCCAGCTACATCTGTGCCCAGCACTAAAATGGAATGAAAATGGAAAACATACCAAACCAGGAAGAATTGGTGCAAGCCACATATGTCTGCCATCAGTTGTGTCATTTACCCTGTCAATCAGTTTGTCTGGAGTTCTGATGTCCCCAGATACACCTTCTAAAATGTTGACACTATCTGGAAAAGCAGCAATATCTGAAAAACAACTTTAAGTATAAATAACCAAAAAGCTTGTTTCAGAAAGACCATATTTAAAATTTTGTGCTTGCTCTTCTAGATTCCACGAGCAGGAGAACTTAAAATTACTCCAAGTAGTTCACATAGGAACTTGGGGGCACAGCTTTAAAGACTTGCAAAATTATTCTCAAAATAGGAATAAATTACCTATCTGTGTTTTATTTCTTTTCAAATATGTATTCCCACTGCATCAATAGAGTTCCCTTGTCAGGAATAGGCACTTCCCAGTTTTTGTGCAAAGCTCTGGGTTTTTTAGCATGAACTGGTGAAAAATCAAGGACAAGAAAAGCATCCTGGCAGGAGGCAGTCATCAGTCAGACCTCAAAGGTTTCTGATAAAAATTAGTAGCTGCCCAGTGAGGGCTTCTTTCAGCTCTTTGGGAAGAAAAGATGAAACATTCTGTGATGTTCATAGGATCTGTTCATCTGTTCTAGATGAAACAGGCTAAATAATCAGATTTTCTCCATAAGAGAACAACATGGAAATTAAAATTATATATATGTTAAAGACCTGCAAAGAAGTGTGGATGGGTGGCACTGCCATCAGAACTATAAATCCCTAGCACTACGGTTTCAGGGACATTTCTTTGCCTTGGTCCTTTTTTTGACTCTGTGAGAACCTATAAAGACTTGAAGGAATAACAAAGCAATGCCTCAACTGGTTAAGAAAAGCTCACTCCAGCCTCAGTACTGAATTATCACATTTAGTACTGCACTAAGACAAATGTTCTCTGGTGGGGATGCTCATACATCCAAACCACACTCCTGTGCAGGCAGAACTAGGCAATCATTCAAAAGGAACTGAGCTATCTTTACCTGGGCTGGTCCCACCAAGACATGTCATGTAAAAGCTCAGTTAGAGATGCTCTCTTCTTAAAAAATAATTTGCTACCACTTTTCAATTTCAAAATGCTCCTTCTCCATTACAGATGTCTGGAGTTCATCGTGCATCATATAAGATACAAACAGCACTCAGCAAAAAGCCTTTACTACCCTTTTCATTGTATTCTCTATTTATTAGGCAATGAGGATCTTTAGAGAAATACAACTCATGCAGCATCCCTGCTTTGTATCCTTCCTAGTTAGCTAAGAAACTATTTCTTCCCTGGCACTGAACTTTGTGAAATTATACTTTGGGGTACAAAGCTTTCAGCTCTTAAGAGAATAGCTGGTACAGAGCACTGGCACATCAAGTGTAACCCTGATGACCACAAACCTTTCAAACATGTCCTTCATTCCCCTCTGTTGGTTACCCAGGGAACACTGAATCAAATTCAAAGTTTCAGCCCTTATCTTTATGACTTGATCAGGTGTCTAGAATAGCCTAAAGCTCCAGAACAAGAGTTATAAAAAAATTCTTTCTTGTGGAGTAATGAAAAGTTGCATTACAAAGAACTGAACTCAACCTTCTCTTACATATTTGAAGCTCAAGAAACTTTTTATACCACACATAAATGTTGATAGTCAAAAATACCCCATCTTTCTTAGGCTTTCCCTTCTCTAACCTTGTCCTGCTGTGTTGGTGCCTTCCATTTAGAGAGAAATGCTCTGAAAGTATAAAGAATACATAAAACCATGAGGCAACATGTATCCTCACACAACTACAGGGGAACCACAGGGGTTAAACTGGCAATTTGGAGGAAGGAGGCAGGGATGCCAAAGGATAATCTGCCAGGGAGCAAAGTGTATCTGGAGGGGACAGAGGAGCTGCAGGGCCTCAGAAGGATACTGTTCTCAGTCAGCAAGATTTGGTCTCCATGTTCATTGAACAACTCCAGCCCATTCAGACCGATGTAGTAAGGGTCACCCCAACTTGTCAGAAGCTGAAACTGGAAAATAACTGAGAAGCAAAAAGCTATTAAGGAAAATGTTGGTACTGATGCTTTGCTCTGCCAGACTAATTTGGAGTTTCAAAAGTTATTGTGCAGCCCACATCTCAATGACAAACATTCATATTTGCAGTTTAGAAGAGTGGAAAAAAAATCACCTGTGACTTAACTTGGTTAGAATAACCTAATGGATTCTAATGGGACCAAGCATGATCACAAAAGCTGTGCTTTATCAAGGAAAACTTCAGTTTAAAAGCCACAAACATTAAGAAAATTAGCAAAAATATTAAGGAGTTCAGATCAAACTTAATAAAGACACAGAATGAGACAAACAGTCAAAGATGCCCAAAAATACAAAGACTACTTCTAGCTTTGTTGGGCTGGCTGGATCCTCTGCTAACAGACCTCTAGCTCCAGCATGGATGACTTATAAAAAGGCAGGAGAAAAAGCTGCCAGAGTTATCTGAAAACAGGTCACCCGTTCATATATGATGTTCCATTTATTTGTTCTTAATTCATACTTAATGGAAGTCTCTCTCATATTCTTGGTATCTTCTTCATCTTTACAAGCACCAGAAATCGTTGCATTCCAAAAGCTCAGGACTCACAACCATACAATAAACCTCTAAAATAATTCCATCTGACAAGAAAACATCAGAGAAGGATACAACCACATGGCATTAATGGTGCTTCATAGTCCATACTAGCTTGTTCCATTCTCTTTGAAATAGTCCTGCCAAAAAAACCCAAATAAACAAAAAGACCAACCCTGTAGACTGAACAGTTTCTTTATGTACTCTTGACTCATTCAGAAAAGAACAAAAGCAAAGACCTAACCCTCCACAAACATCACTCCCTTTCTGTAGCCAGGGACTGGCTTGTCCTCTGATCTCAGTAAAATCTGATGAGCAGGATGTAGCTAAAACCCAAGGCAGCATTTTGCTGGGCTGCACATTTGAACCCAGGTGCCTCATACAATTGGCTCCCAGAAAGAACACTGAGCAGTCAAGAGAAATTGTGTGTGTCAGAGAGCAAAAACATCCCACTTTACCTCCTTTGTGCTTTCTTATTCATCTGGGGCTGCAGGTAGTCAAGAAAGAGAATTTCCTGGGCAAAGTCGAAGTGGCAGTTGCCTGGTCCCTTGCGGATCAGAAAGCCCTCTGGTGGGGAGACACTGGAACCATCCAGCAACACATGGACTACCTTGGCCTTGGTAAAAAAAAAATTCCCATTAGATGACATGGCATCACACTACACAAAATAAAACAGATCCAAAACTACTACATTCACTCCAGAGGCTGAAATAAACGTCAATATTTTTGTTATATTTATCTCATCATCATATGACATCCTTTGGCAAAGGGCAGCTTAAACCAGGAGATACAAGTTGTAATTCAGAGCACCAGAGCTGACACTGAGTGGGATAGGAGAGATTTGGGGGGAAAAAAATAAAAAACATATTTTGAAAAGATTTTTCAATTACTGCATCTTGCTAGATCCCAGCAAAGTGAAACTTTTCTTCACTGAACAGCTTATCAAACACTGGAACAGGCTGCCCAGGGCAGGGGGGAGTCACCATCCCTGGAGAGACTGAAAAGCCCCATAGAGGAGGGACTGAGGGATGTTCAGTGCTGGGCTAATGATTGGACACAATGAACTGAAAGGTCCTTTCCAACCTAAATGTCTCAAGATGATTCAGTGGGACAGTGCTCCTGTCCCAGAGGGGATGTGGGGAGACATCCTCAATTCTGACTGCCCAGCTCAGGCTGGAGCTTGCCTGGAGAAACCCCATCACCTGGGGCTCTCTCCAGAGCAGACTCTTCTGTGTCTCTGTCACATTTACAGAAAGCCTGGGTTTCACCACTTCTATTTAGCTTTGAGCAGGATCTATTTAGCTTTTTGGCAGGATCTATTTAGCTTTTCCAGGATCACACAAACTCATCTACCAAGCTATGCCCTGGGTAACCTAAGGGCATATGAAGGAAGAGGAGGCAATCCCAGCAGGCACAAAGAATTGAGCCTTGTCCCCATCACAGTTGCACAGATTGTCATACAACTAAATAATAATAATAAAAAAATAATTCAGACACTTATGTAGACAATGCAGGAGTCCTGGCCCCTTCCCCCAGCCCCAGGAGCTGATCCCAGCCATGTAGCAACAATTATCACTGCATTTTGCCCTGGAATTTGCTAAACTACAACTAATGTTAATCACAAGCAGCATTTACTGCACTAGGGTTTGCACTACCCCTAATATCTGTAAAATACATCAAGTAGCACTGTGAGTAAAGCTTGCTGATTAATGGACTAGATTCATTTAGTTAATCAAAGTCTTAATTTAGTCTAAAGGTAACGGGAGTCATTTTTCTAAACTGTGGATTTGCTGCTGATGTCTATATGATAATCTGAGGCTAATTTAGTTTTGTATGCAAATATTTCAATTTTCATTATTAGGATTTCTATTGAAAAATCTGTGCAGTATTTTTAGCTAAAATTCCAATCTTAGGTGTCTAAGAAGAAGTTAAAAACATTGAGTTTTCTGCAAACCTGTGTATTATCAGTGACCTGATTTTCATAACAGCTCATAGTTTTTTCCATTGGTAAATGACTTTTTATTCAATTACCATTTTAAGTAAGCTACACATTCCTTGATTTGAAAACTTTGGGTACTGTACTAGACTGGAGAAAGTGCTCAGTTCATTTCCATACAGCATGAAGATTATTCAGGAGGGAATGTTTGAGTAGCACATACAGAGAAATAACTATGTATGGTTTCATTTTAGTAAGTTTGGGAACAAAGAAGGGAAATCTCCAATTTGTATCACAGACTCTTCTGCATGTTGCTTTCCAGCTGAATCAGTCTGCCAGGAGGCAGAAAGGAGAAGTAAGGAGAAGAAGGGAAAAAATCCACTGCAATATATTTCAGTTTAGGAAACACGTATTGACTGGGAAGTCCAGAGACCTGGAGATGAAATCTTACCTATTATACCACAGCTGCTTATATTTATGTGCCCTTTACAGCCCTCATGTCCAAGTCATTTTCATCATCTGAGAAGGCACTCAACCATCACACACAGCATTTTACAAATCACATAACAAAGCTTTCACAAGGTAATTTTTCCCAGAGCTGGAAATAGCAGACAAGCCTTCATTTTGACAGTCACTGCCATTACCCCCTCATACTAAAGCTATGAATAGAATCCACCAGGCTCCAGCTGCCTACCAAACCATTACATCTCATGCCCAGGCACTGGTTCTTAGAAGGAACAGCAATACTTCAAGAGACAGATGGCATCATGCCCCAGGTTCACAGGCTAAAGCCTCTTTCCTGGGGCCCAGCAGAAACCCTGCATCTTCAGTTTTCCAAAGAATTTATTTTATTCTTTTTGAGGACTGCAGGTATGAACTCCTCATCTAAATTGTACCCACCAACTGTTATGGGACTTAAGGGCATGCCACCTGCAAGCACACTTTATCAGACTTGACACTTCTATCTAGCAAAGTAAACTGTGAAAATCTTTCTTTCTTTCTTGGGTTGGCCTCCAGAGATCAAATTCCATGTTAGATTTTAGGGGTTTGGCTATTTCTTTCTCTCCTTTAATAACTGAGACACACAGATGGGGAGATGATTTGATATGAGACTTCATGTTCAAACTCCACTCCTCTGCTCTGCCTGGGAGAAGCTTGGGCTGATAATGGAGGTGAAAAACATTACCCATCCCCACTGAAAAGACAGCTCTTTTTATTGCTCTTTGGACACAGAACTCCAGAAAGATTTAGGTTGGAAGGGATCTCCTGCACATCTCCAGCCACAGCTCCTGCTCAGAGCAAAGCAGCATGAAAAGCTACATCAGGTTGCTTAAGGCTTTGCCAAATTTAGTTTTCAAAGTCTCCCATCACTGCTGTACCACTCTCCCAGGGAAAAGAGAGTCCTTCCTGTATGCCAAATCCTTCCCATCCCATAAGAGATTTTAGTGAAGACCCCCAGTGATATACATAAATAAAATACACAGGGGGTATATCTAGATGGTGTGCTGCTCACCACACTCCTGCACCTTCCCATGTCTCAAACATGTTGCACTAATGCAAAGAGTTACAGAATCAGGGGCCAAGTGTTAAAATCTCTAACTGAGCTGTGGCTTAAATGAAAGCTCTTGTGCTCTGGGAGTCTTTGGCCAGACTTTGGTCACTCAACACCACTCCATGCTGATATTAAAAGATGCCAGGGCTCTGTCCTGGGGAAGGAACACCTCCTGCTTGTGTACTGCTCATGCTACAGCAATGCCTGGAATGTAAATGTACAGACAGAAGCATTTCTAAAGTCTTTTCTACCAGCCTGCCCAGTCCCATTTCTTCTTAATTACTGACTGAGCTTGGACATCAAGAATGCAACAGCAAATGTGAAGGGAAGAACTGGAAACAAAAGGATTCATCAGCTGTCTGTGCACTCAACAGCAACTGCTTCGTTATTAATACAACTGTATCTACATCTTCCCAGAAATAAAGAGAGAAATAAGGGAGATCCAAACACTGAGCCCCAGCTAGATGTGACATATCTCCAACAGATGACAACTGCCAGTCAGTCCCAACAATAAAGTCAAGGAAAAGAGTACAAAGTAGGAAAACTGGAAAAAGAAGAGGGGGGGGTAAGTTATTCAATTGTAGCCAACCTCATGTGGCCAAACTGCTTGAAGATGTCAACTTCCCTAAATTAAGGTTGAGACTCTTCTTGGAAAAGGCAGCATAGGTTGACTGGCCTTGTGTAAGGTATCTGAACAGAATTTCTGTTGGAGAAGTGTCCCCTGGTCTACAGTGTTCCAGGAAATAGAGAATCACACCACAGATACTGAGAGGATACCACTTCAGAATCATACATCTCAAAAAATAATATGTGCTACTGTATATGTCTCTTAGAAAAATCAGCTATGAAGATTTCCTTAAACTATCTCTGGCTTTTTTTCAATATTTGCTGTTTGTGGAGACAAATGCATTATACCTGCCACAAAATTCAGACTCAGACAATCCAGAAAGATTTACTGTGTTCCATTAAGGCAGCTATATTCATTTATCACAGTACCAATTTCCCAATGCTCTGCTGTATATTTTTGCTGGCAGTGCTCCTTTTCTTTTACTTACCCCTCTATAGGTATCCTCTGGAGATTTATTATAGTTCCAAAAGCGAAGCCCTGCAATGCTTTCCATTTTATCAAAATGGATGGTGAGCAGATGATCTTCTCCAAAAGAGAAGGGAATGAGCCACATATGGTCATCTTCTACTGTGATATTAGTCCCATCTATTAAACTACAAAGAGAAAAATCCATTAGCTGCAAGAAAAGGAAAAGCATGCTTTTCTCCTGAAAGGCAGGGACTTGACTAGGTGTTAATTTTTTGTCTAGATGTCATTTCCACTTTCCAGGGCTTATTGTGCCCATGCCCATGCAATTAAAAAGTACAAGAGGTATATAAAACAATATGTATCATTGAGCTAAAGATGCTTCTTCCTTTAGTTGGGTCCATTTAAGGAGAAAAATAAAAATCCTTAGGCTTCCCTTGAGTCAACAGGGGCAGGCAGAGGAAAGCTTGACAACCTCGTGATGAAATAGCCTAAGGCAAAACTATATATATACAATATAACTTATTAATATAGTTTCATGCCTAAACTAGTGCCTGTGACACTCTGCAGTGTGTTTCTCTGCCAATATAACTGCACTGACTCTGGCAAGGAGCTAATCCAGAGAAGAACCAGAGTTTGTTCACATTCCTCATCATACACACATTTGGGCATATTCCTGCTTTTTAGAGAAGCTTTTTAGCAGCATGAAAAAGTCTTTTCATAAGAATGCAGGCTCCAGACTGACTAGATAAAGTTAAATCCATTATTTCCTCATTTTGGAATTTTGACTTGATGTTCTACCACAAAACATGGCATACAGAGAAGGAATAATGGAGAATGGGAATTAATTGGCCATTGTAATTACTTTTGTACACTGCCCTGTGTGCTCACAATTTATTTAGAAGCTTAATGGAAGAATGAGTGCCAAACTTGGCAGTTTCTTAAAAAGATTTGAATAATAACTCTTTCACAGAGAAGCTGATTAGGGAGCCCATGAGAGAAGACATAATCCTTGAATCAGTCCTGAACAGTACACAGGATCTGCTCCAAATGCTACAGTTCAAGAGCACTGCAGTGTAGTCATAGTCAAGATGATAGCAGAAATATCAAAAGGAAAAAAAGCCTCTACTTCTTGTGTCTAAAAAGTTTCTGAAGCAAAAATGATGATTTAAAAAAACAAAAAAACAAAACCCCAACATCTTTACATAGCTCAGAGAAGATATGAAGGGATATCACACTGGAAGCACAGAACAAATGTACCCCACTCACTAAGAAAGATGTTAGAAAGAGGGAGGACTTGATAAATCAAAGGCAGCCTGGCTGAATGGCAGGACAAAAAGTTATTACAAGGCATCTTTCAACAACAGTCATGATCAAAAAACCCCAAGCTGATAGGATCATAAAGTCTGGAAGGCTGCACAGGACAAAAAAAAAAAAAAAAAAAAAAAAAAAGTCTGAAGGCTATCAAGCTAAAGGTACTATAAATAAAACCCCTCAAATTCATCAGGAGCAGAAAGCCTGCCAGAACTTCTGTAGGATGAAGAACTGAGGAGGCTGTAAAAAGGGAAGTCAAAAATAAGAAACCAAGAGGAAGCTCAAGGACTTTTTTGCATCTGGGTCCATCCTGGTGGAACCTGGAGAGACTGCAGCACCAGGATCTCTATCTCATGGGGAGATTTCTTGAGTAATGATGCCTACAGAAGAGATTTTCTTACAAACAGGCAGAAGAACTGAGGAATTATATACAAGTAAACCTGAATACAACTAAAATACAACTAAAAATACCCTTTAAAATTGAGATATGGCTGGGAAACAACTGGATGCAGCTTCAATTACAAGGAATCTCCATTCCTCTCCAGACCTATAGCCTGTGATTTCTACTCTGTTCCCACTAAGGAAGTGCAATTTGTTTTGAGGAACTACACCTGGCCAGTGAAAAAAATATCATTGGAATCAAAAAAGCTGCAGAATTGCCAAAAGAACAGAACCTACTTGTGCAATACCCTGTTTGCCAGTTTGAAAAACTTTTATTCTGCATAACTATCACTTCATATGCATTGCCAGATGCTGCAGAACACCTACAGTCCTGCCTGGAAAGTCCTTCACAGAGCTACCAACCTGGCAACTTACCATCTCCTGACTCAAACTGGAAACATCTCATTCATGTCTGAAAATCCTGTTGAGGTTAACATGTGTCAACATCATAAAATGATAAAATTATATCAAGTTTTAGTAAGCTTGATTTAAAATGCACCCAAAACTACTGGTGGACACAACAACCCAACTCTTTCCTACTTACTTTTCTAGTGTTCTGCAATCTCCTGTATACTCTGGAAGATCATTTAAGTCTTGAGGTGAAGCAGAAATCTGTTCTTTGCTGATTTTTAATGCAAGACCATTCTTTCCTATCACTTCAAGTCCTGTCAGCCCAAGGTAATGAGAGTCTCCCCAAGTCATGGCAAAGTTCAGTTGCAGGCCTATAGAAAAGAACATATGCAGGAGATATCTATAATTACACACTAGTTTGTAGTAAAGAGCCAATATCAGCATGCATGGGAGCCCCAGTAATTAGCACAATGTGGATTTTGTTGGTATGAAATAACTTTTTATGCTGTATTTGGCTGCTCCCTGGTGTTCATGTCTACATCCCTGGACTGGAACCTTCTGTGGATCTGTGTTGGACTCCAGTGGGCTATCAACATCTTGTTCATTTATTCCCAGGCAAGCAGGTTATCAAGTTATCAGTGTCTTGTTACTCAGATTATAGATGACAGTAATTAAATGACACATTTAAGCAATTACATGACAGATTTTGTGATTATGCCATGACAGAGAAGACCTATTAGCCTGAAGTCTGTCTATCATCTTTTTTCCAGCTAAATGATTATATAAACTCATATAATCCTGTCCATCATAAATCCATGAATTGTTACACAACACCAGCTCACAGTTAAACTAAAGCCCAAATTTGGTTTATTAATGTGATTAAGTTACTGTCTACATGTCAGGACTGGACACATGGAAGTACTGCATGGGACAGCATTAGTGAAAAGGAGAAATCCTCATTAGTCTGCACCTCCAGAAAATAAATAGGAAATTAAAGCTGGACAAAGACTGTCCTTATGTCTTCCCAGCCACCTTTCATACCTTACTGAGCAATAGGAATAGCAAATATGGATATAACAAGTAATATTCCCATCTGATGAGGTTCCATAAAAATCCAGCACTGTAAATTAAAAATATCTTCCATTTCACACATTACAGAAGCCCAGAAATAATCAGGCTGGATAATGTCTACAGAAGCACCAGTAGTCATGATGCCCTGTAAAACAAACAAGCATTAAAGCTATTAAGCCATCCAGCCCAATTGCCTATAAATAGCTGTAGTAATTTACACAAGACTAAGTCTTGATATAAACATAAATTCACTTGGGTGTAAGATGTCATTATCATTTGCAAGGACACGAAGAAATAAATAGTTTTATTAGCTGACATGTTTGGAGCTCTGGCTACACTGATATTAGATGCTATTCCCAAGGCTAAGACTGAGCTTGCTTAGTGTACAAGCATGCAAGAGTTCTCAGGCAAAACCAGAATATATTTCCAAACAAAAAGGAAAAGCTGAGGTGAGGCAGGTTCCCAACACAAGGTTTGGTGTTCACATCAGCATGCCAGGGCCTTCCCAGTGACTCAGAATGATGCAGGCTGGAAGTGACCTCTGGAGGACTCTTATCTGACTCCAACTCAGATCACATCCATTAGATCAGCTCTATCAGGACCTTATCCAGGGGAAGTTTGAGCCTCTCCAAGGCTGGCAGGTTGCCAAACCTCCCTCAACCTTTGTTCCTGTGTTTGACTGCCCTCAGAGTAAAAAAAAAAAATCCTAGTATCCAGTTGGAAAATCTCTTCCCTTGTTGTTCCTGCTGCCTCTTAACCCAACCCTACCTGCACCCCAAAGAACACCCCAGAACTGCCCTCTCTATGCCCTCCCAATAGCTACCAGACAGCAAGGAGATGTCCCCATCACTCTCCAGGATGCACAAACCCATTCAGCACCCTCTCCTCTCACGTGTCAGGTATTCAGGCCGCCTGACCATCTCGCTCACCATCCTCCACTGGATAGGTGATGCCAGCCTTCCCCTTGTCCTAGAGGACTCCATGCTCACAGAGTATTCCAAATGCAGTCTGATAAGTGCCATAAATAGGGAAAGAATGCCTTTCCTTGCCCTTCTGGATCCACTTTCATATTTACATTCCAGGAGGCAGCTGGCTGCCCTTCCTGCAAGGCCACACTGCTGATTCCTGTTCAATTTCTGGTCTTACAAGGACTTTAGGTCTTTCAGTACAAAGCAGCTTTCTCACCCCCTGAGGCAGGGGTTATTGCATCCCCCACCCAGACCCAAACTTCAGTAAGTTCCATCAGGTAAGGCCATGAGGTTACAACTTCTCCAGCCTGTTGAGGTCTCACTAAGAACACCTCTGCTCTCCAGCATATCAACCACTCCCCTGCTTGGTACCCACCAAATTTTATCCCACCATCCAAGTTCTTTAAAACAAAGTAAAAATCAGTGTAGACCATAATACTGATCTCTGAGGGATACACCTCAGGTAACTGGGCACCAGCTGGATGTTGTACCAATGATAATTGCATTCTAAAGCACTATTTCTCCTTGACATGATGACTGGCAGCAGTCTGAAAGAGATTAAAACTACCTACAAGTCAAAGATACAAATCCTCAGTGACTCCACACATGATTTATTACCAGGAGTCCTAGATGAAAAAGTCAGTACTGGTCCCAAGTTTTGGGCAATTCCCAGTAATTTCCCAGTAAAACAAGAAGCAGCAAGGGGACTTTCAATCCAGCTCTAAGGGGCCACCCCACAGCATAACAGGAACAAGAAACAACACACACCAGCAGGACAGGGTGTGCAGAAATCATTGTAAAAGGTTGTAGCTTCTGGGGGGTTTTGTTGTCACTACTGTCCTCGTAGCAACTAATGGCAACTTTTTGCCATTGAAACTGGAGTTTCTTTTTGCATTTCATAAGCCATGGAAAGCCTCCCTTAAATGCAACTAGATTTCTCCAGCTCTTTCCCTGCAAGTACTCATGAGCATCAGGAGCTCTTTGTCTGGAAGGAACAGCAAACAATTAACAGTATTTTGTCAGGATAAAGGACTGCATCTGCTGAGCTCTGCTCTAACTACACCCCCTAACTAACTTTCACCCCCCTTAAGGAACAGGAGGAGAAAAGGACATCTTAGAGTTCACAGAGATGAGCTGATTGTACACACACTCATAAAGTCCACAGTTCTATGACCCAGTTCCTGGGTCATGGGCCCAGTTCAGAGCTGTGTGGGTACTGGGGGTATTTCTGAGAGCACAACACAGATTGCTCATGAATTCATCCTAGGCCAAAGAACAAAATTTCTCCAAATTCAAAGGACCAGGAACCAACTCTGAAACTTCTAGGTCATCCAGAAGCTCTTTGGAAATTAATTTAAGGATCCACAGAGACTTGGTTTTGTAGAGGATCAAAAAAGCCAGGAACTTTAAGTATTGATGTAACATTCTGGTCTGGCTTTACTGTAGGGTTTCTGCTGTCAATCTGATCTTAATTTCAGTCATCTGACAAATACATAGGATTGGGAGAGAATTACTTGGTAATGGACACAGCTATTACAAATCCCATTCAGGGACTAGGCAAATGGCTAGTGTTATTTTTCTGAGATTAAAAGCCAACTGTTACAATGCAATGTTCTAAATGTCATAGTAAACAAAGCTTCTGCCTTAAATATTCAATTACTCATCTCTATTCTAGACCTGACATCTGTCACAAAGTTCTGTACAGCTCTGACAAATCAGATCCTCTCTGATAAAATGTCAGGGGGGAGGGTGGTTAAGCAAGAAGCAAATGGAAGAACTTACATTTTCCAATAAATATTCCTGATTCCTTGGCTGCACAGTCAGAGAGGGGGTCTGGCTCTTGAACCTAAAAAGTAAACCCACAGGTGCAATGAACTCACACATCAGGGATACATTACAGACATTGTTTATGAAGTGAAGGTTTTCTGTGCAATTTTCTATTTCCTTTTTTGTTTTTTACATTAAGTCTTTTGCACATCAATCTCCCCTTTGCCACACCACCCAGGCTGCCCTGCAGATAATGGAAAACATGCCCCAAAAGTACTTAGAAAGTCAAGACTCTTAGGGTTGTTTTTTTGTCAGGGCATGTAGAGGGTGGAGTGTTAGAGCCACCAATTCTCTAAGAAGCTGAAATTCTTAAGTAACCCTTATTTAGCTGCAGATTGCTGATGATAACATGCTGCATTTACAACATTTTGCAAATAAGTTGTAAAGAGAAGTCTGAAAGGAAGTTAAAACCTCAGGAATTTCCACCCCAATTTCCTCTTTAGAATCAAGGGGAAGAAGTAAGAAGCAGACTTGCCCAAAATCTTGCCTTTGTTCTTTGACAACACAGATCACATCCTGAGCTATTCAACATGCCAAACCAGAAAGTGAATAAACAGCTGATAAAATGTGCTGATCATACAGGGGCAATTCCAGCAGCAAGAGGGGTTGAAGACAGACTTCATTTCATTGAGGGAACATGAAACAATGGCTCATTATGTTTGCTGTGTGTACATGGAAAAATGCTATACGTGTGGCAAAGAACCCTAACTTTACACATGCAGTATTTGGCTCCAAACTAGAGAAAAGAAGATTAGAACTGAATTATAGCATTATTGTAAGTAGTACTACTAAATCATCAGCTCAATCCTCATTAGCAGTCAAAAAGCCAAAGAGGAAGGTCCAGACTCATTCTCTGTAGTTCCATTCATCACTGGAAGTAGACTCCCTGTCAACCAGAATACATCAAGGGGACCTAGAATGTGACTAAAAAAAAATAAAGATGCTTGTCAACACTTTGCTCCTTCTGGTATATTAATTCTCTGCAGCATAACCACTGACATGCTGGATCTTGTATTTCCTAGACTGCAATAAACTCCTTGCAGTAGCAAATGTCCTTGTGGTAACTGGGTAGGTGAGAGGGAACAAGAACTGTGCACTGAACTCAACACAGAGATAACCTACACAGGGTGGAAACCCCCCTTGGATCAGGGTACCTGTCTTGCAGGAAAGTGACTATGAAAACCTTTAAAAGACCAGCCTGGGAATTAAAATTTACACCTCTATTGAATATCAAACCCCACAGACACAATAAAGCTCCTGGTTTTATAGAATGTTTAATAATGCCCTCCTCTGCAGGACATAAACCATCTGTGCCAAGTCACCTTATCTCTTCTTTTCCCTCTCTTCCTCCTTGGCTACTCATCCTTTCACTCCACTGGTTCAATTTCATCCAACACAAAAAGTAAGGGACATGAAATGAACTTAGAACAAACATTTTTATGTTGCAAAGTGCTCAGAGACCTGTGGAGATGCTAGTCAAAAAGAGAAAGAGGAAAAAATAAGGGGAGTGTTGGGAGCCAGAGGATTCTTTTCATGTAAGATACCTACTGTGTGGAAACAAGGAAGAGTATATTATATGTATGTGTAAGAGTATAAAATATGGACAAATTTTGGTTTGGAGTGACAGAGAGCACAGCTTCTCACTGCATGAACAAATGTATGGTAAAAATCACTGACACTGCCATAAACTTGCAGGGGGAACCTAATTCAGAAAGAGCAACCTCTAACCTCTGTTCAAGTCAGCAGAGAAACATCTATTTACACAATCTAAAACAGCCTTCCTTGCAGCCCTATAATTTAATCAGGGAGCCCAAAATGTGGAGGCCCTTTTGGGCTTAAAAACTTGCACAAATTACTGAGCTGGTGGAAAAAACTCAATCTTCCAACTAGGCAGCTGTGTTAGTTCTTCTGCAGAGCTGTCATGGAAATTATTGTCTCCTAATTCCATATCATGCTTCAGAAAGACATTTCTGGAGAGTTCTGAACACCAAGGCCCCTACCTGTTGATTCTCTGTTTGTAAGCCTGCTTGTGTGAAAGGTCTCTCATCCCCCTCTCCATCAGCAGTTCTTGGCCTCCTTAGCTCCTCCTCATATCTCAAGGAGACAGCATTTTCTGTTTCTCCATCAAACATCTTATCATTGCAGTACATAGCTTCAAGAATATCATCATCAGTAGTGAACAATATAGTATCCCCAAAGTGCTGTGGAGCTGAAGGAAACACAGAGAATTAAATGGAGAAATCAGATAAAAGAAGATTTAGAGGGATAAAAACTATTTTTGGTGATCCTTCACATTTAATTTGCAGTAGGGCTTAAAGGTAATCTATGCTAAACTGATATTGACTACTGATCAAATTATTATCTTCATTTTCAAACTTACACATCACAGAAAAATCCAGATAATTCAAACTTGGAGCACATAGAAAATGAGGAAAAAGCTTCTCCATCACCTTTACCTAAAGACATTATCTGTGAAAACAAGTCAAAATCTGCAACTTTAAATGCCTAGTGACTTATCAATCTGATGTTACCCAAATCTGGTCTTGTTGCTCAGACATCCTTAAGAACAGAGCCTGGCTCCATATGCTGCTAAAATTCTCAGTATCATTGACAAAAGCATTAGTGGGGGTTGCATTGTTTTGAGACTGAAAGGAGAGTAGCCCAGATTGCTGTGTAGTGAAAAGTGGTAACAAACAAGCTAAATGTGTGTATTTGTATTGTACTGCTGTTTCCACAGAAAATAAGAAACCAGAGCATACCTCCAGACAAGGTTCCTGAAGCTTTTGCAATTTCTCCTTTAAAGATGCACTGTTCATCTAAGAGTATTCTGATGTCCTTCACACCTCTGAAAGAATGTATGCGAGATTTATTATAATTCCAAATCCTAATCATAGCCACTTGACAGGCACTCACAAAGTCAATAAAGATGAAGTGAGGCTTTCCAGGGGTAAATGGTGCTAGCCAAAGGTGCATGTCATCCTGAGTCCGATTTACCCCATCAATTAGGTTGGTTATTATTCTGGGATCATTGCCATAAGCTGGTAAAATATTTATATCAGGTGGGTCAGCTGTTATTTTTGCAATCTGAACAGGCTCTCCTTTAGAACTGAAAACTTCAATTCCATTAAGACCAACGTAGTGCCTGTCTCCCCACGTTGTCTGGATGTCTATTACTAAGTGCTGCCCATAAGGTAAAACAGGAATTCTAAACTCATGTTCATCACGTGCCTCCACACCATTTTCTTCTTCTTGCTGTTTTGGTAGTGTTTGGGGTCCTTCTTTTCTCAGTTGCTGATGTTCTGCAGAACGGCTGATTTTCTGTTGATGGAGAAACTCATCAAAGATATCCCCTTGAAAATCCATGTTAGAGATCCTGCCCCGATGGGAATAATTAAACTTCACCAAGGAGTTCCAGGATTCCTGCAGAGTGCGTTCCTCTTCATTCTGACACCTTGCTCTAGAGCTTGCTGTGTCCTTGATGGAAAAGTCCTCACCTGCAAACATTACACAGGCATTTAATGCACAAACAGGACTGGAAGCAAACCACTACAACATGGACTTCCCTGAATTATGCTGCTCATACTTGTGTTGCTTTCCAGCACTTTTCTTTTGCCTCTCTCTTATGAAGACTACATGTCCCAGTTTCCCTTTTCCATTTAGACAGAACAAACCCAAACTCTTTTAAATATCCAAGAGCAGAGCTCGTGCCAAGATACAACAACACAACTAAGTTTGAGACTGTGAATTCTTGACTCAACACCCAGGGAAACTGGGATTTTGCCCTCCTATCCTGACTGTGTGGCTGTCACATTGGGTTAAATCACCTGTCTCTGTGTATTTCTGCACAAAATCTTTCATACAGCTGGAAATGGCTGAACTGGTTTCAGAGAAAAGCTGCTGCTGCCTGTCCAAATCATGGCTAGAAGGAAAAGCAGTGAGAAAAGGGAGCTTGGCACACAAGGAGGATGAGGTGAGCATTGCAGCTCTGTGCATGTAACATCCCAACTTTTTTCTCACTTTTCAGCAATGCAGAAGAGGGATAAAAGATCAGATGGGATGTGGTGGGAGCAGCAAACCAGAAGGGCAGAGTGTGAGCAAGAGGAGGCTCTCTCCTTCTGCCTGCACTGGGGAGCTGCTTCATCTCCAACTCCAAATAATTAAGAACAGATAATAAGACTTTCAATAAAGCTGTGACTTCTCTATTTTCTTCAAATAAATGAAGAAGAGGAAGTGGAGTACTAAGCAATTCCAGGCCCATGGGCTAGATTTTACTTCTGTACAACGTCCTTGAGTGGATACTAAAAACAAATGGTTATCAAGAATAAATGCCAATTGCAGGAAAACACAAAAACAAGTTTTCCCAAAAGACCTAAAAGACCAACTTTTAACTTTGTTTTTGGAAGGACTGGGAAAGAGGTAATGTTCTCATCTATCTGTGGCCAATAATCATTTACACTGGGGACGAGCGAGATAAAAAGAAGAATTTTAAAGCAGATGGAAAAGTACCTGAAAGAGGGTTGTCTTCCAGAATGCAGGGCTGGAGACCAACCAGGCCACTCCTCCTCAGCCCACAAGGGAAATGTGGAGGGGAACCAAAGGTTCAGATTTCAGAGACCAACAGTAATTTGTAAGTCACTTTCTTGTTCAGTCACCCATATGGACATCTCATGGGGTGGGTCACCCCAAAGAGTACTTCCCAGAGCCTCACCATTTACCTCAGGAAGATACTATATATATAGATAGATAGATAGATGTATTTACCACTTAAAAATGTCAAAGCTTGGAAATTTCAGGGTGAGTTTGTACAGAAGAGCATCCCCCACACACTCTTAGGTTAAGTACAAGCTTTACAGAGATTAAAACTCTGCAGTTATTCAGCTGTGAATTTCAATGGGAGGTTCCCAGGCTTCTTAGCTACATTAAGGCATGATAAAAAAAGGACAAGTCTAGAAAGGAAAGCTGAGAAAAGCCTGAAAGCAGAGGTCTGAAGGATCAAAGGGTCCAGAAACACCACCTCAAACACACATCCCTCCCGTCTTCAATCACCAACTCCCTTGTCCTGCTCCTAATGGCAACACACACTACACAATTACTCTCAGAACTTTCTCAGGACACACTAGCTTGGATAAAAAAACACCTTTCTTCTCTCTGTTGTGTTAATCTCATTTTTATTCCCTGCAGTTAAAAATAGCAATCATATTTCCATGCTGCAATCACACGCTTCATTCCCCAAATCACTCTAAAAGCTCTCTTCTGTATTTGTTCTACTTTGTAATCAGCTTTCCTGAAAATGGATGATCAGAACTGCAATTTTTCAACTAAAGACTCACGAGTGGCTCTGCTGAGATCCTAACATTTCCCTAACCACCAGCACTGCCTCAGCAGACAGATCCTCAGGGTACACTGCAATCATCACGCCTGCGTCACTCCAGGATTTCACAGTCAATCTGTGATCAGCTCCTCAACCAAAATTCTTCTCTTCCTTGGTTATTTGCAACTGATGATTACTCAGCTTACAACTTAATTTTTGGTTATTAGTCCCCAAACGACCTTGCAAGCAGTCCAACCGAACTGCGCTCCATTGCTATTGCTCCAGTCCTCAAGTGCAGTTCTCTGCAGTCCTCTGTGCAGTTCTTCAACCTTTTTAACTCGTAATACCACAAATTACACATTATTTGCAAGTTTTACCAGCAAACTTCCACCATTTCCTTTTCCCATTAAACAAGCCATCAAAGAAAAACTGTGTATTTTTGCAGCAACATCACTTCGAGCCGAGCGGCACGCACAAACGTGTTATTTCTAATCTCTCTTCTTCTCATTATTCTTCATTTAATTATCCAAGACATGCTGGGATATTGCACATGAGCCTGTGCAGCCTCTCCTTTGTCACATACTGCTGTTGGAAAACTGCAGTTCCCCTAGCCCCGTGCCAATTAAAATTCACCACTCCTAGGGAACCACTTAAAACCCTTTCCCTGTCGTTAATGCTCAGGCAGCTCCACTTCACCCTGCACAGTACAGGATGGGGAGAAGAAAAGCTGCTGGGTGGCCTGGAGATTTCCCTGGAACAAGCACAGATTGGGAATTTTAAGCTCAAATGACCAAATCTGCTCTGAGCAACATTAGGTAACTTTCTAATCAGACTCATGATAACCCTCGTCTTATCGTTTACGGCCAAACTCCTGAATTGTTACCATGTTTACAACTGAGCAGAAATCACTAAAGTGGGATTTGCATTTTCCATAATGTTGACAAGTTTTTAATCTCCCAGAGACCCTGTGAGATGGGTGAAACAGGGCTGTGGTGAGTGGGTGGGTGAGGGGAAGCTGGTAGTTATTCCAACTGCTTCTGTCCCTTTGCTTTAGGGTGTAATTTCAGACACACTTACAAAATTGCTGCCTTCCCCACAGAGAGGCAAAGAAAAAATATTCAGACATTCTAGGTTTAGAAACAGCCATTTTGTCTGAAAACTTCATGTGATGCCTGCTGTAGGTTTAGAACTGGCACTCCTGCATTTCAGCACAATGCCTTGTCCCTTTATGACCCCAACTTTCATGCAAACACCCAATAAAAGATGCAGAAAGCTTCACTTTCATGTCAATTGTTTCAGTGGTTTTGCCAAATCAAACCCCAAATTTCAATTGGTATCTTTTTAACCTCTTATTCCCCTTTTCTGGGCCTTGTCCTTGCTCTGCCAGACTCTCTACATTTGGGACAAGTTATTGAAGAATTACAGACTGCCAAGGAAGGACTTGAGCACCTGCCCAACTCTCACACTCTTTCCTGGGGACACATTGCTGGTTATTGCCAGAGGCAGAACAGAACAGAACAAACCTGGATCCCCCAGAGCCCAAATCTGGGATCCAGGCAAACTGAAAAAGGTTTGGAAGAGGATGACAAGGATAAAGCAAAAGCATGGACCAGGTAGTAGCTAAATGTACTAGAAAACTTTTCATAAATGAGGAGATATCTGAAGGAGAGGTCTGTAATGGCACAAGTGGAGAAGGGAAAATACAGGCAGCTTTCCATTCACTCTAAACAGACCCAACCTTTATTCTAAGAAAGACACAAATCTGCTACAAAAATAAACTCTGTAAATTGACTCACTACCTTGGTCACATTCTTCTTTATCTTTTTTTTTCAGATTTTCATTGATACCTCTGCACAACTGTCAATTTTTATATTATAATGTACTGACATTTAGCCTTTGTTCCTTTCCCCAAATAAAAACACTAAATCAGAATGCATTTTTTTCAGGAAAAGAGCATTTCACATTAGGTGTAGGACAAGGGAAGAGACTATGAGCACTGCCATAGCTTGAATAAGAAAAACTGAATACTACAAACACCACAAATAAAATCCCAGTGCCCATACCTCCAGAAATCTCAACAAGTCCCTTTCAACCTATATAATTCTGTGCTACTGCAAAATGGAGAACATATCCACACTTGCACTAAGGCTTCTATTGTGATTTCTTACCTTTGAGTGCCAAACCATCTTCTCCAAGATTTATGGAGTTTAATTCCTCCTTTTTCACATGTCTGACACTTCTCCTTCCACTTGCAGGGTACTCTAAGCTGCAGCAATTTTTATTAGAAAGTTGCTCCAGTATGTCCAAGCCTTCACCACCATCCCTTCTGGTTAACACTTGTGATCTCCCATTTCCATCTGCATTTCTACTACTGGATCTTCCCAGTCCATTTCTCTGACATGTGACATCCTCAGCCAGTTCTGAGAAGTTTTTTGATGCTCCATCTGACTGTGCTTGATATCTCAAACCCAAACCATGTTCTGCAGCAAGCCAGGGAGGCTTCTGCTTACTGGGAGTAACCTGATTGTCCTCTGTTCCTTGGGAAGATGACTGTAACCAAGAAGGAATTGAACTTGTAGAACCAGACAATTTCCTTCCTGTTAGCTTTTCCATTTGCTCACTCAGAGTGAGTCCATCATCAGGTTGAACACTCTCCCTAACGGACTGCACTGCTGCTTTCTCTTTGGTATCTTTCATGCAAAATTCAGATGGTAACACCTGCAGAGCATCCTCTGACTCAGTCAATTTTTTCTTTGTAAAGCTGAGAGAGTTCATTTTATCCTCAGGATTTTCTTCTGGCAGGGATTCCCTGCTTAGTGAAGCACTGTTTGATGGGACACATTGAAAGGGTAGGTCTGCTTTCTTTGTGACTGCAGGTGCCTTGACTTCCCCCCCTTCATTTGAAGAACATGCAGAGGTCTCTTGCTTGGGATCTGCAAGCACAATTGTAGTGCTCCAGTCAGTGAGAAGATCTCCAGAGCCTCTCTCTAATTCACCATCAAATACAAGGTTCTCATAAACATACAACTTCACCTTCTTTACTCCAATATTAAGGTCCTGTAATAACAAAAGTATGAAGATGTCAGTTAAGGTGTTCGAGCACCAAATATCACTGCTCTTAAACTCTGATTGTTTTATCAATAAACAGACAAAAACAATTCAAGCCCTGTACCCATAACATGCTTTTAATGTTTTTAATCAAAAGTTTAAACAGCTGAAAAATATTGTGGTGTATTTAAGATCTTATGTAAAAGGACTAAAAGCCTTGCTTGGCACTACTATGAACCATTTTGGCTGACAAGGCTTAAGTATTTTTAAAAGTTGCACAAGGAAGCCCAGATTAAGTATAATTATGTTTGATCAGCATATCAATTCCAGAGACACATTTTGCTTCAGCCTCTTTAAGATTCACTGCTTTCATGACACATTACACAGTGAACAACCACCCAGGGTAAAGCCACTGGAGTCAAAAAGAGTTACAAAGAGTTATAGAAAGACAGGGCTGGAAAGGACAGAATAAAAAAATATCATCCAGTCCACCTCATTTCACTGAAAAAGCAAAATAACCTATGCAATTGTGAAGAAATCTGCTTTAACAGTTCTCATATCATCTGCCTTGATAGCCTGTTCCAAACTTAACAAGCCTTTGAAATAGAAGGCCTTTATCTCAGACACAACTCTGCCACTCACATCTTTGTCTCATCAAAACCTGATTTTTCCACTGAAGTTGGAACCAATGTTCTTTCTGTTCTCTTTATCATTTGCATCCAAGTTTTTCTCCCCCTTGACAAAAGCACTGGTTTCTTCAAAGAAAATAGAGATGATGAGACAAAATCCACCTCCTTTCTGCCCTCTAGATTTCCGTGATGTGTCCATCACATGGTGTCTTTTTTCTTTCCCTATTTGCATGGAAACTGAAAAGCTTTTCATGACAGCACAAAGTTTCAGTTTCATGCCCATTGCTCATCTCCTGGGTGACAGTTCTCCTTCAGCACTGCTTGGGGATCATACATGGAGACTGTCAGAATGGTTAAACTCCCCTCACACCACTGCTCCACTCTCTGAAAGTGTGAGGAAGTTGGAGAAAACTCTCTAAAAGCACAAGGAAGTTGGAGAAATCTCTCCTTTCATACAGCAATTCCATCAGGAAGTCACCCTGTAAATAAACAACACCTCATCCAAGTGTTTGTTCCTCCCAGAGTACTCATGAAAACAGCACAATGTCAGCAAGAAGGTATGAGCAATGGCAGAGAGAAAAAAAGAAGGTTTTGTGAAAATAGTTCTATGGTTTCTCTTGCTCTTCTGCCCACCTCTGCACTTTCAGCCCTCAGACAGTGCCTGCTGGGACAGTGTTTCCAGTGATGATATTTCTGGCCATTTCAGTGGTCTCTGTGCATGACAAAACCTAAAAGCAGAAGCACAAGACCTGAAGTTGCCTCTGCCTGACTTCTGACAGATGAGTGGAAAAGATAAAGCAATAGAAAGTAAGTGATAGACAAGTCACCCACTGGAAAAAAAATCTCAAAAGAAAAAAAATCACAAAAAAAATCTCAAACTCAAAAAACCCCTCAAAACTCAAAAAAACCCCCCCCAAAAAAAACCCAAACAAAACCCAAAACAAACCTCAAAAAAACCCTCTAAAAACCCTCTAAAAACCCTCTAAAAACCCTCTAAAAACCCTCTAAAAACCCTCTAAAAACCCTCTAAAAACCCTCTAAAAACCCTCTAAAAAAACCCTCTAACACTAAAAAAAAACCCTCTAAAAAAACACTAAAAAAAAAACCTCAAAAAAACCTCAAAAAAACCTCAAAAAAACCTCAAAAAAACCTCAAAAAAACCTCAAAAAAACCTCAAAAAAACCTCAAAAAAACCTCAAAAAAACCTCAAAAAAACCTCAAAAAAAAACCTCAAAAAAACCTCAAAAAAACCTCAAAAAATATATCAATATATGTCAAAAGAATGGACAGGAGCACACCCTGGGAAGAAATGTATGGGCATTTGCCTCAAGGAGAAAACGATCCAGTTGCAAAGCAGCCAAGACACTCATGCTCCTAAGTAATGATTTAATTAACAGATTTGTGAGGGCACTCAACAAACACTGTATTGGGTCTAATGAAAGTATTTTTAATAGCATCAAGAAATGATGTAATTTGGAGGCTGTAGCAAGTATTTATGGAATGGCTGAATATTTCAGACAAACCTGAAAAGAACTGGCTGCCCTCACTTACACTTGAGCTGTTCTTACAAATTAAAAATTCTCTTTTTCACAGACCTCATCTGAAGTAAATAACAGCAAGATGAGTTCTTTTGAGATCCTATTTCTAATGCACTGGATTAAGGAACCTGACAGTGGTGTCATCTGATTTTTACACCTTCCTTCTGATTTATTTTTTCTGCTTTTAGACTGGGGTTCTACAATTCAAACATTTTCAACAGTAATGCTGGCTTGAATTAATTTTTTTGTCTGCTTTTTAGATAAATACCTGGGCACCTCTCACCTTCTTCTTTGAGAAAAGGGAGGTTAGAACAATTATAAAAAAAAAAATCACCCAAGAATCTGGCTCTGGATTTCCCTTACCAGGAAGAAAACTGTTAGCTAACTGTATTTTGGGGTTTTACACAAGAGAAAACTTCCTCATGCAGAAATGGGCAGGACTGGTTTGTATTATTCTTTCATCTTGAGGCTAAGAAGAGATTTCTTTAGTCAATTTAGACTGCTGCACTGCCACCAAAATCCGTGGGATTATACTCCTAATAGATTTCACAGCTTTATTATTATATTTATTATATTTATGTATTATTAGAAAGCCTGTACCTCATAACACAGAAATTCCTGGGTTATTTCAGCAGGTCTGGTAACAAAACATACTATTACTTCCAAAACCAGCAGACTCTTTCCTGCTCTTTAAGGTGGTGGAACATTCTCCAGCCCACACTTGAATAGAAAAAGCTATTCCAATTCCAGAAAATAAATATAAACCATGCTATAAGTAAATTTGTTTAGCTGTGCCTTCCATGACTGTTTTCATACATATAAATTACCATATGTGCTTATATAAGAACAGGGATGAGAGCAAAACCAGAGGGATAAAGCCTCTTATTTATAATCCAGGACAGAAAATCCTCTTTGATCCAGTACCTGGGATTTTTTCTGAACATTGCAGTATACAAACAAGAATAATTTCCATGGTGTCATTCAAACACACAAATAAGAGACCATCTGCCATGAGATGTGTCTCTTGTAACACTGGATTACTTGATTTATTATGAGCACACAGTGTACTCTGGAATTGAGAGAAACAAGACCAAAGCTGAGTACTCTGTTTATACCTATATACATTTAGAACTAAACACCTATTTAAAACACATATTTATTTGTGTTGTAGTAGAACAAGTGGAAACCTTGAAGGTTACAATGAATTTACCTTTGTATCTTTATTTCTAACCAAAGGATTAACTGACAGACTATGAAAGCATCTTTCTAAGTCTACTGAGATCTTCAACAGCTTTAAAAGAAAATGTTAATTGTGCCAAAGAAAGCATCAGCACTTACAATGAAGACAAAAGCAAATTCCAGAGTAGCCATGGACCCCTCGTAGCTCCCTGGTTTATTAGAGAACAGGGTATCTGCTTTTATTTCACACTTCTGCAAAGACGAGCAAACTGAGCATCCCTCTGGACTTCATCAAAGAGGAACCAGCAAGGCAAAGTAAAGATAGAGAGGAGTTGAGAAAAGGCTACTTACACTGGGAGCTGTTGTGTTGTAATTCCAGATCTTGATCTTGGCTATGCCAAAGGCACGTGCCCGGGTGGGATTGCGGATCACGAAGTAAAGTTGGATGGGTGGATGGAAAGGGCACATCCAAAGGCTTTCTGGAGTGCTCTACAAACACAGACAGGCTGTCACTAGTCATACTCTTGCTCCTAAAGCAGGATAATTTAAATCAATTCCCACCCCACAGAAAAAGAGACGTTAATTAAGGAAGTTAACCATTTAATAACAATCTCCGTGAAGAGCAAAGCCTTAACCTCATTTGAGAGCAGTAAATCCCCTCCCCTGCCTGCCAGACAGCTCACAGCAACCTGTCAATGAGATAAAGGTCAGCTGCTCCTGTCCCAATAAGACATCTGCATGCTCACAAGTGACAGGCAGGCTGCCATGCTTTGTAACTGCAGGGTCAGAGCAAGTCCAGTTTATTTTAACCAAATTAATCAGCTTTGCAGGCACCAGAGGGATCCCTGAGCACCATGGACACTATGTAATTACTCTGGGATTTCATAGAAGTGATTACACTTCTGTTTTGCCCTCTAATGAGGGAAATTTTAAGGTATTGGTATTTTTCACTGCCTATTTTAAATCAGACAATTAATTTCATGTACAGCTCTATGTAGCTCTCTACAGTCTACATTTTCTAAGACACCACAAAAACACTCATCATGAATTTTACACACCACTGAGAGCTTAAAGTACCAAAGAATGCCTAATTCTGGGCATTCTTCAGAACTGTTACCTCTACATGTTGAGAAACCGAGGGAAAGGATGGGTGGCAGATCAGAAAGAAGCAAGGAGTAAAGAGTTTCAGGAACAAAACGTTGAATATTAATACCCTTGATGCCAAATGTTACCCCAAAACAAGAGAACGAGGTCACCAAGTAAAAATACATGCAGCCAACAGTGATCTGAGACCAGCAGATAAACCAGACTCCTTTCTGGTTCCAAGGACACACAGAACATAGAGGCACACAGTAGGTACACTATTTTTCCATATCCTTTCACTTTGAAAGGAGTCTTTCTGCTTTTCCTGAAGGCATTAACCACAAAACTTCCCTGCTGAGTACTGTAGATGTGGGCCTAATGATGGTAAGGGCAGAGCTCTGCCAGCTTGCTCAAAGCTATCACAAAGAGATGAACTTTGAGAGTGGTCACCCTCCTATTCCAAACTCTGAGGGTTCACAATGTCTCTCAAAAATCTTTGGGGGGCTGTTGTTGCTTTGAATGTCATTTCCATGTCCATCATCAGCAAGTCCATCATCAGCAAGTTTGCTGATGACACCAAGCTGGGGAGAAGTGTTGATCATCTGGAAGGCAGGAGGGCTCTGCAGAGGGACCTGGACAGACTGGAGAGATGGGCTGACTCCAATGGGATGAGGTTCAACACGGCCAAGTGCCGGGTCCTGCACTTTGGCCACAACAACCCCATGCAGTGCTACAGGCTGGGGACAGAGTGGTTGGAGAGCAGCCAGGCAGAAAGGGACCTGGGAGTCTGGATTGACAGGAAGCTGAACATGAGCCAGCAGTGTGCCCAGGTGGCCAAGAAGGCCAATGGCATCCTGGGCTGGCTCAGAAACAGCGTCACCAGCAGGTCCAGGGAAGGGATTCTGCCCCTGTACTCAGCCCGGGTAAGGCTACACCTTGAGTACTGTGTCCAGTTCTGGGCCCTTCAGTTCAAGAAGGATATTGAGGTCCTCGAACAGGTCCAAAGGAGGCAACCAGGCTGGTGAAGGGACTTGAACACAGATCCTATGAGGAGAGGCTGAGGGAGCTGGGGGTGTTCAGCCTGAAGAAGAGGAGGCTCAGGGGAGACCTCATCACTCTCTACAACTCCCTGAACAGAAGATGGAGCCAGGGGGGGGTTGGGCTCTTTTCCCAGGCAACTCTCAGTAAGACAAGAGGGCACAAAGGGTCTCAAGTTGTGCTGGGGGAAGTTCAGATTGGATATTAGAAAGAATTTTTTCACGGAAAGGGTGATCAGACATTGGAATGGGCTGCCTGGGGAGGTGGTGGAGTCTTCGTCCCTGGAGACATTTAAAAAGCGACTCGATATGGCACTCAGTGCCATGGTCTAGTGACTGTGGCGGTAGTTGATCAAGGGTTGGACTCGATGATGTCTGAGGTCCCTTCCAACCCAGCCTATTCTATGATTCTATGATTTTGGGGCACAAACAGCCATCAGAGTACCAGTCAGCTTTAATCCTTTCTATGTAAAAGCAGAAGAAAGCCTCTTAGCATGAAAGAAATGAAGGAAAGCCTTCAAACCAGTGTGAACACAATGCCAGGAGCATCTTCAAAGCTTGGTCATCTTACTGAGGTCCTACTATGAACAGGAATAACTCAAAAAATCAATATCCTAAAAGCAGCAACATCCAGACCTCTCAAGTCAGGACCTGATGCCCCAGAAATCAGTAGATTCTGGTGTGTACCAGGATAATAAATAAACTAATAAATACATAAAATTCCTCACCTTCAGTAAAAGCATGCCTATTCTTAATGACAAAAGTAGATTTAAATAAAGATGGAAGTGTTTTAACTGTGGTAAAGTGAGCTCTCTACAAAGTTTTTATGTTAGTTTTCATTCAGTTAAAATATTGGTGGCTCAGAGATTCATTAATTTGTTATTCCTAATGTACCTAAAAGCTTTCCAGTGTGATCTGAGATGTACAGAAACAGAAAATGCTGCTGAGGGCATCTGCAGCTCAGTGATCAGATCTCCACTCTTAGGGCCATATTCCTTGTCCAGGTTGCATCTGCTCTGATCCAAAATCTTTCCAGCTTCAAGAGAGGAGATTACAGTGTCCCACAGCAAAGGAATAAATCAATGAACTATGAAACCTTCATTACTTAAGAATAATGGGATTTATAAATATATGAAAAATGCTGAGAATAACAGCTTTATAATGGACTCATGAATATATTACTACATCTAATTATCCAGACAGTTTGGGAGTCACTGCTCTGATATCTGCCAGAGAGCACAGGCTATAAAGGAGAACAGGTATTTATGACATCTGGACTACAGCTTTTAAGAGACTGTAATAAGGATGTTTCAAGTAAAACTGTTTAGTAAAATCATGTTTGGAAATAATACTTCATGCTAAGTTTCAACTAGATCTCAAAATAATGCAGTATTTGCCCTCTTTCTATTCTCATTCACCCTACAAGCAGAAGAGTACCACGAGCATTAAATGAGTTGGGATTTATGTTTTTAACAGATTAAGTCACTTGGTACCCTCACCCACTAAAACCATACAATTTTTACTAGAATCCTAGTTCTAGAGGGTCATGGAGAGAGAGGGCACAGTGAATGAGCAACAGAAATGAAATGATGGCTGCATGAAGAGCCATGTGGATTTCATCTGTTATTGTCTTTAGTATGCAAGTACTCTGTGCCTCCTCATCTGTCTCAGAGAAGGGCCAGGAAATGCTTTTACCATGTCACACATTTTTCTTAATCTCTTGCTGAAAACCACCTACTTACACATCCTTATTCTTCTGTAATTCTTCTCTAGGTAAAAGGATAAAGGGACAGGAACACATAAGCATGTTTCTTTTCCAAGTTTAAATTCTTATTAACCTGAAATTCTTATTAAATATCTGGGAGTACTTATACCTTCAGATCACAGGAATTACATCAGGTTCTCAGCAGACATGCTGTAGAAATGTGAAATTCCCTGTCCTTCAAGTTTTGTGATCTCTTTCTGTAGATACTACAAGAATTTTACAGTACTTGAAAGTCTGATAGTGTTCTTTCATCCAAGACATCACCACAGAGCAAATATGAAAAGAAGCAGTTAGAGCTGTCCTGTGCCAGTTGCTCAGATAATTGTCATGCATATTAATCCAAATCACAACATGAAACCAAAAATCACAACTGAACACCAACACCTTGGACAGGAAAGTCCAATTTCCTGATAATAAATAATATTTGTATTTTTTGACTCATCAGGTAGTTGTTATGCAAGTCACATTCAAAATGCAATCATGTTTCTAAACAAAAAGCCAGTGATGGAATATTGAAGAAATCTTATTATGAGGAATGGAATATTATGGAATATTATGATGGAATAATGAAGAATATTATGAGGAATTTGCACATTCAGAACTAAGCTGTCTTACATTTAAGTTCTTATTGACCAAGCAGCACAAATCCCCTGGGTTGTCAGCATTTCGGATGTCCACATCATGAGGAGACACAAAGATCTTCTCATTGCATAAATCAAAGAACTCCACCTTGCTCAGGCCCACGTATGCTGGATTTCCCCAATTAGAAAGAAGTTCCATGGTCACATAAATGGCATCACATACTTCCATACTGGCAGTCACCTGGGCCAAAATGAAACGTTGCAAATGAGTCATAAAACAATAAAATGTGGAACAAACCAGAGATTGTTGTGAGTGGAATGAGTCAGATGCAAAAAGCTTGGGAATTCAGCCCTATCTGGATGACATTCAATCACTCTGGGTTCCATTAACTGCACCCCACATCAATTAATAAATCTAAGGTAGGGTAAAATAAGTGTACTTAGCACCCTCCTGAGGAGAAAACACCTCTCCATTCTTTGTGTGGTCCCTTTGTCATTCTGATGAACAAAGAAACACTGATAAATTCTCTTCTCTTATCCTGCCAGAGGTTTTAGTTGACATGGGGCAGAGTTGGGGGCCTACAGATCATCCAGTGGACTTTTTATTTCAGTAAGAAATAAAGGAACAGTTGCAGTGCACACAGACACAAACCTTCTCTCTCAACATGGAATCTACCTCAGATTTGTAACCAGACAGGAAAATGTCATTATCACAGGCTGAATGGCTTTCAGGCTCCTGGAGAACTTCCAGAAGTTTCTTCTCTGGTCTGAAACATACATAGATGTGTATGTATTACTTCCTCATAATTCCTGTGCTTTTAAGAAATCATTTGTTGGTGTCAAGGCAAAGAGATGTTAGAATGAGCTCCCATGCCCCACTGAATGATAACTGTTGCACATAAACACACAGAATTTGGTTAAAATCCTGAGCTCCAGTTCTCTGCTGGTTCTGAGGAAGTCTTAAGAATACAATATATAGATAATATAGAGACAATATGTATGGAATATAGAGGGAGATGTTGGCAGCTTGTTGATTTCCAGAGCCTGGCCAAAGGCTGGAATCTTCTAGATCTGCTACTACTGCTTGGATGGTGCCTCAGGTACCTTGGCACGATGAGATGGAGAGGTAGCACATTACACCTGGTAGTACTGAAAAATATTCCTTTAAAACTAAAAGCTGCCTTTCAAGGAAACACACATACCTGCTTTCAAAAGGACAGAAGCTCTCAACAGCTTTGGTGACTGCAGTCCTTGCCTGGCTTTCTTCTGGAGGTTCAGCCATTGCAGAAATAAATGAAACAGAAAATTTCTTCTATGTAAGAAAAAGATGAACAGGTTTCATTCACATTTTTCTCTGCATAAGTACCAGTCTGCATCTCTGGAATAAATACAAGTTTGGGCCCTGATAATCTTAGGTGATCTGCAACTCTGTATTGAGTCATTTTAGTCCTTAAAGTCCTTTTAACAGAATTAGTCTTTATTTGCAATGAAAGAGCTGAGCTTGGAGCTTGATCTTCTATGTTGAAGTAATGTAAAAGCATCCTGTGATGACTTTCAGACCTATGTCTGAAATCTGGATATATTTGGTAAAACAAAAAAAATCATGAAGACTTAAACCCAAAAAATCTCAGTTTTATTAGAATAAAATCTGGATTTGTTTTTTTTTTAATATAGGACTCTTGGAAGTGACTAAGAGAAAACAGAAGCCCTGCAGTTCTTACAATGCTGTGGCCTTTTCCTCTCTACCTGTACCCCACTTTTTAATTCTAACCTGCTCCTTTTGTTGTTTTTCCTAAAAATACTTTTAGCAGCTTCTGTCAAAGACAGAATATTCAGACCAGTGAATAACTACTTGGATGAGGAATAGCAGTCCTCTTCTTGTGTCACTGTCATTTCTATAATTTTTGAATAGCAAGAGAATATTAAAATGCTCAGAAGGTAATTATTTTTTAGTATCAAAAACTCTGCATTGAAATAAATTTAAATATCAAAGGCAAGTTCCACGATTCCTTAAATGTATAAGCAAAACTAAATTACTTCTGGAAGATTATTAAGGTCAGCTTTAAGACTGAGAATTCATGGTGGATTTTTGAAACTCCATCTCAAGTGCCAGAGTTAAATTACATCTATTTTAAGTATTATTCATTTTTCATTTAAGCACAACAATGTTAAAATTAGCCCTAATGCTAGCAGGAAGATAAATTATGTGAGAATATTCAATGGAATTTGTTCTCTCAATCCTAAAGCTATAAATATCTCAAAAACAAGAGGAATGAGATTGAAAAGTTAACCTAGATGATGAAATGATATGTAAAGCACTTACCTATAGTACAAGAACACTTTAACCTTTGGTCCTCACCAAAACTCCCCAGGAACCTGATGTTCCCTCAGCAATGACAGGAGCTACACCACAGCATCAACTCCACTTCAGGGAGCATCACAGTTTCCTAAATTTCAGTTTATGCTCAGATTTCTTTATCTACTTTCCTTCCTTTAGAACTGAAGTATTTGTTATGCTCCAAGTTTAGCTAGGGTTGTCAATATACACACTATTTTTTAACTTAGAAGGGAATAATGGTCTGACTTAAATCAGAAGGGGATGGATTTTTATTTCCTTGTTCATAAGATGAATTCTTAATTGGTTTTATTTATGATTGTGGGAGATAAGAGATGCACACACACCAGGGCAAAAAATCCCCACTAGCTCCTGCTCCCTAAAAGCCAGCAGTGTCCATGACAGCTCTGCTCCAAGAGCAGAACATGTGTTAGCAGGAAACAGTGCCCATGTGAATGACTTCAGGGGGAAGGCAGGATTTATTTTTGTGGAAATCACAAAATTATCCAAAAAATAATCTTGCTTAAGAAGCTTCCAGAATGCCAAGGGCTGCACCAGTCCTACAGCTATGCACTTCCCATACAGACATACTGTCTGACTAGTCTAGCAGTTGCTCACTGATCCCCAAAATTAAGAGAGAGCTGTGAGATGTTATCCTGAGGAAACAGATTCAAGAAAACCACCCTGTGGGAGAACATGGCAAATTATATTTCACTTAAGAGGCATCACCATCCATTCCCACACCATCTTAACGAAGAAGAGATGGTAATTCCTGGGGGATTGCTGCCTGATGAAACAGCCCCTTTCTGAGTTTTGCCATACCTTTGGGGAGCCTGGGGAAGCTCTCTGCTGTTGCAGATCTCTTTGCAGGATTTCATTTTCCCTTTGTATTGCTCTAATCACAGCTGATACTGAGACATCAGCAGCTTTCTCACACACTTTCTTTCGAGCAGCTGAAAGGGGTCTCTCCGGGCGACTCAGAGGTCCTGCCAGCAAGAGAAGGAAGGAATATTCCTGTTTCTGGGCATACAACAGCATGAATTTGAAACATCTGATTTAGCTGCTGACACAGGACTTTGCTAGCACACTGTAAGCATCCCAAGCAAGGCTGAATAGCTCCAATTTGGTTTTGTTGTAAGATTCCAGGTCACATCGACTCTAAAAACATATCTGAAACAGCACCAGAAGAGAAGAACTGACAGAAATGAGAAAGAAATGACAGAAATGAGAAACATTTTTTTGCTTTAAGGTTTTCTTGTACTAGCTTTGTTCAGGAAATAAAGGAAATAAAATTTAAAAACAGAGCATCTGAGATTAGACTAAAGGAGAAGCACAGTAATTATAATTAAGGACTTCAAAAGTCTAGGGAATAGACTCAAGCTGTAAAGACATTAAGATTAAATAAATATATTGCAGCACAGGCAAGCATGCTCATAATGCTGCAGTGAGGTTTGCTAAGCAGGGGAGTGGAAGTGAATGCTAGTAACATGAAGTCTATCCTGAAAAGTCAGGAAGTTAAAATGTAATTCAGATTTGTTTGTGTTCACACTCTAAGCCCTCTGCCATCTTCATTGTAAAAAACTTTCATCAAGCATTAGTCATCTCTGCATATGCAGGCACAGAATAGTCTTCTTTTTTTTTAATATACATACCATCCCTATGAAATGAAATTAATTTAAGGACTTAGTGATTATTGGACAGAAACAGTTTTACCAAGCACCATTATAACCTGAGAAATGCTACACACGTCTTTGGACAACAGGCAAAGCATCTGCTCAGACAGATGGTGGGTGAGGGTCTCAGAGGCTACACAGAGGATTTATTCTGAAGCCAGGAGGACTCAGCTCCTTCTCTTTCCTCTCAATTTTCTGCCAATTAAGAAACTTAAGATTTTGACTTCTGAAAACCATTAGCTTTATTGCATTCTTGGATTTTGTTTTTTTTCTGAAGAGCCTCTTAACCACAGAGTAACAAAGTTCAAAAGTTTACCTCAGACCTTCCAAAACTCCAGGTCAGACTTGTTCAGTCTGCTGAAATAACAACTGCAGCCATGATTTCAGCCCCTAGGTTTGAGGGTTGGTTTGGTTTTGGTTTTAGCACAGGCTAAGACCACGCCTTAGCAAGCAGACTCCTAGAATAAGCAGCATTGCCTTCAAAATGGTGTTCTCCAGTCCAGCAAAAATACTTTCCAGTATGGTACTGGATTATCTAGCCAGCACTGGAGACTGGTGTGCACATTCAAGGTGTAAATCAAATACAGTCTCAGTTAGCAACAGACCTAGCTTTGCTGTGCTGCTGAAAACTATGCCTTTATAGGATCAATGCACTGTGTTAAAATCTTCCAGCAAGTCACCAATCACTGATTTTGCTAAGAGATATTTCTGTTAATACCACAAGGAACTGATCTCCACAAGGACAGTGAGAAACAGCAAGCCCAAAGACTGAAAGGGAAAGGAAAGAGTCTTCTGCTGTGGAAGCAAGAAGAGAGGGAAGGCATTAAAGATGTAGCAGAAGACTAAAGTACACAGTATACAGATCCTGCACTTTCTCACAAGAAGACTTGAAGTGTTGAAAGCAACAAAAAAGCCTGACAAAGAAACCCAACATTGAAAGTAAAGGACAACAGCTAAGGAAAAAACCATACAATGAGAGATGTGTGCTGAAATTACATCTAAGCTAGAGGGGAAAAAGCATGAAAACTCTCCTTATTGATATTATATATTCTTATTTCTTACTAGAAATAGTCCTTTCATGTCTTTCCTGCTGCAAGAACCCAGCAGAGAGTGGTCGAGTTGTTTTACTTTTTACCACAGCTGGTCTGACAGGAATGTACAATTCTGCATTTTCTTTTCTTTTGGCTGAGAGAACCCGACGTGGCTTCACTTCTGCAAGATAACAAGGGAACAGAAATAAACAGCTGCAAAGATACTTTAAAATAATATCTTTACATAGTAGTAAGAGGAAGCAAGGCCTCCAAACCAGAAGATTGAAACAACAGGTTTGCTGAAGAGCATGAAAACTCCTGAGAGTATGGAGCAATTTAATGATTCCCTTAAAAGTAATGCTAGGAGCTGTCATAGTACTGTAGTAGCACATAATACACAGACTTACTGCTTTGGTCCTGGTTGAATTCCAGCACAGTAAGGGCACCAGATGCAGAGTGAGAGCATCTCACAGCATCCTGGTGTTCAGAAGCTTCTTTCTGCACCGATCTGCTGTGATGCAACTGGAGACCTCCAAAGCTTGCAATGGTTTCCTCAGTAGGAGATGGTTCTGAACACAAATCCTCTTCAACAGAGTCAGAATCATCACTGAGAGAGTGTTCTTCCATCCTTGTCTCTTCCATACCAAGCTGCAAGCTGCTTCTTGATTCCTGCAACAGATTCATCAGAAAAGCTCAAACACATATTTTAGAATAAACCAAGGTGGCTGCCTCTTCCTCCCCTGGGAGAAAGAAAAATCTTATGAACTCAGAGCAATGATGCAGCCAAAAATATTCAGATTCTTGTATTGCCTTCACTACTCTGATAAAGAGAAATCATCATACAATTCCTTCTTTACTTCCCATCAGAATCCTTGAAGGCAAACTCTGTAGGCCAAGGAATTTTTACATGCAAAACCAGTTTACAACCAGGAGATAAGGGCCAGGGCATATATTTTCCAGCTTCACACAATGAGATGCTATAATTTGGTTTGCTATTTCAAGACAAGTTGCAATCCAGATTTCCTAAATGCCTTTGTGAGACAGCAAAGCCAATGCAATAGCAACTGCTTTGTGAGGAATGGGATAGCTGGTAACAGCTCTGTCTTGTACTCATCTGTATGTCAAAAAACAGTAGGAAAAGAGTTGTGGGCTCATGGACTAAGCTTCCAACTTGCAGAGGTTTTTTAATCAGGCACATTGTAGCAGGATTTTATGCAAAAATTAATTTATTTTGAAATGTACTGTGGCAAAAGCTGCCCTACCTCTCTCAGCATATGCCACAAAGCACATAGATGGCAGATATGAATGCAAAAGGAAAAGACCTTGCATCCCTTAAAGACATTTTTTCCTACTTTATAGGTATTAGAGCTTTCAGATAAGTACATGTAAGCAAAATATATGAGTAAAATGAAAACCTGAAGCTATCTTAGGTACAAATAAACTGTGACAGCATATGTTCAGTTTGCAATGAAAGCTTCTGCTCCTCTACAGATTACACTTGTCAGGAAATCCATGCTGACAGAAGCTATTACAAAGAGCTGGCAAACTCAAGTTCAAAAGAGGGTCTGCAGGCAACCTGAGGCTTGATACTGAGCATGTCTTTATCACAGTCAGAGGTAACATTTGGCAGGGAACTGTACAGGCTTTTAGTTTGAAATCTCATGGCACCTGCTTTGTTACAAGACAATCAAGAAAACACTTCAGGAAAATCAAAGATGGGCTACAAAGAAAAGTGAGGGTTGGGTTTTAAATTATTAGCTTATCACTTTGATATGAATTGTTATAGATAGCTGTCCTGGTTTGGGCCAGGATAAAGGTCATTTTCTGTCTTGTACTTGTTTCTGTCTTGTTCACATCACTGTGAACAAGCTGCTGGTTCACAGAGCAGAAAAGTTTGAAAGTAGGATAAGAAAGGTGGAAAGATGGAAGCTAGGAAAAATACTCAGGAAGTTGGTCTGATGTCAGTGGTAGGATCTGTAGAGTTCATACAGAGATGCTGCTCCACCCTCCAGAAAATCTTTATGCATGTCATTAATTAGTCAGGCAGAAGAACAATCTATGAACAAAATATTATGAATATTTTTTTTTAAGGACAGGGCATTTGTGAAGTGTGCAAGAACAAACTGCAGTAAGTAACCAAATAGAAGACTGAACTGTCAGACAACAGAATCAATACAATAACAACCTTTGATGCAAAGCAACTGTATTGATTATAACATTTTTAAAACTTGACTCTGAGTTCTGTTATGTAAAACAATGACATGCAACAATTTCAGCACAAGTATTCAAAAACTAACCTAAAACCCAGAAAAAGTTGTTTAAGCTTTCTGTAACCTGCAACAAAGAGTGACATTCATGTGGACAATCATTAAGTGACCTGAGCTTCCTTACATGTTGGAAAGAACCTTGGTCCTATCCAACAGACAACAATCTCTTTAATTTAGGACTTAATATGTTACAGCTGTGCTGATCAAGATGAGATTTTCAAAGTAGTTTGACTTTTTTTGTTGCATTCTCTCCTTATGTCCCATCTCATCAATGCAAAATCATCTAGTGAAACAAATACCATACCCTGGGTTTGCAGGCTCCATGCTCACATTTCACCTGACACTGGCATGAACAACAGAAAGTAACAGCAAACCATACCTGGGGGTACAGAGGATCATCACCATCTGCCTCCACACTCAGGCTTTCATAAGGTTCAAAATCCTCAGAGTACTCCAGAGGAGGCTTAATGAGGAGTTTAGCCCCTCTTTCTGTTTTAATCTCCACAGTTTTCTGTTAAAAAAGCATTCAAATAAATTAGACAAAGAAAGGTTGGTGCTGTCAGCAGTACAAAAATAAACATTGTGTTTTCCAAAGCAATATCTAGAACAAGCAACCTTTTTACCTGCTGTTCCAGGGAAGGTTTCTGTCCTCCCTCAGCTCACTTTTGGGTTTAACTGTCCCTGAGAAGCTCTCCAGCTACTGCTGCTATCCCAGCACATGTGCATTTGGCACCAAAGTGAAGGCCCATTGGGCTCACTCCCTCACCACAACAGGAATAAGGACAGAGCAATCAGAAGGAGGGCTTCAATGGATGGACACAGGCTTTAAGAAAGGCTGATAAGGTGAGGAGGAGTTTCCTTCTTTAAATGAGAGGAAGCTGGAATGCACAGAGCTCTGCCAAGAACAGCTCAGGAGCCAGTTGAGAGCTTCTGTGTCAAGATTACCAGGCAGACCAGAACTCATGCTGGTCCTTCTGGATATCTGCTGTACACCTGGTCATCAGGAAGAAGCCAGTGAGGCTTTCCTCAAAAAAACTGGAATGCACAAGTTCAAGCTGGTCATTATGTCATCCTTTAACAAACCTGGAACCTGCTGGAAAGTCAGCACAGGAGGGATCAAGAAATGGAGGTGATTTCAAGACACGTGTGATTGAGAAGCCAAGAAGCAAAGGTGCTCTGCTGGAGATGCTCAGAGAGTTGGGACTCTTCAGCATGGAGAAGAGAAGGCTCAGGGGATCTCATCAGTGTGTGCAAATACCCAGCAGCTATCTGCTCACTGGCAGGCCAAGAGACTGAACCAAGCCTCAGATTCTATGAGAGCCCTGACTGCCCTGACCTACTAATTGCAAGCAATTTCTCCTAAAATTATTTACAAACTAAAAATTGGTTCAAAGATGCTTTTTTATATATATAAAAACAAATTTTAACTCTCTTACCTGAAGCCAACCTCTGCGTTGCACTTTGCTTGGTGCTGTCTGTGTGCTGCACTCTTGTAACACACTCTCTTCTAGCTGGGCTGCTTTTTCAAAACACAGAGACAGGAATTAGAAGACAGAAAACACAGTATTGGACAAAATGCACCTTACTTAGCTCATGCTCTTTTCTTTGTTTTCCCCAGATGATGACAGAAGCTTTTGACAGGTGAATGGTACCAACTGAAAAGACATTCTGCACCAGACAGGGGCTGGTCGTGTCTTAGCAGCAGTTTTGAACCTCTCCAGGGACACTCAGCATGTATATTCAAGAGAATAAACTGTTTAAAGATACTTTATTTAACAGAAAATGAGGTATGAAAGTATAGAAATGCCTCCTAGAACAGGGGTGATTCTAAGTAATGATTCTAAGTCCCAGCTGGGCAAACAGTGAGGTGTGTTAGGAAGCCAGCCAAGCTCAGAGCCCAAACCACCAAAGGCAAACTCTGATAAACAGGGTCCTCCAGAACAACAGGAAATATGCTGGCTTTACAAAGTAATTATGTTTGTTTACTCTCAAACTAAGAAAGCAAAGTACTGGCAGGCTAAACAGAATGCATTAGGTGTTTAACACACTGTGCAGAGAAGGAATCTTCATTAACAAGTCATAACCAAAAGACAAACACTCATTTTCCCTTATTTCTGAGGCAAGGAAGAGCTGGTTCCAGAACTTAGGCAAAAATTCTGTGTATTGTCAACCAGAACAAAGAGTTCCTGTGCTGGAAACAGCCCCAGCTGACAATGGAACAGTGAATTTTTGAGAGGATGTTTTGGCTGAGACAGAGACTTAACACCTTGCAGGTCAATTAAAATCCTCCAGGGAGCAAGGACAACACCAACAGTCTCAATAGCATCCTAAATAAAAGCATCTCATTTCCTGTATCCAAGACAGATTCACAGCTTCCATTTTTTTCTCAGGGGAGAAGAAAGAGCTGATGCAAAAGCTTTTTTCTTTAAGCCATAATTTAATGGTCACCCTAAGCCAGCAGAAACTGGCCCTACCCATAAAAGCAGCAGAGTTATCCCACAAAGGTCACAGAATCACAGAGAGATTTAGTTTGGAAGGGACCTCTGGAGGTCACACCCAGCCCAACTTTCCTTTCACAGCAGAGCTTACTTAAAAATCAGATCAGGTTGCTCATTACAATTCTCAATCCCACATTTTCTTTTCTGGGGGTTGAACAATGCTTCAGAGAATTGATATGGGCAAGTTTTAACTGAAAAAAACCATCAAAAGAAAGGTTACTTGTAATTGTAGTCACTTGTGCAATCTGGTTCACCATGAGATTGCACAAAGAGTGGTACAAGCAGGTAGGGCACAGGTGTCCCAGTTTATTGCTGGGCCAGCAGGTAAATGAGTGCCAGATGTTCTCTATTAATCCCCCTCCCACAGGGAAAGGAGAAAGAAGGGAGAGAACCTTACAGGTTGGGAACCAAACTACAGAATTTTAATTACAGAATCACAGAATGTTAGAGGTTGGAATGGACCTCAAAAGATCAAGTCCAACCCCCCCCTGCCAGAGCAGGGTCACCTAAAGTAGGTCACACAATAGTAATGAAAAAGAAAGGAATAAAATCTGCTAAAATACACACAAAACCACTGCCACACCCCCCATATACTGCTCACATCACCCCAAGGCTGCAGGCAGGCTCTGGAAAAGTCCCAGGCTGGGCTCCTGCAGTCAGCAGCAGTCAGGAGCTGGCTGCAGGAACACATGGGATTGAGGGACATACAGATGGGATTGAGGAACATACAGATGGGATTGAGGGACATACAGATGGGATTGAGGGACATATAGATGGGATTCAGGGACATATAGATGGGATTCAGGGACATATAGACGGGATTCAGGGACATATAGATGGGATTGAGGGACACACAGATGGGATTCAGGGACATACAGATGGGATTGAGGGACATACCAATGGAGGTCACAGGCAGAGAAGGAAGGGAGTCCTCTCAGGATGCCAGCCAGGGATGAAAAGACCTTGCCCCTCCTTATCCCTCAAATTTATACTGGGTGTGAGGCTGGACTACCTAATTTAGTTAATTCTGATCACCTGTCTGCTCTGCTCTTCCCCCTCATTATGCCTCAACTTTATACTGGCTGAGGCTGGACTACTTAATTGGTTAATTCTGATCACCTGCTCTTCCCCCTCCCTATCCCCTGAATTTATACTGGGTATGAGGCTGGACTACCTAATTTGGTTAATTCTGATCACCTGCTCTTCCCCCACAGAGGGTCACAGGTGTGACTTCTTTACTCCCTTTTTCTTTCTAGAAAATGAGTTGTTTTGCAGAGCCAAGCAATGGCCTTGGGTCTCCATACCATTCTCCACAAACAAGTATAGACATTAAATATTTTCAGCCCTAGAAGCAGCCAGTGACTGAGAAACATGCCATTCATTTCAGCAAGTACAGCTCCTTAGAAGAGACTTCACCAAAAAGCAAAATCACCAGAAAGAAAATTGGTTCAACTCTGGCTGAAACCAGGACAACAGGGCAGGACACTTTTGGGGGAATATATATGCTTATAGCAGCACAGAGTGACCATAAAACTACAGAGCAAGAAGAACAAGGTGTTCTAGTGCTTCAGCATGAACTATCTGTCTTCTTTGAGGCCTGGAACAGAACTAAGTACAGAGGGGAAAAAGGAAAGGGCTGCTCCGTGAACAAACCAAGATATGTCACATCTTGTTTGGCAAAGTAGAGCTCCTGCTGTGCCATGAGGTTATCCTTAGTGACTCCAGAAATGCTTTGTGGGCATTAGCAGAGGTGCTGATCACTTTGGGGTTCTCTGGCACTCAGGGTGAGCTGTCCCCAGGTGACAATGCCAAAAGCATGGTGAGATTCTGGCACTGCTTTGGGACACAACCTGCAGCATTTTTCTCTTTCAGTTGCTCAGCAATCAGTCTCTCAAAAGGCCACTCACACATGATACAAATGTGAGGAGGGGACAGGGCAGGATTCATGTCACCTCTGCATACCATTCTCCAGAAGCAGGTATAGACTTCAACCATTTTCAGTCCCAGAAGCAGCCCCTGAGTGAGAAACATGCCCTTAATTCCAGTATTTGGTTCTCAGAACTGCTGGAGTATTTTGTGATGGATTTGTGTGACCAGATCTCTTTAAACCAGGAAGAAAAGTAGTTCACATCCAGGTAGGAGCTGCTGCAGCCTGGTTTGATCAGTCAGAACCAAAGCAGATCCTATGCTACCCTTAAGCCCCCTCTTTGTGACCACACAGACTGGAAGCACCCACCTGGCTGTGAAGCTGAGAAAAAAAGAGTACCTGGAGCTCAGCTTCACTGCCCCACAAGCCCATCACTTACTCTGGTTCATTTACCAAGCCAAAGTGTAAAAAGTTTATCTATCACTCTTCTCATTAATTACTCCTGGGGAACACAGACAAAGGAAATAGTCCAGACAAACAGATTTATGATGACACTTCCAGGAATCACAAAGAGGGATTTGTGCCCATTCTGTGTTATTAAGTATCACACGTTCCTAATTTCTCAGTGAGGACTAATCCTATAGATGGATGCTTTAGAAGTAATAAATGATGCAGTAACTCTCGTGGGAGATGGGTAGGGAAGAAAATGAAGTGCTGTATCTCAACTAGAAACCATCTCTGTAAGTAAAATGATATTCTGTAAGTAAAATGATATTCAGTCATGGAGAAAAAATGCCTAGGAGTGAAACAGACCACAGAATTGCTAAGGTACTACCCCCAGGCAAGAAGCTGATACACATCCCCCCAACTCCCACTCTGGACTCTGGTGGTAAAATCAAAAGGAAGAATTAAAATGATGATGATTTAGTTGAGATCTTTCAACTGCAGCTACACATGTTTAAAATGACAACATTGGGTAAGGAAGAAACAGCAAAAGAGTTCTGTTCTGCAGAGAGAATGTTTCTGTCTGTAAGCTGATGGAGCTGAGGAAGGCACAGAGGCTGCCACTCAACTCTTTCATGGTCCAAAAGACAAGCAGAAGCATCCTGCCTATCAAATGGCAATAGGTGACCATTAAATATTAAATAAATGTAACTTGGGTTAAGCTTCCAGATGTCAGCAGCACAGCAGAACTTCAGAGGAAATTCCTCCTGACAGATTTCTGTTGCTGCCACAACATCCCTGCACTACTTTGGGACCAGAAAAGCCAAAGAGCTTGTTTTACACCTTACCTAAAGGATTCAGAAGTCTCAGTTTCCACTATTGTTGAGGTTAATAAATTTTCAATCATTTTAAGTTATCCTAAGTACCTTTTTTTCTGCTTTGCATTAATTTTTAAGTGGGAAAAAAACCCAACAAACTAACTCAAGCAAACACAACCATGCAGCAAAAGATACACTCCAAGAGAAGGGTGAATAAACTCTGAGCATAAGGAGAGCAGACTATGATTGGGAAACTGCCTGACCTGGGGGTTTGGGGAAATCAACTTGATTTTCATTATGCAGAAGAGATTTGAAGGCCAGTAAGTTCACACTTTGTACCTTTATATATGCAAAATTATTCCTGTCACTACATTGCTCTCTGTGACTGACAGACTTAAATTAGAAATAAAATACACATTTCAAATAAAGCCACCTAATCACTGGCAGAAAATGGCAGAGTTTCTTGACTTCAAATATTTAAATGAAGATTAGCTGTCTTTTTAAGACAACTATTACAGCTTAAAGATAATTTATGAGCTTAATGCAGCTATTGCTGGATATAATTTGATTATAGTTCATGTCATCAGCTCCCATTTATCTACAGCACACCAGGCTTAGGTAACAGTCAAGTCCATCCCATTTTAAAGCCCATTGATGTTGTTCTGTATCAGCCAAAGGATCTGCTATTATTTTATACAGACAATTTACAAACAGTTCTAATCTTCTAGTTGTAGTTACAAGTGTTTAACAGATGGAGAGGTAAGGAAATTCCACTTTGGAATTAGTTAGGGATCAACTGAGAAGCTGACAGGGTGTTGCAAAGACCATTCCTTAGACACAGCCTGCTGGAAGAGTCCTCTGGAATTCCATTCCACCAAGCTGCTGGCTCCTTATCTCAGCCTGGGCAGGCACCTCACCAACTGAATTACAGCTCTGATGAGTAAATATTTAAAATACTTCCAGGCTGCCACCTCTGACAAACCCAGATGTAACTCACCTTTTGTCCTGCTGGTCTTTGTCTCATTTTTAAGGCTGGTTTTCCTGGGGCAGCTCCTCAGCTCGGAATTAGCTCCATTCAGATACAGAGAAAATCCTTGTTCCAGCTGCTCCAGTTTGGTTTGTGTGGGATCCTTTCTTTTCAAACGCCTCAGGAGCCTGAAGCAGAAAGGATAACAGTGACTCCTCATGCAGTGCACACACAAATGGGCAGATTAGCAATAAATACATAACCACACAATGTCACCAAGCTAAAAAAAAAAAAAAAGATGTTCAGAGTTCAAGAAGCCACCTCAGAACACAGCCCCCAGGACTTGCTCCTGTTCTGTAATCCTCCTGGCTTCTTTCACATCATTTTTTCCATTTGGTATTTGGTATGTTTAAACATTGAGGAGCTAACTTAGAAATTCAAAAAAAGCTTAAAAAGGGCTGAGGTCTTTTCATGAAAGGAAAAAAAAAACAGAGAGAAAGATTGTAAAGGATTATTTGCATTTCCCAACTTGAGGAGGAGAATCCCCAGCAATCAGACAATCTATAGAAACTTCAAGTCTGGTTAAAATGATATTTTTTAAATGCCTTCCCCAGGCTGAGTCCCCATGGAATGGTTCAGCTGCCCCCTGCTTGGCATCCTCTAATCCAGAGGCATTTACTTCCACCAAAATTCAGGCTTAGGTAAAAGTTCCTTCAGTCATTAAAGAGTTGGCTTTATCCTCTGCTAAAACTGCTTGAGAGGAACCCATGGTCACACAAATTGGGTGTTCCAACAGACCTGGGGCTTCTATAGGTGTTTTTTTTTGGTCTTTCCACAAAACCATTTTCAGTTTGTTACAGGATTTGAGTAAAAAGCTTGAGATAGAGGAGGGAGCCCAGGGAGAAAGTGATGGGAGCCTTGTGAATTAACAGCTCTGTGGGGTACAAGGACTCCAGGAAGATAAAATTCCACATTTTGTTATGAAATAAAGGTGAAAATTTATTTCATTTCACATAAAGAAATAAATGTTTTAAACTTCTCTGAAAGAGAATGAAGTTTACAAAAGCAACTTAGACTTCCTGATCTCCCAGCTCAGCAGAAGCTGACTTTGCAGATTTAACTTTATAATAAAGTTTTGCATCCAGTTTTCTGTATTTCTGACCACACAAAAACCTTACCTCACAGGAATGTGCTCAGGGAGTGGGAGCTGAGTTACTTCTGGCTCTATAAATAAAAATCTTCCCTACCAGCTGTGAAATGATAATGATTTTATTGATAAATTCATATGCTGAAGAGATGTTGTGATCTCCTCTAATCAGAGCTTAGCAAAGGGAAGGAAAAAGAACTACCTGAGTGTTTTCAGACACACAGCAGGTAGGACTTTGCCCCACAACCAAGTTCTGAAGCTGATAACCCCAGCTGCTGCTCCCAGACCCCACTCCAGACATTACACAGCAGACACCAAACAGTTCTGTGTCTTACCTGTTCCTCTGCTGAAGGGATATTAAATATTCATCATGTTTCTCATCAAAGTCAGTCACCATGTCCTTACTACAAAGCTCAAATGATGATATAATTGTCACGTGAAGTATGGAAATTATTTATTTAGAGTAATCTGGGGGGCTGGACCCTCAGCAGATGAGAAAGCCATAAAGCAAAGTTCCTCCTTCCACAAAGCATTCCAACTGCCAGGGTGAAGAAAGGTCCTGAAAAACAGAGGGAATGTTACTCCTTTGACTTTTTTTCTTTTTTTAAACCCTTCACCATCTACTGAAGAGCCAAAAACCACTGCAAATGGGAGGCACAGCTGTAAAGAGGTTTATAAAAGCAGTTTATTAGCAAGGCAGCTGGCTCTGGGGCAGAGGCTGGGATGGAGGATTATTTCCCTGAATTCTGGAATTTCTTCACTGCAGAAGCTCCACACATCTCTGATGTTTCACTGACCACCCGGCCTTCCTCTCATCTCCAGAAAAAAACAACTTTTCCAGCACTTCCAACCACGGCTGCTGCGAGTTGTGCCAGGGCTCCCTTCTTAACACACTCGGAAGTTTCAGCTACCCACCAGAACACTCCATTTCGCTTCGTCACAACAACAACAAAAAAAAAAAACAACCCAACCTCGGTATTTTCTCTCTTACCGATTTCACGTTATTTGGGCTAAAACTCTGCCCCTTCCCGCGCTCAGACACCGCCGCCTGCTTTGGGGCTGAACCCACGCGGGGCTGAGCGGCGGGCCCCGGGAAGAACAAACAAATAATCAAATAATCAAACAAACAAACAGACAAATCCCCTCCCGCGGAAAGTTCCGCTGCGCTCAGGCTGGGCCGTCTGCCGGTTTGCCCGTTGCCTTGGTAACCGTCGCGGCCGTGAGGTCACTTCCGGAGCGCCGTGCCGAAGGCGGAAGCGGCGGCGGCAATGGAGGCGCTGTGGGCGCTGCTGGACGAGGTGGCCCTGGAGGGGTTGGACGGGATCACCCCGGCCGTGCTCTGGCAGCGCCTCACCGCCCGCTCCCCGCCCTTCCCGCTGCCCCTGGAGCCCGCAACGCAGCAGCTCCTCTGGGCCGCGCTCAGCGCGCAGCCCGACCTCCGCTTCTACCTCCTGCCGCGGCCGAGACCCCCGCTCCGCCTGCACGACCGGTGAGTCCAGTCCAACCCAACCGAACCGAGCAGAGCCCAGTCCAACCCAACCGAACCGAGCAGAGCCCAACCGAACCGAGCAGAGCCCAGCCCAACCCAACCGAACCGAGCAGAGCCCAGCCCAGTCCAACCGAACAGAGCAGAGTCCAGCCCAGCCCAACCGAGCTCAACCCAACCCAGCCGAACCCAGCCTAATCCAGCCCAACCTAGCCCAGTCCAACCCAATCCGGTCCGGCAGAACCCAGTCCAGCCCAACCCAGCCTAATCCAGTCCAGTCCAACCCAACCCGGCAGAACCCAGTCCAGCCAAACCCAACCCAATTAAGCCCAGCCCAATCCAGTCCATCCCAGCCCATCAGAACCACCCCTCCCTCTGGTACCGGTTCTCCCCTGCCACGTTTTCCTTCCCATCAGAACCGTTCCCTCCCACTCCCCAGGCTGGGACAGAACTTCTGTTTCTCCTGTGATCCAACATTCCGGTTCTGTTCCTCCTCCTCCCTCTGCTCCACTCTCCTGCCCTTGTTGGGCTTTTCCCCTCTCCCAGCCCCACAAGGTTTCCCATCCTCGAGCAGTTCTTCCAGTTCTGGGGCTGCTTTAAGGGGGTTTTATCCTCCCAAAATACTTGGGGGAGGTCTCAGCCTTGTTTGGGGTGCTCTTGTTGTTCTGTCCCAAACTGAGTGGTGGCTCTGGGTTTGTTTCAGATATGAAGAAATTGACCTAGAAACAGGAATATTGGAAAGCAAAAAGGATCCCAGTCCCTCAGAGGACATTTATCCCGTGCACATGGTTCTGGATAACAAGGATGGCATCCAGGGTTCCTGCCAGTATTTTAGAGAGAGAGTAGATATCACTGGTCAGGTCAGGAGGAAGGACTTGCAGCCATGTTACACTTACACAGAAGCTGCTGAAAAGTGAGTAAAAAAAAAAACCCTTTAACTCTGAAATTAAAAATATTTTAAAAGTTAAAAAATAAAAAATAAAATTAAAAACATCTTTGACTCCAACATTCACCCCTTTCACTGAGTTTGTGCAGACTGCAGCAAGACTTGTGGAGCAAGACTTCTGCAATTAAAAAATACTTTAAAAATTAAAAAATAAAAAATAAAATTAAAAACATCTTTGACTCCAAGATTCACCCCTTTCACTGAGTCTGTGCAGCCTGCAGCAAGACTTGTGGAGGGGTAGGGATGGAAATAATTAATTGATAGTTCTGGTTTGATGTTTTTGCTTTCCCTTCTGCATCCCAGGTGGGGAGAGAAACTTGTGATTGTGGCTTCCCAGGAGCAGAGGTACAGAGCCCTGATAGGATGGGAGGGAGATCCTGACTTAAAGCTCCCTGACTTCTCCTACTGCATCCTGGAACGTTTGGGTCGGGCCAGGTGGCAAGGAGAGCTTCAGAGGGACCTCCACAGTGAGGCTTTCAAGTAAGTTTTTATCTCTGTGTGAATTTCAGTCTAAATAGGAGTGAAACTGAAGCCAGGAAGTTTCCCCTGCTGACACAGGGCTGTCCTCTGCAGTGCTGCTGTGTGCTGAGCAAACTCAGGTCTGTGCTGGGAGGGTCTCATCCTTACTGCCAGGGAGCACCTGGGCTTTTGGAGCCTGTATTATTATTATTATTATTATTATTATTATTATTATTATTATTATTATTTTTAATTTTTATTCCTTGAGCTCATTAACACTTCCTGATAGTTCCCCAGGGGGTCCTCATGTTGTCTGTGGGGTCAGTGCTTGTTTCTAACCATAACACTTGGGTTTCTAGCTTGTGAAAGGCCTTGTTTTTTCCTAAATTCTCATTTCTGGGAATCCCACCTGGGAGGAAAGGCTGCTTCCCATTCCTTCTTCAGAGCTGCTCAGTAAGCACATTATCCTGCCCAACTTCTGGAAAGGTTCTTGGATGCTCAACTTTTCTCCCCAGCATTTTTCCTGTGTCACATCTGAGAAACTCAGCCTGAGGGGGAGCTGAGTTCCCACCTCCTGAACTCCCTGAGCTGTGCTGCTGGAGAGGGGGCACCTCCCAGGCTCTGAGGGGTCACTGCTTCTCTCTTGGGGTGCTCAACACGAGCTTTGTTGGCTCCCTGTTTTGGGGAGGTGAAGCACAAGTGGCCTGCAGATCCCAGACATCATTTTGGGCCACTCAGGAAGCTTTTTTAGACAACTAAGGTGATGGGCATGGGAGGGAAATCTTCTGTGGCTTCAGTCAGCTCACCAAGGGGTGAAATAAACACCAGAGCTGTGACCAGGACTAGATGATCTTTCGAGGTCCCTTCTAACCCCAAGGATTCTATGATTCTATGAAGGATGTCAGCCAGGAGTTAGCAGGGGACATGGGGACACAATCCTGGCTCAGCCATCAAACCATGGCCCCACCCTGCAGCATGGGGACTGCAGCTGAAGACCAGAGGTGTGAAAAGTATGAAAATTATTGTTAAGCTTTAAAAATTACTGTCAAAATGATGAAAAGCAAGTTCACAGGATATTTTAATTCTGGCCTTTCCTAGCTCTGAGATTGTCTCTTGGAAAATGAAGAGGTGTTTCTAAGAGCAGCTGTAGTTTAGGTGAAGGGTGTTGGGAAAGTGGGTCATTAGGAGTTAGTTATGGAAGTTCCCAAGCCTAGGGACACCTTGCCATCTTCTTTCCTTTTTCTTTTTATTTAGAGTGGATGCTGGAAAGCTTCATTATCACCGCAGAGTGTTGGACAGAAGTGGTCTCATCACACTGCAGCCCCATGTCATCAGGCTGCCCAGTGGGGCCCAGCAGCACTCAATTCTCCTGCTTCTGACCCGTTTTCATGTTGACAGGTATGACCTCTAGGGCAGACTGACTTTCTGTTATGCTGGAAGCATGCTCTGTCGTCACAGAGCCATCCAACTTTCCTGATATTTCATCTTCTCAGTTTCCTTTTTAATTCCTTCCAAATGCTTCAGAGTTTTCAGCTTGGTTGTCTTGGAGCTTGTCACCTACATTAGCCCAACTCCTCACGTTGTAGCCCTGTTCATTCTGGACATTTTGGGTACTCTCACTTCAAAAGCACCTTTCTAATGGGATGTTTTGTTTCCCTATCTTGTCTGTGATTACAACTTGTGCCTCTGTGGATTGCAAAGAGAGTGACAGCCTGGGCTTAGTCACCATCCCCTCAGCTGGGTGAAAAATTCTCTCCTGTGCTACTCAGAGAAGGAAAACCACAATTCTAAAAACAATCAGAGAAGTCTTTAGCATCCTTTCTCTAGTGGCTGACACTTTGTGAGGCTGCAGCTCATGTTTATAAAGTTATGTGCATGCTTACACATAAAATACTTCTCTTATTTAGGAGGAGCAAATATAATATCCTGATGGAGACACTCTCCAGTATGCTCAGTGCTCGTTCAAACCAGATGGAAACACTGGGAAACTTAAGGGAAGAACTGGTGAGATGAATTACTCTTTCAAATGCTGATGTAGAACCTAGATGATGAGTATCAAAGGCAGGCATTCAGACTCTGTTTTTTTTTTTAAATTTGCACAAGATTTGGGGGTAGGACGTCAGAAGAAGGTTCTTTAAAACCTACAGATGAAGCTGCTGCTGCTTTTTGCCATAAAGAAAGGAGTTCTGTTCAATCCACAGTTCAGAGAAGTTTTGTCAGTGGGGATATCATGCAGTTTGTGCTTGCACCGTGCTGCTGGGTGCTGCTGCTGTTTGGGTGGTGGAGTTGGGATAGAACAGAAGCTGTGTGTAGCTTTATCCAGGAACTGGTAGGCTTTTAGGATCCTTCTTTGATACCTTACTCCAAAATCCTATGTTAAGAACAGGCAGTGTGAATGATTTGGTACTAATCAGCTACATCTGAGACACTTTTGGGGCTCAAAAGACCCCTTTGCCATTTCTCTCTGCTTTAGGGTCTTTGTGAGAGAACTTTCAAGCGTCTCTATCAGTACATGATGAATGCTGGGCTAGCCAAGGTTGTATCCATCCCACTCCAGGACATACACCCCAATGGAGGACCCTACAAAACAAAGAAAGGTAACTTAGGTTTTCACTTAGAAGTAAATTTAGAATTTACTTAGGAGACAAGAAGATAAAATTCAATTTATAAAGTTGGTGGCAGCTCAGAGGGCAGGAGATGTGTCATGGTTTTGCCAGGGGTTGGCACAGTGGCAGCTGCATTTACTGCTGGAGTTTTTCATGAAGAATGTCACCTGGTGAGTCTTTCACCTGAGTGATAATTCCATTTTACAGATGTAAAAGCTGAGAATTCACAAAAGAGGCCTATGAAAGCACTAGATGTTAAACTAGGATGACTTTTTGTCAGATGTCAAGAGAGTTTAATCTCTGGAGTTATACAAGAAAGCAGATGGAAGAATGTGGGACACACTGAGCATCTGCCATGGGAATTATGCTTCTGGGCAGCAGGAGCTGAAGTAAAAGGACTTGGTGGTTTGGTTTTTTTTTTGCTTCCAGTTGTTGGGCTGTAGAAATGCAGAGGATGTGTTAACAGTGCCTGAAGCACTACCAAAATGTCAGCACTTAAATTACTGTCCTAAGCAGTATTTTAGGGTACTGGCAGGGAAAGGATTCAGGCTGAGAAGAATAATGGAATCATCTGGCCTGGGGCTTAGTCACCTGATTAAATTACTGTGGATTAACTTCATGTCAGCTAGGCTTCAGTAACTGATCTCATACACAATAAGATAAAATTCATCAGCTGAAACCTTAATGATTTCAACTAAAGCTTTTTCACCTGGCATTTTTCACAGCAGGGCTGTAGCAGAGGAGTAGGGTTGGCTGCAACTGTTCCACCCCCAGCTGCAGGATGAATTCTGCAGTAGCTGCTGAATCACTGCACACAGTGAGCTGGCAGTGGTACCTGGTACCAGCTCAACACTGGGCTCTGGTGCTGCCAAGCAGGAGGCAGAAGGCACCTGTGTCAGGGTGCAGGATCACTGCAGCTCTGTCCCCACTCTTTTATGAGATCCCAGAAGAGTAAAACAGGTTTCCTGCTACATGTAAAGGTGTGGAATTCAGCTGTGTGTGAGATTCCTGTGCCTGGTGGGCAGCAGGGTGTTCTATCCTTGTATAGAACAACCTTGAATTCCATGTCTCTGATTTCAGTGCATGTAATTCTAGTGCACTATGCTTATTAACAAACCCAGCCATTCCCTAGGTGAGGAGAACAGGTGAGGATTTGGCTCAAGAAATCTGGCATCTCAGCTGCTCATACATGGTTGCACATAAAGCTCCCATAATATAATTAATGAGTGTTATGAAATCAGCAAAAGCTGATAAGAACCTCTTCTCAGAGTCATGGTGGACCTGAGCAACACAACTGTGGGGTTCAGTTGTGCTGCAAGAGCTTACTGGATGAGGCAGGACTCTTCTATATCATCACTTTCTTCAGGATGCTTGCATCCAAATACAGAAGAGGGTGTTAGGATGTATGATAAACTGACAGTTCTTTTAGGTCCTGGGATCTCTAAATCCTGAGAACTTGCAGCAGCATTTAATTGGGCCCACCAGCTGGTATCCCCTTGGATCACTTGCTGAGGAAAGGCAATCTGGTGTTAAAATAGTTTTGCAGCCAGGCAGCTTATTGTAGGAGTTGTATATGGTCAGATACACAGCTTACTTTCATTATGTGACTTGCATTTATAGTAAGTGAAAAATGCTTTGAGTCTGCACAAAAAAAAGATGGGTTTTTTTAGCCAGCCAGATACGTGTTCTGAAGATGTGATGCTGTGGGTCAGCACTTGGTGCTTTCTCTGATTTATTTGTGCTGTTGAAGTTTCTCCTGTTATTGCAGTGTTTTCTGGTCTGCCCATAAATCACCATACTGGGCAGTCCTCATGCTGGCACAGATAAGGAGGTTTGAAGAACCTCAAAAACTCAACCAGTCAGTATTTTGACAGATTTATATACAGGGAAAAGCTGTTTCAAAGCTTTCCTAGAAACAAACAGTTGTCTTTAGTGGTTTTATGCCCGTGACACTGCTACTTCTTCATGCTGCTGAAAGAAATGAAATGGTTTAAGCACGTGGACACCCCCTGCATTCTGCTAAAGTCATTCCTTTCATGTTCACAGGCAATGATGTCATGGTCCGTTGCCTGAAATTAGTGAAGGAATTTCGGAAGAAAATGGAAGATTATCAGGATGATGATGATGAGGAGATCATCACAAAAGCTGTTCAGCCTGTGGATATTGTCTGTGAAAGGGATATGCTTACCCAGGCTTATCAGCTAAGTAGGTGATGTGATGAGACACACTGAAGATTTTTCCTGCTGCCTTCTTACTCCTTTCAACTTCTGATTGCTCTTTATGTATCAGGAATATCAGTTTTTCATGGAAAAGATTAGACTGGAGATACAGGTGCTGCCACCTGTTAGCCCTGTTCAGTTCCACCCAAATGAAACAGCAAGGCAGAAGCAGGATGTTGTGGTGGGATGCAGAGACAGTGTTTCTTCTTCTGCCTCTTCCTTTCATCATGCAGAAAAGAAATATCTCAGTGTGGAAAGCTGTCAGGGTAAAAATTCAGCTTTTAATCTGAAAGTATTACCTTCAAACCTCATTCTGCTGGAGCAGAATGTGGAACTGTGATTTATTTTTATTTCTTCATGTGAACTTGTGTTTTATGAAAGCATTTGACTGTACATTGCATATTTCTGTGAAAAATTCTGTCTTTGGTGGTCAGTGGGAATGCTACATTTCATATCCTGGCATTTACTGCTGCTCAGAGCAAATAGGAACTTAGGCACAATCATGTGTATGAATAATTTGGTCAGATTATTTCCCTGAGATATTTTCTGGTTTTCCTTTCTGCAACAGTTGAAAGCAGAGGAACCAAAGGGATTTCCCAAGCAGAACTTCGCATGGCTATGAACGTGGGGAAGCTGGAAGCAAGGATGCTCTGTCGCCTCCTGGATAGGTACAAAGTTGTCAAGGTGGGTTTAAAATAAAAAAAAAAAAAAGTTAGTTATTTAACCTGGAGATAAAGTTGTGGTTCCTGTAGCAATATGCCATAACTCTGTTAAGCCCAAACAACAGGAACAGCAGTGATTTGAGAACAAGCAGTGAAAGAGACCTGGTAAGATTGCAACGACTTCAACTGAGGAAAGGGTATATAAAAGAGGTGTTGAAAAAGAATTAAGATTCTGCAAGAAAGGTGGTACAGTAATGTTCCAACTGTTTCTTTAGGGCTTCATGGAGGATGAAGGTCGGCAGAGAACAACCAAGTACATTTCATACATTTTTGCAGAGGAAAGTGACTTAAGCCGTCAGTTTGAGAGAGAGAAGGCCAGGAGTGAGCACTTAGCTACTGTGACTTTGGCTCCAGTGCCTGAAGATTCCCCACCTGGGGAAGATGTGTCTCCTGGAGAAGATGACACTTTGGTCTCAGAGTCTGACAATGAAGAAGAAGGGCAAGATGGCAAGAAGAGAGGGAAAGGTCAGAAGGCCAGTCCTGGCTCTCTGTTGAAATTAAGTTTCCAAGATGATACCCACCAGGCAACACCACCTAAAGGTAGATCATGAATTTGACATTTGCAGGAACCTTGCGTCTTTCTCATGGATCCTTTTACTAAAAAAAAGTATCATTTAATATTAGCTTCCATTGCAGTCTTTTATCACGTATTTATTTCTATCCTTCTTTGATCATTTCCGTGCTTTTTTGATGTTCTCTTTCCACCAAAAGTGCAATGTTTTGTAATGCTGTAGGTGTGATAATCTCAGGAGATTCTTAGTGCTGAAGTGTGCTCTGATGTTGGTGTGCCAAAGAATGTTTCTGACACTGAGAGTGGGGGAATTCTACTTCTCCTGACCTCTGTGCTATTTCTCTCCTTTTCCCGATGCAAAAATCCTTTTTATCATCCTGCTTTGAGTCAGAAAAGTCAAGTTTCTGGCAGAACTTGAGAATCTTTGTGACAGAGACTCTCTTCAGACAGCACTCTCTGGACAGGCTCATTGGCCCTTCATGGTCTTCTAAGTCTGCCTCTGAAGGTGCATGTGCATGGAGAAATGTGTTTGATGCCAGGGAGTTCACTGTTTTTAAAACTTTGCTTTTGGAGGCTGAATGTAGTGATTCATGATCAAACCTCTGCTTCCAGCAGGGTAGAAGAATATGTGAAAATTGTAGCAAAATGCTTTTAGGTGTAGTTACCTGGGTGGGTGAGGAACACCTTTTGTATAGAGAGAAGCTGAACATTTACAGGGAACTGTGAGAGCAGAACAATTAAAAGGCTGTTTGCTCTTAAACCAGACTCAAAGCCAACAGCTGTGAAATCTCAGGGGAAGAAGCTGCCTTCTCCTCAGATTGTTGAAGAACCTGATGAGCTTCCAGACAACATTTCAGGAGAGAGTTCTACTTTGGAAGCTCTAAAGCAGGAGTCCAGTCTTTCCACCTGTGCTCATTCCACTGATGAAGAGGGGGGTGTTGCTGTGGTGGAGGAGGTCAGACTGGAAGACCCTAAGGTAAGATCGTGTCTTAGTATTTTCTTGTTGGTTTCTATGGCTGTCTGAGCTAATTTATGTACTTTTACAGCAAGATTTCAAGCTGTAGTTTTCTGTATTCACCTATGTGATTGTTTGGGGTTTTAAAGTTTAATTTCAAAGTACATTCATATTTTGGCTGGATTGTAGTTGTAAGTGAAGAGTGTTTTAAGAGATAGGGAAGTAGATGCCCAAAGTACAGTTCTGGGTTAGTTCCCTGGTGCCCTCCAAATTCCCTGTGTTGACTTTAATGTCCATCTGTGCACACAAGGGCTGCAAATCATCTGATCTGACTGCTCCAAACCAGGAGGAACCAGTGGGTTTCAGTATGTAGCCTCACTGACGTGAGCCTGGGACAAGCAGCCTTTCTTAGAGACAGGATGTGCTGGCCTGGATTCAGCACAAGTTAAGGTGCTGCCCAGCTTTCTAGACCCAAACTCTCAAGTCCAAATGGCTCAGAGTGTTGGATGAGCAGAGTTCACAAGCAGTTCCTTGCTTGTGAAAAAGAGAGAAAAGATAATCCCCATCCGACGGGTCTGTCACAAATAAGAACATCGAAACTCTGAAGTCCTCAGCTGCTCCTATGTGAGGCAACAGGCTGAAAACATCGAATAGCTGATGTAAAATGTTTATTTTGTCCCTCCTGGGCACTAGAAGATTTGTGTCCAGAAGAAGAAAAAGCGTTCCAAAGCTCCAGCAGTGGAGAGATCCCACGAAACCTACCGGCTGCTGAAGCGCCGCAACCTGATCGTGGAAGCGGTGCGGAACCTGCGGCTGATCGAGAGCTTGTTCACGTGAGTCTGGCAGGGAACAGCAGTGCTGGGGGTTGCTGCTCCTGGGGGCTCCTCTTCTCCCTGATGGACTTCATCCCATAATGCTGCTGCTCCGTGGAAGGGGCTGCAGTTCTAGTGGGTCTTCAAAATGAATTGGCTGTTTGGAAGCACTGATGGTTTTGTATGGTACTTACACGAGTGAATGTGGTGGATGGCCCAGAAATAGAGAGCAGAGAAATTGGGCTTGCTCCTTTCACAGTGTGCCAGAAACACTTCCCTGCCTGAGGATTCTTTCATCTGCAAGTTTTACTTATGTGTGTTTTCAAACAGAGTCCCTGTAATTCATTGTAAAGACACTGCTCCTTGTCAGCCACCGTGGGTCATTAGGATTCCCGTGGGATGCTGACAGTTTAATTTTCTTTACAACTTCCTGGGATGGCTTTATGGCATTTCATGACTTGCATTAAGGATACTTCCCTGAATATTGTAACATCTTTCAGACTTCTGAAATTCATTTTCATAGATGAATGGCAATGTTGGTGCTCTCCTGGAGCTTCCAAATTAGCAGGATTCTGTTACAGCAAGTATGACTGCACCGTGCATCTTCTGCATTAGCACATAAGATAAGAAATGGCCTTGTTGTCCTCTGGTTTGAGAATTTTGAAACCACCTTTTTTTTTTTTTTCATCTTTTAGCCTTCAGAAAATGGTCATGGATCAAGAGAAGCAAGAAGGAGTCTCCACCAAATGCTGCAAGAAGTCCATTGTACGACTGGTGCAGAAGCTCGCCCGAGAAGGACTCCTCAGGCTCTATCGTACCACAGTCATTCAAGATGGCATCAGCAAAAAGGTGACAGCACAAACAGCTTTTCTCACAACCTACTGATTTGTTTCAGGTGTTTTTAATGAAATATATGGATGACTTGACTTTTTGTAGCAGAACCCACAGTCAAGCTGCCCAGAAGCTACATGTCCCAAACTAAGCTTTCAGTTATTGTCCTGCAGATGGTTGTGAGGCCAAGGAATAGTCTGGAGATCAAAGTCTGAACCTCCCTTCTGAGAGGTTCTGCTGCTCAGCAGTTATGCAATTCATGCTTCTCTCCCTGCACTGTCAGCCTGCAACACAGTTCTATTAAATCCCACTTTGAAAGCCAAGAGTATGTGAGAAACCATAATTTAGCTTTTGAGTGGAAATTTACAGAATGTGATCTGTTTCTTAGAAAACAGAAATCCACTGTTATTGAGGCTAATGGAAGTACAATTTCTGTAGTTCTAAAGCTGAGAGTAGTCAGTGCAAATCCAGTGTGAAATATTCATAAGCAGGTTGAGAATCTGTTGAAACCCACCTGCTGAGTACTAGCTGTGAAGCACATCAAATCTTCCTCATCTGAATTGCACGGGTACTTTCTGAACAACATCTATTAAGTTGGTCTTATGAGGTGTGGCTTTTCATTTATTACTTTCAGCCTAATATTTGCAAATTGAAGTGTTTATTCCCCAATCTCTCAGATTTTAAAAACCAAAAAAAAAAACCTGAGTTTTGTAGAAATGACATTAACTGTTTGTTGGCACAGAGCCTGTAAGATGTTTCCTCTTGCTTCGGAGAAACGAGCAACGGGAGTTTCGGTCCTGGGAATTATTAAACCTTTGTAGGATTTATCCATCCTATTAATTAACTGTTAATTGCTGATATCTCTCTGGGTACCTTTTGTTTGGTTTGTGCTGCTCTGGACAGGTGGAGTTTGTTGTGCATCCTTCAGTGAGCCCCAGTGACCCCCTGGTGAGGAGTGCCATCGAGCAGGTGCGTTTCCGCATCTCCAGTTCCAGCACTGCAACCAGGCAAGTGGCAGCCAGGGGCTGGGTGGCTTGGGGGGAGCTGGGTTTAGCTGGAGCATGTGCAAACACGTGCAGAGAAAATAAACACAAAGTAAGCACAAGAAAAATCTCTTCTTTAGCAAGAGGAAAATGGAAGCACAAAGGTGAAGCAGGATGCTGAATATCCCGAAGTCGGGAGAGAAGAGGAATTGACTTCTCTTTAGTTTTTACTGAAGTGTTGTGTGGTTTTAATGCAGGATTAAAGTTCCTCAGACACCAACATCCCAGGACCAGGCTGATGAAGAAAATCTGGGGCAAGACACAGCTCTTGATTCAGGAGAAGCACAAGAAGGCTCATGTAAAGCTGACAGTCGGGCAAGAAAAACTGATGAAAAAATGGGCATAACACAGCTAAAGAACTATCACCCTGTTACAGGTACAGCTAAGCTTGGTTCTTCTGTCATCTTTCACTTTCCCACTTGTTACCAATCATCATTTTCAGATGCTGGGCTCTCCTGAGACACAAGTGGCTTTTTATTTCCTCTATAGAAGGAAAGTTAGGTTTACATTAAGGCTGTCTGAGTCTCCAATGTTTTCTCAGCCACTTGGGTTTGTTTGTTGTTGGTTTTTTTCAATTGTATTTGTATTCACTACTTTAAATTAAATATTTACAACTTTACTTTCAACTGCCCATCTTTCCCTCCAGCTTTCTCCAGTTCTTCAGAGGTAGCTGCTTTGCCTGTTCTAATTCTCTTTGTATTTCTGTTTGTTATTTAATCTTCCCTCCCAGTTCCAGGACTTGGGCGTTCTCTTGGCTTTCTTCCCAAAATGCCCCGTTTAAGAATGGTCCACATGTTCCTGTGGTACTTAATTTATGGACACCCTTTAAATGGAACACAGCAAAAAGGAGGCAGTGACAGTGAGAAAAAAGGCATGGATGTGAACACAGCTGTACTGGAAGCACAACCAGATGGAACCTTAGAAATTACAGCTGTGATGAATCCTGAAACCTCTGCAGATGAGACTGAAGTAGACTTGTCCAATCAGACAGGTAAGAGGTGGCACCTCCTGACTTTACTGCAGGCTTTGTCATGGTTTAACGCTGAAAAAAAGGTTGAAAATCAGTAGCTTAAATAATTTTCAGGTTATTTTCCGTTTTCAGATTTCCAAACTATGAGCTGTGTTCTGTTTGAACTGTAGAACTATTGGAACAACTGCTGGGTTTGTGGTGTCTGAATCTAAGGCAGTCTTCTTGTCCCCAGTGTATGTGGATGACACGTCCTGGATGCGCTATGTCCCTCCTCTCCCAGTTCACAGGGAGTTTGGATCTGGATGGGCTCTTGTTAGTGACATTCTTCTCTGCTTGCCCCTGTCACTCTTCATTCAGATAGTCCAAGTCAGCTACAAGGTATGTAGTACTTTCTGTGTCACATTTGCTGTACTTTGAAGTCTGATACCACCTGTAGCTGTAAGCAGGCACAAATAACTTCAGCCTCTTGTAACAAAGCTGTAGCCATCAGAGACAAGACACTTCTAGATAGGCTTCTGCAGAGAAGTTATTTGCTTTTACAGCCACACTGAGAAGAATGTATAGCCCTGTAACACTGCAAAGTCTTCAGCTAATATTTTGCAAAGAGCTTTTTATAATCTCACTGAATCTTCTGCCTCCTTGATTAACAAGAATAATAATGCTGAAGCCTTTTACAAGAGCAGTAACATTTGCTTAGCAAATATCTCAGTAGACATCCTGCTAGCAAAGTGTGGCACTTTTAGCATAGTTACATCTTGCATTTTGATTCTAAAATAATTCTAGGTGGATGGTCTGGAGGATTTTTTAAATGATCCAGTAAAAAAGCACACTCTGATCAGGTTTCTTCCAAGGTCAATCCGACAGCAGCTCCTCTACAAAAGGTAAGCAGATGAATCAAAGTAAATGGCTCTGGGGAGGAAACAACTACTTTCTCACTTATATCCTGTTTGTGTCAAAGAGAACTTTGTTACTGAAGACAAGGCTCATCAGTCTTCTAAGGATAGAGTGCCAAATTTTACTTTTCTCTCCAAAATAGAAGGTAATAAACTAATAAACAATATTCATGCATGCTGTCAGGCAGTGCTTGTGAGCTGGAAGGTTCTGTCCTTCAGAACTCATCAGCAGGATGTAACTTCTGTATAAAACACAGTCCTGCCTGCTGCTAAAATCAGAATTTAATAGTCCAAATGTTTGTTGTCCTTCATAACTCCTTTGGAAGATGCCACCTTTCCCCATTCCTGCCTCTCATGCATGCCATTCAGTTCCTACTCCTGCTCTCAGTGGCATTTCTGCCATGGTTTGCCATGCCTCATCTAGGAGATTTAAAAACAGAAGTTGGACTGAAGGTAGGAAGGAAAAACACGACAGGAAAAGTGAATGGAATGTGTGGAATCAGCAGTGCCATGTTAGAATCCCCAGGAAGTCATTGCTAATGGTATGGATCTGGATGGTTGGAGGTTTATACATCAGTTTGCTACCCTGTAGTTGTGTCCTTGGTGAGTGACTAAAGCCAAAGAGTATCAGCTGGCCAGCCCTGTGCTCAGCTCAGCAATTCCTGTCCTATTCCATGCTAAGTTGTAGATACAAGGAAACTGGATTTATGTTATTCTCTGAAATCTGCAGGCTCTGCATGATAGATTTATGCAAAAGAGTACGACATGCCCCATGGTGTCCCTTCACCCCCCGTTCACTACAGCTTCTAACAGGCAAATTAGTTTCAATATTTCTTGCCTTGTCAAGTGGTATTTCAGAGCAATAAAGAAAATTTCTGACAAAGCACAGTTCTCATTTAAATTCACAGGAAAAAACCCTTAGATCTTAATGAAGTTAAATGAAGCATAGGTGATTTTCAACGAAGTCTCTCTCAGAAGTTTCCTACACCTTCCAGAACTCTGCCATTCAAGCAGATACACAGCATGGCAAATATTGCACTTTGTGTTCTGTAAGCAACTGAAAGCAATTTCTTGGAGCAGTAATGCTACACAACATGAACTCCAAGGATCATTGCCCAGTTCTTCAGATGTACATAGGAAATTATCTGCTAATCTGCAGGTGTTATGACCTGGTTTAATTCATTTTACAAATGGTATTTCTGGCTAATTTTCTTCTGTGCTGTAAATCTCTAGTTGAGAGGAAAGGAAATGTAGACCTTTGGGATATTATGTTTTCCATAGCCTGGCAATTAAAACAAATATACCACTTCAGAAGTTCTAGAACTCAGTATTTAAAGAAAGCAGTGGTTTCCTGAAACACCAGCTTGCTGCATGCAGATTTTCTGGTGTCACCTCTGCTGTTTCCATGAGTGCTGATTTTGGTACTTCTAATATTCCTGCAGGAGGTACATCTTTTCAGTGGTAGAAAACCTTCAAAGATTGTGTTATATGGGACTGATACAGTTTGGCCCAACAGAGAAGTTTCAAGACAAAGACCAGGTAATGCTTAAAAAGCTGAGGCATTATTGTTCATGGGTTTTGTTCAGGGAAATAAATACAAATCTGGGATTTGTAATTACCTTAAATAGTTAAGTAAAACACTGATGTTTCAGATGTATATGCAAACCTTCAGATCTACCTGACATATTGCAAGTTGTGCAGATAATTTTTCCCATTTTCTCTGCAAAGTCACTGCTCAAATGTGTAATGCTGAATAGTGCACACAGCCATCACCTGGGAGGTTCCAGACTGGCAGCACTTTATGAAAGATGAGCATGCCACATCCTGTTCCATCAAGGTGTTGGGCACTGAATGTCTGACACAGAATGAAGTCACTGATCAGAGTAGAATAATGAAATTTATGGGGTTTGTTTTCCCACAAGTAGAGAGCACACAGGAAAAACAATCCCAACACAGAGTTAATGACAGTAAGAGAATTGGGCCCTAAACCCACATCTGTTCAAACTCTGAATAAGAGCTTGTCACTCTCTGGAAACTTGGAATATCCTGTGCACAAGGGGGAAAAGAAACTGTTTAAATCTAGAAGCAAGATTTCTGGATTGCTGGCAAGGGAGGTTGAGGAATCCAGTGCAGTAGGGTGTGAAGAGGTGTGTGTTCTAGCAGAGCATTGCATCAAAACAGCAAAGACTGAGGAAATGAAACGCAAAAAACTCGACTCAAGTTTTGTGTTCTGTAAATGGGGCACTTTCAATTATGATTTTTTTTTTTTACCTACCAGTCTGAAATATACTGTATTTGTCAGGTCTTTGTGTACATGAAGAGGAATGCTGTGATTGTTGACACCACAGTCTGTGACCCTCACTACAACCTGGCTCAAAGCAGCCGCCCCTTTGAGCGCCGCGTTTACCTTCTCAGCACCATGCAGGACGTGGAAAACTTCTGGTTTGACTTGCAGTGTGTCTGCCTGAACACACCCCTGGGTATGGTACCACATCCTTACACTTCAGATAACGTAGGAAGAACATTGCTGTCCTGTTAGAAGTATCAAATTTGATAATAACCCTGTAAGATTTTCATTCAGCTGTGATAAAGACTTAGAAAATAGTTGCTGGGGTATTTTTTGCTATAGCTCATTACTCTTTTAAACAAAGACCCCTTTTCCTTAGGAAAATGTTGCTAAGCCTTCTCATAGATAGCTTGAGTTAGATGAGAAGTGGAAGTTAAGGGAGTTTATATACCCTGGTGTTTTGAGTTTGGTCCTTTTACATTTTTAAGCAATATATACAGCTACAAGGAGTACAGAGTATCAACAACAAAGAAAACTGGAGGGAAGAGATTTCTCCAGAAATCACTGACAACACTATTCTGTATTTCTCTGATTTGGTCAGCCAAGATAAAAGGATCTATTTGTACTTTTGTCTTTCTTTAGCACTGAAACACTTCTGTGCAAAAGGCTCCTTACACGTTTATCAAATGGTAGTGTTTGTGATTGCAGATTTTTTGGGGCTCGTTGGACCGTGGTTACTCACTTTGGGAGCAGTAGTTTGCCAGAACAAGGTGGGTTAAAAATGGGTTGAAGTTTTACTTCTGGTGCTGATAGTCCAAACCATTTGTGTGTCTCTAGGAGTTGTTCGCTGCCCTCGTTCAAAGAGAAGTAACCTGCAGGGAGAGGAGACTGCCCTGGAAATGGAACAGGAGTCAGCAGTGGATAAACACAACCTGGAAAGGAAGTGTGCCATGCTGGAATATACCACGTATGTCATCCTCATCCTCACTCTGGTGGTGGAACACAGGGGGCAAGAGGAACAGTTCTGGCTTTGAGGGTGTTGCTCAATAGCAAGTAAGACTTGAGCTGAGTGCTGGGGTTTTTCTGTGTAATTCAGAGGCTCTCTCATTAAAAAGATGTGTAGCTGTGCACCCTGGTGACAAGTCACTTGTCTACCAAGCAGGTTTTCATGCTGGATGAATGGGAAAACCAGACTTGAATTGCTTTGCAAAGTGGTGCAGATGGGTGCTGTCCTGGGGAAAGCAAAGCTGGGAGGAATTGTTTACAGATTAATTTCTAGTATGAGATTGGTGTAGAGGGGTGAAATCTGGAGTGAATCTTCATCTTCTGCCTCATCACCACCTGAATACTTGAGAGGATTGTGCAGCTGCAGCCACATAGAATGCCGCTTATACTTCAGACATTGTGCTTTGTACTGCAGCTTAGTTTTGTCAATATTCTATTCTGGTTTAATAAACAGTGTGTTCAGAAGCATTTTCAGGTAGCTGTTAGTGTTACAGGTGCATGTATCAGCTTATCTTAATGGAGCTGAGAGCGCCTAATTGCACTGATCCTTGCTGACAGAAAAAATCCTGTTCAGTCCACTTCTTAGCTTTCACATATGGTCTCTGTTGTATGGTAATAAATCTTTATAATTGGGTATCTGGTGCTTACTTGCAGTTAGGTTGGAGTTGACTGCAGTATCTTCAAGGTCAAGAAACAGTTTTTGGATTTAATTGATGCTGTAATGTTATAAAGAAAGAGTTGTCTCTTGAAAGCTTAATTAAAACAATTTTTTCATGGCAGCTTTCAAAAAACCTTTTCATAAGGTGAAACAGAGTTTGAAAACCACTCTTTGCTATTATTACTGGATTGTCAGAGCTGTCATATATACTGCATAGGCAAAGCTCATTTATAGTTTGGTTTTTGGGTTGCTTTGGTTTGTGGGGTTTTTTTTTGAGAAGCAAGATTGTCTCTGTGATTTCTTAGTAAGTGTCCTATTTACAAAGAAGAAAAAACACCTTTATTTTTTCTCATTCTGCCCTGCAACACCACACTAGTAATTAAACAGCTCATTCATAAAGGGTACAAGTTCATCCATTAATGTGCTGCTCACTGACAGTTTCATCCTCTTTCCAGGGAGAGAATTGCAGTGTTGTATTTCTGGTTTGTATGTGTGTTTAAACAAGGTTTAATGTATTTGTTAGAAAACTAGAGAGAGCAGTGCTTGCCAGGCAGTGTGCAAGAGGATTATGATTGCCTTCAATTCCCATTGAAGGTTTTTCCCACAATGGTTCAGAGAAAGTTTTGCATCCGAGCAGGAATCTTCTCTAGGTCTCCGGCAGGAATGGTGCCAAGAACAGGGTTTAACTTGGCAACTGGAATCTAATTAACAATGATGAAGTTGCTCTGGGTGTAATCTTTAAAATGAAAGCTCAGTCACTGAATATCAGGGATTAAAACTTAAAGGAAAAGCACTGTTCTGCTACCTCTGGAACAGAGCTAAGGGAAGAAGCATCTTCTCTGCTTTCCCAGCCCTCTCTAAATTGGTGGGAAGGTGAGGGGGCAGAACTGCACCTTGCAGATGCAGCTGGAAAGGCATTCCCTGCAAAATAATTCCTGTGTTTTGTTGTTCTTTCTTTTAGAGGCAGCCGAGAGGTGGTTGATGATGGAACTATCCCTGGAGATGGCTTAGGAGCTGCAGGTCTGGATTCCAGTTTTTATGGGCATCTGAAACGCAACTGGATCTGGACAAGCTACATCATTGATAAGACCAGAAAGGTGGGAAACTTGACATTTATATACTGCCAGGACTTTACCAAATTCTTACATTCTTCAGGTTGAGATACTGACAGTAATATCTTAATGCTTAGATGCTTTCTGTCATGTGTCTCAGTAAGTTTGCATCACTGGGAAGAAAGGAATGCCAAATGTGGTAAATCTTAGAAGTGAATGAAAGACTTGGACCTAAATTTTATCTGAACTGTGTATGATAACACATGCAATCAAAGGAAATACTTCATTAAGCAAGCAATTTAGTGGTGTGTCTTGCTTTTCTGAAATGTAGAAGTTGTCAGGTGGAAAACTGAGATACCTGGAACAAGGAAATGCACACAGGAAAAAGAAAATTAGCAGGAAGCCCAACATGGGCAAATATGAGTGGCCAACTCTGGTCTGCCTCATGTCCTGTCTCTTCAGATTTGAAGGAAAGGGTATAAGAGCAAGGTAGATTTATGGTGATATTCCTCTGAATATTCACCTTTATTCATCTATAATATCCCTCTGAATATTATAGACTGGCATCTACTAGATTACTCAACTGTTTCTAGCATGGAACCTGTTCTGCCTTTAATCATTTTCATTGCCTTTCTTGAACCTGTTCTTGTTTTACTATATCCTCAATCTCTGCTTTCTTCTCCACATTTGTGGCCAACTTCTGTCACCAGAGAATTCCACACAAGATAAACAGGTTTTTCTGAGAATGGCAAAACTCCTAATACACTGCAGTCAGCTTGGGCTAAGATTTAGGATGGACAGAATATGTTCTAGGAGGCATTTACTCAATGTTTTTGTTTATATTTTTATTTTGTGCTGCTTAGAAATTCCCTTGGAATGTAAAATGCTTTGGAAAAAAATCTGTTTTCTGGAAAGTTCTGCTCAGCCTCTGTAACAGGGAAAGAATCAAGCTTTTCTCTTCCAGTGATGACATTTCAACCTAAGGAGATATGTTGAAGTTCTAACCTTCATAACCATGAGCCATTTTAGTGTGAGTTAAGAAAAACTATAGAGCAATTTAAAGATGTGGTAGCAGTAAGACAAGTGAATTCTTCCTTGTAGCCTTTTCTTAGAGCTTTTCCTTTATAATGACAATGGATTTCTGACACTGCTCAAAGGATAATCATGATGTTAAAACCACTGTACTCCTATTGCATGTCACCTTTTTGAAAGCTGTGTTGTCTTAGGAAAGTCCAGGTTCTGAAAATGGGCTGACAATGAGACTCCAAACCTTCTTAACAAAGCATCTCCTGCCACTGAGCACTGGAGGTAAGGTGGTGATGCTGCTGCTGGGCTCTCTACCTGTGTTACAGCTCCTCCTGTCTCTGTCAAACCTGGTGTGGATGATGGGGGTTATTCCTGTCTCCTCACCATTCATGATGCCTCTGGGGCACTGAAATAGATAAATAATTTCCTTCCTTATTTCTGTATATATGAAATAATGATCTAGAATACTGTTGGGGCAGTAAAAGAGATAGGTAAATAATTTCCTTTCCTATAGAACAATAATTTTTACCCTTTATAATTCCTGATGTGCAGTTTGCAGGAAGTCTAGAGGCACTGATGATTTGTGTGAGCAGGCACTGTTAAACTGCATAGCCTAACACCTGAGCTATTGAGGAGGAAAAGCTTCAGGTTGGATGTAAAATCCCAACCCAATTCCCCTGTGTCTTTGTACTTTACACTGCCCTTAGTAATTACTTGGTGATTCTTCATTTATGTGAGGATTTTATTCTGTGTGAGCTGCTGAGAAGTGGCATGAAATGAAACAAGTAACAAAGGGCAAGTCTGAGAAGGCATCTGTATTTTAATACACCTTGGTATTTGCTCTTCATGCCTTAATACTGTAGAGTATGCCTGCTGTAATCCTCCACTACTGTAATTATGTGTCATTTTAGGTAATAAAATTAATATTTTGGGAGAAGGAAAGGTAGAATCTGAGTCACTTGTCCAGAAAGAGGAATGCATTGAAATAAGTAAGGAACCAACCCAGGATCGAACCGAACGAGTGAGAGGTGGAAAAAGCCAAAAGAGGAAGAAGCTGAGGAAGGACACTGGAAAGAAGACAAAGAAGAAGAAGAAAGGTGAGTTAACAAACACATCAGGAAAAAAGAATTCCTTTTAACTCATATACCTGCTATCAATTGAGTTAGAAAAGCTGGTGTGACTGTCACATAGTGTGGGGAAGGGAGGCTTCCTGGCCATTGCTTTCATTGCCTCTTTCAGTGCAGATGTCTGCATCTAAACCAGATTAACTCCTTGTAATTCCCCATCGCCCTTTGACAGCTGGTTTAAAGGTTCTTCCTGGTATGATGCTCTAGGTATCTGTTTGCTTTCTGAACTGCTTCTTCCTTCTCTGTTTTTGTCTTTCATTCTTACCAACTCCAGCTGCTGCTGGTACTGCCTGCGGCGCGAGTTTGGATTCACCAGAATAAGTAGTCCTGAGATAACTGGGGTTGTTTGTTTGTTTTTTCTGGATTTCTCAGAGGAGGATTGTGTAGAAAAAAGCAAACGACTGAGGTACCACGATAAAGCTGACCAGAGTGCCCTGCAGAGGATGACACGGCTGCGTGTCACCTGGACAGTGCAGGAGGACAGTCTGCTCATGCTCTGCCGCATCGCCAGCCACGTGCTGAACGCAAAGGTAGTTCACAGGACCTCTCCCTAATGCTCTGCACCCTCAGCTCACGTTTCCATCAGTCCCAGGAGCCCATCCTGCTTCTGACCAGGTGAAGTTTGAACACTTGTGCTCCTCACACAGGTGAAAGGACCCTTTGTTCCATGGCAAGTGGTGCGGGACGTCATGCACGCCACCTTCGAGGAGTCTCTGGATAAAACTTCCCATTCTGTTGGAAGAAGAGCTCGTTGTATTGTCAAGAATCCCCAGACCTACCTTAATTATAAGTAAGAAAGGTTTCTGCCTGTGTTTTATGTCTAAATTCTCCTCAAATCCCTGCAAGGAAGGGATGTGTTTCTCCCAAGGTTTTGTCTTGTTTCCCAGGAATATAAATTGGAATTGTTTGCATCCTAGTGCTGTCAAATCTGTTATTCACTTGGAAAAGTTTCAGCTATGTACAACTCCTTCAATTCCATCTCTTGCAGAGTCTGCCTTGCTGAGGTTTACCAGGATAAAGCTCTCATTGAAGATTTCATGAACAGAGAAAATAATTATGAAGATCCCCAGGTAGGAGGCAGGCAGGCAGGCATTTTAAAGGTCACAGAGTGCTTTATACTGGATTGCTGAGTATTTGAACTATAATTTCATATTTTTTTTCTCCCTTTGTATCCTTGGCTGTGTTAAAACAGCATTATTGTAGAAATGCAGCATCAGGAAGTAAAGCAGACACAGGCAGCCTGTGAACAGCACTGCTAGGCAACAGAAATTTTGTTTCTTCAATGTGCTTGTTTATAAACATCCATGGCTGAGCATCCATATGCACTGAGGTTTTTTTTTTTTTTTTCCAGTCCCTCCAGTCTCCTTGTTTTCTGAGCAAGTAAAGATTTTTACTCTGTAATTTATTTTTCATTCTGGTTGCATGTCAAAATATTGCCTTAGCTTCTGTGGATGAGTGCAGGAATGTAGGCAGATCTCATAAGGGAAGCCTTTCAAATCAGACCAGTTAAAAGTAATGTCATTTTTGAGCTTTTCTAAAATGTGATTGTTGAGGTTTTTATGGCTTACATCAACTATAATTTCAAATTAAAAAGTACAAACAGTTCCATTTCGAATTTCAAGCTTTTTTCCCAACTGGGACAATGTCACACCAAGATTTTCTTTGGTTTTATCCAGGAATGACAGTTTGTATTACTGCCATAAAATCCCAGACAGTTTTCTTGTTAGATTAATTTTTATTTCAATGAAGAGTAGTTTTTTGTTGTGAAGACACTGAAATAAATGGATGTGTCTCCATCCCTGAAGTCTGGCTTTGAAATTACATGAAATCTTGTTTCCAGAGAGATACAGGACTGTTGCTCTTGGGTAAGAAGTGTCCTTCAAGCCTTGATTGTACAGAGTTTAAAGAGAACAACCTGAAGCTACTGAAGAGTAAAAAAAGACTTAAGCTTAAACAAAGCTCTGCCAAAGGTCTTATGCTGTTAATTCATGTAATAATTAACATAAATACATAAATAATGTAACTGGTTTTAATATGTTCATGGTGAGCTGCTTGTAGCTGGGAGCTTGATTACAGACACGACCTGCAACTGTAAAGTGAGCAAACTTTTTTTTTTTTTGATCCATTTTCTTGTAGTTTCTGACTTTAACTGAAAACCATCTATTCCTACTAGAATTTCCCATAAGCACTTTAAAAAGGAGAGGATCTTTTCCCATTCTAAGAAATTAAGGTTGATAACGTTTCTATCTCATGTTTTCAAAGGTCTGTGCAAAGGAGTTTAAAGAGTTTGTAGAAAGACTGAAAGAGAAATTCAGTTCAACCCTGGGGAATCCCAAACTTGAGATTCCTGATACTTTGCAGGAACTGTTTTCCAGGTATTGTAGTTATGGGACTTGACTCTGCACTTGGGCAGAGATAGAGAGGGGGGTGATTCAGAGCTGCCCTCTGCTGTGCATGCTTTCTGCAAGGTTGTTTGTACTCTGACTCTCAGAGTTTCAGTAAATACAAGTGTTTCTTTTAAATCCATACTTCCTAAATACATATAACTAATTTTAAGTTGTGTACACAACCCTGTTTATATTTAACCTTTCCCATTTTGCTAAACAAGATATTTTGTACACAAGAAATTCACAATGTCAGATTTCCTCAGCTTTGCTATTAGAGATGCCACTACTTGGGTAAAACATGTGAATGCAATATAAGACTTCCTTTACCATTTTCCAACTGGCCCTGGTTTATATCACAATTTGCAGCTGGTTGCTCAGCTAAATCATCTCAGTGCTGATAAAATTGCTGATACAGAAGAGCACTCAGCCTTGTATAGCATTCTCCAGCCCCAGATCATGAAGCTTTTTCATGATGAATAATAACACATGGAGAGAACTGTGGAAATTTGGGTCTCAAACCATTTGTTGATAACAAGTCTTGCACCTTCCTGAATGTTCTTATTTGGGAAGAGCTGCATGTTACAGAAAAAGTGCTGCCCATGGTAACTGAAGTCCAAAAGCTCAAAAGAATTGCAAACCCACACAGTTCTGTGTTGCATCCTGTCAGTGTGTTTGATCTTGTCAGCAGAGAGCTTGGTGGAGGGAGGGAGATTGATCTGAGCAGCTCTTTTAATTTTTGACACTTGTACTGAGGGCTGCTCAGCTCCCCTGTGCTGTTTTAACACTTCCCTTGTTAGCACTTGCACTTGTCAGCCACAAAACCCATACAAAAATCAGATTTTTTTTGTTTTTTGTGTTTCCCTTCCCTTCACTAGATTTCGAGTTCTGGCTATTGGAGAAGACACAAATCAAACCACAAAAGAAGACAGTCTGAGCAGGTGAGCAGCAGCACCACTGGTTTTTCCCAGCAGGGAAAGATCAAGTCAGCCCTCACTTTTGTGACAATCTGCAGTTTTCTGATTTCCATCTATGTCTCATCTGCTTGTTGCAGTGTATAAATTTGTTAACAGAAAACTACTTTGACAAGGCTGAATTTAGTGAATTTAGGCCTCTGACATAGCTTAAGAGATTTGATGAATGAAATGACAGCAGCAATGCTCTTCTGTCTGGTATCATTAGGACAACAGACAGATGGATGTTTTCTGTGTGGCTCCTACACTTTAAAAGGATGAGATGTTAACAAAAAGATGTTTGGTTTATGTTGAATTATCTGAACTGATAAAAAAATACAGGGTTGGAAGGTCAGGGGAAACGTAACACAGTTCCTTTACATGAATAATCCTCACCTGTAGTGATTTTGTTGCCTTTATACATCTATTTCAGAAGCAAGTGATGGAGCTGGTGTATTTTTTGTGCTAGTTTAACAGCTGGGTACCTTATGCTTGCTGTAAACCTTTTTTTTTTTTCTTCCAGTATCTATGATATTCATTTCCTAGTGCTACAGAATTTGATTCAGAGCACTCTGGCACTCTCAGATAACCAGATGAAAACTTGCCAGTCATTTCAGGTACAGTATCTGGACCAAACTTTTAAATGCTCAAACAGCTCTAAAGTTTCTCCCACCCACTTTGCCATAAGCCTTTTTCAAATGGGAGAAAACAAACTCAAACTTAGCTGTGTTCTCTCTGTGGGGATTATTTTCTCCTGCTTTTAGGAAATTATATATTCTAGGCAGATTTTCAGTATGATACTTTTCTGTCTGAGGCCAAGATGTGAGGTTGAAGCAATCCCCAAAACCCATATGAAATAAATTCCACATTACTTCCATTGTGCCAAACTGCACTGTGATTCAGTGCCCACTTGAGCAGTGGGGATTATGCTGTGGAGGAGATGCCACAAAGACAGTCCTAGGACCCAGGTGACACTGGTGTTGGGAAGCCTCTCTTACAGCAGTGGGCACCACAAAAATATGTTCAGTCAGGCAATTAAAAACCATGAAGTTCCAAGGGAGTTTAATTAAGCTCACAGATGGGCAAGAGTGGAGCCTGGAAAGCCAGGCTCATGGGAACAAATGTTCCTAGTAAAGTGATGGTAAAAATCCACCCAAATGTGTTGCAATTGAGCATTTTTACTTATATAATGCTGTCAATGGGAGCCTGCTCCTGTTTTGAGTATCAGGTGTTCTGTAGTATTTACCCAAATACTACAGGTATTACCCAAATACAGTATTACAAATACAGATATACCCAATGCAGTATTACCCAAATACTACCCATTTAATTGGTATCTGCTGTGGAAAGCCTGGGATCCCATGAAAGGAACAGGAGAGGGTAGTGAATTTATGCCTCTCATTTACACTCAGGTTTGTTGCTCCATATTAATCCAGTTAATGTAAAGCTCCAGTGGGTGAGTCTGGGAGGGGATTCAGAGCTAACTCTGCTGTGACACTGAGTGGGGGTTGTTGCAGACATTCCGTTTGTACCGGGAGTACCAGGATGACATCCTTGTGAAGGCTTTCCTGGAATGCCAGAAGAGGAGCCTGGTCAATCGCCGGCGAGTAAACCACACGCTGGGACCCAAGAAAAGGAGAGCTTTGCCTTTTGTACCCATGTCCTACCAGCTCTCTCAGGGTTACTACAGGTGAGTGGCAGCTCACATAAACACACAGCATGCTGGCACTACAAAAGGATGTAAAAAACTCTGGTCAGCAGCTCTGGTGTGAGCTTTGCCTGTTTGGTTGCTCTCTGGTGCCGTGGGTATAGAATTCATACATTGTGTGTAACAACAGCTTAGTGAAGGTTCTGTCCTGCTTTGAATTTTTGCCCAGAGTTTTTACGTGGAGGTTTCCAAGTACAATTTGCACTGAGTCCTTTCAATTCTTCATGAAGCTTAAGGATGCTGAAAGATCTGACCAGCCAGATAAATTCTCCTTTAAAGATGAAGATAAGCAAGCACCAGAAGGAATGATTGCATTTCCTATGGATGGACCTGGGGGCCAGTGTGTGGCAATGCTTTCCCTCATCTCCCTGGGACTTGTGTCTGTGAATGTGAGAATCCCAGAGCAGATAGTCGTGGTGGACAGCACTATGGTGGAAAATGAAGTCATCAAAAGGTAAACACTGCTGCTTCTACTAGAAAATAGATTTTGGGGGCAACTTGAATTAAATTGGACAAGAATTAGCTTTTTTGCACTGGGATGCTTTACTTTCCTGTTGTTATGATTTTTATTTCTGAGACTAAAGACTCAGTGGCACTTTAGTTAGTACCTGTCATTACAGTCTGGACTGTATTTGTGTTTGTGACATTTGGATTGCTAGGCACTTCACTGCCAGCAGAGCTGATGTGAAAAGAGCAAGCAGTGTGTGCTAGGTGAGCATTTTTATCAGCATTGTGAGCATTTTCATCATTTCCAGGACTAAGCAGGATTAGTAACAGGGTCTCAGCCTTATCACTGAAACCTGTCTCCACTAAATTGCTCCTGTGTTTTAAAAGCCTCCAGTAATTGCATATCACTGAAATGGAAACTCTTTTCCTAGGCAGTCTAATCCTATGAGCAGTCATATTTACAATCATTAGACATTTTCTTCAAGTGCAACTAATCTTTTGCTGTAGTTAATCTGTTGCTTCCTGTTGTATGTATACATAGGAAACCCTTTTTTCTCTCTCTTACTACCTGCTTGAAGATTGTTATTGTACTCCTCCTCCCATAATATGCCATTATTTAAAATGAGCAGCTTCCCATTTCTGAGTGCAGGGATCTGAGCCTGGTTTTCCAACCAGTTATGTATTCATATTGTTTTTTTCTAAATCATGGGTTCTGTTTTGGTTTAAAATATGTTTTAAGAGGAGGTACTTGAGGCCTAACTCATCTTAGAAAAGGTTGGAAGCAATGTTTGGCTGTCTCTGGCATAACCCAAGTGTAAAACAGAGGCAACTTCAGAGTTGTGTGGGGTTGCTCAGAGTCTTCACCTTTATATGTAATGGCTCTGGTGTCCTGGAAAGAAATAGTGTTGGTTTGACTAAATTTGTTTCTGGAAATCTATTCTGGCTGCTGCTACTACATCTTCTTTACTGCAGGCTGTCTGTAATTTGTTTTCTGTTGGTTTTTTCTGGTTTTGTTTCTTTTTAAAGTAACTGAAGTGTTTGGTCTACAATTCTTTCCTCTCCTTTCCTCCCTTAAAAATAAACAAGGTCTGCCCTGTGCTGCAGTATTCCTCATGGTCTCAGCCTTTGTGCTCTGACAGATGCTCTCTTGTCTCAGCACTGTAAGCTGAGATATTTTGGGTTCTTTTCAACATGTTTGCAAAAAAAAGTTTCCTTTTCCAGGAGCCTTTAGTGTAGTTTCTTTTCTGTAATTGCAGCCCTAGAAATCAGCCTGTTATGGACAGCCCCACAGCTGTCCGTGACTGAATACCAGAATGCAGGATGTGTTCTTGCTCTGCTCAGTGTAATGAATGACATCCTCATTTTGGGAAAAAAGCCCAACAAACAAACAATACACCTCTCTTTGCTGCAGTTTGGGAAAAGAAGGCCTTGAGGATGAGGATGATGATGATGATGATTTAGATGACAGCTCTGGAGCCAAACGGAGAATAGAAATAAAATCTCGTCAGGCTTCTCACACCAATTTCTTACTGATGAGAGGTTACTATGCCCCTGGAATTGTCAGCACCAGGAGTCTGAGCCCCAGTGACAATATTGTGGTCAACTCCTGCCAGGTGAAGGTTAAGCTGAGATGTACACCAGCTCCAGGAAGACTCAGCTCTCCAGGTGAGTTTCTGTTTGGCCAAACTTGCCCTGAAGTGGGTTGGAGCAGGACAGAGAGTGAACTCCTGAGGTAAGAAGTGATCTGAACAAAGCCTCTCAGTAGGAACATTCTTTTTACATTACACAGTTTCCTTGTTATGCTTTTTCTCCTGACTTAAAACAAACAGGTTAACTTTAAGGCACCTCTTGTTGGCAAGAAGTCCTTGCCTGTATCTCGTGTTGTGTGGAGCTGAATCCAAAGAGGAAGTCTGTGCTCTGTTATCCCTTCTCCAGGAGGATTTTCACTCCCTTCTGCAACTTAAAATACCACATTCTGTCATTCCCAGACTTTCTCTTCTGTGAAGAGAACAGAAAATCCTTCAGAGCTCTTTGAGGAGAAATTCATATTTACTTGCCTCATGCAAGTACCTGAAACAGTGTCCAAGCTCTGGCCTTTCACCTACAGTTTTTTAGTAATTTTCATAATATTTAGAGCTGGAATATTTGCAGTTTATCAGCACTCCCCTTCTTGAAGAGCATCTTCCTTTTAGTTTTAATGCAAATGTAACCAGGAAAGCCTTTAGTAGTTTAGGTCTTCAGTTGGAAGATCAAGAGCTTATCCTGCCCTGGATTAGATGCTTCCAGTTTTTCAGTTAATTAGGTCCTCCACAGCACTTCCTTGCCCTAGACTTTTTACCTTCTACAAGAAAAAAAGAGAAGATTCCCTCATTAGCTACCAGTTAAGCTGTCCCAGTATTAGAACAGCAGTAAGTCTGTGGTCTGTCAGCAATCCCTGACTTTGATATCAGGGCAAGCCCTTGGAAACCAGCTTCCTCTTCTACAGGTCTCTTCAGAGACAAACATGTCAGGCAGAAAGAAAAAAGGAAAGTGCAGCAATGAAAACAGAAAACTGAGCTCTTTTTATTTGGAACAGTCTAGAACACCCCGAATCTGTCTCTCTCAGAATATTTACCTTTCAGTAGTGTGTTGCACAGTAACAGCTGCCTCACAGCTTTATTTTTCTTTTTTTTTTTAATTTTTATTTTGCTTTGCAGTTCCTTCTCTGCTTGATAACCTGACTGTGGGAGTCTCCTGCCTCCCAGAAACTTTTACCAGGGTAATAAAAGTCCAAGAAGAAAACTACAAAGTTGATTGGTTTGTTCATCAGTGTACAGAACACTATTGCTATAATCCCAGGGATGTGACTGCTGGGCTGGAGATCCGTGATGCCATAGAGGCAACTTCCCACTTTGGAATCTGCAAAGCTGAGCTGGCCAAACGTTTCTGCACCTATGAAGAGGTGGGACCTGAAAGGACCAGGAGCTTGGAGCAGTACATCCAGGTGGTTCTACAGCCCCTTGCCTTCCTTACATTAATGTCTGCATGCTTAGGATTCCCCTGGAACAGGACAATCTGCCAGGCTGTAGGAAGCACATATGGGTTGAACAAAGCTGTATATATTAGGCAAGAGGTTACACACCAGTACCTGAGAGCAAACTTGCCTAAAAGTTAGGAAGGCAGAAAATTAAAGCAACACTTAGAGATAGGAATGAAAACGTTTCAGAAACCTGCAGGTACCAACCACTTACATTTTGATTTAACTTAAGCGGAACAAGAAAAGTTAAAGGAGTTAAACATCTTTTTAACTTCAGTGCAGCAGGACAGAAAACTGAATATTCTTTTAAGCTCTTTCTTTGCTGCCAATTGAAGATGGCAATTCCATGACACTTGGCTAAGATGACATTTCCCATGAGAGCTCCTAAGACAATTTGTTTTTTGTTTGTTTGTTTCTTACAGGACCTTATTGAAATGCAGCAGGTCTTAGAAGTAGGAGGCCATACAGTAAGGCTGGTGGCAATCATATTTGCCAAGCCATGGCTATTACATTCAGTATGTCTGAAGAATAAACCAGATGATTCTGACCAGCAAGGTGCAGACAGCACTCTCCCAGATGTACACCAGGACTGCCTGCCCCCAGATGCAAAGGGAGAAGAAGCTCTGAGAGAGGAGGAGCAGCTGGGAAAAGACCCACAGTCTGTCAGTGATGAAGAACCCCCCAGGAAGAGATGCAAGACCCAAAATGATGTCCTTCAGGAGGACAGTCAGCTCTGCCAGGGGTCACAAGATGGAACTTTGGAAAGTCCAAATGAAATGAACTTTCCTAAGGGTGTGTCTGCTCCTGTCACAGTGGAAGAAGCTGTAGTTGTGGATGAAGAAAGAGGCTCCCTGGGAGAGCAGACAGAACACCAAGCTGAACACCCAGTGGGTGCTGTGGATGTGGACACGTGCAAGGAACAAGATAAATCTTCTGAGAACAATGAGCTTGAAGAAGAGAATGATGAGCACAGCACTGAGCACACCAAGCAGATCCCCACTCTTGAGCAATCAGCCAGTGAGCAGGATGATGATCTTTCCTACTTACAGGAGAACCCAGGTGTGTCTAAAGGTATGTGGGAGCACTTTACATCAAGAAATAGAGGCTAGATCTTCATCAGTTGATCCCAAATGATCTCCATTTTATCAGCAAATCCTAGATTCCTTGTGAAGCCATACCAGTGATAGAGGTTTTCATTTTTCACAGATGAACTGGCATTACACTACTTGCTCTGGAAGGTCTTTCTGAGATGTCAAGTACAAAAGATTCTGTTTTCTGCCTATTGCTGGAATGTTCATGACTATTCCAGAAAACTCTTTTCCTTAGAAACTTGTTTCCATATCTTATTCTCTCCAAAAACATATTTGGATCTCAAGTTTCTTATCTCCTGGCACCAGTCCAAAGGTCAGACATCTCTAAAGCTAGCAAACACGGAGCTACTGGTGTACATTTAACTAGAATGCCCATGACTGAAAGTTGTAAATTAAACCCTTCACCAGAATGCAGCACATGCCAGGGGGAAGATTAATAGCCTCACTTGTAATCCAATTTGCCTTCATTTTCATTTCCTTTTTTACTGCCAGTTTTCTTTTTTAATAGCTAGCAGTTCTCGCCAAGTTTTACATTAAGTAGGTTGTTAGGGATTTTATTTTGGTTTTGTTTTTATCAGCTCTGATTTCAAATTGAATCACAAACTAACTGCTCATGTGGAATTGTGCCAGGATCTGCCTCTCCCCACGCTTCCAGCTGCAGACTGCCACGTGAGTCAGTGCAGGCTGATCCACAGCATCTCAGAGCTTGGCATGGCTCAGCTGGAGCCTTCCTGCAGGAAACAAGCTCAGAGCTGTCTGAACAGCAAAGGCTTCAGTTCTTACCATGGAGCTAGTGCAGTACTGGTTTGGAATTAACTTCCTTTACTTGGGAAGGAAAAAACTACAGTTCTTGCATAAGAGTTTGTAGAGGTGCTACTGATGATGGCCAGCTGAAGGGTTTCTGTGTGCTGAAGCCAAAGCTGTTAGCCTCTGGGTGTGGTACAAGTACCTGGTAATTGTGTAATTAACCCCCATGACATAATGAAGAATGGAAGTTGCAGAGACAACCTTCACTTTGCATTCTCAAGGCTTAGAGCTGCCTGGAGTTCTGCTCAACTTCCCTGTGATCACCAGGAGCATTCTTCAGTTGTTGGCCCTGCCTGGCTCAACTCCCTTCCCTCAGTCCAGAGAATTACTTGTTGCTCAGCCATGAGCTGTGAACATGCAGTGTAGTTATTTTCTAGCATAAGCTGTTGCTTGACCACCTTTTATTTTCCTGCCACTAGCCAGAGTTTGGGTTGGTTAACTTGAAACTGTGTTCTTCTCTTTCCAGGAAGTTCTACAAGGGAGATATCCCAGGCAGCCAGGGAGCGGTGAGTAACAGAGATGTCTGCAGAAAAACTCAGCACTGAGCATTGCCAGAGTAACATCTGGAACCAGATCATCTGGAAACCTTGGTTTTATGCTCTGATGGGCACTGAGTGCTGATGATGGAGAATCCCCATTTTTTCTGTTGTTATTTTTAATGTTGCTCGTATGCATACTGAGAAAAATTGTTGACTTTGTGGGTTTTCTAAGTAACAGTGGAACAAAGCTCATTTTTCATTCTCAACTAAGTCCAATGCCAGAGAGTCTCAGTCTCCTTGTGCCCAGGAAAGCCCTGGAGAAATGAAATATGGAAAGTGTAAATTTCCATGCAGTGTCTGTCTTTTCACTCTGAAATGCTAAAAATGAGGAATTTGGTTTCCTGTCTGAGCACTGATGCTGCATGTTCCAGACAGAAGCAGGTATGAGGTAGCTTTTGGAAGAAGGATATTATTTTAGGCTTTTATATTATAGGATATTGTGTTATAGGATATTATTAGTATATTTATTATTATTATTATTATTATAGGATATTATTTTTAGCTTTTGAGAGAAGGATATTATTACTGCCTCTAGTAAAAAACAGAAGCAAAACAAAGCTTTCCTGGTCATCAAGAGTCAAGGTAGTTTTTGGGTGTTATAACAGTGATTAAAGTGCTTCTCACTGGTGAACACTGAGTGTGAAATACTTCAGGGCTGTGGAAATGTTTGGGAGATTATCCCTCTGGCTCAGAGCAGCTGCAGAATTTTCACTTGGATTCACTGGATGCCGTAGGGATCTCTGTTATGCAGCAATCACGATGATGGGAAATGTAGCTGGAGGAATAATTCCTGACAGAGCTGGACTTTTGCAGGGCCTGTGAGAATGTCTGCTTCATCGGGAGGCCCTGGAGGATCGTGGATGGGAATCTGAACAAGCCTGTGTGTAAGGGGATGATGGAAGCTGTGCTCTACCACGTCATGACCAAGCCAGGCATCCCAGAGGCCACGCTGGTGCAGCACTATGAGGGGGTGCTGCAGCCTGTTGCTGTCCTGGAGATCCTGCAGGTATGGCACTCATGCCTCTGTCACCATCCAGCTCCTTCTGCCCCTGACCTTAAGGGTCAGCAGGTGCTTTGCTGAAGTTGCAGGAAAGTGGGACTGTGAGTGAGCCGTGGAAAACAACCTTCTTCTCCCTTTGGGGTAAATTCACCCAAGCCAGAGCAAGTTCCTGCTGACAGTAAGGATGGAAGGAAGGCTGCTTTTTGGAAGGACTGCAGAACTCATTTTAAAACTCAAGCTTGCTTCTGAAGTAGACATACATGCAGCTGAAATTCTAGTTCTCTACTGAAGAGCAGTGGCTCGTCCTTGGGAAATACCAACCTGGGGTGGTTACTGCAGTGTTCATCACCACAGAGTTTATCTTTTTTTTTCTTCCTTATATACATTTCAGATGCCATAAGAATCAGACTGAAATGTGTCTCTGCTAGACAGTATTGTAAGACCTTCTGCCCTGACACACCTACTTAAAGGCATACATCCCTAACTTGCCTACACATGGCAAGAAAATTGGAGTTTCTCTTATCTTTTTCTGACATCTTCAAGTCTGATTGCCACCACTGCTACTTTGCAAATGAAACATGGATTTATTATTTTTTTCCCTTATGATTCAAAGTCTTAAGCACAGCAGTAATACAGCAGTCCTTCCCATAAGCATGACTTTCCCCAACTAATGCTGGAAATTCATCCTGCAGTGTGTGTGTGTGCCACACTCTGTCCAAAGGCTCACGTGTTTTGGTAAGAATACAAATTGTGCACACTGCTGGTCCTGCTCTTATCCTGTTCCCTGGGTGTCCTGTGCCACAGCAGTGCTGCCAAGAGGGTAGCTGGGATCTGGGCAGCAGCAGACAGGGGTAGGACTGCAGGACAGTCTGTAGAGTGGTGAGGACATGTGGGAGAACAGTGCAGATCCCCAGACAGCTTTTATTCAGACCCAAAATATTGAGGAATTAGCTGTACATTTTCTAGACCAGAGAACCTGACTCTTAACTTCTCTAGAAATTGGTAAGAACTGGTTTTGGAACTATAGACAGAGCTTGTAACAGACCAGATATTAGTAAATCTAGACACGTCCCTGTGGGTGATGAATGCCAACCCAATAGCAAGAACTGACCCCAAAAATTTACACCTATACCAGCCCTAAATGATTGGTAACTGGTACTTATGTTGAGCTCTGCTGCTGAACACACATCCTGTTTCAGTATCACCATGTCAACCACTGCTGAAAGAGACAAATGAGCAGATATCCAGCTATGTGAACTGGATTTGTTGTGAACTGGATTTGTTGAGCTGTAATCTTTGCCATCCCCATGGTCTCCTGAGGGTGTGGAGCAAAGCCACTTCTAGTAAAAACTGTCAAACATTCCTGCAAACACTGCAGTAGAACACCATTCAGTGAGGTTTTTTTTCTCTGCAAGTGCTCAAGCTAAAACACTGCAATTTTTCTGCAGGGTCTGGAAGCTGTTGGTTGCATCAAACGATTCTACATGAAAAAGCCATCCCTGGTGTCACTCTTTTCTCAGCCAGTTGTGGAAGAACAACTCAACAACCCCAAACTGAGTGAAACTCCAACAGTCTACTACGAGCCTACAATAGACTGCACTCTGAGGTTGGGGAGAGTGTTCCCCTCTGAAGTGAACTGGAATAAATGGGTGCAGATTATCCCTGCATGAAAGAGGCAAAGGCAAGTCCTACTGAAGTGTTTTAGCCTGTGGGAGTGAGCATTACAATTTCTGCTCCCTCATGTTTTTATTAAGTTATTTATCCTTCTTACTTTTGAATGTATTTAAACCAAAAATAAAGCCAAACATTGACACAAGGTAGTATTTGATCTCACTTGAAGTATATTCTTTTTTTACCAATATTTGCTTGTAAAGCTTTACGGTTCATAGTAAAGCAATGCAGTTTCTGCTTTATCTTGTATGGTTTTCACAAGGCTGAGCAACAGGACCCTTTTTTGTCTCCTATGGCCACAGCACCAACACCTTCCCCTTTGTTTTTACCTTTTTCTGTGTTGCACAGCAGCTGCCTTTGCACTGAGCTTTGGCAACTACAGTTTACCTTATTTTAAACACGGGTTTCTTGGGGTGCGTGGCATTAGTTTCTCACGCGTGTTTTTAGCTGTGTGCAATCAGAGCCCCGCACCCTCCACCAGCCTTCCCGCACCTCAGGCTTGGAAACAACCACACAGGAGCCGCTCGCCTCCTCCCAGGGGGTGTTTATTGCAGCAGACACCGCGGGAAGGGTGCTCGGGGGAGGGGGGGAGCTGGGCCCAGACCATGTCTCTCCCCTCAGCTTTGCCGGGAAGGGAACCCCCAGGCCCGGGATTCCCTCAGTCCCGCCAGCGGTGCCCGCACTGCGCGTTGCAGCACTTGTAGAAGGTGGTCATGGGCTCGTCGGCCGAGCGGGTCTGGATCTGCATGAAGTAGGCTCGGGGGTGCTCGCACTTGGGGCACGGCTCTGCGGGGCGAGGCACCGGGAGGTGAGGCGCGATCCCCTCCTTTCCCCCGGTCGTATCTCCCCCCGCTTCCCCCGGCCTTATCCCGGCCCTTCTCCGGCCTTACCTGCGGTGGAATCCACGTTCTCCCAGGCCGCCGCTCCGCCCAGCACGTCGTCCACCTCCTTCAGCCGCGGGTATTTCCTGCTCGTCACCTGCGGGAGGCCGCGGGTCAGCGGGGCCGGGCTGGGCCGGGCCGCCCCTCCCGTACCCCCCCTTTCTCCCTTTGCATCCCTCCCGCATCCCCCCCGCACACCTTCCGTGTGACATTGCGCACGTAGGGACAGGTGGTGCAGGCGAAGCGGTGGCAGCGCGGCCCCTCCTCGGCCACCAGCACGTTCCCGCAGGCCGGGCAGAACAGCAGCATCGCTGCTTCCGCCCTCACCCCCTCAGCCCGCCCGCCCGCCCGCCCGCCCCTTCCGGCAGCGGAACGGCGATGGCGGAGGCCGAGGAGGAGCTGGCGCACGCAGAGGTCCTGGAGCTCTTCCAGGCAGCGCTGGCGCGGCTGGTGCAGGACCCGCTGCTCTGTGACCTCCCGCCGCAGGTGGGGACGGGAACCGAACCGGGAACCGGACCGGGAACCGGGCCGGGAGCGGGGCCGGGGGGGGAAAGGGGTGGGTGTCTCAGTCCCGCTTCCCTTACCTGCCCATCGCCACGGTGCCGCCCGCAGGTGACGGCGGAGGAGATCGGCTCGCAGGTGGCTCTGGAGTACGGGCAGGCCATGACGGTGCGGGTCTGCAAGGCGGACGGCGAGATCGTGCGTGAGTCCCAGGAAGGGTTCGGTGGGAGCCGTGCGGGTTGGCGGGGCTCTGACGGGGCTGTCCCGCTTCCCTCCAGCCGTGGTGGTGGTGCAGAACGCCTCGGTGCTGGAGCTGAAGAAGGCGCTGCGGAGGCACATGCAGCTGCGGCAGGCGAGGCAGGGAGGTGTCCAGCACCTCAGCTGGTGAGCCGGACCGGGACCGGGACCGGGATCGGGATCGGGATGCTCATGCCCCCCACAGCCCCTCCGGCTGATCCCATGACTGTTTTTCCCTCAGGAAGTACATCTGGAGGACGTACCACTTAACTTTTGGAGGAGAGAAGCTGGCGGATGACAGGAAGAAGCTGAGGGAGTGAGTAATTGAGTGGATCCTGGCACCTTTCGTGGTGACAAAAAGCACGAGGGTGAGAGCAGAACACAGGAGGCCAGGGATGGTATCGTGCACATGGAGCACATCAGTTTATCTTCTGAGAAACAGGGAGTACTTAGTGAGTAGCTACTCAGAGAATGGGGTCAGGACACATCAAGGGTGTAAGGGACCTCTGAAAGTCACCAAATCTGCACAAACAGGGAGCTGGTTGCTCAGGGCAGCATCCAGTTGGGCTTCAGGTATCTCCAAGAATGTAGACTGGACCTGATCCAGTGCTCAGTTACTCTCTGGGGGCTTGGCAGAGCTGCTGAGGTGGAGAGGTAGGATGGAGGGTGGAAGAACATGAGCAAACCAAGGAGCAGCATGTTGGGCTCTGTACCTCTTCAGCCACCTCTCAGAGACCTTTTAATAACAGTGCTGATGAACCACTCTCATATTTCCATGCCCATCCTTAGAGCAAGGGGGCAGGAGGTGCTTCTGAGCACAACAGCTGTTTCATTTAGCAGTGCTGGGTATGCCAGCAGACCAGCAAGAAAAGTTTGTCTGAAGCCCCACTCAAAGCTCTCCTCAAAAGACTGAGCCATGGGTGATAGATGTTGCTTTTACAGGGGTCTTGCAGTTAAAAAGGCTGCTGATCAGATCCTCCAGAGCTGGCAGCATGATGTGAATCCACAGCTGAGAAGGTTAAGAGCACAACATGTGATTATAGGAGTCCATTTCCCCCTAGGAAAGAGGAACCTGTAGGATTTCAAAGGTTGTGGTTGCTGGGAAACTGGGGTCTAACAGCAAACTCTCTGTTCAGGTATGGCATCAGAAACAGGGATGAGGTCAGCTTCATAAAGAAGCTTCGAAAGTAACCTGTCAGGTAAGTCCTGAATATCCATTAAGAGCTGCCAGTTCTTCCCCAATCCTTTGGTGTTCAGGCTCATAGCAGCTGGTGCTAGGTGGAGCATTTCTGAATGCCCATGTCTGCACTATGCTTGTGCCCTGGCTCTGGTCTGTTTCCATGTCCTGCTTGTGGTGTTTCTGCTCTCTTGGGAGAGGGAATGATAATTCAGCTGTCAGTTGACATGCATCAGGAGCAGCAGCAGTATTTCAGTGCTGGCAGTGCTGTATCTCTAATCCTCATCTGTGTTTAGACTCTGCATCTACTCCCACAGTGTCTTAAGACTCATTAATGCCATGTTGCTTTGTTTGCTGTTGTGGTGCCTTCTAGGACTTTGCTTTATTTGAGGCTTCTTGAATGTCTGGCAGTCACCTGGGTGCTGACTGAGCCCCAGGAGGACTGAGGTCTCTGTGCCACAGGTGATTGCCATCACCCACAGCCCTTGGGTCCTGTTTCTCCATCCCTCCCAGTTTCTCCATTTTCTGGTTTATAGGAACTCGAGTTCAACCACTTAAATTTTTTTTCAGAAGACAGGACACACCCCTAGACAATTTTTGGTGAAGGTATTTTGTGCCACTGATGCATTTAAGAACACTTCCAGCACAGGAAGCACTTGTAGCATCTATATTTACCTGCTGGTAACCCACGTAGACAATTCTGGTATTAAACTGCTATTTCCAGAAAGTTGTGCACACAAACACAAAATGAGGACAAGACTTTTGAGCACAGTAAGTTTAAAATTATGCCTGTTTCCCTTCCACATCTAGAAACACAAGCCCAGTGTCTGAAGAGCAGTGGTAGAACAGCTTTTCCAAATGCTTGGCTTTCTGGTTTGCAGCTCCAACTAGCTGGGTTAGAAAGTGCTGCTTTGTGACCACAGTAGCTTTTTGGGGTTTTTTTCCCTTCTTTTCAATGCTGGCACATTTGCAACATGCAGTGTAACAAAAGGTGTCTGTGACAGAAGCAGTCTGCCTGATGCTACTTCCAACCTGTGGCACTGGCTTATCTTCCCAGGACTGTCCAGGCGTGGGAGTGTGGTGATAAGGGAGCCCAGCATGCAGTAACAAATATTTCCTTTCTTTAACAGAGATTCCAGCCCTACCAAGACCAGCCTGTGGATTCAGCACTTCCCTGGAGGAAGAAGTTGTAGCATTTCAAAGAGGAACAAACTCCAGCTGAATGGACATTACTGTATGGCTTTGCAGGTGCTGTTTGAGATGTCTGCCTCTTGAGCTGTATGTAGAAGGCATTTGCAGCAAATTAAAGAGACCCTTTATTTTTCTGAGGCTTTTAAGACCCTTATTTCCAGCTGCTGATTGCATCTGACTTGTTTTGGGGACTAGAGAAAGATTGGTATATCTCATGGGTGAGATAAAGGAACAAACATAGCCACAGACTGTGCAGAACAATTAACAGTAGCTAAAACGCTACCTTACCATTTAATCACCACCTTAGCAGTAGTAAACAACTCTGGTTAAAAATGTAGTATTGAAACTAGTGTAATAAAAATAATGGCAGCAGAAAAGGTTCAATACAATTGAACAAGGCACAAACATTCTGGTTTTCAGAGTCTTCTGAGATAAGGCAAAAACATGCCTGCCAAGTGCTAAGGAGACAGTTTAAATTAACCATGGGCAGGGTTAGAAGTGTCACTGTATTAGAGGCTTTGTCCCCATGGAACTGGCACAGCAGATGCAAAGACAAGTCCATCCCCAGTGCCTGCTGGAGAGGCCAGGCCTTGCCTTTCAGTGGAGCTGTGCATCCAGGTCGTATTTCTCACAGAATTTGTCTGTGAATGGGATGCAGGTCAGGAACTCGCACCACTCGCACTTGATGGGGTAGAAATAGAACAGAATCACAAGTCCTGAGAAGAGTGCAATGAAGATGAGCTGGAAAACTATAATTTGGCACCGTTTCCTATATAAATCAAACTTCCCAAAGCTAATGTAGGGCAGGAAGGCAAAGGAGAGGAAGAAACCACTGATAAATCCTGAAATGTGAGCAAAATTATCAATCCAAGGCAGGAGGCCAAAGGCAAAAAGAAAGAGCACCACAGCCAGCAGCTTGAAGAAAGCCCTCCATGGGCGTGCCAGGATTTGCCAACTCTGGAAGAGCTCCACGAAGAGACAGGCCAGAATCCCAAACTGGGAGCCTGCAGGGCCAACCTGCAGAAGAAGAGCATTACAGTTAACATCAGGCAAATGCCATCTGCATGGCTTCTGCAGGCAGCTCCAGGCACTGGAGTTATTTGTTACTCAACTCCTGGTTCAAAGTTGCTTGGGAAAGAGATCTCACAGCCTGCAACTTCATCCTTACGTGGTGTTCAAGGAATTAGGGGGCCTGGTTTGATTTAGGATCAAGGTAGGTGTGAGACACCAGAACAGATTTGATATTGAAGGAAAGCAGATGTGGTTTAAGTCACCAGAGGGGAGAAGCCCTTGAAGGCAATCCACCCACCATGGACTTTTTCCTCATTGAAAGACTTGGAAGATAATCCTCAAGGTCCTGCCACACAGTCTTCTCAACTGAAGCTGGACTGTCACATCAGACATCTCCAGCTGTGGCACAGGGACAGTTCTGAGCAGTCTGGGACAGGTGAGCTCTGCCCCTTTGCCCCCTTTCCCACATGTGGAGGGTCTCTGGCACCAGCTGCAGCTCTCAATTCCCAGCCTGCCAGGAACATCTCTTACCCTGGGGCTGGGCAAACCCCCCCAGTTGATTACTGCAGCCAGAGTGGGGCTGTCAGTGGGAAAGCCCAGGTTAGTCTGGGGGATGTTCCTGTCCAGCAGCTATAGGGTGGTTGTGGTGCTGTCTGCTAGCAGCACATCTGCACACAAGGCCCATGCTGCAGAGATGAGCCCAGTTCTGGTGTCTGCAGGAGACCCACCTCTGCTCTGTAGGGTAGAAATATTGCACTGGCAAGGTTCCCAGTGATGCCACTGAGCAGGTAGATGATAGAGATGCGATGCCATCCTGCCAGCTTCTCCAGGTCCCTCAGGATTGTCATTTGGAAACAGACTGAAACCAGACAGTGCAGGATCCTGCCAAGTTCAGAGTACAGCAACTGAAGCAGCAGCCACCCAAGTCACCCCTGTCCTTGTGCTCTTTGCTGAGTCTTGCCAAGAGCTCCTTGTCTGGCCTTGCCCGTGCCTCTGATATCCCTCCCTTACCATTCCACAGCATGGAAAACCTCAGCAGCTCATCCCCATCATGTCCCTCAGGGAAGGGGCTACCAGAACAAGCTTCACTGCAATCCCAGGGTTTCTCCAGACAGGGAGTGGAAGTTTTACACCTATGCTTACCCAGCATGGAGGAAGAGTGAAAGCCAGAGGCGGTAGAACTGGTCAGGGACTTCTGGATTTAGGAAAGGGAGGAGCCCACAGACATCATCCATGCAGTGCACCTGGGAGAGCAGAAGTGGGGTGGTGAGGTCAGTGGTGAGCAGCATAGCTGGGACTGCAGTTAGCTCAGGCTTTCCCTGCTCATCTCCACTTCTCCACCAAGTCCCAACCCTTGCATCCAACAGCCAAACGTAACACACCCACTCCCCATGGCAGCTTTATGCTTCCACTTTTCATCCAAATACTTGCCCAAATTGCCACCTGCATCTGCCCAGCAGTGAGCAGGGAAGCTGCATCCTGCTGCTTCCCCAACAGGCTTGTGTTGGGTTTTGGCAGCTGCCAGCCCAGGTCCTAAACTGATCTCCAAAGGGGCACAGATGCAGCCAGCTCTGCCACTCCAGCCTGCAACAGCACCTTCTTCCCTTGGGCTCAAGGGTGGGTCAGGACACAGGACTCACACCTACCCTGCAGCACAGGCACCCTCAGATCTTGCCAAGCAGAACAGGATGGAGATGGGCAATGATACAACCCCCCAAACTCCACACTTACCTGAGAGCAGAGTGTTGCCTCCTCGTGGAAATAGCCCCGCATAAATTCACAATACTCCCGGGAGGTTATTTCACACCTAGAGAAGGCACAAGTCATCAAAACAAGGAACAAGTCACGTGGAGAAGGCACAACAGAACACCCGGGGCCCTCCTGGGCCCTCCACTCATCCCAGGTCTTCCTAGGAGAACAGATACCTTCAGGTATTTCAGCCCAAGGCCACTCTCTATTCACTCCTCCTGCTTTCCTCCCCCACTCAAGCCTGAGTCACCTCCACAGACTAACAAACACCCTTGATACAGGGGCTCCAAAACAAGTGCTAAAGCTGAACTATTTACCAGGTACAGGTAGCTACTCAAGCTGAAGAACAACATGAGTAAGAACAGCATCTTCCTCCCTGGCAAACCCAGAGCTTACTGTGTCCTGACATCTGGAGTGCTCAGGGACTCCAGGCTGGGGCTGACTAGCCTGTCAGGACCAAGCTGGTTATTGCCAAGGAAAAGTGCAGAACTCCCCAGAAAAGTATTTAATCCCTAGGGATCTGGGGCTGGCTATTACCTCCTGCTCATCCCAGAGTCCTGCCCTGTCTGGGAGACCCATCGTGGCTCCCTGTCCAACTCCCCAGCAGTGCTCTGGGCTGTGTGTGGGAAGGACAAACATTTGTGCTCACAACCTGAAAAGGGCCCTCTGTGCCTCACCCCAACAACCATCCCCTCTCCATCCAGGCCTCTCCATCTCCTTACCTTCCTTTGGTCCCAATGCAGCAGGGCCTGCCTGTAATCACACAGTCCATGTGAAGGTGGTTGGTGTAATTCCCAGCACTGTTTTTTGTGCAGATCTGGGAAAGGAACACAGGTTGCAGTCAGAACAGCCAGGGCTCTGCTTATTGCCTAAGTAATGCCAAACGTCCAAATGTTGGGAATAAGCCAGTCCCACAGACACAGGCCTTCTAGGGCCTCCCTGTGCCAGCAGGATGGTGCCTGACACCCCATCTGCCTGAGCCATTGGAGCCTCAATCAACACCTTTCACCAAGGGAAAAAAAAGCAGCCTCAGGGCTGAGTTGGTGTCCAACCACCCCATTACTGGCAGGGCCCAGGGCTGGAGTTGGCACAGGGGAACTTTTGTTGGCCAAAGCCATGGCTGCCCTGATCTAATGTTTGTGAAAGAGCAGGAGGCTGCACCAGAGGCCCCCCCTCCCTCTTCCACCAGCACAGCTGTGTCTCTGCAGACTGATGCCAATGCCACATTCCAGCTGCCTGTGGAGGCCCCGTGCCACGGGCGATGCTCACTGGCCATTTGGTGATGTCATCTGGCCACTCGTGTGGCTCCATGGAGGCTGGCTGCTCACACACCCTGCAGCAACAGAAAGCAGAGACCAGCCTGAGAAACAGCAGCAGGCAGGATCCCCAAGGGACCCAGCCCAGTGTCCCTGTCTCCAGTCCCACAGCTCCCCTCTCTCCCTGGCCAGGGGTTGGTGATGTCCCACATCAGAGCAGCCCAGGCTGTGCTGATCAAAGCCACAGCCTCCTTTCAGCAGGGATCACAGCTGTAGAACACCCTGAGAGCACACAGCTACCCAGCCCCTGGCCCCTTCCAGGTGGATACAACCCCAAAGGTGGGCATTCAGCCCCACACCTCAGCCCACAGTGACTCTGCTCAGTCAGCAGAGCTCTAGGGCAGAGGTGTGCTGGGATGTCTGCTGTACCCCACAAAGGGAGCCTGTGTGGGGAGCAGGTGAGGAGGGGCAGAGGGGTGAAGTAAGGCACCCATAGCTGACAACAGGCCACTGAGCAGGTGAGCAGCTGACAATGGAGACAAGGGCCCAACAGAACCATCATCATGCTCTGCTTCAGCCTCCCCTGCAGCCATCAGGGCAGGCAGTGGCATCACTGCTTTAATGACCCTTGGTCTCCAGAGCAGCTCCTGTCCCATCCAGCAAACAACTGGCCTGGCCTCTCTGACTCTGTTGTCACAGTAGCCCTGTCCCCAGCAAGGATGGCAGGACCTACCTGGGGTCCTGATGACAAACAGACCCAAACTGCCTCTTGCTTCCTGCCAGCATTGGTGTGCTGGGGTGATGGGGCCACTTCACCCACACGGCCAGCGTGGACTGCAGGAGAGAGGAGAGGTGTCACTGTGCATCCCAAGGTGGGAGAAACATCAACAGAAGTGGCCTTGAGCCTGCAGAGCCAGCAGGGAAGTGGCCAGCAGACTCACTGAGCATTCCTCCTCCGAGGTCTGGACGCAGCCCGATTTGTCGTTGCGCACGCAGCAAGCAGAGTGCTTCTCCTTCTCCCTCTTGGCACTGATGAAGCTGTGCACTTGCTGGTCCTGCCTCATGCATGGGGAGAACTTGGCCCCTAGGTGGATCAGGGCCTCCTGGCAGAGAGATGGGAACACTCAGCTCAGCCAAGGGACAGGCAACAATTGCCTGGGGCAGAGCTGCCTGGGGGAACTGCAAGGGGCAACCCCACCAGAGGTAAGTCCTGCATGATGAAGCCCACCCACATCAGGCATACTGTCAATATTTGCTTTGAAGAAGACAAGCCCAGAACAAAAATTCAGGGATTTCCTTGCTCATGGCCCCAGAAGGACCAGTGCTGTGGCTGGGAAAGGAAACTTTAGGATATGACAGCCTTTCCCAGGGAGAATGGCATCAGGGAAAGCTGTCACACACCATACAACTCCTGCATTTCCTCTAGCCACACACTTGGCTTTGTAGGAACAGGGTGCAAAGCAGGAGTGCCAAGGTCCATCCCAGCCCCCAGGCAGCCCATTCTGCAGAGTGGTTGAGGCTGGGAACACCCCAGTGATGGCAGGGCCCTGTCAGAAGTCCAACCAACCCATGGCAGCTGCAAGCACCAAGCTCCAAAGAGCAGAGGGCTCCGGTCTCAGGGGTGGCACAGCTGCAGTGTGCAGCCCCCCAAGAGCCCCCCAGCAGTCCCAGCCAATGGCACTTACTGAGCTGGGGCCAATCCAGAAGTTTTCCTGCTGAACATATTTGACATTTTCATAAACTCCTCTGTTTCGCAAGACCTGCAAGGAGAGAAAGTGAGAGCCCTGTGAGTCCAGAGGGTCAGCAGGGCAAACTGCAGGGTCTACTGAAAATAGCACCCAGGAGGAACAGAAATCCCCACAGCCAATGACTGAGCACTTGGTTCTCTTAAATTGGTCCCGTGCAGGATCACAAGTAAACCCCCACCAAGGCGTGGGCACCTTCCTCTTAAGATTTCATTTAGAATACTTATTGTTGCTACTTCAACTTTCAAGAAGCCCCTAGAGATCTGGAGTGGCTTGAGAGCCTGCAGAAAGCCTCACACAGCTCAGAAGCATGAGCAGCACCCACTGGCAGCGTAGGCCTGGGTGCTGGTGACAGTGCTCTAAAAGCTGTCAGACACGTAGGTGAGAAGCTCCCCGAGGCATTCCCAGCATGGAGCAGGGATATGTACCCCAGACAGCTTTAGCAACACAGGGGAAAGCTACAAAAGAGCTTGAAAATCATCTCTCAAAGTCAGACAGGTCAGTTTTGCTACAAGCAGAATCCTGCAAGCCTTGCAAAAACTTAACCCAGGCTGGAAATTTTTCCCTGCTATGACCATCCTCCTGGTCTCCACCAGGAGGGGAACAAGCTGTTTGAAAGGGCTCCCAGCCCAAACACAACCAGAGCCTGCAAAGAGCCCACCCTGCTTTGTGCCAGATAGAATTTGATGTCAAGAGCAGAGTGGCTGCAGTGGAGAGAGAAGGTGGTGTGGGGGCTCACAGGGACACTGCAGGCAGCTCCCCAAGGGCCTTCAGCTCAGGCAAAAAGCCAACATGCTGAAGACCATGACAGGAGAGCCAGTAGCTGGAGGGTGCAACAGTCACACTGCAGACAAATAAAGGGGATTTACTCACTGAATCAACAGTTTCATGCTGTGAGAATCCCACAGGGGCGATGCCGTAGATGCAGACAGCGAGGATGGTGATGAGAGAATGCACAAAGGTGACCCAGTAAGTGAAGAACGGCCTGGAGAAAAGGAAAGGGAAAAGTTCAGAGGCAGAAGCCCAGGCATATTACATCTGCTCACAGAACACAAGCCAAAAGCTGATGGTTTTCCCCAGGAATCTCTGCAGAATCTGGCCAGGATCACCTAGGGATGCACAAAACTGGAGGCAACGACCTAAGGTCTTGCTGGCAGATAGACTCTCTTTGCTTTGACTCCCCCATGACAATGGACAAGCCACTTTTTCCCAAGAAAACACCCATGAGAACTCAAAAGCCTGATGTCAAAGTGTATTTGTCTGAAGTAATGACTTTAGGGGACACCAGGAACACCAGATCATCATTTGCTTGTTTAGTCTGGAGAAGAGGAGGCTCAGGGGAGACCTCATCACTCTCTACAACTCCCTGAAAGGAGGTTGGAGCCAGGGGGGGGTCAGATTCTTAGTAAGACAAGAGGGCATGGGCTTAAGCTCTGCCAGGGGAGGTTTAGGTTGGATATTAGGAAAAAATTCTTTCCAGAGAGGGTGATCAGGCATTGGAATGGGCTGCCTAGGGAGGGGGTGGATTCTCCGTCCCTGGGGGTTTTTAAGAAGAGACTGGATGTGGCACTGAGTGCCATGGGCTGGGAACCACGGGGGGAGTGGATCAAGGGTTGGACTTGATGATCTCAGAGGTCCCTTCCAGCTTGGATGATTCTGTGATCACCAGAGGGTGGGGCAGAGAAGTGAAGCCCCTGCAGGGAGCAGACAGAGACACCCCCAGCAATGCCAGGAGCAGGGTGTCCTCCTGGTGCTGCCGGGGTGCTGCTGCCTTGCTTCAGGGCCTCAGCCTGGGGAGTGCTAGCAGCGAGTTTCACCCCCCCACCCCAAGGCAATGTCACCTGAGTCACCAAGGGGCAACAGCAACCCCTCTCAGGGGTGTTTTTCTGGGACTTCTCCCGTGCCTGCAGCTCTCACCTGTGATCATCCATGTCCTCGATCTGCCGCTTGACGTAGCTGTCGATGCGCTTGCGGTAGGTGCGGTTGGTCAGCTTCCCCACCATGCCCAGCCCGTAGGGCCTCTTCTCCTTGGCAAAGAGCTTCCTGACAGGGACAGCGATGCGCTGGCCACGCTTCTGGGGACTGACACTCACCACCTCCTGCCTCAAACGCACCTTGGGCTGGGCCAGGGCTCCGTCCTTCTGCTTCCTCCAGCCGCGCTCCAGGGGGCTGAAATCACAAGCGGGAGAGCAGCCGTTTCCCTCTGCCTGGCAGCCTGCAAGCTGGGCCAGTCACCCCTTCAGGATCTCTTCTGCTCCCCTCTTTATCTGCACTGATGCACTCAGTTTGAGGGAGAAATCAAAACCAGGCCTCAACAACGGGGTAAAAATCCCAAGCATCACTGTCTAAAGGAGGGATTTTCTAACCAAAACGGAGTGTGCAATGATTGTTGCTGGTGAACAGAACCTGCTTTGTCACTCCCTGTCATATTCAAATGGTTTTGTATTTCTTTGCTCTTAAGCAGAAGTCTGGAAGCCACCTATACAGCACTTAGGCTCTGACTTTAAAAAAACAAACAAACAAACCCAAAACACACTACCCACCACCTCACCCTCGCTCACTGCCTAGCACTGGAGCAAGCACGTCCCTGAGTCTCTGACATGTGCACTGCTCTAGTTCACCTCCTCTGGTCTCCTAAATGATCCCCTGTGCACCAGGACAGCAGCTGTCAGAAGTGCTAAAAGAAACCAGCTGACAAACTTGTTTCTGAAAGATCACCAGAGCATCTTGGAGAGACCATGGCAGCTCTGAAGTATGGGCAAGCAACAGGATGAGGGAGATTCTGAACCTCTGTAGCCAAAAGAAAAAAAAACCTGCTGTAAAACTTCAGCTATTTTCAATATTGCACCTTGCAGAAGATGTACTTCTATAAAGCTGGATGTGCCAATTGCACTGCAGCCTTCCCTTGCCCTGAGTTCAAGTGCTTTCTTTGTTACAGATATGCTGTTTCCCAGTGTTTCCAGTGCTGTGCTGTCAGCCTATGCCAAAATAAACACCTGGTCACCTAAAAGGACTCCTGAGTATGATTCTGATAAGAGTTCTCTGAAGTGTGAAAGAAATGTATTTTCCTCAGTATACAAAACTATTTAAGGAGATCCAAATGGAGCCAGGACAAATGAGACCATCTCAGAGGAGTGACAACAAACTCCCACCATTTGCTGCCTCCACTTATGTTAAGATTGAGTCAAGTTCTTGGAAGCACTTGAAGGGAAAGCACCAACACAGCAAGATGGGCTGTGAGCAGCAGAACCACAACAAGGACCTCCCTGTCTGCTGCATGTTCATACCCAGAGGAGCTCTCTGCTGGGGTGAGCTGCCAGCTAAGCTAGAGCTGACTCGGAAACGACACAGAGCAATTACTCAGTACCAGTTACTCAGGTGGAAAAAATCCAGGCACACAGCACAGAACCACCCACATATTTGTAGGGCTCTCAGCATCAGTGCCACACCTTTCCCTCCTTTCAAGTGAGGAATGTGGCCCAGCTCGACACCCAGCAAAGCTTCACACAGCTGCTTGAAGCAAGACAAAGTTCCTGGTGACGGTGCCAATGGAAACAGCCTTCTGGTCTTTGCTGTGTTCTCCATAGCCAAAGGCTGGGCCCCCAGCATCCTCACAGCTGATTTAGTCTTTAGTTTCCTCAAGGCTTGCTACAGTCTCCAGAACACATCACATGAGGCTGGAAGTTGTTGTAAAGACTGCAGGGATGGCCCCAGAGTCACCTTTCACATATATGAGTAGCTGGGGCAGGAGGTCTTAAGCTGTGTTTAAAGAAAACCCATTTGGCACCACTCTGAGCTCTGCACCAAGCACCCACAGCACTCAGATCCTGGCTTCCTCCACGCAGGAGGTGAAACTCTTAATGGGTTGGCCACCCCACGTTAAGCTTTGGCAGCTTCCAGGAAGATACTCACAGTAGCAAGTGGCTTCTTTCAAGCTCATTTTTGTCCAAGGCACCACCTGTGAGGTCTGTCTGATCCAGAGGTTTCACCTCAGCATCTTTGATTGCAGCTTCTGATGGTGACTCGAACACTTCATCTGGGTAAGTGGAGAGTTCCTCATGAAGGACTCCTTCCTGGGCAGGAAAACAAAACTCCCATCAGAAGATGTCAGCACCACACGAGACACCACATGTGAGACTCCAGAAAGCAGTGCCACTCTCTGGCACTGCCAGACCTGGAGTCTTGCATTGCCTGTGGTGCCAGTCCCACCCCAGAGCCCTGCCCCTCACCCGAGCAAAGAAAGAAGTGTCAAGCTCATCAGGAAAATCCACCGTGTCCTCCTCCAGGAAACTTGCTGGGGTGAAGCTGCGCCGCTGAGCCCTTCTCAGGGTGCTGTCCTTCACAGAGCGTCCCTGCAGCCAGAGAAAGTGGCATGGAGTCACTGCCAGGAACCTGAACCCCAGCACCCTACAAGGACACCTCAGCCAGTGCACAGGGAGCCCAAGTGCTGAGCTGATTCACACCTGTGTGTGGAGCACAGCAGACCTGCTGATGTGTGACACCTTCCTGGTGAGACTCAAGAGTGTTGCCCCACTTCTTGACCCACAGTGCCCATCTCTCCCATGGGTGAGGCTTGCAACATGCTCCTCTGCCACCTATTGTACAATGCCTGACCAAACCACAGGGACAGGTGGTGCAGGACACAGCAAAAAGCTCACTGGGCCCAGGAAAGTGGACACATGGCAGGTTGAAGAGATTTGCATACTGAGAGCCTTCGGTACTTCTGCTCTTTTGTGACTACTGACCTGGAGCAGATAGACCAGCCAGAGGGTCTAGGCAGGCTGAACTGGACCTGCTGGAACACTCTAAGGCTGCTGGCTGTGGGAATTAAAACCAATAAACAAAAAGCAAGACCTGTACCAAACCTTAGCCATCATCCTTGTTTCTTGCAAATCCTGCCTCCTAGACACACGGCTGAAACACAACAGGAGGTGGCGAGATGGTTTTGTTCCTTTCCCAACACTGCTGACTCCCTGCATCCCCTCTGCTCAGCAGCTCCTTCCCTCCCTCCCTCCCTCCCTCCCTCCCACCCTTCTCTCCAGGCAGATCCCCCAGGCTGCTCCCTGCCCTCCCCCAGTACCTTCACCAAAGCTGCAGCAGCTCGGAAGCTCATTTTGGCAACGGATTCGCGTTTGCGGCGGCGCGGGAGGCGATTGAAGCCTGAGCGGGAGCTGGTGAAGGAGCAGAGGGAGGTGGCCCCGGGGGTGATGGGGGTGTGGGGGATGCTGCAGCCATCGTTGTCCTCGGCCATACGGAAAGCTCGGCCACGGGCCAAAGGGTCTATGATCTGCCAAGAGAAGAAACCCATCAGAACCCTTCCAGACCACAGCCTCCTCCTTCCAGTGACACCAGCCCGGCAGCTCGGATCAGCCAGCACCAGGCTGGAGAGCCCAACAAGGGATGCTACAACATGGAGATATGGAATCATGTGTTGCATGCTCAGCCCTAACTGCATGCCTGAAACCCTAAGTCCTCAAACCTCTCCCCCTGCCTTTTTTCTTTTGTTTTCTTCTCTTGGGGGTATATGTCAACAAGGGAGGGGGTGGATTCTCCGTCCCTGGATGTGGCACTCAGTGCCATGGTCTGGGAACCACAGTGGTAGTGGATTAAGGGTTCTTAATGACCACAGAGGTCCTTTCCAACCTGGCTGATTCTGTGATTCTCTGACTATTTTCACACAGAATGCTCCTGGTGGTCAGAGAAGACTCCAGTCTCCTTCAGCCCTCCCTAAGCTCTTGGTTTCAATCATCTCCTGTGCCAGTGAGTTCTGCAGTCAGAGAGTGTGCTGTCTGAACAGGAGTTTAAAACATCCCAGAACAGAGCCATGCTCTTTCTTCACCTAGTTTTCTTCCTGGGAGTGGACAACCCAGCTGTTGAAGCTTAACTGTCTATTTACATCTGCTTCCATTAATGAAGTTACAACAGCTGGAAAAAGCAGGCAAGTTTCCGGGAGCTGTGAGTCCTTCTCTGGGGCTCTTCAGGCCAAAGCTCTTACTTCTTTCAAACACACAAATCAACCTAATGAAAATATTGCCTTCAGCTACAAACCTTGCCTCTGTCCTTACATCATCACAGCTGTGGTTTCCCTAGGATAGGGCACGTATGTCCTAATGTTGTATGAGCTTTGTTTTTAATCCACAGTTGAACACTCAGTAGGAATCTTTATGGGCTTGCATCTCCTGATACCACTGAGCCCAACAACATTTCTGAGTCTCCTGTGACCAGTGACTAACTGCAAGACACTTCAGCTGGTAAGAAAAGGGGAAAGAGCACAAAAAGGTGAAACTTGAGTAAGAGATGCACAATATCCACCTCTGCTTCAGTGATGCAGCCAGGCATCAGGGCACAGACCAACCTGCTCTGGAAGGAATTTGATGCCCCACTTGCCCCAGTGGGGTTCACTAAGGCCCAGTGATCAACCCTATGGATTCCTGTTGCTGAGCTTACTGCAGGTTAGTTCTGAAGTGCTGGTAACTGGATGTGCCTGACGGGGTCTTGTCCCCTAGGGTCACACTTGAAGGTAGTTAGCAGAGGGCTATCAGATGGCCTTTGCAGGCACTCAAAATAATTCCTGAGGACCTGTGAGTAGAGCTGTAGTACTGCTGATGCATGAAACACTTTGTAAAGCCCTAAAGCATGAACAGATGTTTTTGCCTGCACTCTGCTTGGACAAGGATCCACTAGCAGTGTCCTGAGTGATACCAGGCCTCTTAGTGTATTTGGAGTCCAGGATACTGCCTACTCTGTGTGCAATACCATTTTGTCCTGCAAAATGGCAGCAAAAAAGCCCAAGCTGAGAGCATCTGGACTCACTGCTGTGCTGCACAGCTCTAATCACCACCAGAGTCACAACAGGACAAACACAGCTCTGAGCCTATCACTGAAACAGCTGAGGGATCTCAGCCAACCAGACTGGAGAGAGGCTGCTGAAGCAGGGAGCCTGCCAAACTGTACCTGAGACATGAGAAGTGTCTGAGCACAGAGCCCAGAAATGCTCAGGCAGAGCTGAGCCCCCAGAAAGGTCACAGCTGCCCAAGCTGTAAAGAGACCGTGCAGGAAACTCAGGGTGGCCTTGACTCTGCCCCAGGTTTCTCACCTTTTGCATGCCCAGCTGGCAGGGTCCTACATAGAGTGGTGGAGGAGTCTCTGTGCTTGTCAGGGAAATATTGTCCTGGCTGGGCAAGTCCATCTCCCGGATGACCTGAGGTTTCAGCTTCCCGTAGCGCAGGCTGCAGTGCCGCAGGCTCTTCCTCTGCCATTTCTGAGTAGCATCACTGTCTTTGCTCACCCCAAACCAGTCTGCTGTGCCTCTGAAAGATCCCAGCACACAAGTAAACATTATGTTTTTTTATGGACTAAGCAGCAGAAAAGACAAAAGCCCTGGCAGTCCCTTCCAGCCCATCCAGACACAAGGCCAGGCAGAACTCTTGCCCACAAGCATCTTGCAGCCTGTCCTCGACTGATCTGAGCAGGCTGACAGAAGCTGGCCAGGAATGTTCAGCCATCAGCAGCATTCTGTCTTTAAAGACAGAAGAAAACTGACAGGAGATTCACTGTGGGTAGAGGACAGCTTGTTCTGAGTTTTTCTTAAAAAAAAGAAAAAGAGATGGGATGGAACTCGGTGAAAGGCTTTTTTATTTCCTTTAAAACCCATCTATTGAAAACACTTACCTTCCTCAGGCCAGCTCTAAGTCCCCATTGGGGGACTGTACTGTATAATGGCTCTGTAGCTTCTCCCAAGAGCCACCAGAATTCATGGTTCTCTCCCAGCCTCCCCCAACACTCCCAGGATATCCCTAACTTCTCCACCTCATGCCACAGGACTTCTCCTCCAAGGTAACATCAAAGGCAAATGTTTGCTGTGGTCCTGATCTTTGCTAAGGCAGACACACACAGTTGCAGAAGTAGGAGCACAGGGTTGCAGCCAGGAGGTAGGTTTGCTGCCAAGTGGCTGCTCTCAGAGAAGAGCAGTGGATCAGAAGCAAAATCCCAAGGAAGGCAGAGAGGGCTTGGGATATTTCATACCAATAATCTCCTTCAAATCTGCAGGATAGATGGTATCCTAAACCTACACAGTTCATTGCAGCCCTGCCAAGCATTTCCCACTGGGGTTGTCCTTCCTCAGCAGATGACAAGCTGTGTCAGCCTACAGTTTTCTGGCCCAGGTGTGGAAACCTCTAAGTTCTTCCAAGCCAATCCCAAAAACCTGCTCTCAGACCCCCTGCTCAGGAGCAGGATATCTTGGTGAGGTGAAGCAAGACCTCACAGGTCACAAGGGAGTATTAAAACATACATCTGAGTAAATAAAGGCTGGGTTCAATCTAGAATCAGGTCTCACAGGGCAGCTGAGTGAGACACATGAATGGTCCACTGCACCAAGAGCAGTGCCTCAGAGCCCTCTGACACTGCTCCTGCTGCCCTGGAAGGACGAGCATCACCACTGCACTTTTGGACTGTGAGGCCCACTTCTGAAAGGCCAGAGATTGGTCCAGGGCCAGGGTAAAGAGCTGTCCTATTCTCTGATCAGTCAAGATAGTCCAAGAGAGCTGACTACAGAGTTTAGGGTATCTGGAGCACCCTGGGAAGATGTCCAGCTAGGGACCCCCATCACATCCTACAGACTCCCTGGAGCACTGTAACAAGCAATGAACCAACATCAGAGGTCAGCTCCTGCTCTCCCATCACACTGAGCTAACCAGCTCTGAAAGCCCAAGACCAAACACAAGCAGTTGCCAAAGGTGGACACAGTGCCTGAGTGGCACCTGGCCAAGGCTGGCAGGGAGGAAGGTTGGACAGGGAATGGACTCCTTGGGTCCAGTCCCTACAATGCATAAAGTCATACTGCCTGTCTGATTTAAAAATTGTCTGAGCTCCAGTCTTGGGGCAGTGGTTGATGTGCCCTGGGCTCCTGGAGGGCTCATCTCCTTTGTCCCAAGTACACGAAGACCTCCACCTCAAAAAGAAGACAGTCACATTTGGATTAGAACAAGTCATGATGTGAACAGGGACACAGTGGATGCTCTCTTCCAGTCAGGAGCCTCTCAGCCCCATCTGGACCAACACGCTCACATCTGTTCGGTGCTGCTTCCTCTGTCCTTCTGCCCCAAGGAGGCTTTGGGGACAACATATGCATGTGCCATGTGTTGCATTGACACTTGCAAAGGCAGGCTGTGCCGTGGCTGCCCCGGGGAGATATTCCAGCTGCAGTGAACACCAGGAGGTTTCCAGCTTGTTAGGAAAGGCAGGAGGGGAGTGAGGCTGGCGGGTGGACAGCTTGTTAGTCCATGCTGCTTATTGACAGCTGCCTGCGCGTTTAGTAGGAGTGACAACTGGGGTTTGTTAGAAGCACAAATGAATTTTCTCACTCCTGCCTGTTTGTGGGTCTCCTGGCCAGCCCTGGGGAGGCAACACAGTCCCAGCGACAGCCCTTGCACACACATGCAGGGGTGGGTTCCACACTCAAAGTGCTGCCAGTACCTGAAAAACGATCGGGGCAGGGACTGCCGCTTGCTCAGGGAAGTCCTGCCCGCCCGGTGCCCGTGAGCAGGCAGGGTCTGACTCCTCTGAAACCTCTGAAACCGAACCTGTCTGCTGCAAAGAGAAGAGAGCTGAAGGGAAGGAGCCAGCAGGGCTGGAGAGGAAAGCAGTGACCTGCACCTGACACTTCCATGTCTCCTGCTATCCCCAGCGGCAGCAGTTGTGCCACAATGCACGGGACAGTGGCCTCTGGCTGAGAGCTTGAAACAACCCCAGAGAAACAATCACATCAGCTTTGAACCCAGGAGGCTGCTGAATCCTTTTAGTGCCTCTGCACCTCTGATCTGTGTCTCCCATTGCTCTGGAAGATTGCAGGGATGCTGTGATCTCCCTCAAACCCCAGACCTCTGTGATCTGCTGCCTGCTGCTCAGATGCCCAGCTGCAGAGCCCACTGGCTGGCTTTGGACACCAAAATGAGAAACTATGGAGGTGGCAGGCAGCTGAGTCATCTATCTGCTTAGATACAGATGTCTAATGCTACTGGAAGTGCCCTACACCCATTCTGATTGACCACAGCAGGATCTTGCCTGGTGCACTGTGCCACACCTGCTGCCTTGCATGGGCATTTTTAACACTTTGGGGCACTGGAAGTGGTGTTAGATGCCAATACTCAGGCACACAGATCACTCCCATGCCATGTTCTGGACACACCAGCTTGACCTTACACTCACACTCGATCTGTATCCTCCAAGCCCCAGGGAACAGGCTGGCATGGAGTCCTGCTGCCAGAGCAGTTCTACATTCTGTGCATCCTGGGGGCTGTGTTAAGTAGAAAATCTGGGAATCAACCTTGCTGAACACACTAAACAAAACCCTAAGACATCTTTATGGATTCATGGTCTGTAATTCTCTATTACACCCTTAGCTCTGCTAAGCAGAGCACAGGTTTTTATGCCTTTCCTTGGTACTTTTCAGTGCTCTGCCCTTGTTTCTGATCCACTTACTTCATGCTTTCATTGCTCATGTCATGTGTGCATCTCCTGCAGCTCTGCTCCTTGGAAAGTCTTTCCCATTGCAGCACCTGCTCTCCTAGTCCCATCCCAGAAGCTCTGATCCTGGGCCATCCCCCTTGGTAAACACTCCCAGAGCACAAAATGCCTAAGGAGAGGCAGGGATGCAGCCACCAACCTGGGATGAGCCCCAGCACTTCAGAGGAAGATGTGTTATGGGGTCTGTTTGTGCAACAGCCACCACCTCCAAAGCCAGGCAGGACATAAGCATGTCCCTCAGCACGTGGGACACACACCCAGCACTCCTCCCTTGCTCACTGTAGCTCCACACATCTTGTCTGTCTTCAAATGTAGTAGCACCAGGGGCAAATTTCTTCCCCAAGCACCAAAGCAGTTGGCAGTTCCCCAACATCTCCACCCTAGACACAAGCTGCATGCCATGAGGACCTCTGGGACAGGTTACCCTGGCCCTCCCACACAATGCTCCTTGTCAGGGCCTCCCCAGCTCCTTCCCAGGATATCCCCTCACCCCTGACATGTCTAATTGTCCTGGCAAGGAGCAGGACAAGGGCAGGAGGTGAGGGAAGAGGCAGCCCAGGTGTGCAAGGACAGCCTTGCAGCCAAAAGCTGCTACAGCCCTGAAATAAAGCAGAAGCTGCTTCATGGCTCAGCCCTCCCAACCTTGCAGGATCAGAGAGAGCTGCTGGGGGAGAGCCTCACCAGCTGGGAAACATCTGAGGAAAAGGAAAACAGTGTGTGGGAGGTCAGTCTTTCCCATAGCTGGAAAGTTGCTCCTTTGTGAGTGGGTGAAGGCTGTCTGGCTGAAAGAGCCCCTGACCCACGGAGCTCCAGGGATGGTCCTGGGATCCAGGCAGCCCTGACACATTGCCAAGGATAAAATCCCAGCACCTCAGAAGAGCAGCTGCAAGAGCCACTCCTGTTGGCCACACTGGGATAAGCCTTTGCCACAGGGAGGGCACAAGCATCCAGCTGTGTGGCCATGTCTCAGAGACCCTTGAGGCACAGAGACAAATGACAGCTCACTGTGCAGGTGTGGTGAGAATGACCAGAGCAGCCTATCCCTACCCCCTGTCACCCTCCAGTAGCCATCCCAAGGATTTACCAATGAGCTTGTGCTAGAAGCCAGACTGCTGAGAGCCCTGTTCAGAATGGGCTTCTGCCTCCCCCAGCTCTCAGGTACTGCACAGCTCTTAGACAAATGCTCTCAAATACTGCACCAAAGTAAGCCCAGCACATTACATCATCCAGTCTCAGCTAAACAGCAGAGCCTGAAGCACCCTGTTACTCAAATAGCCAGCTCCCTGGAGCATGGGCACAGCCAAAATTTGTCTCTAAGTGGCAAGAACAATTCACTGTTCTGATCACCACAATATTCCTCCCAGGACTTGTCTCCTCACTTAGTAAAGACAGGCTACAGAGAATCCCTGGGCTCAGGGAAACAACCTAACCCACCACTAAAGTGCCAGGCAACAGGGACCAGCAGAGGACCAGAAATCCAGAGATGAGGGGTGGCAGTGGCTGGCAGGCTGCAGCAGGTCAGTGTCTCACCTCTTGATGGTCTGGGTGATGGAGGTCTGTCGTTGTAGCATGGGTCTCCTCAGGTCGTGGGGCAGGGAGGGCACACGGGTGTTGTCGGCGGGCATGCTGACGCTCCGCAGGAAGCCCTGACGCCTCGTTGCCTGCCAAGAGAAGCAGGAGGAGGGGGGTCAGTGTTCTCAGGGGGATGCTCTGCAAGGCCACTCAGCCTGCAAAATTATTTAGTTAGCAATCCAAAGCTGCCCAAGACTCCGGACACAAGCTGGAAGCAAGATCCAAGGAGGGAGGGACTGTGTTCAGAACAGCGCTGCAGCACAGAGCGGTTGGATGAAGGACACAGTCTCTGCTGGTGTGGTGGGTCTCAGCTCACAGAACCACAGAATCACCCAGGTTGGAAAGGACCTCTGAGATCACCAACTCCAATCCTTAATCCACTGACACTGTGGCTCCCAGCCCATGGCACTGAGTGCCACAGTCTCTTTTTAAAAACCTCCAGGGACGGAGAACCCACCCCCTCCCATGGCAGCCCATTCCAATGCCTGATCACTCTCCCTGTAAAGAATTTTTTCCTAATATCTAACCCAAAACTCTCTTGACAGAGCTTCAGAGCATGCCCTCTTGTCTTACTGAGAGCTACTGAGACCAGCTCTGGCTTGGCCCATGGACTGTAGATGGAGTGTGCATAACATCACCTCCTGCAGTGTCTCCTCCTGGCTTTTTTCTATCCAGAAGGAAAGCAGACCACTCATTCCCAGAACACTCCATGAAGAGAAGAGAAGCACAGCAAATAAGATTTGCTTCACAAGAGACTCTAGATTAGCATTAAAAGCCAGATCTGTGGGTGGGCCTGTGCTGTAGGTGCTGCCTGGTGCAGGCTAAACAAGCTGGGAAAGCCACATCAGCTTTGTTCACAACCTAATTATCTGGACACACTGAGGTCTGAAAGCTCCCAGCATGTCTAGGCTGAATGTCACCTACCAAATATGACAGCACTCACCAGACTGTTCTTGGCTCACACAGCTGCCTCCCCAGGGCTGCTCTGGGTTAATTTTTCATCAGCTTGGCAGAGACACCACCACCCATTTATAAAAGGCAGGCTGTGTAGACTGTCTCTCTGGCAAGTGAGGCTCTGGACAACTTTTTTCTCTGGTCAGACACTGTCTACCTCAAAACTGCTTGCTACTCCATCCCTTCCATCCCTGAAAGCTAGTAATTTCCACTAGCCTTAACATTCTGATTACATTTTATGTGAAAACAATGCAATGCATTCCTCAGGTTATAAGCCAAAAGAGCCCATTTTGCCCTCTTATCCTGACAGGCTGTGCTGTGCACACTGGACCTCCAGAGGACATCACCTCTCCCAGCTCCATAACAAGTGCAGAGTCTCTCCAGAAGGTGCCATCTGCACTGAGAGATTTCAGGTGAGAGAATACCCATCAAATCCTTAAATCAGTGATTCAGAAGGTTTCAAACTGCACTGGTGAAACCCTGCATTCCACTTCTAATCCCTGCAGACTGAACTCCACCACATTCCTTCCAAGGGAAGACCAGGACCAAGACTGATCTGCCAGAAGCTGCCACATAACTGAAGTGCATTTTAGTCCCTGGACCAAGGCATGGGAAGGTGCCAGTCCTTGCTATTCCAAGCACAATGTAAGCTCCCTCTGGAGACCAGCTTGTCCTCAGCTCCCCTGCAGGGAAGCTCTTTAACCCTCCAGTTCCCCAGTGCCTGAACTACTCCTTCCCATGAGCAACTGAACCCTGGCCCTGCACCCCAGCTATGGAGTTCCTGGGTAGCAGGGACCCTCCAGCTCTGCCTTGGGCTCTGTTCCTCCAGCAAGGTCACATCAGCACCCAGCAATCATCCTGCCCTGTCTCACCCACACAGGAAGGCTTTTGCCACCTTGCAGCAGAAATTCCTGCTGTTCTTCCTATTCCCAGCAGAAATTTTGCACTCATACTTTGCACAGTTCCTCTTAACCCACCTCTACTTCACCACCCTTCAATGTTAAACTTCTGTTTCATCCCACATGCTTTTCTTCTGTTCCTCATGCTAATGACAGCTCTGTGCTGCCAGTAACTGTTCTTTCCATGCTGTTACTGACAAGAGCCTGTCATTATCTTGGCTGTTCATAAGTCAGACTCATTCCCTGCTCATTTCAGCAGGAGTTCCAAGGCTTCATGTTTGTCTAGGACAAACTTCACTCCTCCATCTCCCCTTAAGAGATGCCTGCTTGAATACCTCACTCCCAAACCCCCTAGCCAGGAGACTTTTCACAGTCCCTACATCCAAACAGCCAAGTCCACTGATCTGAGCACATCAGCAGCACATCAGCAGCCCCCCCTCAGCCCACCCACATCCCCTTCAAGGGGGAGTTCCTTACTCATCATAAATTTACCAAATGGCTCTGCCCCTTCTCATGTTGCCTCTTGACCTGCCATCTGCCCCTGCCTCAAGCCCTCAGACCATGGGCACAGAGCTGCTCCCCTGCACAGCCCCCCCATCCCCCTGTCCCAGCCCCCCTACCTGCACAGGCTGAGGCTCCTCTGGCACCGCCACGGGCGCTGGCACTGGGATGTCCAATTTTAACCATGGTGGCTTCTTCCTCTGTAAACTGCTGGTGCTGTCGTGTCGTGCTTCTGACATTGTCCCACGTTTGTCCTCAGGCCTGGGAGAGGAGAGAAATGACTGCTGGGATGAGGCCAGGCTCAGCCCTGACATGGTGTGTGCCAGCAGGGCTGGGCAGAGCACCCTCCTCCAGGCTGTGACTGGTGGGATCCACTCTCCACACTGGATGATCTCCCAAGCTCCTCATGAAGGTTCAGGGATCACCTCTTGTGTCCCCATTTGTCAGCCAGGACCAGTCACTTGCAGGACACTGCATGTTCCTAAGGCCCTGTAGGACCTCGAGCCAGAGACCACAGTTGGAAGTGTGAGAGTCACCTCCCATTAAGATTTGCTGAGACTGCTGTGAGATCCAGATTAAGAACCAGTTATGAATTAAATCTTAATGAGATCTGGATCCAGTCCAACCAGCTAAGTAACTGCAGCACCAAAAGCCACTGACCTCCCTCTAAAAAAAGCTTGTGACTCACACAGACACCCTTGCCCACTCAAAGCCAAGCACCACACTTCATTAACGAGCTGAGCAATTAGCAAGTGGCTGTTCTTCATTGCTGGCCCCACTATCTTCTAAGTGTACTCAGCTTCTAGAAACAGGAGAGTGCACACACAGTAACACAAGTGCAGTGTGAACCTTGGAGAACTGGCATTAATCCTGAACTGAGAGTGGTTTTCATACATAAATAATAATTACATGGTATTTAAATGAAAACCGTTCTGTTACCAAAACACCAAAGTAATCTGAGTGACTCACTCTCATCTTGCCACTTGCCATCTTGCTACTACACTGCAGCTTTCTGCTCCTGTTTAGGTTACACACAGTAGGACAGGGAGCACACAGCTCCTTCAGGCTGGCAGAGCACTGTGCAGACTCAGAGAAATTAAGAAAACAGATGTCAGTGATGGGAGATCAGCCCCTACACTTCCACGGGTACTTTCCACTCTGGGTTATTCTACAAGCCCATATTTCTTCCTTCCCCAGCACATGCACCATCATAAGGTAGCAGTGAGAGGCACTTGTGCTGAATGGGACAACAGATCCAACTCCCTCCTAGGTTCCTCCTTGTGTTGTCCACACAGGGATAAAAAAAAAAAATCAAGACCACAGTGGCCAGGTGGAATAAGCATCCAGTTAGCAGGCACACGACTTGAAAAGCTCAGAAGAAAAGCTCCCTGGATTAAAACTCAGTGCTCTTACCATGTTGACACAGTAGTTGTTTTTTCAAATGCACCCTGAGTTTAATAATGCAAGGATTCTTCCTTGAGAGTGGCCAAGTCCTAGGACAGAATGAGAGGCAGCAGGACCTCCATCACTGGAGACACAGAGCCCTCACCTGAAGGAGAGGCTCTGAGCAGTCTGAATTAGCCCTGCCTTGCACACCATCTGAGCCAGACAACCTGTGAAGGTCCCTCCCAACCAAAATTAGGCTCTGGTTCTCCAAAACATGCACTGCCTTTTGGGGCATTTCCACAGGATTCCCACTGCAGCTGCTCTGGAAAGGGAACAGCACAAACTCTGAAGCTTATCATTGCAAGAGAGACAGGGTGGTGGGGGAGGAAACAGGTCACCAAAAGGGAGTGGGGGATGATCCGGATTGGGTCAGGAGAATCTCATCTAAAAGGAGCTGCAGAGCAGCTGCTGGCTGAGTCCTGCAGGCTGGGCTGGCTGCCAGGAGCACCCTGCTCAGCTGAGCAGGAACGACAGAAAGGGAGGACTCAGCTGGAGGTGGATGAAGGTTGGGTTTCAGCAAATACCACAGGCCCCCAAAAGTCTGGGAATTCATGATGTAGCCTGTGCAGACATGCCCTTCATACATGTACTGCAGTCCTGTGTGCACAGTGGAACACATTGCAGGCACACAACTCCTCCCTCCCCTCCACCCAGAGCTGCAGGGGTGACACAACAAACGCATCTCTTCTGATTTCTTGTAAAATGAGAATACTGACACTATCAGGGGAACTCCCACCTGCTCTTGGTAAGGATGAGACAGCTTTCAGTACTGCATGCTAAATGGAAAAACTTGTCTTCATGGTGAGGTCAGGAAGGAGAGCAGACTTCTCAGATCTGAACAACTCCCCTGGTGCAATGCAAAGAGCTCCAGCATTTACCCACGAGGATCACACACACCCTGTCTGACTGAGAATCTCTGACAGAGACCAGCCAAGAGGGATAGAGCCACCACCTCAGCATGACCAAACAACCTGTTTCACACCTGCCCTTCATGACACAACTCCAGAGCCTCCTTTCTGCCCCTGCAAGGGCAAATTCAGAGCGAAACTTCTTTTCCCAGCATCTCTTCTGTGAGAAGATATCACTCAGCTTCCTTCCTGTCCACCTACAGAGGTGCCTTTTTGTGCAGGTGCTTTGCATACAAACATGAGTAAGATTTGCAGCTTTATCAAAGAGCAAGGCCAGGCCAGGAAGGCAGTGAATGAATCACTCCTGTATTGCTCAAAAGCTGCTGCTGCTGCAACCCTCTGCTCCCTGAAAGACTTCCCAATGAAATCTCCTTTCCTCATGCTTGCTCTGGACAGGGGATGTCCAGGTTTCCATCCCCTTGCAGGGCTTCTCCAGCAGTGCACAACTGCTCCATGAAGGGCAGAGGACAGGGCATGTCACACCTGGGCTCATGCCTTCTGATTATCCCCAGGCCTCAAGATGAAACTCATGTAGCTGGCAGAACAATGGACATGATTTCTCCCACTTTCAGCACTTAAAGAATTCTTTAAATAGCAAAGCATCAAAGTGCATATCAGTAACTTAAAAACTCAGGACTTGAAAACCTCAGTAATTTAAAGCCAGGTGAGTTTCAAGAGTGGCTGCAAACACAACACTTAACTCAGGAGTAAATTCTTTTAACATTTTGACCTTTTTTACTTACTAAAGTGTTCATCTCCCAACAAAAGAGTGCAGTGAAGGCTGTTCCTAACAACACGTGTGTGTTTGGAGTGGCCAAGGACAACCCTGACAAACAGGTAAGATGAAACTTGAAGTGCTGGGCCTGGCAGGGCCAATTCTCTGCACGCAGGTCAGCCAACTGTCCCTGACCCAGGGGACAAGAGACAGGGGCACAGACACAAGAGGCAGGTCCCCAGGAGGTTAACAGTGAGACTGACTGTGGATCCAGCTGTACACATGGACACAGAGACCAGATGTGCAGAGATCAACAGCTGGATGGTTGCACATCAGCTTTGCAAGGCAGGTTTACACCCTTCATTCCACTCAAGTGCTGCAGTCACTATTTCTGTCTCAGCACTGCACTAAAAGTTGCACACTGACCACAGTTATTTTTAAGTGTTAGTGTTTCAGGATATGCTGTCCATGTATTTCACTGGCACAATGGGCTTGTTTTAAAACTGACTGCACATTCATTTAATCTGAATGGTCACAGACCCTCAAGCAATTCTCCTTTCTCAGTCCTGGACTTAAAACTGTTTTTCAGAGGCCCCTGGCAGGATAGGACAGGTCAGGCCAAGTGTTCCCCCCTAAAGCCTCCATCTCACTCCCACCTGAGGACATGTGGCAATCACACAGGGTCACTCCACAGCCAGATCTCCCAGGACAGAGCCATGGCATGGGCTGTGAATAACTCAGAAGCTTCTTGTGCCAGAGATGGCTTCGTGTTTAATGGTTCTGTATCCAGCTCCATATCCATTCAGTGATTTTTCTTCCAGACTTTATGCAACCCATTTTTTAATCTGAGCAAACCTGTAGTATTCATACCTGCCTGTGACAAAGAGCTTCACAGCTGAAATGTGCTGTGTGACAAGCCCCCTTCTTCCCTTTCCCTTTAAACCTGACATTTCCTGGGCTCACTTGATGCCCCGTAGCTCTTGGGCTAAAAAGAGTGAACAGCTTTTCCCTATCCCCCTTCTCCATGCCAATCCCAGCTCTACAGATCTCCTTCCTGCCCTTCCTACCACTCTCTCTCTTCCCACAAACACTGTAGGATCCACATCCAGCTGCTCAGTCCTTGGGCAGGAGCTGTGCCAGACCTCTCACCTCTGCTTGTGGTTTGCAGCATCTCCCAAAGACCAGAAAATGCTCCACCAGCCTAGACATCAGCTCCATGTCTTCATCCTGCTGGGTAGGAAAGGCCATGCTTTCCAGCTTTTCTGTACTGTCACTGGGGCTGGAAACTCAACTTGTGTTTAAACTGCCCAACAAGTGACATCAAGAGAATGCTCCACTATTACCAAAACCACATGAGAGCCACTGGGACATGAGTAAGCAGGCTGTCAGAAGGCACTGGGAGGAGGCAGAAGGGCACAATACCTGCCTGGACTTCTCCTCCCAGTGCTGGCACAGTCCTAGTCCTGGTGCTCAGGACCCAGGTGTCCCCAGCACTGCACAGGCAGCTCAGCAGCTGCTTGGGTCCATTCAGCATCACAGAGCTGAGGACACTGGAAAGACAAAGTCTTCTCCAGCACACAGGCTGAGCACACACCAGATCTGCAAATGGAGCTGCTTCTAACTGATGAGCTGCATGCACATCTGTGGTAGCAGCACAAAAGTGATTAATGGAGTCAATTTCAATTGAAATAAACAAACAAAGGAAAAATCTTGTATATTGTGGATACTCTGGGAAAGTCCTCTCGGAAAGCTCTGTGCCAAAGCAAGGTCACAGTACCAGGACAAGTGCCAAAACCACTGTGCTGTGGGTCAGGCTAAGAAAGGGAGAGCACATTAAATTCCAACGTTGGCACAGGTCCAAGAAAAGCTGCTTAATGAAATCCACCAAACCAAACAGAGAAGAAAAAACCTCCTGCAGAGGCCTGAGCATGCTCCAAAACCTGACAGGTATGTGAAATCCATTCAGAGACCTGCACAGTCATCTCAGACTTGCCATTTAAACAGACAAGTGAAGCTATTCTCATGTTGATTTTTTTTCCTCCAAAATGTCCATTTTTACCAGCATTCCCATTTACAATAAAAGCTGTTCCTCAAAACATTCCAAGTGAAAAAAAAACCAAACCAAAACAACTTCCCTCAGCCCCACCACACAAACACATCCCATCTGCTTTTCCCAGCACCACTGCTCCTCTCCAGCTCAGGATGTGCTGCATGTTCCTGCAGACAGCCCCAGGAGGTAAGAGGCAACCCGATCACCCCTGTTCAGCCTCCAGCTGTTTTCCTGCACTTTTTAGCCCCCATCACTGCAAAATCTGCATTTGCAGTGTCCCCAGAGCCCCAGCCCAGAGCTGAGACCTGAAGGGCTCTGTCCCTGCAGCTCTTCTGCTGGAGGGAGGTACCCGGGAGGAGAGGCAGCCAGGGAGCCAGGATCCTAAATGGATTTGCTGGCTGTGGCTCATCTGCAGGATGGCACAGCAGGGAAAAGGCAAGCAGTCCAAGGAGGAGAGGAGCAGCAGGGCTTCAGCCTCATAAATAAAACCATGGAGCATGGATGAGACCCAACAAGTGACAAATAATAACTCAAGTATCAGCTAGGAGCAAGACAAGCCAGATGGAGGGGTGAGGGCAGGCAGGACCAGGGCAGGTGAGACAGGGCTGTGACTCTGCACTCTTGGGCAAAGCTGCTGAGGGCACAGCAACACCCAGGCTGCAGCCACCATGTCCCACCATGAGAAACCACCTGGGAAACAAACCTTGGAAACAAAGCCTGTGCAGGGCTCTCTGCTGCTTCCCCCACCTTCCCTGCCCAGCTCAGAGGAGATGTCCCAAGGCTGTGCAGGAGCTGGGGAATGAGCATCCTGGCAGCAAGGAGCAGCCCTGCCCTACTCCTCTGAGCCACTCTGAGGTACCAGCACAAAACTGATCCTAATAAATAGATTCCTATTGATCTGGCATCCTGAAGAAGCTCAGACAATTCCAGACAAGCTCTGTGCAACCAGAGAGTGGAAGGTAGGAGCAGCCAGTCTGGTGATGACAGCAGCTGAGCTGAAACACCAAACTCCAGCCCAAGCCTTTGCCCCCTGCCCAGCTGAACCAGAGCTTCTCCATCCCCAGCAAACAGAGCAGAGAGCTCAGGGATCTGCACCACCCCTGCCAACCTCTTACAAAGGACACAGCTCTCTGGCAGGACAGTGGGCCTGTCCCCACCCTCACTGGCTTTTAAACTTCATGTCAAAGAAGAATGTGGAAGAAGTGGATACAGGGTAGCAAAAGGCTTTGAATGGGCTTTGAGGAAACACAAGGCTTTGACTTATGCAGACTGAATTAAAAGACCCATAATCTTCTTTCTGAAAGTTCCCTTTACAAGAACCTTGAGCAGGTGTCCATAAAACCAACATGCAAGTGGAGAACCAGCACACAAGCCCTGCCACAGAGCTGTACCAGCAGGGACCCAAAGCAAGGTGAATGCTCTGGGGAAGGTCTTTCATCCCAGCAAGGCAGCAAGCAATGAAGATATCCCTGTGAAGCACTCAGTTTTATCAGCTGACAAATACCAGGGGAAACTTCCTGGCTTGGAAGAGGCCAGACAGACCCCTAGGCAGGAAATGGGAAGCTACGTGAGAAAAAAAAAACCCAAGGGTATGGATTTCATGCAGAGCCCTGCAGAATGATACTGGTATGCAAGAGAGACACTGGGAGAGCAAAGCTTCAAAGGGAACTCCAACTTGGAGAAGGCCAAAGGATTTCAAACATGGGCAATAAAATCATGGCAGTGAAGTCTGAATGTATGTGAGGAAACCCCAGGATCAGGAAATCAGATCTATGGTCTCTTTGAGCAACTGATTTTCTCAATTTTCAGAAAAAATAGACAGGTCATGACATGATGGAAATGGACTACAATGAGCTCCTACTGGAACACCACCAACATCACAAGCTTTCAAAACAGCTTCACACATGAGGTCTGAAGGGTATCCAGGCCTGGTGCCTTCCTATAGAAGAGAGGAAAACCAGGAAGCTCAAAAACCCTTGGATTCCTCATAGTCTCCCAGATTCCTTCAACTTCTCCAAATACAGGTGAAAAGATGTACCCCACATGCAGCAGACAAAAAGCAGAACAGGAACACAGAAGCCAACACTGCAAATTCAGGCTCTAAAGATACCATGGCCACTTGAAGGAGATGCAAGGCACCAGAAGCAGCAGCTCCCAACTCCTCTCTGGCACCATCACCCCCTCAGCTCTGGGCTGATCCCCATGTGGAACCATCCCACATCAGCTCAGCAGAGAAAATGCTTTGTTCCAGCCCAAACTCTTCTCTGATCCAAGTCACCACATGGGTCCACAAACACTTGTGCCAGCAGAAGGAAAGGGGAAGAAGCAGGAACAAGAGGAGCAGCTGGAGCCAAACGACTGGACTGCTTCTCAAGGCACCATAGTTCAAAGTTAATACTGAAAACGTGGCCAAAACCTCACACCTGCAGCACCCTGGGAAGGGAACAACTCCCACCAGGGAGCTGGGGGATTCTACATCTCTCAAGGCTTAAAAAATGCTTCTGAGAAGTGCCCTCAATGCAGGTGTTGAGTGCAGCAGGAATCAAATACTACTGCATCACCAGAGGCAAAGTGAGCTTTTGCAGAGGTCACTGGATGGGAAAACATCCAAGCCATCCACAGACTCCTCACGAGCTGACAGCCAAGCCTCACACATAGGCAGCTTCCAGAGAGGAGCTCCCAAGGGATGAGTTTCCTCTGCTCACCTAAGACTTTGTGGCACCCACAAAGCAAGGAGGTGGAAGGGAGCCAAGCAGAGCAGCCTGGCCAGAGGACTGTCTTTTCACCTCTGTCCCAGAGGTCCCCAGCAGCAGCCACCATGCTGGCACCCCAGAGCCCACAGAGGACCCAGGTGATGAGCAATCAGCACCCAACTCCAGCTTTAGAGTAAAGCCAGCACAGAGCCACCTACACCCTACCCAGATCCCAGCAAGGGGAAGAGTCTGACATAAAATGACCAGCAAAGAAGAGAGCAGGGGGAAACCCTCTGGAGTACTGGGGCATCCTCATCCTGTTAGTGTTCTCACTGCCTGCAGCTCTGCGCGGATCCTAACCCTCTGGGCACAGCACAACACTTAGGGGCTACCTCTGGGCACAGAGTGATGACAATACCTATAACAGCTCCAGAGACAAGACATCAAGCCCAGGAGGTGAGCAGCAGCACTCCCATTCCTTAGGGAAGCTGGTACAGCCAGCACTCTGCTCCTCAGGAGGAGCTGGTTTCCACCAAACTCACTCCCAGCTACATGCCTGTGCAGGAACCAGGATACTACTGCTGGTCCAGTGCCACAGGGGATGGAGACAGAATGGATAACAAGTATAATCACATTAACAACTCAAATATTAACAGTTCCAACTCTAAACAGCTGACTGACAGCACTGCAAGTCTACCCAGAGGAAGGATCCCCTCCACAAGCCCAGTTCCTGCCCTCTGCTCAAGGCTGCTCAGAGCTGCTGGACTGGCAGCACTCAGCCCTTCACTCCAGGTCCCCAGCAGCCTCCAAGCTCTGTTGTCCCCAACAGGAGCTCCTCCTTAACAAAGGAGCAGGAAAAAGTGATCACAGAGACTACTTTAGCACAGGCTGAACTCCCTGCAGCAATCCACCAGGGCTCCGGAATACCCTGATGTGGGATTATTTTCATTATTAGTAAAATGCACAGCAAAGTGCTGGCTGACCCACAAGTACCCCAGACACAGTCATTGCCTCAGTCAGACAGCAAGGTTAAAGTCACAGAAATGCCTCTGCCAGCACACAAGAAAACAAAAGACAAAACCAATAAAATGCCCCCATTGTGTTTTAACAAAGGTACCACCTGCCACTGAAACTCTGCATTTTTAAGGGTTTTTTGCCCAGCTCTCATATTCATCACAGGTGCCCTAAGGGCTGGGGACACCTGGGACACAGCACTGGTGGCACTCTCTAAACACACTGGCTCTGGTTGCTTTCAGAATAGGTGCTGCCCATGCACCCATCTCAAGAGCAATGATCTTGGTAATGCCTCTTAGCAATGACAGCACTGCTCACAGAGAAAACATGACACCAATAAACCAATGAAAAGCAACTGCCAAAAGTAGCAACCTCCCCTAAAAAGGGCACAGTCCCCCAAACCAAAAATTGTGTTGGGCCAAAACCCAAGCAACCTTTGCTACAGCAAAGACTTCGTAACAAAAGCAGCTAAGATTCTTTTGAGTGCTAAATAAAAACTCCTCCCTGGCAAGTGAGATCAAAACTGCCACAAATTACAACATTTCCTATGGAAAGTTACATAAAACAACTCTGAATAGTAATCTAAAAAAGAAAATAAACTTAAGAGGAAATAACAATAATAAATGCTGGAGCCACCAGAAGACAGACTTTATATTCAGGAAGGATGAAAGCTGCTGCATCTGAGCCATTCATTTCTTGGCATGTTCTTTTGAAGTTCAGACCATTCTCCCTCACCATTCCACAACCATTTTCTCCAACACAACCACAGTCCTGTTCACCTGGACACCAGCAAGAGTAGCATCCTGACCCCACCAGCCATGCCCACAGCAAGGAGACCTAACAGAGATCCTTCAAAAGCACAGTGACACAGCCAAGGGCTTGGAAAAGAGCTGGCCTGGCTGGAGCAGCTCTTCCTGAGCATTAGCCAGGGACACAGGAGAGAGATCTGCCAGCCTGATGCTCTAATTCTGCTCTTGCTAGTGCTCAACGTTGGCCACACACCATCTCCTACTTTGTTGGAAAGCAGCTGCAGGAATAGCCTGTCTTGCTCTGCAGGTGTCTGTATTGTGTTGGTCCATGTGTGCCCAATGCCCACATGATTTATCATACAAACAGAAATCATCACAATTCTAACTTTGCTTTAGCAAAAGGAAAAAAAAAATTAAAAATCTAGGTGCACCACTACTTCTTCAATCTGAGTGAATGGCACATTCTCTCTCCCTGGAATTACAATCCCAGAGCAGTCAGAGAAATGAAGGGTGCACTCACCACACTCTTTGGGAAAAGTCCTCATGGACTGTTGTCTTCTACAGCTCACTTGAAAGCCCCAGGCTTTGCCTTCAAGTGACAGAAAACACCTCCTTCCTGTGTGCTGCCTGTTATGGGCAACCACTCCTGAAACTCAGCAGCTCTGTGTGCAGACCCAGACGCCTGAGCCCACAAGATCTTAAAATCCAAACTGTTCTAACTTTCCCTGAGCCAAGGCCAGGAAGGTGCCAGACCTGTGGAACAGTAAAAGCAGCATCCTGTGCAGCTTCGGGATGACCTCATAGGGATTGTTCCTTTTTAAAGAAGCAAAAAACCAAAACAAAACAGAAAACAACTTGAAACCAGGGCTGGAGGCTGATAGCAGTGCGAGAGGCTGTGTCTCAGCCAAGTGGAAACAGGAAGGGGAGGAGGAGGCAAGGTAGGCTTTCCAGAAAAGGCAAGACCAGGCTTGTCTTGCTATCTATTCTCCCCCTGGGAAGGCTCTACCGTGCCAGGGAAGTGTTTTGCAATGACACTTGTTAGTTCGTGGAGAAGAAATTACATTTCCTTTCCTAATCACTGTGTTTTAGAGATGCTGTGATTACTCAGGCAAGGTCTGTGCGTTGCTAAAGGCCCCAGAATTTGAGAACATATCCATGGCTCAGGTCTGTAACATGACAGTTCTAACGTTTCCACAGTGTGCAAAAAGTAGCTTTAATGCTATTTGAAACAGATGATACACCTTCTTAGCTGAAAAGTGCACCCAAAGGAAACTCCAAGAACAATCTGACACTTGCCATCTCTTCAGCAAACAGGGCACACAACACTACAGCCACAGGAGATTTAACAGTTAAGGTTAATGTGAAGAATAAGCTCTCTGCCTTCAGCAAGCAGCAAACAGGCACTGGGGTTTATTCAAAAGGATCTGACCATAGGTTCAATGATTTGTTCAAAAACCCAGCTACTAATTTACTTGTTGTGGCATTGTCCCAATACACTTTAAAACAAAATAAAATAAAATAAAATAACAGACAACACTTCCCAATTCCTACAGCAGCATGGACTGAAACAAGTATGAGAGAAATGATCTGATCTTCAGTGGGCTTCAACCAGTCCTGGACAGCCCCTGAATGAGCAGAACCAAGGAGCAAGCAATGGGAAACCCCTCAAGTTCAGCTAAAAGGATACAGCAATAGAAACCTCAACACGTTGCCACTGTTCCCTGTGGAAACCTCTTTCTGAGGGCTGTCCCTGGAGCTACAAACAGCACAGGAATTACCTGTGAACACAGATGCTGCCAGACAAACCTTGCCCTCACCACACTGTGCTGGAGAGAGGGGCTCTACAAGACCTGTAATGGTCTTACCTGGATGGTAAGAGCACACAGCACACACCAAATCAGTTTGGGATTCTTCAAGGACTCAGAAACAGAGCTGGCAGCATCACCATGAGAAATGCCAATTGCTCCATCTCCTCCCGAGGTTAAAACTTGCCTGTTGCTTCCCTAATCTCTTGGGGCTAATAGCTGCAGGGCTGGGATTATCCCTTCCTATTTTCCTGCTACTTGCATGGTGGGTGCTGACCTGGTAGGGGAGCCACTGGACATCAGCAGAAAAGCAACAGGTCCTGCTGTCCATGGAGTTCAAGTGGTCAGGCTGCTAGTTCTGAACATGATAAAAAATACAACAAAAACACCAACAAACAACCACAAAGATAACAAAAAAAAACGTGTTACTGGGGACACAACTTCCCAGTAGTGTGGGACTTCTCTGAAACCATCTTCACTCTGCTTTCCAGCAGCACTGGGACGTTTTACCCACAACCCAGGCACAAGTCGCACTAAATTCAGGCTGCAGCTCTCACAGCACACGTTGAGATGCTGTCCCACTCTCAGCAGAGAGGATTCAATGCAGCTCTCTGAGCAGGCAGACAACACTCATGTTCTGCAGGTTACTCAACTGTACCAGGGAGCAAGGAGGCAATCTTACAAGAGCAGTGCCATATCTGCCCATTTCTTTTCTGGTTTTCATTCAATAATGTTGGACTTGGGGCCCCAGCACCTCTTCAGATGGAAGGAAAGGAAACTAACCCATATCTGAGCCCAGGGAAAACATGAAGAAAGGAACCCATCCTTTAGTTTTAAGTATTTCTACTGAAATAGGTCACATTCTGGTGACAGGCAGGTGGTTGCAGGAACAGCAGTTCCTAACAGTGTCACGTTGGGTCACAATTAATGCTGGAACCTCTGAGAAAGGCACATGGTCTCCATGGGATGCCAAAGCCTCCAGAGGTAGCTCAGGAGGAAAGGCAGAAACCAGGAGGAAAGAAGCTTATCAAAGACAGTTCTGCTGGATGAAAACTCTAGAGGTACAGACAAATCCCAGGATCTTCAGCTCACAGCCAATCCCAGGCAGCAGCAGCCCCAGGAGCACACAGGATGCTTTGCCAGCCTTTTTTTCTGGATGTACTGAATGGAAGAGGAGAACATCTCGGGACTACTGATCATCTCAGGCCTTCAGCACTAACCAGGCTGTGTTTGCTCTGCAGAGAGATCCGACAGACTGAAGGGAATAAAATCTTTACTAATTATATCTGAGCATGTGGGCTCTGTGCCCAGAATAAACTGCCCTATCATGCCACACTCAGCAGACCCTGCCTCTCTCAGGGAACATGCTAGGACTTGCTGGCTACTCTCTGGGGCTGGATTCCAGAGGAACAGGACTGATGACCCCAAAAGGAATTCCTATTCCTGCCTCACAACCCAGCTCAGCTGCACCTCCTGTCAGTCCCACCACACAAGTGAAAGGAGGCATCTGCCAAGCCCAGGGATGAGGCTCTGGCCCTCTCCATCCAAGGGATGTGACTCCTGACTGAGGCAACACGTCAGGACCACTGCCTCTCAGCACTCAGCCACAGGAAGGATGAGCTTGCTGGTGAAGAGGTGCCTGCTCTGCTTTCAAAGCTCATCACCCTGGATGAAGCCTACCCAGCAAGGAGCAAGACATTCCTGAGTCCGGGGCCAGCCCATGGCTTTCCCCAGAACCTGAAAAGCCAGTTTGTAGGCAGATCTCTTGCAACTGTATTGCTAAAAAAAAAAAAAAAGGCCTGTCATGGGAAGTCCCAGAGCAGAACTAGTTTTGTGGGAGTTGCTTTTACACTGCGCAGCATTACCCTCCTTTCATGGGAACGCAGAGGAGCAGGCACAGCACTGCCAGGGGAGCACAGGGAGAGCCACTGCCTCCCAGGGGGGCTCAGAGCAAGGACAGATGGGTGAAATGGGTGCAGAGAGAGTAATAAACCTCGCTCCCCTCTTCCCAATCCACAGCACCTCTCAGGAGGCTGGCAGGGTCCCCACTCAGGAGTGGCACAGGCTCCTCACAAGCCCACATGAGGCAGAGGAGACCTGGGCTGCCCAGAGATAGCCACAAGGATCTATGGATACAAGAGGGATGCAGCAGGAGGGAGGGAGGAAGGATGCTGCTATTAGAGCAACAGAAGGTTCAAAGCAAGAAGGCAGACAAGCTTTCAGGCATGCAAGGACTTCCATAAAGTCCTTTAAACATTCAAAACTTGAAGGAATGAAGCATCTCTAAGTCCATCTGTCTCTTCCCATCAGCCAATTCACACAAGTTATCACCTCCTCTTGCACCACCCAGATAGAAACGCCGGAGAGCAACATAATATCCATGCACTGGGGTGGAAACCCAACTCTTCCTTCCAAGGCTCTGCTTCCCAGCTTGTCCCAAGGGATCCCTTCTTACCCCTGTGGTCCCAGCACAAGAGCAGCTCCTTGCCTTTGCTTTCCTCTCAGCTGTCAACACCCTCTGCTCCTTCCTCATCCCCTTTCATTTCGGAGTGCCTTCAGCTCGGCCACCTCGTCCCTTCCCATTACGTGCAACTGTTTGTTCTTGACTGCAGAACACACCGATTTCTTCGAGAGGAAACCAGCAGCCATGGGGACAAAAACAGGAAGAAAGGAAACAACTTCCTGCTCACTCTGAGACCCGTCCTGGAGACATCCCTGACCAGCACTGCACACCCCACACCGCAAAGCCAACCTGCAGGAGAACCAGCAACCAGAACTGAGTCTTGCCCAAGGACAAGCACCCGACAGAACCCCTTTGGGCTGCCACTCACCTCTGCCGAGTTACATGAGAGAAAAGGAATAGTCCAAAAACGCACATGGGGCATTTTGGCCCGGCAGGGAGAGCTCCACGTGTGTGCTGCAGCAGAGGGAAGGACAGGTTGGTTGTTTCTGAGGAGCTGGGAAGGACTCAGCACCAGGAGCACATTCCTGCAAAAGCTTCAGCCGGGCTGGTGGGGGGATCCCTGCTTCGTGACAGCAGTGCAGAGCGTGAAAAAGCTTCAGGGACTCAATCCCGAGGAAAACCAGCCTTTACATGTAACAAGCGATATGTTTTCCACCAGATCAGCTCAGCGGGTGGCTGCCAAAAGACCGGTGCCAGCATCCCGGGAGGGATGGGTGGGAAGGTGTGGCAAGCAATGGGAGTGGAGGGGCCTTTCCCCTCCAGCAGGGGATTGGATCAATCGAAACGAGCCATCAGCTCGCACCTTCACCTACGACCAAAACCAACAGAACCACGGACAGCTTGCACCCCGGCTCTCCGGGAGGACGGGACCGCAGACACCAAGCGCTGCCCCCTCTGTCACTGGCAGGGCCCGGCTCACACCTGAGGCACCGAATGCCGCCCCCGCTGCTCCTCGGCTCCCGGGGAGGGGGGTGCGAAGGTGCCCGGTGGGGGAGCATTTCCCGAGTCCTTCTCACCTCCGGCAGGGCTCAGGCCCGGCACCTGCCTCCTGCTCCGCGGCCTCCACCTCAGGTCGCCGGCCTTGCCCCGCGGGCCGCCGAGGGCCGTTCCCTGCCCGGCTGAGGCCCCGCGGAACCGCCCGGGAACGGCCCTCGGCGGGGGCTGCCCCTCAGGGCCGGGCCGCCAGCAGGGGGCTGCCGAACCGCGGCTGAGGCGGACGGGCCGTGGGACGGGACTGGACGGGACGGGACGGAGCCCGCACCTCACGTGTGCGCCGTGCCTCGGGGCAGCCCCGACCCGGCGCAGAGCCCCCCCCCTTCCCACCGCCCCCTCCCCGCTCTGTTCCCCCCTCTCCAGTCCCAGCCCCGCACTCACCGTGCAGGCGGGTGAAGCGCAGCGCCGAGCCACGGCTCGGGTCGGGCCGCCCCCCAGCGCGGCTTAAGGGACCGGCGCCGGCGAGCTCGGCCCGCGTAGGGCGCGGAGACTCCTCCCCCGTGCCAGGGGCCGGCCGGCCGGGCACGCCATTCACAGCAGCGGCATGCAAATGGGAGCCGGGAACGGAGCCGGGTTCGGCGGCTGGAGTCCCGCCGGGGAACTGCCAGCGCCCGGGCCGCGGGACGACGCATCCCGCCGCGCCGCCGCCCTGACTCACGGTGCAGGAATGTGCCGCGCCGGGCGGAAGCCACCGACCCGCCCGCTGCCCCCGCACCGCGGTCCCGGCCCGCAGCCCCCGCCTCCCTGCCCAGGTTCTGGAGGCGGCCTCGGGGGTGGGCATCGCCCCTCAGCCGCTGCCCCCCCAGAGCCGAGCCGCGGTGACACCGTTTAACTCCAGGTTCCGTTAGCCCTGGGCCCGCGGGTTGCTCCCGCGGCTGCTGGAGCTCGGCTCCCCGGTAGCTGCCCACAGCCCGGGGGAGTCCCGGGGCGGCACGGACAGCAGGGCTGAGCTGCCAGGTCCCGCTGGCACCCACGGAGAGCCCCGAGTCCTTCCCACGGGTGGGCAGCACACAGTCACCTTGCTCCTTTCTTACTGTTTCGCTGTCCTTTACCTGCTCCTTCCCCCCGCTTAGTCCTGTGTTTCCCATCACGTTCTTCACACCTCCTCCTCCTCCAGCCATGTGGATAGCCTATCATCCTTTCCCTATGCTGTTTCTTTCCTCCTAGTTTAAACATTTTCCCCTTCTGGATGGCACCCTCCCACCTCCGTTGCTCAGCCATCCTCGCCTTTGGCCTGGGATTGCTGCCGAAGATTTCTCCATCCGTCCTCTCCGGCCCCTCAGTCAGCATGGATTATTACTCAGGCAGCTCCAGCAAGGCCTGCAGCACGCACATCCCTCTTCAGCAGGTCCCCAACCCACAGCTGCAGATGCTTTTAATATTACTGAGTACTGGGGACACACTCACACACACACACACACACACACACACACACACACATTCCTTGCCCTCTTGCTGTGCCGTCCAACACAAGGAGTGATGGAGAAGCACGGGAGCTGCTGCTGCTGCTGGAGGGGCTGATGCTCCAGGCCAAGGCTGAGCTCATGGGCTCCACACCCCCCCAGAGATCCCTCCTAATTACCCCGTGCCTGCTGAGCTGATGAGCAAACGCAGCCTCGGATAGGTCTGGACGAGCTAAAGACCAAATTGCACGCAAAACCCCCTGGCCGTCCACAGAGCTTAACAGGCACAAATTATTGTCAGATGTTTCTACCACATAAACAAGGAAAAAGCATGTCCAGTAATGTAAGAGAGCAGGGATGAACTCACAGGGCCCTTCAGCATCTCCCAGGAGGAACACTCTGGAGCTGGAGTGTGGCTCTGACCCACCCCTGCTCTTTCCTAGCCTCCTGCCAACAGAATGTGTGTGTTTTGCAGGGAAAACAGAGCTCTGACACTGAAACATGATTTCTTGCTCCTGTATGAGGTTCTTACAGACAGCACTGCTAATCCCACCCCAGAAGGTTCCATTCCCCCAGTGCTTCCCTGCCCAGCCACCCTGGGTCTGTGGGATGGGATTCTTGTGCCCAGCTGCAGGCATCTTAGTTGGATAAAATTGCAGAATTGTCATGGTTGGAAAAGACCTCTAAGATCACCACACCCAACCATCAACCCTCACCCTTCCAAAAAAGAAAAAACTAATCTATATACATAGTACAGATTAATCTCACCATGCCCACTGGAGTATATGGTTTTCTGTATGTTCTGAAGTGCCTCATCTATATGGTTTTTAAGTAGCTCCAGGGATGGTGACTCCACCACCTCCTTGGGTAGCCTGTTCCAGCACCTGACTACTCTTTCAGTGAATTCTTTCTAATATCTAGCCTAAACCTCTCCTGGCACAACTTCAGGCCATTTCCTCTGGTCCTGTTGTTATCACTTGAAAGAAAAGGCACACCCCCACCTCCCTACAACCTCCTTTGGGGCAGCTGTAAAGAGCAATGCAGTCTGCTCTCACCCTCCTCCAAACTAAACATTCCCAATTCTCAGCCTCTCATAGAATCATAGAATTGGCTGGGTTGGAAGGGACCTCAGAGATCATCAAGTCCAACCCTTGAACCACCGTTGTGGTTCCCAGCCCATGGCACTGAGTGCCACATCCAGTCTCTTTTTAGATATCTCCAGGGACAGAGAATCTCCTCACAGGACTTGTTCTCTACACCTTCCATCAGCTTGGTTGCCCTTCTCTGAGCTTGCTCCAGCAACTCAATGTCTTTCTTGTAGTGAGGGGCCCTACCTGTCAAGAACACATTCTCCTTGCTCCTATCACCCCCCAGAGTATTTCTCCTTCAGAGCACTGAGTCCTATCAACTAAAACCACATGCAATAGGGTGACCTAAGGCTACCTTCTCTCTCTTGAGCCCAGGCTGGTTAAGTTTGAGGACCCATCCACCAGTCCTGGTGTGGAGCAGGTCACCCAGCCCAACAACCTTCTTTGTTTTCTCCCTCATGAATGCTTGCAAGGAGTACTTCTGTTTGAAACGTGGCCTCTGAGGACCAGCTGAAGGAGAGCTCTCTTGTGGTGCTTGATATGTTTCATGTGAACACGTGATTACATAAATTTGCTTCATTCTTCTCTGATGGGAACTGGAATTTCCTCCCTTCTGCTTGAAAGCCATGAGAAACTGTGATCTTGCCCCAAGACCTTGTTTAAGACCCAACAAGGCAGATGTCCCTAGCATGAGAAGTGCAGCACTTTTACTGCTGCAGCTCACTTAAACTGCTCCTTCAGATCCAGGTGAGCCACACAACTGCCCATTTAGAGGCTGCACTGGCCAGGAGTGGTGCAGAACATCCCTCTGGGGGCTTCACACCTTGGTTCAATACCTCACGTTCAGCAGCACCCCAGAGTTCTCCCTCCTGCCTGCACATTTGATCCTTGGAGCACTGATCCTGTGTATTAAATCAGAATGTGTATCAGGTTATACATCTGAGCAGGCAGCTGGAGGTGATGGCACGTGCTCATGGCCACCACTAGACACATGGCACCTTTTTCCCCTACTTGCATTGCCCATCAGTTATGTGAAGAGTCACACAAGGAACACAGAGGTCTATTTTTATCTGGATCCCTGGTTATCTGGACAGATTATTTGATTTCAACCTGCTTTGTCCAGGGTTTAGGCCAAGAAAGCATCCCAGTATCCAGCAGGCCCAGCAGAGAGCATCAGGTTGTAGCCTTTGGCCTCTGGCAGTGCACAGATTTGCAGTGCCTCCTCTGCTGACATGAAGCAGGGGCACAGCCCTGGCAGCTGTCCTGGCAAACAGGGAAGAGGTCCAGAAAGTCCTGGGATTTCTTCTGGGGAGGATTAATAACACAGAAACCCCAGCAAAGTCCCACGGAGTTTCAAAGGCAGGTGGCCTGGCCAGGAGCCAGGGAGGGAACTGCCAGGAGCCAGAGGACAGAGATTCCTCTCTGGGAATGCATTTCCAGGGCAGATCGGAAATCACCTGAACTGCAACTTGAATTTCTTATAATCCACACAAGTTACATTAAGTTCAAAAACCTAACAGTGGGCAGAAAGTCTTCTGAAGCCTCTGTTACCCCCAGGCACCAGCAGAAATTGGAAATATCATCATGTAGGGTCAAAAGGAGGGGCACAGAGGTGACTTTGGGGTTTCAGCCCAAACCAGGACAGATAATTCCCTTCACAGAAGATGTTCAGTGAGTCCATGTGGGGCTGGGGACCAAACCCAGGAGATCAGGCAGGAGAAGAGTCAAAATGGTGAAGATCTGGGTAGGTGGTGGTGCCCCAGATCACTCACACCACAGGAGCTGCTGCCCAGCAGAGCACGAGGAAATCACATCAAAACTCAGGCCCTTTATTTTCTGCCCAGATTAATTGCAATTGATCATTCCTAGCTCTAGCCTCAGGGAATGTGTGTGTTTGCAGTGCCAGGAGGAGGTGGAGGAGTGGAAATAACATGAAAGTAAGATTTCATGGGTAGCCCTGGCAGAAATATTTATTTTCAACTGTATTTCACCCAGAAAATCCATTTGGATCAAAGTGGCAGTTTTCATTTTGGTAAGCCCACTGGGGGCATGGACAAAAAAATAATAAAATAAAATTAAAAAAGGAAGAATAAAAAGAAAAAGAAGAAGAAGAAGAAAGAGAAAAAAGGAAAAGAAGCATGTGTGAAGAAATCTATTGTTTCATGTTAGGAAACATCACTTAGCAAAATAGCTTCCTTCTCCCCACTTTACTCCAAAAAAAGAGGAGCTTTTAAGATAGATATATATATACACATATATATATGAGCTGTAACCTCTACATAGATGTATGTTTCATATGGAAGGAATAAAAATGTCATGGGAGAAGTAAGATGAAACTCCCAAAATATCTGTTACATAGCTTGAAAGTCTCTTATCATTTTCCAATCCACTACTGGCAAGAGACAAACTAATATTGCTTCAGAATGTCCAAACTACACAGACTGATTTCCAAGAGGCACACGAGGACTCTTACAAAGCAATCAACCCCAGAGCATGGTTGCCAAGTGTGTGCTGGAACCTTGGAGGCAGAATGCAGGCATGGAAGAGGCTGCATGCAAACTGCACACATTACCCTTTCGTTGGGAACTTGTGATTCTGGGTGCCTGGGTTTGGAACAGTCACTTTGCTTTTAGTGCCCAATTTCTGCTGATGGGGAATGGATGGCAGAAGGGAAAGAGGAGCCAGAAGGAGTGTGAGCTCTGGTGGTGGTTGTGGTCCTTGCTTTTGCCCCCCCATCAGCTCTGGGTAGCAGCCACTGGTGTCCTGCTTGCCTCCAGCACTCAGAGTTACTCATGTTGATGAAGAAGAGGTGCACAAGAGGTAGGAACACAGCTCATCAGCTCCAGAGACACCAAAGAACCCCACTGCCAAAGCACTGAGAGAAATGACATCAGGTGGATAAGCAAGGTTTGGTAAGGACATGCCTCCAGGCTAGCCCAGGTGACCTCCAGCCTGATGCTGGGGACATTCTGAATGGAATTTAGAATGCTGGGGACATTCTGAAGGAATATTCTAAATTGGCAATTGGAGGGGAACATCCTAAATTGGCAGTAATGAGTGATCTAGTTCAGCTCAGGAAGGAGAGTGTCACAGAAAGGGACTCAAACCCAGCACCAGCCACAATGAAGTTCACTCACATCTCATCACTTCCCACATTAACTAAAAGGGAATTAAATTATATGTATTTCCAGCTCAGTTACTCATAAATGAACTGAAAGAGTTCATGAAAGAGCTGAGGAATTTGGTTGGTCTGTCAGAAATAAACTACATTGTTGGAGGAAGAGCAGAGGTCTGCTGTCTTGATGCAAAACTATGAGCCCAGTAATTGATGAAACAAATAACTTGGTAACTGACAAGAGCCTGGTAAAGAACTTGCTCAGCTAAAATAACAGGGCTTTGTGTAAATCCAGTAAATCTTTAAACAAATCTTTAAGAACAGTTTTGGCACAGGCAAGTAAAAGGCAAAGTAAGAGGCTGAAATTTCAAAGTAAAATCCACCCTCCCTCTTCCAGTAACAGATCCACTCGACAGCAACAAATAATTTAACCATGCCAGACTGTGGTTAGTTAGAGCTGAGGAACAAGAACATTTAATGTAAAAACTAGTCCAAACAATCTAATTTCATGAGTTCTGGTGAAAACTTCATCAGTTCCCCTGTGCTGCCTGCTAAATGGGAGAAGGTGGAGCTGGAAAGGTGGCTCCTCTTCCCAGCCTGTCACTGCTTTCCTGCTTTGGTCCTTCTGTGCTATTCCTCATTTTCCAGGTTGAAACAAGATCCAAGGACGAGGAGGGGGCTGCCAGCTTCCAAAAGCTTTATGAGCTCTGTCTCTGGCATGTCTGGAGTGTGGCCTTCCTGGTGAGTTTTGAAGGATGGAGGTGCCCTCACCTCTCTTTCTGGGTCCTGCCCCAGGGCTGAGCCTCTCTCAGAGATCAGCCCCACCTTTGTGTGCTGTCAGTTCCCTTCTCACTGCTCAGACCCCGACCCTTGCAGGGTCCTTGTGGTCCCCATGGGCCATGCAAAGTGGGTTTCAATCCCCTCCAGGGTGACCAAAGCCACTTTCTCAGCCCCTCCTCCCCATCCCCAGCCATCCCAGTGGCCTCTCACTGGGTTCTCCAGTTTCTCTGCCTCTCTGCCCTTACTGAGCATCCAAAACCTGACACCACAACACACGTACACTGAAACACCACTGCTCTGCAGACAGGAACAGAAGGATCATTTGTAATTAAACCCCATCAACAGGGAGCCTACAAACATCTGTCAAAACGTGCCAAGCTGTAAAGACTCCCTCTCTTCCAGCAGAATTTCTGGGTGAGGGAACTAAAGAAGCTGCAGCTGACCTTAACTGAGGAAGTGCTGTGGGAGCTGTCTCTGTCATCCCAGCCCTGCTGCAGGGCACAGGAGGAAGAAGAAGCTGCCAGCACAGTTTTTTCATCAATATTCTGTTTATAGTTGTCAGAAGATGCCAAACCAGGGGAAGGTAAGAAAGGGAGGAAACCCAAGAAGAAGGCAACTGTCAGTCTTGACTCCCACCCAAGCCCCCTGCATGTGTCACCTTTTATTGCAAGCATTTCTTACAGGAGGTCTGCAGCTGGAGCAAATGATCCTGGTGCACTGACATGGTTTAGCCCTAGCCAACCTACAAGTATCTGCCTTGCTTCTTTTCCCTTTTTCCTGGCACACGAAGCATTTTGACATCATCTGGAGCTTCCTACTGCTTCAGGACCTCCAAGGTCCCAAAGCCATTCACAAAACTCCTCAGTCACTCTCTGGGAAACTTTTGGGTGTAAGTGTGACCAAGGTGTGCTCCTCTCAGAGCTTCAGCTAAGGCAGGCTGTCTGCCCCAGAGACCTGTTCCTTCTGCCACTGGATGCAGCAATTGGACCAGTGAATATGGTCAAAGCTTCGACTATACAGAAAGCAGAAGGCCAGCCTCCCAGAGGGTTTCATAAAACACAGCATGTCCTTCATTCCTGATTGCTACAAAGCCCCTGGATTCCAAGTTGTCCACAAAAGAAAGATCTGTACAAAATACCTAAGCCTTTCCAAAAAAAACCAACCACCCCACAAATGTTTGGACACAGTCCCTTTTTAATGTAACATACAGCAACTTCTCCAAAACTGGGTGGAGAATTGTTTTGGAAAAGGGCAAAACCTTCCAAACAGCTTGCTTCCAAAATCCCCCTCGGAGCCCTGTGGAGGAGATGGACAGATGTTTTGCTGGATTCTCAGTGAAATCCCTCAGGGCACACACAGTCATCCGGGAAAGGGCAAATCTGGAGCTTGGCTGCCTCAATCTAAGTCCTCCTGGAGCAGAGAGGCTGCAGGAAGAGGACCCAGCTGGCTGGGCTCATCACTGGGCTCTGCAGCTTCCCTGGAGTGGAGACTTCCCTGGGCTCCAACATCCACGCTTTGGATCACAGCCCTCAGTGCCAGCAAGCAAAAGAAGCTGCTCAATGTCTCGTCCCTATTCTGCCCTGAATAAAGCCTCGCAGGAAAGGGAAGGGATCATTTCATTTCTTAAAGGGCAGCTGATTCCCCTCTAAATGGCCACATTCTTGTCCCTCTTGCAGAGTGTGCCTGGTGCCAGACGTGGTCACAAAGGCGTATTCAGGGCTTTTTCCTTCCTACACATTCAGGAGTTGAAAGCCAGTTTGGTACAAACTCCCCCAAATGACTTATTCAGCAGCTGCCCGCCAGCTTCCTGTTTGCAGAGAGGGGGGGGCTGGAACTGGGGCAGGAGCCCCCACCCCATACACACTGCTGGGGGGAGACCCTGCTCCTCCAGCCATCCCCGAGCCTGGCAGTGTGTCAGCCATCACTGGTGGGGCTCAGCTTGGGCAAAGATCCCATCACCAGCCTGGCCTTCTCACCTCTGCTTTTGGTTTCATCACCAAACTGGCTTTTTCTTGAGGTCGCTGGTCCCTGGGACACGTTCCAGCTGTAATGAGGATCCTTTCCCCAGTAACTAATTCCTGCTCTCGCCAAGGGAAAGGAGCAAACACTCAGCCTCAAGCTACTGAGCACTGAGGGCAGCCAGCTCCTACCCTTGCCAGCAGCCATGGAAGTGATTATCCTCCCTGGGATCAAGAGCCTCAATGTCTTGTGTAAAAACCTACAGGAAGACATTGGGAAAACGGGAACAAAGCTGCCCTTGAGCTCCTGGCTTCGTTTATAGCAGGAAATCAGGCAAAATGGCTCAACTTTGCTCAACACAAAGCCACCTTCACAGTGGCACCCGCAGATCCTTCCTTGTATGCTCTCAGCTCCATCCTGCTTTGGGGAAGTGCAGGAAACACCAGGGCATGGGGCTGGCCAGGTGTTTTCCAGCTGGGAGCTGAGCTTCCAGGAATGGACTTGAGTGGCAGGGTGTCCCTGCTGGGGACATCACAGGTTTACCAAGAAGAAACCTCTGGGTCTGTGCAAGCTCACGGGAAAACCACTGTCTGCTGTGTGAGGGGCAGTGGTGACTCCTGGATGCAGGAGGAGGCAGCCAGGATGTTTTCTCAAGTTTTCTCAAGGCTGGACTTTGGTTACGTGGTTTCTTTACCATCTGTGGCTTCAGCATGCCTGCCAGCACCATGGTTTCTCCTCTCAGCCTCCTACATAGCCTGTTGCTGGAAAATGTCCCTGCAGTGTCTGTGATCTCCGTGGCCACGCTTGCTGCTCAGCTCACAGGGAGGAACAGAGAAAATCTTCATGTCTGTGACATCTCCATCCACGTACAACTTAGTTTGTGCAAGAGACAGCCTCTTAAGAGCATGCCAGAGCCTGTGGGGAAGGATCCCTGTGCTAATGGATACAGGCAGATTTCTTCCACAGTGCCACCATCATTTCCACTCGTGTGTTATAAAGGAGCAGGCTGGGTCCTCCTGGCCTTTCTCACCATGCTGGTGGTACCAGAAAGCAGGATTTTGCTCCAGTGACCCCATACTCCTTCATGGTTGGAGGAACCACACTGGTAAGCTCAGATGTAATTATTTAATCAGAAACATGCTGATATGCTGAGCACAGGGGATAATTTGCAGCAGGTCAGCGGCGAAGGAGCTCAGATGTGGGTGCCTGGCAGCAAGGGGATCTTTTCTCTTCACTGAGCATTTGCTCTTTCAGCCATAGCTATTTGAACATGAACAAAAGTGTCACACCTGACCCTGGCTGCAGGCCACCAACACTGCCATACTGCAGCAGAGTGGGGCTGGAGGAGCCCGGGGCTGGGACACCAGTGCTGGGCTCCCTGTCATGCTCTACCATGGGGTGCTCCTGAGATGAGGGTCAGAAATGGCTCTGCCATGGGGTGCTCCTGAGATGAGGGTCAGAAATGGCTCTGGCAGGAGCAGCAAGCGCTGCCAAGGGGGATTAGGGCAGCAATGTGAAAGGATTTGATGGCTCAGACACCAGAGACACAGGCACTGCATGTGGGTGCTCACGGCTCCTGGGCCAGAGCTGCTGCCCTGGGAGAGAGGAGACATCTCAGCATTGTTAGGGTGGAAAGTGTGGATCCCTCCTTCCTGGAAATGGGCCTATTCCCACCATGCATTCCATGTGCTTGCTGTGGAGACCCCAAGTGGTTTTGTGCCATGGCTCAGCTGAAATTTGGACCTAGTTGCAGGTGCAGCTGGAGGTGACTGCCGAAGGTGGATCCATGGGGTAATGCTCCAAGGCTTGGGTCTGCATCCATCCTTTGGGAATCAGCCTCACTGGGATCCCAGTGGTGGCACGGCTGGGATGTGTGGGAGGGAACCCTGGCTCCTAGTCCAGACACATCTCCAGCACGAGAGCTCTTCAGCCTGGGTGCTGAGCTGGTATTCACCATCACATCTCAGGCACCAATGATACACAACTCAGTGGCCTCTGTACACTGCTAGGTGCAGGGACTGCTGGTGCCAATTCCAAAGGAGTATTTTCAGAAAAATCTCTTTGGCAATGTAAATTCTCAGTGATCCCCAGAAGAATCAAGCCCAATCATTTCAATCTCTCCAGAAGAAGCCTCTGAAGGGCAGGAGGGTGCCAGCACAGCACTGGGGACCAGGGCAGACAGACAGAGCACAGCATCCCGTGCTGCTGACTCAGCCTCAGCCATCACAAAGTCTTAATAATCTTAATAATCTTGTTGCACATCATCACACCAATGGAGCCAGCACAGGAGGTGAGCAGTGTTGCAAGCAAGGCCAGGTTTCCACAGTAGCTGCTGTATTCTTACAGCCACTGATTCAGCTAAAAGGATGTTCCGCCCCGGGGCTGGGCAATTACAAATTTAGCAGCTAGAGTTATACCTCCATAAATATCTTTGTGGTAACCTTTCTCCTTGCATCTGGGAAGAGACCAAACAGGAAATCTCAGGTAGAAATGGGAAACAAAACCTTGTAATTTGAGTCATCAGTCATATGGTAAAGTTAGGAAAGGAGTTACAAAGGAGCTTGTCTCTGGCAGTGCTTCTAGAAATACAAGCAGCAATTTCTTCTGGTTTCCTGGAAATCTTGTATTTGAACTTGCTCTTAATGTTCCTGCTGGAAAAGGAATAAAATCTGACCTACTTTTGAGCAAAAGAGTAACTGGGATCAGAGTCCCAAAACAGGCCTAGGCATAGATGCTTCCTTGGTGCCTGCTGAAGCTGGTTGGTTGATGCAATGAGATAATGTTTCTCTGGAGGAATTTCAAATAAAGACTTTCTGTAACCAGAGCTTCCAATAAAATTATCTGCCTCGTTGTTCAGGGCTAAAGGGTCCATCTCAACATTGAAAGGCAGTTGTGTTTTCTCTCTAGGGCTTCAGTTTTGCCATAGATTTTTAAAGAGCACGACCCTGGTAACCAAACTGGTGAGGAGTCAGTGCTCAAAGTGAAGTCAGACTCTGAAATCAGCCCTCACAAACAGAGGATTTTCTGGCCTTTTGAAAAATAACTCTTTTCAGATGTGCAACTGGGAATTTGCCAAGCTGCTCCAGATATTTCCCCAGAGATCCGGATGGTACCAGAAGACATGGAAAATAAGATAATGTCATTCTTAAAAAAGATTGTTGACACTTGCTGGAAAGTACCCTCATTGTATGAGTGCAGTTTGGGTGCCCAGAGGGAACAGAGGCTGTTGTGCTGAGCTGGAGGGACTCGTGTGGGGCTGCATGTGTCCATGGGTCCTCAAGCTGCCCACTCTCACTGGAGGGGATGAGAAGCACATTCTAAAGCAGCACAGTGATTTTCTTTGGCTGAAGCATTGTTAAAATGAAAATCCAACCAGCCACACTTCAAGCCCCTTCCTCAGCTCTCATCCTGAGAGCTGCTGCCCTGTGAACAGAAATGACCCAAATCTGCCATCTGCTTTGGGTGAGGAGTCCCAGGGAAAGAGGGTTTGGAAGAAGCTGCCACTCAGTTTCACAATGAAGACCAGATTTTCAAGAATTTCCACCAAAAGGAAATTCCAACGCATTTGGAAACTAATTTTGGAAAACAGAACTCTTTCCATCCCTTGGGGTGAGGGTGAGCACTATCCCCAGCACAGCTTGGAGCACAGGGGGGGCTGGCCAGGCAAGGAAACCTCCCAGTGTCCTGGGGTGCACATGGGGGAGATGTCTCATCAGCCCCAAGACAATTTCCCTTGGTAGCACCCACCTCACATATCTGTCTGTATATCTCATTTCAGTCTTGGACACAAAACCAAAACAAGACCAAGCCCTGGAAAGCACTTGCTCCATGTCACGGTAAGCTTGGCAGGCTTTGAGAGGAAAAGCTACACCACTCCCCTGCCTCTCCAACTTCTCCAACAAAAAGTTCCTGGAGCCCCTGAGGATGCAGACACATGGTTTAGCAGGACTTTGGGAGCTATGTGTGGAGAAGAGGGCAGCCCAGCAGCACCAGCAGCCCATCATGACCTGTACCAGAGCACAGCCCCAGCTGCTGGTGGGCAGTGCTGAGGGTCTGAACCCCTCTCTGGCTGCCAGAGCAGAGTAGCTGAGGGCTTGGCTCATCTCCCTCTGTGGGAGGGAGCAGGGATGGTTGGTAGCCTAAAGGCCACAGCTAGCCCTCACCCCCCATGGCCTGCTGCAGCCCCCAGGAATGTCCCATGGGATAACGATAGCCCAGTGGAATCTGAGTGCCCACCAGCCTGCTGCAATGCTGCTTGTGAAATATTATTCCTGGCACCATCACCAGCCTAAACCCCAAACCATAACACTGCAGGGAGAGCCTGCCTGATTCCCAGAAATTCCAGCAATGGCTGAGGCACTGGATTTTATTCACACACCCACACACAAGCTTAGAAGAGGAAAAGCTAAACACAAAGGCAGAAGCTATCAGTGGTGGTCACCTAAACCCTACTAAGTGTTCAGCCTGGAGCAGCTGCTGTCTCCTGAGACATCAAATGCTCCCAGGGCTTTTCTCAGGAGCTTTCTCCTGGGCTCTGATCACAGCTCTCCTCAGCTGATGGAGGGGAAGGATGCCCCATGCTGGTGGAGAAGGTTCTGTCACTCAGCTGAAATGTTCCTGCCGTGTTGCAAGGAGAAGAACTCATTGTGAAACTGAGAAACCAGAGTTTCTCCAGGCATTATTCTCATTAGGCTCTGGTTATTTTTACCCCGTATCATATGTTGGAAATACAACTTTAAAACCACACTGGAGCAGCCAAGATAAATACTGTAATAAGGCTGAAAATAGGGTTAGTGAATTTAGTGGCTAACAACAACATTTCCAGCAATAATGCAAACCCAGAGGGACTAATTGCCATGCTGCTTGGCACAAGCTGAACACCAGGAGAGTCAGGGAGGAATCTGCAGCCCTTGACAGAAGCTCGTGGCTATCTGGGGCCATCAGCAGAAGCACTTTGGTAGCCCCTGTGAATGATGAGTCTGAAGCCACTCAGATAAACCCTGTCAAAGCCCAGAAGCAAATTCTTTACAACAGCTTCTATAATCATGCATATCACTACAGCAGGGCTCATCAATTTTCCAGCAAGCCAGTAATTATGGCCAGTGGGAAGGAGGCCAGTGGCATAGGGCCCAGAGTAGCTTGGGAATCCTGGGCTCCCTTGCAGCTCGTGCTGGGACCAGCACTGAGCCCTTCCTGACCAAGGTGCCATGGCACCCAGCAGCTCAGCAAGCCCACAAGAGCTGTGGATCTGCAAGCATTTGACATCAGTGGGGTTGATCCAGGTTTATTTCTCCTGGGCCATGTGGTAGGACCCTAACCAGGCCTGAGCTACATTCTGACACTGAGACACTGAGCTTTGGCAAAAGCTCTGGGGGAAAAAATCCCTTCCTGTTTCCAAAATATCACCCATCTACAGAGAGCAAGTCTGGCAGACCCCCAGCTACATGAGCACAGGTTTGGGAGGATCAAGATTTGACTTAGCTCCAACTTTACACAGTTTAGAGCTTATTTGACAGCCACAGAATTCCTGCTCATCTTAAAACCTGTGTGCTGTCTTCTGTTGTCCCTATGATGCCCTCCAACACCCTGTCCCTTTTTCCCAGGGGGACCTGGTGCTCCCTGGGGGGCACAGAGCTGCTCTCTCCCTGCAGCCAGTTGAGTGATAACCCCACACCAGCTGCAGCCCTGCATCCAGTTTGTGATGTGAGACCCACCTGCTGGACAGGGCAGCAGGAACCTGCCCACTCTGCTGCCCCAGGGACTCCCAGGACAGCTCCTGGGCACTGAGGAGCCTTCACAACTGGGTTTCTAATGCTACCTGGGCAGAGAAGCTCCTTGAGCAAGCCCCTGGAGATGCCCAGCAGCAAAAGACCACAGGAGGCAGCTTCCAGGGTCCCACGTGTTCCACGGGGCTGAAACTTGTTCCACCTCGAGCAGAGCTCTCTGCAGACAACTTAAAAAATACTTTGTCCAGACAAGTTACCCCTACTTGTGCAGAGTAACACTCTCCTTCAAGGTGAGTGAGGGGTTTTGATCCCAGAGCTGGGGGAGAAGTACCTGTGGTGCACATTTTCCACACCTCCTTTAGCAAACATCTGCTGGCTGCTCATCTGGGAAGTCCCCAGCCCTGGCATGTTATCTGCACAGCTCCCAGGGGGGTTCTGACATAAAGGGATTTTCCTGCACACAGCCCAAGCAATTTGCACAGTGCTGGGATGGTTAAAGACAAATTTTGGAGCTTTGGGGTCTGTTTCTTTTTGTTCTGCTTAACTTCCTGTAGCCTGCAAATGCAGGTACCTGTCCTGAGCTTTGGAAGCATGAGTCCCACAGACACCAGCTGGGTAAAATGCTGCTCAGCACACATTTTCTTTCATCCCTCAGGTTTTTGGCTCCTGTAGCCCAGAAGCCCATTTCTTTCTCCCTGTGGAACATCTCCATCTCCCAGCTCTGTGGCTGTGATCCCATGTGGCTGGTCCCACACCCCTCTCTGGTGGTGTCCTCCCCTTTTCCCACAGCTCTGAAACCTTCCTCCCAGCCATCCCCAAAATAACTTGATTTCTTTCCATTTTTAGAGGCCAGCCAGGCTGGAAACCCATGGCAGAGACAGTTCCTCCTGGCAGCAGAGACCCAGGTGCCAAAGTCAGAGGACTCTGGGAGCACCTCTCCATGCCATGGGGGATAATTCCTGAAGAAGAGCAGGCATGGGAGCTCAGCTTGGTTTGTTCCTGATCACACTGGTATATAGATTATCCCAAAACTGGGATCAGCCACACGCAAGGTCTTCTCCTGGGAAAGGGCAGCCCAAGAGCCAGGATGACAGGGCAGGCCACTCAGTTACTGACAGTAGCATTTCCTTTCTCATGATCACTCAGTTTATGTTTGATTAGACCAGGAGTGTTTTTTTAACTTCAATCAGTCAGCCTGGGAAAATAATGCAGCAGATCTCCTAACTGTCCAGCTAGCTGCTGCTGAAAGCACTTGTGAGGGCTCATCTAATCCCCAGAAATTGCTCCAGACAGACAGCACTGACTCCAAAAATGTACTGTACACCAGTTAATGTCTAACCCTCTCGGTTTTAAAATATAAACTCAGTTCCAAAAGGTTTGTAATGAATTTAGCAATGCCTGTGTGAGGTGTGGAAATAACACCCCAGCTCTTTGGCACTGCAGCACACACATCCAGCTCTTGTGCTTCTCCTACAAACCTGTCATCACACACACCACCCCAGCTGACAAATCCTCTGCCTTTTTCTTTTTTCTTTTTTTTTTTCCTCCCCAGATGTTTCAATCACCATTTTGAAGCTGACATCTGGAGAAGTGATGTTGCAAAAATGCTACACATCAGCAGGCCAAGCATGGGATATGCTATGGAAATTAAAACATAAATCAGAGCTTCCCTTCTCACTCCCTGTGGCTTCCTGCCCTCACGAGGTCCTTGTAACCCCCAGGACCAGCCCAAGGTGCAGTTTGATCCCTCTCTGCCACCTCCTCTGAGTGACCAGAGTCACTCTCAAGCATCACAGCAGCCCTTGTCCATTTTGCCCTTTTCTATCTCACACTGTGACTGTGTGACAGAAAAGCAAACCAAATATGTTTGCTGTATTAAGGTGGTTTTCAATATTTTTTTCTCTGCTGATGCAGAGGTATTTTCCTGCAGCTCAGACCAAAATAGAAAACCCAAACCCCAGCTCTGGTCATTTTATTTACACGAGCACAAATTCAGGAATTCTGACTTACTCCAAAATATCTTTGGTTTCCCTGTATCACTACAAATTTGTTAAGAGCAGGAGTGGGGAGCCCACAATCCCACTGAAGACACAATTACCAGTTTCAGTTGAAGGAACCACCACAGCTCACAAACCAGCAAGACAACCCCTGCTGCACGTTCAGAAACACGTCAGCAGAGAGGGAGGGGAAAAAAAAAAAAAGGTAAGTAGGAAAAAAACATGGGCTAAGCAAATGTGATAACTTTTCAGGAAGTAGGAAGAAATAAATTGGGAGCTCAGCTATTTTGAAAGTAATTCCTATTTTTTCAGGGAATATTTATATTGGGTCTGTCTTCCTATCTTTCCTGCCAAAATTCTGCTTCTCACCACGTGATGATGTGTTTCAACACCAGGCCAGAAGGGATCCACATTCTGACTACAGCAAGACTGATGTGCATGTTGGACACACATCATTTGCCTGCCGTGAGGCTGCCTGGAGAAGGACAAGCAAGGTTCAGCTGACTGCAGGCAGATGTGGTGGCCAGCACCTCAACCAGCTGCCAGGCTAGAAACTGAAACAAGGCTCTGCCAGGCAGGCACCTGCAGCAGGGAAGGGGGTTCCTACCTGGAAAGAGAGCAAAATTCACAGTCCAGCTGGGGAATAATTATATTATCCTAGAGGAATACAATCTGTCCTCTTGTTGGCCACCCGTGCCAGCAGGAGGGTGAGCAGATGGGGTAGAACCAGATCCAGCAGTGCTGGTTAAATCAGCTCCTCCCTGTGGGTCAAGACCTTTGGTTAGGGCAGGCAGGCTCTGGAGTGTGCTGATTTCTTTATAATCACCCCAAACTGCAAAGGAATGAGAGGAGGCAATAGCATGGCTTGACACAGAAGGTGTCTTGGGTTTAATCTTGATTATCTAGCCAAAGATATTTGAAAGATGGTTGCAGAGAGACTTGGAGGTCTTGGAAGAGCTGGAGCCCAGTCACCATCGTTGGCCAATTTCATAAGCTATTGCTCAGCAGAGATGATTCCTTAAGCACTTGATTTACCTCAAAGCCTTCTAAAAACACTTGCACAGAGATCCAGCTGATGCTGCCAAAAAGCATTCCAAGTTAGTTTGGAGGAACTGCTACCTCAAACAGGATGCTCCCCAAGCAAAGGGACTTGTACTCGTTTTTCATTATTAATTAATTGTACAGTATTCATTAAACCCAACACCATTTTATTAGTCAGGGCATGATTTCTTTTTTCTTGTACATTCCTAAAGTAAAAGCCACAGCACAGCTGCAACACAGACCTGTCTTGATTAATGTAAGGGTAAGGACAGAGATACTAAGAATGAGTGAGCAGTGCAGGAAGCATTAGGGATTTACATGTAAAAAAGCCAACTTCACCTACACTGTATGGATGCCCCCAGTCTGTTTTTTCCCTGGGAATATCTGAGTTCCCATCTCTTCAAAAGGAGGAGTTTATTTTCAGTGGCAGTTCTTGGAACTGGAACACGAAGTTCAATGCCAAATGAAAAATTGATATGCAGAGGGTGCACCCCACTGCCTTCCAGTTACTCGAATTCTCACCCCACAGCTCAGCCTGCCCGTGTGTCTCTGAGAAGTGCTGCAGTGGCAAAGATCACACCCAACCTTAGGGATTTGTCTGAAGACAGATTTGAAGGTTCAGGAACACTTTCTGTTAAATGGGAGCCCAGACAGGAACAGATCCATCATGTTGAAGCTGTTCCTTGAGCAGTGGAACAAAGCACAGCTCCCAGGCTCCTCCGTTCTATTTTCCTTGTTTTCCACAAGGATTTCTGTCTCCTCTTCTCCTCCTGAGGACCTGGCAGTGCTGCCTGCTCCCCTGTTCCACCCTAACACCCTACACCATCTACCTCCTGTGTCCCACAGGCAGCAAGTGCTGGTGGCCTGGAACACTCCAAACACTGCAAGCACATTCTTGTTTATTTTTGAAGGAGAATTGTGATTTCAGATCTTTCCCCTCTACCTAGAAACTGGGTTTTATAAAATCCACAGGAACTCAGCCTCAAATTGAAAAGGAGACAGATACACAGAGAGTGCTGAGCAGAAATTCTTACCCTGGGAAGGAAGGTTAAACAGGAAATGTAGCAGCACTTGCAGTTACAAAGACTAAACTTGAAACACAGTCCCCAAGAGGGGGGTGTCTGTCTCTTGCAGCATTTGTCATAATTCTTTTAACTTCTGAGGATAAGCAGCATGGAGTTACAAGTGACTAGGAATATAATTAACTTGCAGTGAAAGCAGAGGTGACATCTTTGTTGCCAGCACTGTCACAGGGGCAGCAAAGCCTTCCTCAAGCTGGGTCCTCCATGCCAACAGTTCCAGTCAATGATTACCCCTTCCAAAAAGCTTGTGACATACTCAGCCCAGTCACCTGCTTACATCCCAAGTGGGCTCAAGTTCTGCTATTTCCAGCTTAACTCTTGTGACCTTGTGAATGATATTCAATCCCAGCCTCTGTGCCACATCCTGCCAGGCAAACAACTCCAGGGCAGTTTTAGCAAGCAGTGCTATGTCATGCCTGTGGTCAGGGACACTGAGTGTGCCCAACCCTAAGCAGTATGCTTCCTAAATTTGGGTGTCTGTGCTAGCAGCCAACAGGGGCTGGGTGGGCAGCTCTGTCTCACTGGAGAAGATTCGGGGGATTTTTGCTCTTTTAACACATTCTGAGCAGTTCCTGGGTAAATTCAGACTTACTAGAACAGATCAGCTAAGCAGGATAAGCAAGGCAATGGTGACTCCTGCAGTGTCCCCAAGGGCTGGGTGAGTCAGTGAACGGATCCACCAAGCAGCAGCCATCAACCTCCAACAGTTCCCAACTCCAAAATCTCACAGACAGTATGAAACCAGCTCTAGTATACACTCATGTTTCTCCTAAATACTCCACCAGACCCAGCAGTTTGTGGCTCAGGAACTTCCTGAGTTGGTATCCACAGCACAAATGAGTTCCTCAGACTCTTTTTTTTCTTTTTTTTTTTTGGGTCCTGCTACTTTCCAGGTACTTTGGTCACCCTTTCTTCACCAAGTTTTGAAAGCAGCCTCTAGGACAGAGTGTGACTGGGGGATCCCACTCAGGACTTAAGCTTTGGGTCTCCTTTGGAAAATGCTCTGCAGGTTTCCCAGGGGAGCTATCAGGGAGGTGACCAGGCTTTATCCCTGTACACTCATACAGTGCAAGCATCTCTTCTGCAGAGCTGGTGGTTCCCAGTACACAACCAAATGATTCTTCTGTATTTACAAAGGGCACAGAATTACTCCTGTAAAAACAAATTATCATTTGCAGCTCATCTGCATCCTAATTTGAAGATTTTTCACCTATTACAACACACTGGTGGAGCTTCTCTGAACTCCTGCAAGCAGCTGGGCTGTTGATACTGCAAAGAATGCAGGAAAATGGTTATTGCTCAGTGTGGTACCCCGAGCTCAGCTTTGCTGATGCATCTCCTTTGTGCCTCATGCTCCTCCCTCTCACTGCTCTGGGCTACACGTGTCAGAGGTGATCCCTTGTTCTGTCCACAGGGCATGGAGATGGCAGCAGCAAGAGATGGTGACCTCAGCCAGGGCAGGGAACTGGTTCCAGCACAGCTCTGCAAGTTACTGCACTGGAAGAGTGGAGGGGAAAGGGCTCTGATGGAGAGAGGCAAGAATAAGGCTGGGGGCAAAGGGACAGTGGAATTTCTTAAACTGGCTTTTCCCTGCAACCAGCAGATTCTGAGCACACTCAGCAGAGGGGCAGTGTGAGTGGATAAGAGGTGGGTAATAGCTCCTGGGCATCCAATGCTCCAGCTCTGCATCCATACACACACACATATGTTCCTGTACACACAAATCCCCCCACACCCATGTCTGCCATTTTCCTGTTCCCAATGAGTTATCAAGTCTCTTTGCAGTAAGTTTCCTCTAGATGAAGGAATACTGAATAAACCATCTTTTACACCTTCAGCAAGAAACCACCCTGTTCATAAAAGCCTGGCTGATGGCTTGGGCAGCTCTACCTCATGCCTCCCAACCAGTCCAGCCAAGCTTTTGGTCTCCAGCTTCCCACTGTTCCTGCCCTGTGCAGCTGGGAGAGACCCCAGGCCTGGCTGCCCTTATGAAACCACCAAACCAGTTTCACTGGGATACCACATCAGCTCTGCAGACACACTGGGTCTGCCCTTCAGCCCAGCACTCTGCCCTGCATGCTCAGTTTTTGCATTTGTGGCTCTGGCACTGAGCAGTCAGTAAAGCCAAATGTTTCTGTCTTGTCAGAGAATAAAAATGTCTTGCACAGAAAGCAGACTCAGAAGAATCCATTAATTTGTTACTAAATGGGACTTGCCTGCCCTCTCTGGTCCAGAGCTGAGGCTCCCAGGATGTCTGCTCATTTACAGTGTTTCCCCACTCCATGCAGTACACTTGCCAGGATTCTTTGCACCCTGCATGCACTGAGGGTGGAATGGTATCCACCATGGATGGCACCAAATTTAGAATAAAACATACACAGCTACTTACATAAGGAGTAGAATGGGCCGGGTTCACAGGAGCAGACATTCCATTTGTGGCTCAGCTGGGGTGTGGGAGATACCAAAGCAGCTACGAGCACCTCTCCCTCCTAGGAGCTTCTCAGTTCTGGTACTAATTTGAGGGCTGTGTGTCCCTCAAACAGACACTGATTGGAAATAGCTGTGAATAGGACACACAGAAGGAGGAAGCAGCAGCCAAGGATGTCAGGAGAGGCCAGGAGTGGATGTTGTAAAAACCTGGTGTTGTTTGGAGCATTTTCATCCCTGGGAATTCTTTGAGAGCTGGCTCATGAAACGTGGCAGCTGGCTGGCAAGAGCAGTGTGGCCATGAGAAGTGGCCAGGCAGTGGCTGCTGGCAGGGAACTGGTTCCAGGTCCCTTTCTAACTGGACAGAGGAGGCTTTCAGCAGCTGCCACTGGAGCTTCACTTGATATCTCACAGTGACAAAACTTGAACATCTGATCTACTGTCCTCACGGAGCAGGGATGGGATGGCAGCAGCCTGCATGTCCTGGAAGGTCTCAGGAACCATTCTTCAAACACAGTTTTGGCTCCAAGAAAAGCCCAGCACACTGTGTGCATCCACTGTGCTGCAGGGCCTCCAAAATCAGAGTTTCTAGCTACGGATCCCAAGTCATTCCTCTTAAAAAAAAAAAAAGAAAAAGGTTTTGCTCAGTGGAGAGGGCAACTTTAATGTTCCCCAGCAGCTCAGCTTTTACAGGAGGCTATTTTGGATGTTGGTTCTGTAACAGTGAAGTTATTGGACAAATGAAGGCCATGCATATGCTGAAGCTTGGAGCATTTCACATTCCTCAGGTGCTGAAAGCTTTAAATACTTCCTTTGGGTATGAAATAGATCTGCTGTAAAAGAAGCCAGCATTCCTGACAGTGCCCATCCCACAGACTCCCACAGGAGAAAGTCTGCAAAGCTGAACTAGTCTGACCCCAGGAAATCCTTCCCACATCTTTCATACTTGCTTAAGCCTCTCCTTTAATTTTCAGAGTTTGCTGAAAGGCCAGTTTGATGCTTGGTTATCTTCCTTTTCATGCACTTTCTTGGTCTTCCTTTCTTATATTAATACCATATTACAGCTGGGATGTGAACTATGCAAGCCAGGAAGTCCAAAATGCTCTTTCAGAAACACTTCACTTAGCCAAGATTGTTAATGATTATTTTTTAAAACTTCACTTGTTGTCTTTACCTAATAACACAAATGGCTGGTTTCAGACTGGAGCTCAGTGACGTTATGCAGCCAGCAGGTAATATCTCTCCAGAGTCCAAATTCTTGTGAACTTATCTTTGTCCATTTTAATTAAAAACTCACACAGATCTCCAATTAAAGTATTGATGTATTTAAGATGTATAGGTTTCCTTCCTTTTTTTTTACACCACAGCAGTAGCAGTGCCATCGTGCTTCACAGAAATCATTTAAGAGCTTTTCAGTGCAGTCTTGGATTCCAAAGTACATTAGCTGCTTCTTCATGGTCAAAAAGAATTAATATTGTGTAACAGACTCTAAATTTGCTCCGTTCATAGTTGGTTTGGGGATTTTTATTTTTTTTTAATCTTCCTACTAACCAGGAATAGTAAATTTTGCAAATTCTGGATACAGTTCAGGGTTTACAGGACTCTCAAAGCTTTTTATCCATCTTCCTCACATTCAAGCTCACTCACTCCTCATTTCTGCCCCCATAACAACACTCTTAGCCACTCGTACACCAGCTGAACCTGCAAAAATGTTTGTGTCTCCTAGAATTTTAGTTTGCAGTTCATTCTTCTCCCTTGCAAATTCATGAATGGGGTAGACACCAAGTCCTGCTGCTTGCTGTGTGTGGCTGCCTTCTAGCCACTGCTGTCCCAGCCTGGGACTGTTATTTTATTATAGAAATTATAGCAAATCCATTTTGATCCAACAGATTTTCCCTCAAGCCCTTCGTGCATAAACCTGCTTATGAATCAGTGGCCCCGACTGCATGTTTCCAGAAAGCTGGGAGGAAAAATTTCACCTATTTGCACTCCGTTTTGTCCTTATGCTCCATCTGGTGAAAAGCTGAAGACAAAAAACAATTTTTTGCATCGGTGAGCTGAGGGAAGAATGGAGGCATCTTAAAGGCATCCATAAAGGCATCTTGTGACCACTCCTAATCATCAGAATGTAAATTCACCCTTTTTCTGAGCATAATTAATCTGAAGCAGCGAGGGGTGGATGCTGAAAACCAGGGAGGAGCTCCAAGAGAATCTGGGGTCCAGAAACAACACCTACAGCGAGAGATCAGCAAACTGAGGCAAAAACCTGGAAATAATTCTACTGCAGACAAAAAGAAAAAGCCGTCAAACGCTTATCCTGTGGTCTACCGCCATCTTCAGAGGGAGGAGCCCGGTGCAAGCCGCATCTCCGGCCCGCACCGCTCCCGACTCTTCCCCCGCCTCCCCTCACGCCGCGCCGGGAACGCCCCTCAGGAAAGCTCGGGGCTTCCGCCGGGCCTACAGGCCGGGCCCGCGGTTCCAGCCCGAGACCGGAGGGCTCTGGAAGCCGCAAGGCTGCGGGGGGAACCCGGCAGGTGCGTGTGCGGCGGGGCCGGGCTGAGGGAGCTCCGGCAGCGAGCGGCGACCTCCGAAGCCTGAGTCCAGCGGCTCCGGTATCGCCCGACGCGCTCGGGAAGCCCAGACGGGCCCGGTCGGGTCGGGCGATACCGGAGCCGCTCCCGTTGTTGTTTCGTTACTTTTAAAGGGGTAAATGCAATGCAAAGGAGGTAGAAACGGTGTGGCTGCAGTGCAGGGATTAATTCCCATGTAGGAAAAGCCTTTCCTCTGGGTGGGAAGAGGAGGAGGAGACGCTGTCAGGGAGGGCTCAGGGGAGGGGCATTGGATCAGAACCAATTTCATCACCTGGGGCAGAACCTGAGCTCCTCTGAGCCTCTCAGGACTGCAGATCCCGGCTGGGATTCCCTCCCCAAGGTTGGGATTCCCTCCCCAGGGTTGGGATTCCCTCCCCATGGTCGAGTTGGGATTCCCTCCCCATGGTTGCCTTGGGATTCCCTCCCCAGGGTTGGATTTGGATTCCATTTTAACTTTGCACAGGTTTTCAGTGTCTCTCTGACTCTGGCCCTGCACACTTCAGGTGTTCATGCATGTTTACTCAGCTCTCCATTTTCTCCCCTGCACACTTGTTCTGTGCACGCACGTAACAACCAGGACCTGGTGTGGTTACAACAGGATTATTAAGTGATTAAGCCCACAACTGATTAATTTGAGGCACAGAAGCAAATAAGGGTTTCTCTGGATTTCTAAGATGGTATTGCACCCCCCTCAACCAGCGTTTTTGCTTTTAAAGAAGTGACTTTTTCCTGCCTGACCTATTTCTCCTGCCCAGAAGGCTGCAGTTTGCAAAGTCCTGAGATCTGCCCAGAGCAACGAAATGCCAAGTGCCCTAAGGCTGCTGCTCTAACATTTACAGGAGAGCAGCTTTTAAGAATTACTTCACTGGAAAGGCAGTAGGTGCCAGGCAACTCATCCCCTGTTCCTGATGTCACATTCCATAAGAGCACAAATGACCAAGTGAGTCAATGCTCCACTCAGACTGCCCGTGTTTGCTGCACGTCTCTGTGTATGGCTGAGAAAGCAGAAATTCCAGTTAACAATGTCAGAGAAGTCTGGAGGTGTCTTCTGTGGGAGGCATCTGAGTCCTTTCCTGCATCCCACTTACCTGTTTGCACTTTCTCCTTGATGGGACTTGAATTGGTGAAAGCCACCAGACTGTTTTGTCTGAGGCAAGGCTGGTGACTTCTGCCAAAATATTTAAGAATTCCCACCAGGGAATTCCCCAGCCAGGATTCAGGTCAGGATACCCACCATAGAGCTGGCCATGCTGTGGCAAGTCTCCCATCTCACAAAATTATTGCAATAAAGGATTAGATGTGTAGGGGAAAAAAAAAATAAAATAGCAACATTCCACCTCCCTGCCAGTCACGATGTGATTGTTTTTCTGGTGCCTATTTTTATATGTTTGTGTCTGGATTCTTCTGAAGTGAAATGTTACACTGCTGGGGAATTGGCTCTGGTGATCCAGAGCAGGGCAATGCTGACTTTGTTACAGTGTAATGCTGATGGGTTTTTCTTTGTGAGAAACATCAGAACAAGATAAAGACTGCTTGAGGTGGTGAGGGGTTTTGTAGTCATCCTTAAAAGCTGAGATGGGGTGAAAAAATGAGTGGCAGCAGCTATGTAATTATGTGTACACTTCCCTTACAGGTTCAGCTGTATATGGGATTCTTTCTCCATTTCTAATTTTGCATGATGTTGAACCTTTGCTTTTTTCCCCTTATTTCCACGTGTGGTTGAATTTCAGAACTGATGAGGCACCTTCTAAAAGCTGCTGTCTTTGCATTCTCTTGAACTTGGTCTCTTTGCATTCCCTTGAAAGAGTCCTTTTTTGAGGCTGACACTTTCTGAAGTCAGTGCCAGTGGGAGAATCTTAAAAGTTTCAGCTTTTTATGTATTCAGCACAGGAAAAGTGCATTCCCCACTGTTTTCACAGCCTTCTGGATAAAAAAGGCTGAGGAGCATCTCCAGCAGTGCCCCAGCTGGGAGATCACCTTTTCTTAGACCAACAGAGAATTGTAGATTGTTCTTGAGTTTGAGCTAATCAGACACTGTTTGTATCATGATCTCCAGCTCCAAAATCTCTTGCCTGTTTCACAGTACTTTACACAGTGAATAAATGAGTTTGTTCCTGTCTGACAGGTATAAGGGCTGCTGCACAGAAAAAGAAACACCAGCTTTCAGCAGCTTGCACAGTAAGTTGGTGACACACCTAGAACAACCCCAGGTTATGTAGTTGCCTCCCGTACATCCTGCTGACTGGAACAGGCTGCTCTTCATCTTTCTGGTAGGTTGAATTTAAAGCTTATTTTGTGGAGGCTCTAACACAAACATTTCTATGGCATGATAAGAGTTTGTCCCTGTGACAGGGCACAGGGCACCTCCCAGCTCCAGTGTTCTGTGTCCTCTTGGTGCTTCAGATTCTGCTCCCATATTGTTGCTGTTTCAGACAACTGAGATGTGACTCCTGTGGACTTTCAGAGTCAGGACAGTTTTTGAGGAGACCATTTCCTATTTTTTTCTGTCTGCTTAACAGATTTACATTAGTTCTAGGTAAAATGTATGTAGTACTGGTCTGTCTTTCTTTCCAGTTTCTGAATTTCCTAACCTAACAGTTAGCAAACTTATTTTTACTGCTAGCTGAAGCAGAGTTGTTCTTCATCTGCAGTCCTTAACAGATGAGTAATCAATCTGCAGCTTTCTCTTTGCTTATCAGTGCAGCCCAGTATTTGCCTGGCCTGATGCAGACATCACTGAATCTGTCACCTACTCCTGTAGTTTGCCCAGGCTGCCCAGTTAAGAGTTTTCAGATTCATTGTTGTGGGGAAATGTGTAAAAATAAAATGTATAAAAATAAAAGTTTCTTTTTCTGATCACGTTTGTATCCATCTTCCAGGACTATGCCAAGAAAAAGAAAGCTGTTGGCTCAATTAAGTGCTCTTCAAAGCAACCCCAGCTTCCCTCCTTTGAATGCTCTGGAGAAACTGAGTTCTACACCTGATGGTGATTCTTCTCCAAAAAACAGCAAGTATTTTGCAACACAGAAGAAAAATTCTTCCCGGCTAGAAGCAGATTTTTTTAACCAGCCCTGCATTAGTCTGGCCAAGTCCTTTCTGGGACAGGTAAGACCTAACACCAAGATTACTGCAGTGGAGCTTGTGCTAGCTTATAACTTAGTGTAAAAGGATGAAATTCTTTTTTTGCCATTTGACTCCAGGGCTTTGCTATTTTAGGAATAAGCTCTCATTCCTTCTCTTGTGAAGTTCAGTGGAATTTAAAGACTAGTAGCCAAATCTATTTTGGATAAAGGCAGAGGAGTAATTTCTCAGCTTTAGTTTACTCTCACATTTCAGAATTAGTTTTTCGTGGAGTTTTCCCTCTCTTTTTTTCTGGTTTACTGAAATGTACTTTGCAGTCTGTGGACTGAAGTCTGTTTCAGGCCTTTTATTTTCCTTTCAGGTATTCCTTTATTTTTTGCTTCTTGCTTAGCCCAGTGGAAAGAAATGCTCTGCAGTCAGCAACATCTCCTCTGCCTCCTTTTTACCATCCTGTGCTGCTAACAGCATGGCAGGCCCTTGGCCTTTCTTGACCAGTGTCCACTGTCACAGGGCACTTGAATATCTTGTTCTCATCTGCCAGTTCAGCTGAGTGCTGGGGACAGTCAAAGCATGTGGGGCAGTGGAAAGGAAAGCTGCATCTCATGCTGCCTGCTTTGGTTTTCCTGCTCTGAGTTAACTCTCTGCTGTCAGAATACACATGGAGCTCTGGATTGATCCCCTCTCTGGGGCTATTTGCACAAATACAGAAGGCAGAACAGGAATCATTTAACAGCTAAACTCTCTTCACTCTGAAAAAGGCTGTCCCTCTCTTTTGTTTCTGAGTTTTCAAGCCATTAATTGCTCATGAAAGCTCCTTCTCCTTTATCCCATTGCTGAAACTGAGGAATGTTTTGAGCTTGTTGAAAGCCTTTGGAAATCAGAGAGGGGGAGATTAAACATGTCTCTTCTGCTTAGTGAAGCCTTCAGAAAGACTCTCCAGCTATTTCCATGGGAGGGAGTTCCTCCAGTGTTTTCCCTATAAAAGTTCCAGTCTGAGACCTTGTAAATGCAATTGCAAAATGTGTTTTTAGTTTCACTGCAGTGGTCTTATCTTCTCTGAGGCTTTTTTATACCTTTATTGTCTGCAGGGTGAGCAGAGTCTCAGGGTTCTCATTGGTTTAGATAACTTTAGGAATTTGTTCCACAAACTGTTGGCTTTGGCCTGTCTTGCTGTGTCTAGCTTTTTTTTTTTATTTTATTTTCTAAGGATCTTGTCTTCCTTGCAATTGGCAACTTTGCTCTTTTTTTTTTTTTAACCCTGCTGGGATTTTTTTGGTCTTCCTTAACCTCTCTGATACATCATGTGTGTTTGCTATCTTTATAGACATCCTGCTAGAGCCTTGCCTTCCCAGCTTTAACCTTTGGCTGCCTCTTTCAAGTTCTTCCTAACAAGCTTCCTCACTTTATGTAGCTTCCCCTTTTTTGCTGGTACATAGGACTCTGACAGATTATTTTTGGACTTTAATGCTTGTGGAAGGACACTGAACTTTATACCTCAGGGTTATGATAGGAAGTTGTTTTGCAGGGAGAGAAGCCTTTGGAAAAGAGTTTGCATTTTGCTCTGGATCAGTCTGAGAGTTCAGTCTTGTCTTGGGAGACCCCTGATTACTCAATTCTACAAAGCATTTGGTGGGGGCTCAAAAACCAGAGCCTGTGTCCTGTCCTGCTGTGATAGTTACTGGGTCTGGATGAGGATTTGTGAAGTCTCTCAGTACTGATGCATTTTTTGCCTTAATGACTCCACCATCTTAACACACTCTGCTACCCCAGGCAGATGATATTTTAACCTTATTTCTACACATTTTCTGTTTAGGCTTAAAATTACAAGCTGGGCAATTTCTATGTTAATTTTAGATTTTCTTTAAAGTATAATCCCCCATGACTCAGTCTAATCTCTCCTTTTCTTAGAACTATAACAATGATTTAGTGTTTCATTACTTAGTTTCATTCTACCCAATTTGGAAGGTGCCTGGTATATTAACTTTGTTTAACTTAAATGTGATTCCTGCATTCTTGGGAACAGAAAAATACCCCAAAACATGAACCAACAAATGGCCTCTTAAAATGAAATTTTGTAACACCAAGACACTCCTCAATGAAACTGATTGTTTTCAACTAATTGAGAAGTGCTATAGAGAAACCTTGATATACCAGAGTTGCAGCATTTGAAACTGAGTTCTGGAGCATCCATGCTGGATCAGGTCAGTCACTGCATCAGCAATCCAGTGCAGACATCTGTTAGGAATTAGGTTTTGTTTCCTGAATGTCATTTCTGAACTGGTTTTCAAATATGGGAGCACTGAATATAGGATAATTAAACTGAGAGCTGTTGCCTAAATGAGAATATGCAGCAGTACTTCTCAAACACACCTTAAGTAAAAAAAAGAAGTGTAGAAATCAGGTCAAATCACAAAAAAGCTATGAAATTTAGCAACTGTTTTCATTTGAAAGGTAATATTTTCATTATCGTGTTTGTGTTTTGGGGTTTTTTTTTCCCCCACATCTGCTTTGTTTTATTTAAGGAGGTACCAGCAGCAGAGAACACATTGCAATAACAAAGATCTGTGTTGTCAGCCTGGAGCCAATTCCCAGCTCTCCTGCACTGCCTCATTCTCTGGTGCCAAGAATACAGCAGCAGCAGCAGCACTGATACTCACTCTGGTGCTGGGAATCTCTGTGGTTAGGGAGCAGAACCTCTTTGAAACATCTTTATGGAAAGAAACTGCCTCATCACAGAAGTGGGGTGATTATGCCACTGCCATATTTTCTCCATCTTAAGAATCATGGTGATTCAGGGCTGATAGTCTGGTGCTTTTTGCCTTAAACCAGGTGGAGAACGCAGAAAATCAGCACAAAAGGGTTCTGGGCTCTTTGTTGCCTATAGGATCACTAAATGGCTCTTCATGACACTGCCACAGTAAAAAATGCCACTCCAGGCAGGAACTTCTTGTACTGGGCTGTGGCCTGGAGAGTAGAAGCTGAAACAGTTCTTGTTAGCTTACAGACTGGATCACCAAGGGGAGAGCAGAGGCTGTAGGACCATCAGGTCCTTTTTTCCAGCTTCTTTATTTCCACACCTCTTTTGCTCTGCTTATTTTGTACCCATTTGGGATGCACTCTGACCTCTCTTTCAGATTTTAGTTCGCAAGCTTCCTGATGGCAGAGAACTCTGGGGGAGGATTGTTGAAACAGAAGCTTATCTGGGTGGGGAAGATGAAGCTTCCCACTCGAAAGGGGGGAAGCAAACTCTCCGAAACGCAGCGATGTTCATGGCCCCAGGAACCCTCTACGTGTATCAGATCTATGGGATTTATTTCTGTGTCAATGTTTCCAGCCAAGGTAAGGTGAGGCTGAAAAAGTTTTAATGCTGTAAACGCTGGGGAAAACGAGGTCTGGGACATCCTAAGCTTAAGCATTAAGGAGCGTTTGAGCTGCTGGGCTGTCTCGGAAGCACTTCCAGCTGTAACTTGTTGTTTTGCCACTCTCCTGGGGCAAGAAGTCTTCCTTCCAGGGTGGATGAATCCCACAGCACATCCTGGCAGCAGCACAATGAGCCTTCCCTAGGATTAAGATGTTGGGCTTCCCTTGCTTCAGGGAAGAGGGGAAATGCCAGCCAAGCTTCTCTTTTGACTTTGCTGGGATTTGTTTCCCTGGGATTTGCCAAGGTGTGTGCATTGCTGCCAGATCTGAGAGAACAGCTTGTAAAATCAGGATCCCAGTGATGCTCTATCCAGGCCCAGGGTCACACGATGTGGACTCAGCTCCAACTTTTGGATCCTAGACTGGGACTTTGAAGGAAGTGTTTCAGGAGCAGTGAGTCAGATGGGTGGAGAGAGGAAATTTTCTTCTCTCCAGCAGCCAAGAGCTGTTTCCAAGAACGAGAGCTGGAGATGTTCCAGGGAAGGAGCAGCAAGCTGCACAGAGGGGTATGGGGCTTCCCTATCATTTTATGATTTCTCACTGTTCAGGGAGAGAGTTGGCCTGAGCATCACTGTTAGATCCCACTGTTTAATTCTGAATGCTGCTCGTTAATATGGAGGAGGGAGATAACTCAGCATCTCTGCACTGCCACTGCTGCTGGCAGAGTGTTGGATCAGTGTCAGGCAGATGCTGAAGCCAGAAAACACCTGAGAGGGAACTGCTGCAGGCTGCAGAGAGGAGGGAAGGCAGGCTGAAGCACTCTGACTGGCAGAAGGTGAGCCAGAGGGATTCAGCTACTCCTTGGTAGCTAAAATAAAACTTCTGATGTCCAGGTATGCTCAGGAGGACCTGAACATCAGCCCAGGTGTTCAGTTCAAGTCTAACCATGGTTGCCATTTGTATTTGTGATGGATGAATGCAAATCTGTGATTGCTCAGGATCCCTGAGTTGTTCCTGCTGAGTAAGGTGTCCTGGTGAGAGTGATGTTTCTCTGTGCCTGGATGAAACAAGCAGATTTAGGACATGGAGCACGTTCTTAAAAATCTAAAATGACCCTGGAGCTCTAAACCACTGCAGTACAGGGAAGCAGCTTTTGGCTCCTGCCTCAGAGAAGGGAGTTCCTGGGAACAGATCCCTGGCAGCTGTTGGAAGGCAATCTATTGACTCCCCCAGGCAGTACTGAGGGCACTGGGGGGCTCTGAGCAGGTTCAGGGCAAGAGGCACACACCTCAGCACAGCCAGAAATCAGGTCCTTGGTTGACAGGCTCAGTTAGGAGTGGAGAAGGGCAATTTAGTGTGGGATTTGTCCAAACTATGAGGGGGATTCTATTTTTGGAAATCTCAGGTCCTTAGGGATCTGTCAGTGCCTACATAAAAAAGCCTCTGCCAGGCAGGAGCATGGCTCCAGATGTTTGAGGCTGAAAAGGGATTTTTGCAGAGAGGCACCAGGGAGCACACAGATGCTGGTGGGAAGGAATGCTGTGGGTGGGTGCAGCACAAGGGGTGCTGTGTGGGGCAGCACACAGACTCCTTTTCCAGCCTCTCTGCTCGCCCACTCAAGGTCATGGAAAGCTCTTCCTCACTGTCCCACTTGTGTTGGACATCCTCATCACAGCAGAATGTGCTCAGAGCTGCATCTTGGCTCAACCATCACCAAAACTGGGGAGGGCAGCTGGTCACAACAGCACGGGGTGGCTGAAGTTATCTCAGGCTCCTGGCAGGGTGGCAGATCACAGCTAAGGGAAGGTGTCCTTGTCTTAGAAAGGTCTCTGCTGGAGGGATGCTTGCAGGGCACCAGAAATGCTGCAGCCCTGTCCTGCCCCAGGTTCCCATCTCAGGAGAGCTTCCCTGGCACAAGAGTTTGGCTTGTTCTCCATTTGGCTCTGCAGATACCACCCTGGTGCCACCTCCTGTCACACCTCCAGCTGGGTGTTGGAATTGGTGACTCCTGCAGCCAGGGCTCCCTCAGCACAGACAGTGGCTGCTCCCAGGGCCTGGAGCTCCTTCCCTGGTTTCTCTTTGTCCAGATGAACTCCAAGCTGCCTCTTTCTGCTGGCAGCATCCAGGCTCATTCCTCCTCTCCTTTGTTAGCTGGAGTTCTTGTAATCAGAGTTCTTTATAAATCCAGTAGGTCTGGGAGCAGCTTTGGATGGCTACGCCAAAGCTGAACCATATGTGTTATTTATTCCTGAACATTCTGCTGTGCATACAAAGAAACCTCCTGCCCTCTGGCAAGCCTTGGAGCAGCAGCTAGACTCAGGAATAGCAAGGAGTGGGGTTGAGAAAGAGCAAGCCCTGAGTGATGAGTGAGGGACACAAAGCTCTGAGATGTTCAGAAGGGTACTGAGCAGGGTCAGTGGCTGAATCCAGAGCCTGGCACTGGAGAGGAGGTGGCTGCTGGCTGCAGTGCTGCTGCTGGGATAGTGCTGATGAACTGCCCTGTACTAACACGTGGTTCTTGTTCTGCACCAGGGGAAGGGGCTGCAGTGTTGCTTCGCTCTTTGGAACCTCTTGAGGGTTTGGAAGCCATGAGAGAGCTGCGCAGTGCCTCCAGGAAAGGCCCCAGGAAGCCCCTGAAGGATGGGCAGCTCTGCAATGGGCCCTCCAAGCTCTGCCAAGCCTTTGGCATTGACAAGGCTTTTGACCAGAGGGACCTGGCTGAAGATGCAGCCATCTGGATGGTGCCTGGCCAAGACCTCCCTGGGGAGCAAGATGTGGTGGCCACGACAAGGATTGGGATTGGCAACAGGGGAGAGTGGTCCCAGAAACCACTCAGGTTTTACTTACGAGGAAACAAATTTGTGAGCGTTGTAGACAAGAAGATGGAGAGAGAGATGGGAGCATCAGGACACTTCTCTTGTGCTCCACATGCCGGCCTTGAGCTGTGTGAGGGCAGCAGCTAGGGCAGACTGTGGCTCAGAGGTTTTTAATAATAAATGTTCTTTGTCACAATGAAGGGGGCAGGGTGGAATTTTATTTCTGGATCAGCCTGGCACAGGTTTCCAAGTCAGACCTGAGGTGGGGTTTGGATGCTGAAGGCCACTTTCTGCCTTGTGAAAGGATCCAGGCTCAGTGAAGGTGGAGGAGTGGGGCAGGTTCCCAGCTCTGATGTGCTGTGCTGCTCCCATCAGCCCTGGTCCCCAGAGGAGGCTGTGGTTTGGCTGCTGCAGGGCTGAGAGCTGGGCTGGATCAGCCTGGAGGAGGTAAAGGAGTCATCTTAATGTTGTCTACACCCACCTAGTGGGAGGGTGTAGGGAGGACAGAGCCAGGCTTTTGTCAGACAGGATGAGAGGCAATGGGCACGAGCCAGAAAACAGGAAATTCTCATTAGCTGTATGGAAAATATTTTCACCATGAGGGTGGTCAAACACTGTAACAGAGGCCTGGAGAAGCTGTGTGATCTCTGTCTCTGGAGACATTCAGACCTCCACTGGACAAACTCCTGAAGGATCTCATCTAACACATTTTCTTGGATAAAAGATCTCCAAAGACCCCTTCCAACTTATACCAGTCTGTAACATTCAGCTCAGAGAACAAGAGTGCTGTTGTTTGCTTTCCCAGCTGCTTTTGAGACCAGCTCAAAACTTATTAGTGTGTGAACCCAGCACAGAGAAAGCACCAGTGCTGCAGCCTGACATGAGATAGAGGGGGAAAAAAAATCTCTAGGATCTGGGGCAGAACCTGCAGGACTGCAGCCACACTGGCAGTTTAAGGGATGACAGGGACACACACACACACCTTATGATTCACATGCAAGGAAAAAAACCCTCAAATTTTTCAAAACCCTTGAAAAAAAATCTTGTTTGGCCCCTTCTGAACCACCCTTGTTGTGCCATTCTCAGCAGCTCACCTTAAGATGCAGCTTGCATCTCCCCATCTTGCAGGGCAAGACTGGCAGAAGGAACCATAAGTAGCTGTCACCAGGTACCTGTGCACAGTGGCCACTGAGGCTCCTCTGTCACGATGGTGACTTGGTGGTGGTAGGTGAGTTACACACAGTAAAGAGGCTCAACAGCTTTAGCCAACTTGTGTGGGCAAGTGAAGCTGCTCTGTGATAGCCTGCAACTCTGGGAAAAACTCCAGCTTGTGTGTGTGGTAGTAAGGGAAAGGTCTTATGGAGGAGTCTCACAAGTCTTCCAAAAACACCCAGCCCTGGAAGCCACCACCACGGGGTTTAAAGGTGTCTCCCTCACTCCCCTGGGTGGGGAGCAGTGGCCTCCAGCAGGCCAGGGGTGAACTGGCAGAAGCTCCTGCTGTCCCCAGAACCAGGGATGTCACCTCTTCTTCTATCCTGAGCATGGCTGGAGGAGCAAGGTCAGGAAACACAGCCAGATGCAGTCCTGTACCCTGGCTTCCAGCAGGACACCTTCTTGACCCTGGCCAGGTCCCCACTGGTTCCCTGCAGTCAGTCATGTTTGGAACAACATGGAGGAACAAAAGAAGCCCTGGGGCACAAGTCTGAGTGCCCTTGGCACCAGGCTCTGGCTGCAGGGAACTACAGTGTCACTGCTCTTTCAGCTTGGCCAGATGATTTCACTCCTCAACAACCAAGCTGCCACCCCCAGTAAGAAACTCGAACCCCACAAACCCAGCCATGCTCTGATGGACACTTAGTGACAGGACAGGGGGGAGAAGAAAAAGTAGTAAGAGAGTGAGAGAGTAATTCTCATTCATGAAGCTGTTTACTTGCCACACTTTGCCTTCCCATGTCCTCACTACTGCCAGACAGTGATGAGCAGAATTCCTGGGTGCCAGGGATATTTTCTGAAGGGTCAGGCCAACTCCATGCTGCCCGTCAGCAGAAGCCACACGTGCTCTGCCATGGGGACAGGCTGCTGACAAACAACCCTGCAGCTGTGTCACTGGGGAAGGGAGAAAGCACTCCTGAGGCACCAGCCTCCCACCAGAGGTGAAGTGCTGAGGGTTAATACTGCAGTGGAAATCTTCTCGGCCCCTTCTCACCGGCCCTGGAGAGGAAGCAGGGTCAGGTCCCCTTGGGGGAATGGAGGAATCCAGGCTGAGCAAGCACATGGTGTCCTGCAGAGGCCTCAGAGTCCTCATGCAGCCCAACCTCAGCTGCCACCACAGGCAGCAGCAGAGAAATGGAGTCAGGGAGGGGGAGAACCAACCCGCTCCTTGTCCCAGAGCCAGAAGGAATCCCAACGACCTCCTCAGGCGAGTGCACAGCAGGTTCTCTTCCTTGACCCCAAAAGTCACTTCAGGAGGGACTGAAACACAGAGATGACAGGGTCCTCGTGGCTGGTGACCACCAGCACGCTGCGGAACTTGTCGAAGAGCATGAGGAGCTGGGAGCGGCGCATGTTCTCGTTGTACATGATCTCCTCCAGGTGGTGTCGGCCTCGGAAGTAGTGCAGCAGCCTGCAGGGATGGAGGGCAAGGGATGTCAGCCCACAGCAGGAGCACACAGCTAGAACTGATACTGCCACCCCCAAGGTTTCCTCTCCCCTGGGGATGAGCACTGCATGGGAAGGTGTTTGGGTGGCGTTCCTCATCTACATGAAAAATCAAGCGCGTGCAATCGGCCCAGCACAGAAATCCCCTGGAAAAGCAGGGGACTCACCCTCCTTCAGGGCTTTGCAAAGTCTTACTTCTAGCAAAAGCTTTCCTAGCCTGGCACATTTCCTGACATAAGTTTTCAACATAGTTTTACCTCCAAGAAATGGGGAAGCAGAAGTGTCAGCGAGTCTTAAGAAGTCAGAACGTGGCAGATTTACTTCTGCCCTCTCTTACCTGGATGTACAGCACCTGGGACCTACACTTGCTTTTAGAATCAAGAGCATCTTTCCCTCTCAGCAGCCCAAGGGGCTTCATAACTACAGTCATGAGGTTTGGTCAGCTTGGGGGAGGTGGAACAGTCCAACAGGGAGATGGACACCACAGGAAAGCTCTGGGAGTTAGAAAGCCCACAAAGAGCCCCCACAGCCTGATGCCTAAGTTCAAACCCCACTGGCTTCCTAAATTCCCAGTTCTTTTTAAATAGAGCCAGCACAGATGCCCCATGCTACAGCCATCAGATAACCTCAGCCCTGCACACTCAGTGGGGTGTAAGGCAAACTGCTGCAGCCTCTTCCCTGCAGCCAAGTCCCTGCTGGCTGAGGTCCTGCCTGCTCCCCAGGAACCCCTCAGAGCTGTAGCACCAAGCCAGCCCTCCAGACAAAGCTTGAGTTTGTCTTAACAACCTCTCAAACACAGGAACCAAGCACATATGCCAGGATCACTTCCCCAGCTACACAGACAGATGCACAGCTGCACTTGAGCAGCTTTTCCTCATGCTTCCATAACCATCTGCAGTTTGGGAGTATTGCTGGCCTACTGCTTCATGCCAACTGAGAGTAAAAATGAGTGGAGATGACAAGATCTGTTTTCCAATTTATTCATGCAGGAACAACCCTCAAGAAAGACACCAAACACCCCCTGGTGCATTCCTGCCTCTTTCAGAGGACAGCAGGATGGGGCCTCTCATGCTTTCCCTGAGGTGCTGAGGCTTACCTGGCTGTCTTCTGCTCAGGTGAGGCACTTCTGTCACCCACTGCCCTTCACAAGTGACAGGAAAGGAGTTACTAAAGTCTCCCTCCATCACACCCTCTACACTGCACTGAGAAGGTTTCACCTCTAATCCACTGACATTTGTATTTCTCTACTCCCCAACTTGCCACTTCCCTCCTCTCACCCTCTTTTTGTTCCCCAAACAGCTGCAGGTTAAGCTCAGAGCTGCAGGAGCCTCACTGCAGCCCCCAGCACACTGCAGGGATGCTTTCCTCTCTGCTTTCTGTTCATCTGCCAGCTCCCAGGGTGGCACCATTATGGAGAACCTGCAGTACAAACAGAGGCACAAGCTCCAGTCCTGTTTACCTTTCTCTGGGCTGTGCATTTGCCTCTTGCAGTATCTCCCACTGGGTATTTAAACCAAGCTAATTGGCTTCTTACCCTGACAGCAACCAGTGTGTACTGAGAAGTGGCCATTAGGAGGGAGAGCATCAGTGCATGTGTCAAAACCAGACCCTTCCCTGAGGTATTTTATCTTGTATCACTCTTCAAAAAGTCATCTTCAAAAACATTTTAAAAGCTTTGTGTTCTCTCCCTTCCCCAGAGCTGCTGCCTGTGACTGCCCATGCTCTCACCTCCTGGCACAGCTCTCTGCTGTGCAAATGTTTATGACTTGGCTTTCAACAGCCATGCAGACCAAGCAGGAGTTTTCCAATAAATAAATCCATCTTATATTCAGAAAGAGTCTGGATTTGTAACTGGTCAAGATGAAATACTTTCCACCCCAATAAAAGCTACAGAGGATATTAAAAAAGTACCACAGAAACACTGGCTGGAAGGCACCTCCAAAGGCTAATCCAGCATCCTGCTCCAGCAGGACTATTGCCAATGATCTGGCTTTCTCTAGCCAAGCTCTGAAACTCTCCAAGGATGGAGATCCCCCCCTGTGCCTGGGTAATTGGTTCTGGGTTGCAACACACTCCCAGGGAAGAAGTTTACCCCAAAGCCCAACTAGAATCTACAAAATTGTAACATGAAGATGAGCACTGCCTTTGCCTGTTTGGAAAATGAACATTTATGGGAGCCAAGCAGGACAGAAGATGGCACTTCCTGGGGCTGCATGTGAGTCCCTCTGAGGCTGCACAGATGTGCACTTTCAGATCCAGCTGTTGTGAGCAAATATTATGGCTTTCTGTGAGCAAATATATTGCTATCTCTCATCACTGTTCTCCCCTCTTCAAGTTATAAGAGCTGCCCTTCAAACAGAAGTGTTCTTAAAACACTCAAAAAAAAAAAAAAAGATTACCTCAGACTAATCCTTCAAATAAAATCACCTTAGTTCTGGCCAAGGAGATAGCCCTTCTACCAGCACTGCTTGAAAATGGAGCAGAACTGCCCACAGCTTAGTGCCACCACTGGGCATTCTTTTGTGGAGTAAAGCATCTCCAGTTCCCAGCCTAAGAGCAAGAAAAAAAAAAATCCTGAAGGTGACTCCACACACGCTGCTTGGGAGAGGATCCAGGAGTGAACCCTCAAACTGTCTTTGAAAGCACTGCTCCTTGTGCAGTGAGGGAAGCTTGGGGTACATTACTGAAGATGTAGCTCAGGAAGAACTTGACTCCTTCTTAAGTTTACTTCTGGAAGGACATGCAAGCCCTCCTCCAGCATCACCAAAGGAAAGAACTTGGATTTCCATCCCCATTCAGTATTACAAGGTTTAATGCAGCCAGTGCTGGAGCTAAACTTCAGTATTCCTTATTTTCCTTTAAGTTTTCTGCCTTGCAGACACCAGCTGTGCATAGGAATGGAGAGGCACAAGCTCCTTCTGCCACCTGTTTAATGAATAACAGGCATCCAGAGGCATGGCCACAAGAAAATGTGTTGGGCTGGACTTTATTGCTCTGCTGAACACAGCCCATCCCTTTGTGTGGACACACAGCTACACTTGGAAGGGCAGCTGCAGTATATTTAGTGCCCTAACTACACATTTATAGCAGGAGTTTGTTTTGGGAGGCAGCTGATACAGCAGAGCTGTTTGCCAGAGCACAGCCCTCATCAGGCTTCTGCTCCTCAAAGTGAAGCCTGAAGAGCTGGTGCAGTCACCTGTGTCAGGGTCACTCCAGCAGCCTCTCCACAACTGCTTACACTTCCTTTAAGAGCAATAAGTTTACCCTGACTCTCATCTCTGATGGTTTATGGCACAGACAAACACATCCACAGCCTCCAAGTGATGGTGTCTTGGAAAGCCACTGCTAACCAAGAGTGTCTTGCATAAACTGAGACTATGGGCACTCCAGCATCCTGCCCACAGGACCCATGAGGTGTTTATCACCTCTTCTCTCCTCCTCACTGCTGAATTAAGAGTAAACTGTGCAGTTGGCAATTCAATCTCTAGTAGAATGGAGCTTCAGGCTGAGCAAAGCCATCCTGGGGATCAGCAAAAGAGCCTGCTGCATGAAAATAGTGCAAAATAAACAGAGTTCAGGCAGCTGCCTGGTTATAGCAGCTGATTTTATGAAGAAACAAAAATCTTTCTTTTGCACCTGCAATTCCAAAGCTTTCAAATGGCTCTTTCACCCAGATGAGGGAAATGATAGGGGAGCAATCATTAAATCTTTTCCTCTCCCTGAGATAACTAAGAATCTGCATTCTATCTAAGAATCTGCCACTAAACTGGTCCAAAGCATCCCCCATGAATTCCATCTGAAGGTATCACCAGTTAGTATTTTGTTTTTACTTTCCTTTCTCACTGGTTTTATACTGACTCATCTGATAATGAAGAAAAAACGTTTTGAAGTTCTCAAATGGCCAAAGAGTTACCACTCAATCAGAGAACATCCTCTGAGCAGTTTACAGAAGATGGAGGAGGAGATGAGTAATTCAGAGATCATTAACTACCCACAAGCTTGGGAGAGCTCTATGAAAATACCTGAGCACAGCACAGCTGCAAACTTCTCCACAGACAAGAAGAGTATTTTGGTGCTATTCTGGTTTTCCCTGGGCTACTTGTCTATATGGAACCAAGTTTTCAGGGGATTACCAGATGGATCTGGGAAGCAGAAGAAAAGCAGCAGCACTTGCTTCAGGTGGTGTTCTGCCCCACAAGTATGCAGACCAGTGAAAGTTGCATTCCAGTGATGCCACTGTGTTTTGAAATGCTTAGGAAGAAAAAGTATTTTCCCCAAACCTTTTTCCCAGATGGGTGGTTACAAAGTCCTTCTGCTTTTCACCACATGCAGAACCACATTTTGCCTATTTTTGTTGTGTTGGGATTTGTAACAACAAAGCTGTTTGCTACTAATCACACATCCTAGTGACTTTAATCTAGCTAACTTCATGTAATGAGCAGCTCCTCTCTGCAAAACAGACCTGGAAATGTTTGTAGGCTGCTCTGTTAAAGTATTCAGGCTGGCTTTGTGTCTGATGTGTCTGACTCCTATTTGCATGGAGCATAGAAACCTTAATAAAAGGATAGCTGGCTTGAAAATGTCACTGGGCACACAGTGACAGCAGCAGCATGGCTGGGGCTTTGCTCTGCTTGCTTAGGAGGTTTTTCCAAGCTATTTTTCCCATCTGTGGACACAGGGAACCTGGCAGGCTAACACCAAAGTCCCTGTTTTCCAACCCTACACCCTGATGGGTCCATCCAGGACTCTGTTAACAACAGTTCTAGAGACACACGTGTCAGGTTTTGTCACAAACTGATATGCACAGGTGAAATAGGTGTAAGGGGAACAAACCCACAAGAATGTATCCTCCAAAACTCCCAGCTAATGGGATTTGTTCAGAATCCACACCACTCTTTCAATAAAACACCAAGAATAAGAAAAAAAGGCTACATTCTGCACTCCTGGTTTCCTACCTTGCAAACATGCGAAGATCTTCAGGATTCTGGGCAGCAGGGACATTAAGGATGGCTTCCCTCTCATGTTCCAACAAGCTTGCTAGGAGATTCTCTGTCATCCTTTTATTCAGGGGTGAGTCCCCACCAGGTATCAACTCAGCACTGGAATTATCCATGCTAGGGCTTGTCAGAGTCATGTCATCACTGCTAGCTATCAGGGGAAGAGAGAAAGAGACAAAGAATTTTTATATTCTTAGACATAATGATACAAAGATTATAAATTCAGGCTGTTTCCATGCAGTCTTTCCAAATAATCCCTTCTGATTTGCAGAGCAAAGGAAGTGCCTCTCAAAATGCTACCTATATCTGCAATTAGTTGTATGACAACACAGTGATTTCTCAATGAGAAATTAAAATGTTTCAACAAAGTCATCAATTTATGTGGAAAACTGTACCTCTGGACACCATAAACAGGCCATAAAAAAACATCTGAAAAGAAAACTTCCAGCCAGCTCTGCTGGAATACCATGATGTGGTCACGTGAAAAGCCTAACTAACAGCTCAGAAGGTGGGAGCAGGCAGAAAGAAAAGCCAAAAAGCAATATCCTCTTGTGAGTGAGCCAGAATAAGCAGATCACAGACTTTTCTGACTCACGTCCCAAGATTTCCAACCTAATTCATGACTTGTGTAAAGCTGAAAGTTGTACAGAGGATCTCTCCTGACACTCATCCTCAGTGGCATTTTGAGAACGCTGCTCCTAACAGCACAGGCAGGACAGTTTGGGGATTGCAGCACCATATTTTGATTCATACTCTTGAAAAAAAAAAAAGCTTTCTTGGAATCAGCCTGAGAAACAGCACTGAGGAGATTAAAGAACTGGAGAGGCAAAGAGAAATCAGCCATCTGTGAGAAGAGCCAGCTCTGCATCTCCTGAGGTGCAGCCCACAGCAACTGATGCTCTTTGAAACAAATTCTCACGATTTTCTTCCTCTCCTGAAGACCAAAGTTCCTGCAGTGACAGTGGTGCAGCCAGAGGATCACAGCAGTTACTCTGGAGTACAGCAAGGAAGGAGGAAGTTACTTCAAAAAAACCAAAAAAAATAGAAGTACCTGTCATAAAAATACGAGAGGTCACATCTTACAAAGCAGAATTTAATGGCCCTTAGGGCTTTCACCAATGCTCAGCTCTAAATTTAGAGGGTTGGACCTAACCAGTGATCACTCCAGCAAAGAGGAGCTGTCTGGTTATCCAGGGCATGGCTATGGGAAGCTCTAGAAGCGGGCTGCAGCCTGCCCAGCAGAGCAAGGTGTGCACATACTTGGAGAACCAAAGCTGAGGGCATTAGGGGTGCTTAAACTTCGGCCTCCAACCCTGGCAGTGAAGGGCATGTCCTCGTCTGGGGCTCGGAAATCCTCCTCGTTGGGTGGCACCATCAGGCAGACGTAAGTGTGGAGCTGAATGAGGAGCCTGTGTTGGAGCATCCATATCACCATTTGGATGAGCTGAGTCTGCAAGAGTGAGAAAGGAGGTACTGAACTCCCAGGAACTAAAAAACAGGAGGAGAACAATGTGCAGGAGTTGGGCTGTGTGACTAAGCAGTCACAAGGAGAAAGGCTTTCCCCCCACGCAAGTTTTATTTCTTCTCCAATCATTAAAAGGTGCCCAAGCTCACATGTTCATTACACCCAAAGCCTCTGTGGATGCTATCAAGCCTCTAATGACCAATATACCCTTATGAAACACTGCCCAGCACAGCCAGTGTCCTCAAATGCCCCAGCACCTGCTCAGTTCTAGCAGAGCAGCTGAATGCCCTCACCCAGCACTGCTTTAGCTCTGCAGCTGTAGCTATACAACCCCACCTGGAGCTGTTTGGGCCTTTTTGAACAAAACAAGTTTAGTAGGCAATAAAAAAAAATAGCATAATCCTCCTTCTGAGACATCAGGCATGGAAAACAAGTCAACCAGACACAGGCCCTGTTGCCCTCCAGTGTGAGCCCTGAGACCACTTTGCTGGTTTCCACACAAGAGCCACTAAAATCACTGACCACCAAAGGGATAACCCCAGAGATTAAGATAAAGGCTCCCCTAGGAAGCCAGGGAGAGAGCAGGGTGAGAGGGCAGAGCAACCAAGACAGGTCCCCAGAAGCAGGAGCTGTTTGCTGTCTGCATAAGCATGGGAGAGATTGGAGATCAGAGCCCTGCCAGGGCTCAGCCATGCAGGAACAGCACAAACAGCAGCAGAACCCTGGGCAAGAGACAAGAGAGACAGGAGAACTCCTTGGCAAGGAGTCCCCTCTCATCACAATGGGGTAATGTCCCCCATTTGCTCATTGTCTCTCTGCAACAACAGGACAGGCCAAGCTTATAAAGGAATCTTGGATTTTAGGGCCAGACAAGCACCAAGAGATGGTGATGCTGACATGGAACAGACATGAACACAACCTTGGTTGCACAAAGTCCCCAGGGGGGTGCTGAATGAAATCAGTGAGCATGGTGAGGGACAAACGTTTGGAGGTTCTTGGGCACAGCCTGTTTTCTGGAATTTTGGGAGGAGAGTTCAAAATGCATCATCGTGTCTGAACTTCTGCACAAAAAAGCCCTTTCATATCACTGCAGGCAGCCCTTCCCAGAGCTGAGGGCTCTGAGAACACTGATTCACTGACAAAAGCTGCTTGGGGATTTCATAGCAACCAGCACTGTTTGGGTGAGAGAAACACACAGAGAATGAGCTCAGGCTCTGAGAGGGGAGCTCACTCTGCTCTATTAATCATCAGGGTAATGGGCCAAATCTCAATAAAAGCCCCAAACCAAGGTTCATCAGCCCACATAATTTTCCTTTTTCCATAAATCTTACAATTCACAGTTCCTCTCCTCTGCTATCAAATCACAAAACAAACTTCTTCTGAATGCAGACACCACACCCTGACTTTTCAGGGATTGCCCTTTTGGGGGCTGGATTTTAACCTCAGAACATATTATCTGGGACTGCCTTCAAACAGATCTTTCTTGGAAAAGCTATAATTCATCTCACATGTTTAACAGAAACAATCTACAGAAGAGGAAGGAGGTTGGCAAAGCATCCCAAATGCACAGTGTTTGGCAAACATCTGAAATCAGTCTGGAAGAGAGAAGAGGCTTATTGCAGTGATTACATGGCTGAAAGCCTTCCTTCCAGAGGCAGGCCTGGGTGGAAAGATGTCTCAAATGTTTTATTTAAATTTCCAACCTGTTGGCAGGCACTGGTGACTGATTAGCTGGAGGTCTGCACGTTTCACAGCACAAAATAACCCTGGAAAAATCCCAAGTAATTCAAGGAGACAGTAAAACAGGCTCTACCAGAATCTGCCAGGTAGGGCCTGACCAAGCCCAACCTCCCCTGGTCACTTTGGTGGTCCAGTGACTCAAAAATATCCCAATGCTGTGGTTACAGCTCCATGTATGTGGAAAACTTTATCCAGCACTAATTCTGCAGATGCACCTTTGCCTCTACACTCTTGTGCAAGTATCTAGAAAGCTTCCCCTGAGCCAGCAGCCATGGCTCAGTGAAACAAGAAGCCAAAAGGTGATGTTAGAGCTTTAGGACTGTAACATTGTGGAACCAAGGACTGCCAAAGCCTCTGTGCCCTAAGTGGGAGAGCTGGAGACTGGCTGTGACTAACCTGAGAACTAGAGAAAACTCTTCTTCCACATGGGAGCCTCAGCAAGCATCTCTAGATAAGAGTGAATGATCATTGATGGTTACACCTGTGATGAGGTGGACTGCAGTGAGAATTTGGGCATTTTTTCCCTAGAAGGAGATTTTCATATGTACCAGTGTGCTTTAGCTGGCACCGTGCCCCACATGGAGTGCTGGTGCCATCACTACAAATTACCCTCACACTATTTCCACTTTTTCCAGGTTTAAACCCGTTTCTTACCAAAAGCAGCCAGTGTTTTCACAGATAAAATCTAGCAGAGGCTTGGTCAGTATGTTCTGCTGCTTGTCCTTCTGCACAAGAACACTGGGTTTGCCCCCATTCTCCTGCAGGAGAAGTTTCCCTGCCCCATCTGTCAGAAATGCTCAGGGACACAGGGCTGTCTTCCACCTTGGCCTTGGTCTATTTGATGAGCTGGGCTCCTTGCTGGAGCTTCCCAGACAAGGGTGTACTTCAGAGCCAGGCCTGCCTCCACTCAGAGCCATCATCTGGCATGGCAGGAGTCCATCCCCAGCCTTTTTTGGCTGAAACACCAGGACCGTGACAGCAATATAACCCAAAACACTCCCCGTTGCTTAATTTAACTGACAATCAACTCCAAATACCATCCATGCTCCTTTCATCCTTCCCATCTCCCCATGCTGCCTCTTTTCCAGGCTGCTGTGAGGGGGTCCTCTCTCTTGCAGCATCTGGACCTCTCTGGCAGGCAGGGATCAGCCCACAGCCTTCCTCCTTCTCCTTCTCTTCCTCCTCCTCCTCCTTCTCTTCCTCCTCCTCCTCCTCGTCCCCGCAGGCCCCAGGTTGTCACGCACACACACGCAGGGTGTTGGTGACAAACAGTGCTTTGTGCTTAGTGACACAAGCAGACAGGATGCTACAGCTTCTGGAAACGTGGGCACTGCACATCAGCCCATCTGGGTACGTTGGGACAGTCAGGGGAAAGCTCAGCCCCGAGTCTTGGAGGGACAAGATCCAGCACTCGTTACACTTTTTCCTCTGGCAAGCAAAGGGAACGTTTGTAGAACTCTTGAGTAATGTGCTAAATTAAACACAATTCCTGCAAGGATTCTTGAAAGGCTGCTTTCTCTCCCAGGCCTAAGAAGCAAAAGGAAAACAGCAAGATAACTGGGCTCAGCAACAGGTTCAGGAATGGGAAGGGAAAAGCAACCCAGAAGCACCCAGCCCTAGCTTGTTTCTGACTACATGAGGATACAAATAATACCACAGCACCCCAAGTATACAAATGCCACTGTCACTTCTTTTTCATCTACCCAAAGGAATGGAGCAGCTGCACCCATGTACCAGTAAGCAAACAACAATAACTTTGTCCTCTTTCACATCAAGCAGTACAACTCCATACAAACACAGGAAGGGCTCTTCAACAGCTTTCCCATTTTTTATCCTGTATTAATGGTTTTCCTTACTCTCTGCCCATCCAGAAGCAGATGCCAAAAGGAGGGAGCCAATCCCATGCTTCAGACAAGAATCAGAGGGGATGGGTGCTATGAGACCACAAGAGTTTCTGCAGAAAATACAGCCCTTCCCACAACACTGACCTTCTAGCTCAGATGACCTTCAGAACTACAGAGAGTACAGTCAGCATGATGAAATGCACAAGATAACAGACCACTAGTGAGTATCTTCAAAGTTAAAAAAGCCCACATCCCCTCTCCTATGTACACAAAGAATAAAATTACAGTGAAAAGTCCCAACTTTGTTAATTTTTTTCAAAGGCAAAGCAAATACAACTTGACAATATTTACAGTTCAGAGTACAGCATCTTTTATCACTGCACAGCAGAACAAAAACCCAGCCACATTTCATCAGATTAATTGCTCTGTCAGCTAGGTCTCTGCTAATTACAATTGGAGCCTGACTACTTCAGGACAGGGATTGGATTCATCTCTCTCAAAAGGCTCCTTCCTAACAGAACAATAATACAAGGAGATCTACATAGAAAATCAAAGTAGAAGAAACATCTAAAACCTCAGGATCTCTGAGAACTGAGGTTGTGCTTTACCAAAAAGAAACTTGCCATGGCTCAAACCAGCATGTGGTGGTGGCCACCTTCAAGCACACATCTTACCCCCAAGTCTTCTGCAACCCCAGTTCTCCCCCCCCCTTTTCAGACTGTAGAAGGCACTTCCACAGCTTTCCACAGCATCATCCTTGCTCCTTCCACACAGGCAGGCAGGAGGACTGAAAACAAGCCATGCTTTTGACCTTCAGGTCCCCATCAGGGACAGGTGAGCACCAGAGGAAAGGTGCATGCTCTAAAAGAGCCATTTTAGCACCTCAGCAGCTCTTGCAGACATTTGTCACACACTGGTGTGTCAAGGCATAACTGCAGCAGTAAGCAACAGATTTCATTTGTGTATTTTAAACACAAGTAGGACCTCTGAGAACAGCCAGAAGTACTGAAGGAGAAGTATTAAGGCAAGTAATTAATTTTAAAAGGAGTACTGCAAATAAGAATACCTCCTGAAGCTACTGCAGGTAGAATAAAATTAATGCTATTAACTCAGCTTCAATTTTCAGGAAATTGGTTTGTCTGTAGCTACAACCAAGTACTGACAAAATAGTTAAATGTGCTCTTTCCCAAGGTGGCAGCTGACCAGTACATACTATTGGGATTAGACACTACATCATTACTGATCTTTACCTCTGATGATAATCTCTGCCAACCTGTAATTATAACAAATTTTTCCCTCACAATTGGGCCTGTGTGTGCAACTGATGTTAATCTTCCAGATATTTGCACAGTGGTTAAATTCATATAGCCAGCAAGTCAACAAAGTATGAAGGCCAGCAAACAACACTACCAGATATCAGCAAAAGGAATCTGCCTCTGCTTCCTCTGCCACAATGAGCTGTGTTCAGAGGTCCAGGCTTCTTCATCTGGGAATATGATGGTGTCAGCCAGGAGCCCTCACATATTGAGCTCTTTTCTCACATTTCATCAGTTCCCAGAAATGCCTAAGCCATGATTGTTGTGTAAGCAAAACAACAGCCCACGGATCCAAAATCCATGTATTATTATCCCAGATCTGCACATTAAAATATGAATATTGCAATAGGTGGACTTCTGCTGACTACATGCTGAGTCTACCTCCTCTAACAGCCTTTAACCAATTCCCATTTCATAGCAAAAAATATGTGAACAGTTTGATGCTAAAACCAGACTGTGAACTTGAGCTGATAGAATATAATAAAATTAAATGTGATTTTGAGAAATTTACTAACTTGCATTCAGCTCTACTAATTTATGACAGTTTTAAACAGACAAAATGGAGCTTAAGTTTTCCCTCCTGTATCACTCAAGGAAAAGAAACTTCCTCATCTTTCTTTTAGGATTGTGCTTTGCTAGCACAGAGCATCCAAACTGCTTCACTTTGAAGGTCCCCAGAGGTTTCCAGCACTTGGATATGAAACAACAAATCCTATGGCTAGAAATACAGTGATTGGCAACTTCTAAACATCCAGTAGCAGGTTCCTGACTAGGTACTCCAGAAGAAACTCCATTCTGTGTTCTCCCTAGCAGGAGAATAAGGAGCTCTTGCACACTGCCAGGATCTCACCTCCTGTACGGGCGGTGCCAGCGGATTCTTGAACTCTGAGAGTGACACTGGGAGGGAGAACTTGGAAAGCATTGAGGGCAGGTTGTGACCCCGGAACTGGCAGGAAAATGCGTCTGCTAGTGGAGAATAACTGCAGAAAAAGAGGTAGAGACAGAAATCAGTTCTCTCCTGTTGGTCAGTGCAGTATTTCTTTAGGCATTACAGCCATGGCAGCCCCAAACGAACACAACACACAGTTTCTGAGCACAGTTTCTGGTTTGTTTGGAAAAGACCTTTAGGATCTCCTAGTTCAATAGCTGCAGAGATGACTGTTCTCTCTGACAGGACAAGCAGTATGACTAAGGAAAAGTAAAGGAGGGTCAAGTTAAATACTAGCAAAACTGCCTGTCTTAGGTTTTCCATCTACAAAGTTCTTCAAGAACAGAAATGTATGACACAGTCACAGTTGTTCCTGGATGACCTCAAGGTCTCTCCCAGCCCTTATTTTTATACTTGCATCACAGAAGTTTTGATTTAAGCTATTTTCCTGTAGCTGAGTTCCAACACAAACTCTACAGGCATCTCAAAATCCAACACAAAAAGGGTTGCCTGTCTTCAGCAGAGCAAAACCACCCACACGTGTGCCTTCACATCTTCACTGCTGCCTGCTCTCAAACTGGCCACACTACCTGCTACCTTCTTAATTCAGATTTAAAATCTGAATTGTCAGGACTGGAAAGCAGGCACAGCAGTATAAAATGCCATCACATGAAACAATCCAAGAGTGACAGCAACACTACCCTCATTTGCTGCTTTTGAGTAATTTCAGGTGTGTGCCAGATACACAAACAGGCCCATGAAACACTCATTAATTTAACTTAATCATTAAGTATATTTGTATTTTGCTTCTGTATTGCTTCAGGGTCACACAACCTTTCTAAAAGTGAGCAAGTGTCCTAATAACATTAAAAATAACTTCACAGGGTCAATATTGCCCCCAAGGCCCACAACACTACAGAGCATAGTGACCTGCTAGGATGCTCCTCCCTACTCCACACAAACCCCTGGGTGGCTTTGCAAATTCAGGCACATGTAATGCTTGGTGTTTTGTACAGTATCAGCAAATTCATAGGTGAAGAAAGATCCCACTCTGTACCCAGTAAGACAAGGAAGGGAAGCATATCCACACTTCTCACCACTTCTGTTGCCATGGTCACCCCTGTTCCTTCTGTACTTACAGACAGACGCTGGCATTTGGAGAGAGCATGTAGACATTGTTTTCACACAGTGGATAAATAATAATTGCTTTTCCCCAGTAAACAAGATGTGCAGCAAGCTGGAAAACCTGCATTGATAATAATGGGGAAAATCAGAGGAGCAAAAAGCAAAATTCAAACTCTCAGCAAGAGTTCCACACAGTGGCAGAAAAGTCTTGCTGGAGCTAAAAGGGAAGGAAAATGTTCCATCCTTTCACCTTCCAAATAAATACAGAATCTAATGTAACATGTGGCACATCAGAAAATGTTTCACAGGGTTATGAATATCCAGAGGTTTGCTTCACACTTCTAGTATTTCCTGCCTTAAAGGGATTTTTTCCAAAATGTATCAGTTGAAGTTTAGTTACTTTTCATGCCCCAATACCCTACTGTTTATGCACAAAATGCATGTTCTAAATGAAAAAAAACAAACGTAGAGTCAGCTTCTACTATGATACAAACATAAAGGAAATTAACACTGCCTTTTTACTGCACAGAGGTATTTCAGTAATGAGTTACACAAAGTATTTCAATGTGTTAAACAAGTCAGTGGTTGTTAATGGCTCTGGAAGAGTTCATGAGACATAAAATCCAGCTTGTATCATTAGATGCATTTAACTTTGTTTTTTTGTGGAGAACAAAATTACAGAAGCAGTAGGGAATTTCCAGAGTTCATCCCATAGCTACCTAAGGCCAAGTAACACCACAGACAGCTGTAAACAGACCTGGAAATTGTATTACAAAACTGGCCCTTTCCTTTCAAACAACAGAAGGTGCAGACCTAATATCAGGAGCATCCAAGATGAGAAGCCATGCTGCTCTTCTTCCCTGTGGGTCTGAACCAGCCTGTAGAAGTTTGGAGCCTCTCCTGTCTCCTGAATCATCTAACAAAATCATCATGCCCAAAGGACCATGATGCCTGCAGAAGTCCACAGGGGTCTCGTGTCTTACATGATTGCTGGAGTCTCATTCCCTCCCCCAGAACAAGCACCCCTTTTCAAGGCCTTGTCACATCACCTTCATTCAGATTTGAAATCTGAGATGTCAGGACAGGGAAGGCATTTAGGAAGAGCTGCTGGCTTACAGAGACTGGTTTAGTGGGCATGGTGGTCTTGGGCTGATGGTTGGACTTGATGATTTTAACCAACCTTAATAATTCTAGGAAAATTTTTGCCCAAGCTGAAACTGGAGCTTCTTCCTGGGACTCTGCAAAGTCCATGCACTGATGTACTAAGGGAAAGACTTGCACATTCTTTCAGAGCTCTTCAGCAGAACAGATCCAGGGGAAACAACCTATTGGGGCCATGACAGCTGTAACCTTTCCCTGGCTTTTTGGGTGCCTCTGTTTGCACGTGGGTATCAGTGTGGCAGAACCAAGAGAGAGACCAGTGTGGTGCCAGTCCTGAGTCCCATGTGGTCTGGTTTTAACTACCTAACAGGGAGGGTGACAGAGCCAGGGGGGCAAAGAGACAGGATGCAACCCTAAGATACAAAATTTAATACAGAGAAAGGTTTTTTCACTCTGATGCTGGCCCAGAGAGGCTGTGGGAAGTAGGTATCCAAACTCTGGACAGACACATCCCTGAGCAGCTTGCTTTCAGGGAATGCTCTGAGCACTGGGATGGACTCCAGCCCCCCAGGCTGCCCCAGGGCAATCAGTGCCCAGGATGTGGCTGCAAGAGTGTTAAGCCCTTTCACTGCACTGCTGCCCTTCCCTTCTCCAACCTCTCCTGTGCTCTGGCTGTGCACCCTGCTCACACTGAGCACACAGACACACTCGTGCACCACTGGCACACAGAAAGAAAACATCTCATGATTTAAAATAATTTCAACAGCTGCTGCCAGTTCCCCATACCTGCAGCAATGCCAAGTCAGCATCTTGAGCCAGTTGCTGCAAATTCTTCACAGCAGAGGTAGTTTTAATTACTCTCACCAGGGCAGGAGAGCAGTCCAACGGGAGCTCATTAAGCAAGGACTTCTCATCATTTAAAAGTAATAAGGCATGGTAAGGCCTGCAGAAAAACAGAATACACACACACTAAACTGCAGCTTTTCCTGAAGGCTTAGTTATTCCCAGCCCATGATACCTGGGGTCAATCTGTGAGTAAAAAAGAACTTCTTATATCAACCATTTCACATAAGTGGGTTCAGAATAAGCTTATTTTTATGTCACAAGGTATGATGCTCCCTATAAAAAGAGGATAAAGGGTTATACAGTAACTGGAGGTGCCAGTGACTAGAAAAAAAAAAAAGACTGCACTGTGCTGGCATGCAATTAAGCCTGGAGAACTAGTCTGAAATCTGCTCATTTTACAGAATGGAGTGAAGGAAACAAAGCAAGCAAGAGTTAGTTACTTTTGCAGGTAAAAAGCTGTAAATGTGGAATGCAGAAAATAAGATACCACTTAGACTCTCTTCTGAAAGCAAAATTGCTTCTGGTTCACACGATTAAAATGAAGATACAGTCCCCCTGACTGGAAACAGCACCACCCCAGTACAACCATGTGATGCTAACAGGAAAGCTGTGGCTTCCCATGGCCAGGGATACAGCAGCATCATGGTCATAAAGCATCAAGCCCATAACTTCCTCTTACCTGATAGATTTCAGGCTCCTCTCAATTGCTTCAGGGGGTATAAAGTTTGTGGCAACATAATGGATTTTGTGAGGCAGGCAGAAACTCACTTCCAGCCAGTTGTTGATGTGTAAACGGACCACCCCTGTTGTGCAGAGACTGGAAGAGGAAGAAAAGAAATACATATAGCATTTACCATGGATAACAAATGAAAACAGTGGTACAGATACACCACAGGAGTCCCATCAGGACAAGAAAAGACTGAATGTACCCTGTCTGTCCCCAGAGTGGACCAGCTGATTCCTAGCTGCAAGGGCTTCCTAAATTTGTACTTACAGAGCCATTATCCCCTACGAGGCTTTGGGGGCATTTGAAAGACTTCACCCCACTGATCTTCTGCTCCCTGTGCTCTTAACATTGCAGCACTTCCTCAAGTTTAAAGAGTTTCTTGAAGATCTACTGCAAGGCACTGGAGAATTCCCTAGAACAGAGCTGCAAAGATGAAAGGGGCACAAGGTTTTCACCTCCCATTTCCATCTTTTTCTCTAAGTAAAAAGAAAAGGAGATGTCTGTGCTGGGCAAGGGGTGTTACAAGTAGCAAATTTCAGACTCCTTTGGTTCTGCTTAGGTTGCTTGTTTCCTACTAACATGCTCCTGCTTCTCAGATGGAATCACAACCCTGCCTGTTAAACAGTTTCTTCATTCTAGGAAACCACAGGGACTGAGTTAAGCCTTTAAGCTGACTTCAGAGAACAGGGCTGGAGTGGAAATGATGGACACCTGAGGAACAAAAGTAAAGCCTGACCCTCGTGTTCAGCCTGAAAGAAATTATAAGCCTCTTTCACTGAAAAAAACCAGAAAGCTGAGAGATGAGAGCAATGACCATAGTCAGGTAGTTACACAGAAGGCTGTAAATCCAGACAACAGGTGAAATATACCCAGGTAAGTAATTATATTTACTTAAAAATGGATAAAGATCCCATAAGAGTGACATACCATAAGGAACTAAGCTAGCACCAGTCTGCAAACCTTCCCAAGGCTGCCCACACCAGGGCTGGCCTGGGCACAGCTTTGCTGGGGGCAGTGGGACTGAGCAGGGAGGAAAGGACCAAGCCCCCATCTGCTCACCTACACTGAGCTAGGAACACACAGCAACTGGTAAATCACTCTGAGGAAACAGCTAATCCTGTCTGCACTGCAGAGCTGGATTTTCCAACAGGTCCTCTCATTTTAAACTTTGGTTCCAGAAGGATTTTTTGTGTTGTTTTTTTTTTTTCTTTTTGCCTAAAATAAATTTTTGAAGTTTGTACCCTGAAAACTCCAGTCTGAGTTTTAAACTCAAGTGTGCTGAGATTCACAGGCTGATTTCTGTGTCAATAACACCCCTTAATTTCCCCTCCACACAAGACATTTAACAACATGCCAGGAACAGGCTGGGAGCAAATAACATGTCTTGGAAACCCTTTATGTGGTACTTAAACACTTATACCTGGCATCCAACTGTAGGCCACAAACTAACATGCTCTTTTTCAAGTTCATCTGGTTGTATACTGGTTTTAAAGGGACCTGAAAATTTAGCTGTACAATAAAAACACTGAGGAGCTTTGGCTGGTGGTGTAACTACTCATCAAACCACAACAGAGTGGTGAGAGAGCAAACATGATCCTGTCCTGCCTCCTGCATGATCAGACTCATAAGGGGAAAATTCACTGCACAAAATGCTTCTCAAAAGCAAAAGCCATGGGTTTTGTTCCCAAATTTTGCACTGACTTAAAAAAAAATTAAGTTGAAAATGCAATAAATAGTCAATGGTTTTTGTTTTTTGTTTTTTTTAAAAAAAACTGTAAAGATGAATCCACTCTCTGGTGCTACCACCTCACATCTGACCAAAGGCTCCAAACCCTGAAACCACATGCAAAGCACAGCAAGCAGCTCTGGTTTTCTTGCATTAAATGCTGCAACTCCAGTAAGACTGCTTATCCCAGCAGACATACCCTAACTGAGAGATAAAGCTGGATTCTTCCAAAATCCATCCAGGTAGGTAAAGGGGTCTCTAAAGCAGCAGATAAACCCATGATCCACTGGGCCAGATACACACAACAGAAAACATGACAATAAATGAAGGGGACAAGTGAGTTAAGAGACCACCTGAAAGCTGTCAGGGATGTTCTAACAGTTTACCAAAGAGAAGCAGATACCTGCAAACATGAAACACTTGTAGGGACAGTTTAACATCCAGAAGGCAGGATAAAAAAAAACAGTTTGTTCCCTTCATTCTTTGGTCCAAGTTCACCAAGGCAGAAGCTTTAATTACATAATTACACTCTCCACAGCCTAATTTTGTCTACAGTGCACTATACAACAAGAGCCTAGAATTAAAACCAAGAAAACCAGATTTTCAGTTCTGATCTGGATCTTCATTTCATCCTTCTGCATTTGCATTCAACTGTACAGTTTCAAGTCTTCCTTATAGCTTTATTTACATGTTTTCTCCTTCATCTGCCCCTCCTTGCATGGAAAATAATTCAAGCCTCTAATAATTTGACAGGGGATAACATAAACCCTCCAGCAGCAATGTATGCAACTGCCCTTAGCCAGCCAACAGATATTAGTAATTTCACCAACATGTGAACACATTTTCACTGAATACCTGCTGGAACTCCAGAAGCTCTTCTCAGAGCCATGTGCTTCATGAGGGTTACAGAAGTTATTTTACATCTGCCAGCACTGAACTTTATCTGTACCCAGAGACCCTGCTGCAACTTCTTCTTTTTCCCACAGACTTCAAGAGTAACTGGGCAAAAATTGCTTCATTCCCCCATACTCTACCAGGCTATTAAACCCTCACAGATCTTGCATTTTATCCCAAGAATGCTTAGTTTCAACACTTCTTTTTTTAAATCTCTTGTTAAATAATATGTGGAGAGCAATACTGAGGGAAACATAGTGAGGGATTGGGATACTGAGAGGGAATATCATAGTCTAAAACTGGGAAAGGGAGAAGTGAGTAGGAAAAGCTGTTTAACATCTCCATCACAGGACCTGTGAGACACCCCATGATACCAGAAGAAGCAAAGATCAAAAGAAACAGAAAGAAAGACAGAAACTAGTTAAGCCAGGGACTTCCTTATCAGAGGATGCTGTGGTTGTTAAATATTTGCTCTGGCTCAGAGATTGTGAACTAATTCCGGGAAGTGAGATCAGCTGGAGGGTGTTGGATCTACAGAAACCTCCTCCAGAGCTGCAGGAAGCTGGGCAGCATTTCTGAACATTTTGAGCATTAGAACAGGGACTTAACAAGACACCCATTGTAACACCTTTTGGTACCTTTGTCCCTGCCAACTGGACTTTCATTGTCCTAAAGCCACTGCTTTTTGTTTCATATTAATTCCAGAGTTTGGGGACAAGATAAGCAAAGACTCTCAAATCTGTTTTCTGAACTAATCAAAAAGATACATTCTAGTTTTCTCCATTAAAGTCAAAAAAGGTCCCAGCAGACAGAACCTAGATGTTGAGTACCTCTGAACTGCCAGTTTAATAATAATAATACACAACAACAGCAGCAATAGTTTTAGAGGCAAGACAACCTGGCTACTGATTTTTGCCTTATAAAATACAGGCACTTCATCAAAAATGCAAGGGACATCTTGAACTGTAAGATCCATCCACTTGTGGTTTTGTAGAAGCCAACTTGTTAAGGGACATGTAAGGTCTTGCCTGAGATACCTCAGCACCATCTACAGGAAACCAAGGGCAAAAAGCAGCTCTGGAGCAGCCCTGGTAATTCAAGAGGCCTGGGACTGGAACTGCAGGAATCAGCAGACAGGAGGAAGTTCTGTCTTGAGCCAAACTCCAAGAGAGGGCTGGGTGCCCATCTGCAATTCAAAGTGCTCTCTCCCCTTTACCATGCTTTTCCCCTATGCCAAAGGCTATGCCAGAAACCCCTGTCCATGTAAAACAGCACATTGTCACTGCATGCATCAGCAGATTTACTGTTCCCAGCACTTTTCTCCTCTAAAAGAAATACCCAAATATTTCTGCATTTCCTCTTTGGTTATTCTCACTCCCCCACACTCCTTACATGGCCCAAATCCTTCTTGAAATGTGGGGGCCAAAACTGGAAACACCACTCACTCCAGGAGGGGATGTACCATATCCTGAGCAGGACTGGTTCCCATCTTACAGACAGGATTTATTTTATACATTCTTATCTATTTGCTTCTTCTGCAACCCCATGTCACTTGTGGCTAAACCTCAGTCCATAAAAGACAGGCCAGACTTCACTCCAGAGCTGTTGCTACTCAGGAATTCTTTGCCTTGCAGCTGCAGAATGAAAATCCTATTTCTAGACCACCTCTTTTGCTTGGGAAAAAATAAATTGACTCCTGTGCCTGTCTGGCAAGGTGCTGCAGTCCCCCTCACCTGATCTGACTGCAGGTGCAATAAGCATATTCCCTACTCCCTTGTATGACACATTACTGGAAAAACACTGCAGACCTCCACCACATTACCCAGGCAGCCAACACCACTGCTACCTACTCTTCAAGCAGAGCTTTAAAACCAAATGTTCAGACATTTTCTATCTCTACCAACCCCTTATTTCTTACATTTGCTCACAACAATGCCAACCAAAAGTGGCAAAACATAGTGCCCCTCCTCCCTGACTCACAATGCCCAAAGGAGGGAGAATGCCTTATTTTACACCTGGGGGGCAGCACCAACCTGTGTTTCTCTCTGCTCAGTCTAACCCTTAGATTATGCAAGGGTTGTATTAGCACCAAGAGCTTGGGCTGTGTGTTCCCCCAGCCACAGCTAAATGCCACAAGATGTCACTGTGTCACTAAAATGACTGGAAACAAGACTGGGGTTTGCCCAGCCACAAACACATAGCCCTAGAGGAACAGAAAACTGTAAATAGTAGGTGAAGCTTAATAGTAAGACTTACAGACTACATTAAAAGTGCTTGATTTTAATCTTTAGTGCATGTTTTGTGCAAGCTGTACACAAAAACATACACCATTCCTTCCAAACAGGTCAGAATTCACAGCTCTTTGACACAAGAAAAGCAGCTTGTCCAACATTTCCTCATGTGCTTTACAGTCAATTAATTCCTTAGGTTCTCAGAGCCTTGGTTTACAGGGCTTTGTGGTTGTTCCCTCTGGAAACAGGGAGCCACAATCTAGGGAGGCTAAAGGCTTTGTCTAATGTCATACAGCATGCTCTGCAGTCAATCTAGGAACTCCAGAGTCATTCTCCTAAAACACCCCAACCAAGAAGCACATCATCTTCCTCCCCACATCATCTTCCTCCCCACCAAAACCTTCTGTGCTCCTTTGTCAAGTGGATATCCTGGATGGAGGAGGCTGCTCTGCATGAGGAGTCAGTGCTGACAGGCTGCTGGAGCAGCAGGACACCAATGGAGGTCAGTGCTGGCTCCTGCTGAAATTCCTCACTCCACAGTCCTTTGAAATCCTTGCCAGAGCTTTTAATCCAGTCAAGAAAGAGCATGTTATGCTTTCCATTCTGTTAAAAGTCTCACCACCTAATCCAAATTCACTGTCCAGACATGCAGAGTGTAACCAAATGGAGCCAAGTATCTGCCCAGCCATCAGTGCTAGATGCAGCATTTTTCTCTTAGCTGCAGGTTAAAAGCACTTCTAAATCTTTGTGTTATTCACATTATGCCAGTTTTCAGTTCTATGATTTACTTGTCATTATGTGCTAAAGAAGAAAACAGTAATTCCTAAAGCTGTGACAGATATCATCAACTTTTAAGAGCCATAAGATAACCAAAGGGAGACCAAGGTAATGATTATGACAGCCAATCCTGTAAACATTTTGCCTGCCAGGTAACCCTTCCATGGCTCCACCCCGTCTAAAACTCAAATCCCAAGGAGTCCAGAGCATGAAGAGGTGGATAATATCCTAAGGAATAAGGTCAAGGGGTTTCAGGGAGAGGCAGCATATTATGAGGAAGCAAACCCCACCTACCTGTCATACATCTCCTTGAGATCTCTGGCCAGTTTGCACTTGGGGAGGATGTGATGGAAAGGTGACTGTGGCCCTTCTGTGGCTATGGAAAATTTCAAAACAAGAAACCAAACAACTGATTTCAAAGCAAAGATAGTTTTCTCTTCCCCCACTAAGTATAAACCAATATCTTAGGGACAGAACTTGTATCTTTTTAATCTACAGTTATCTTTCAAAACTTTTACAATAACTGAAGTGCTAAAATAGTAATAGTGAATTACTGCTACCTCTTCTAAACCCCAACTCAGTTAAACACACATAACTATCAATCTGACAAGAGATGACTTTAAGTGCTTTTGTTTCTATACATGCTAGTGTTAATTATCATTGCTTACAGCAAGATGATGCATTACTGCCAGCTGGAGTTTACCTTTAATACTGCATATTATTATGGTAAATTGCTCTGAAGTACAGTCTATAAAAATGATTTGTAACTGTTTGCTAGCCACAGTAAAAACATGTAAGAGTAAAATTTCTACAAAAGAAGCCTGGTGACTCAGCACGTGGCAGTGAAGCATGGGAAACTTGCTCTGGGTTGAGTGAAGCATATTACATATGAGTTCTTCCATCTCAGCCTGACAGATCCAAAGGTGACTGTTCAATGCACATTCCCCAGTGACATCACTGCACTGAGCTACCAAGGAAAGTACAAAAGCTACTTCACTTCTAAAGCTGACATCTCAGCACAGGGATGGTGGGCTTGGACGAGGCAAAAAGCAATGTGTGAGAATGCTGAAGATCACAACTTGTTGACACTGATCCCAGCCACAACAGAAGTGACAGCACAATCAGTGCTCGTCTGGGTAAACATATTCCTGCACAAAGCTAAGCTCAGCACTCACTTTCTGACATGGCAGACACCTCATCCTGAATGGCTAAGATGAGCTTGGCCTCCCTGGTCAGGTACTGGCAGCGGCGCTCCTCGTGCTGCAGGACGATGGCGATTCTCCGGGAGAGGTTGTGCAAGCAGTTTATCACTGAGGGATCTGCATTGGCCTGCAGGAAGCCCAGGGGAGAAACAGGTCACTCATTCAGCCAGTGTCACACGTATGGAACTCCACTGATGGGATAAATAGTCAAATAAGCATCTTCAGTAGGTACCAAAAGTCAGCCTCTGCGGCAAGTGGCAAAAGGAAGGGATTTTCTCTAGCAGCAGCAAAGCTGAAGCTCAGAGATGCCCAAAGGTAAAGGGATGCCTTGGGGATTTCCCAGCTTGGCCATGTGCATCAAATGAATGCAGTATCTGCAGTACAATGCTCCTCTCTGCTTAATTTTGCCCAGTTGCTCATGGGCCTTCTGCTCTCTTAGCAGAGAGACCAAAGAACTTGGTTTCCCACAGTGAGCAAAGGAAGTGAGAAGGTGTTTGAACAGGCAGAATATCAGGATGTTCAGGTTACAGGCACTGGGACTACAAGGACTCTGGTGCCTTTCACACAGACTGTTCACACCCTGCTGCTGCACTGACAGTTGTCTTGTACACTGACAAAGAGAGTAACTAGGTAAGAACTGCCAACACATGATCGACGATTTGATCGTTTAAGTTCGACGATTTAAGTTTCCAAACATCTCACAAAAGAGGCTTATTGTTAACACTGCATTTGTGCAAGTCACAGAATGCTGGAAAAATCTATCATGTAAGTCCAGCTGACGAGGGGGGGAGGGCCCCAGGGGTTCCAGTGTGAGTAACCAGCTGCTTCATGTTTGTTAAGACATTTAAAGGAATTTACAGTTCCAGCAAGAGATAACTTGGCATGCAAACCAGCAAACCATGAGTCATCAGTTCTGGGTGTCACTCTTCTTGCTGAGTCACGACACGTTGGTAACCCTGGAGCTTCAACACAGCAGGATCAGTGCTGATTACAGCATCTGGGACTTTGCCTGCTCTGTCTGCCCACTGCAGATGGACTCTCACCTTTATCTCAGAGTGCCTCCACCCACCCTCTGCAGAGCACTACACCAGGCTAGGAAAAAACTTCCACTTGCTTCTTGCACAGCACTTTCCAGAAACTTGTTAGCTCTCTGTGAACTGAGAGTGTCTCGTTTGGCAAATGTCATTTAGTGCTGCACCACACACAATTACATCAGTGGCATCACAGTGCCAAAAGACAAAAAAAGCACCTTTTCCTAGGAGAACCACTAGAAATTAGATTCTAGGAAAATGTTGGCTAGATACAGTCCTCACCCAGCTCTTGCAATGAAGCAGCATTGGTTTCAAGACTTCTGCCTCCCCCTGACTCCATGTGCTGGAATGTTTGTTTCCACCAAAGCCCAGTGCTTTCCCATTACACCAAAACTCTTGAACCTGATGTCTCCTAATGTGTCAAATCTTCAAGCAGCTCCAGCTCTAACAATGTCCTGAAGTGCAACACTGGATCCCTAGCAGCAGAACTCAGTGTTTGCTTCCTTTCCTTCCTTCCTTTCCTCTTTCCTTTCCTTTCCTTTCCCTTTCCCTTTCCTTTCCCTTTCCTTTCCCTTTCCCTTTCCCTTTCCTTTTGTGAAACCTTGCTCCCCAGCTGAGGTCAGCCCATCCAGACTGTGGCCATGCCCAAGTCACCACTGGAAAGTCAGTGGTAAGAAAAGCACTAGTGCTGAAAGGAAAAAAAGAAATCATTTCACAAGCAGGGAGCTGGAGGCTTTTAAATAATGACATGACACCCAGCTGAGCAAAAACTCAACCACTTCCACAGACAGCTGTTCCAACTCCCTCTTTTTAAATGTTTCTTCCTATGTATACAGGCCACAAAGTGGTGGCTCCACAGATGCAACCTGTGGGCCAGGAAGAGAAAGCCAGAGCTCAGAAATCAAATAATGCTCAAACATAATGAAATTGCTAGGGTTTTGTACCACCAAATTAGCAAAGTCAGGATCCCTTAACACATCCAGTCAATAGAGTAAGCCTGAAAAAAAAAACCTCCAAGCAAAAACTGTATTTGCTCCAGATTCTTAAGGCTGCCCACACTGACTCTGCTTCTAGAGCAGAACCATTCAGAAAGGTCTGAGCTGCAGGAGTCACAAGGGCTCAGCACCATCCTAGTGCAGCTAATAAAGAAAGACAAGACACATACAGGACTTGCTGCTGAGTTAATACCTATCTGCAAAGTGGTTGCTTTACACTCTGGGTATTTAAAAGAAAAAACTCCAGAACATGTGCTGAACAGAACAACTGTATTTGTTTTACACTGGGCTGGAAAACTTTCCTACTTCTCAGTGTCATGTTCTACATTTTTTAAGTTTGCTGTTTCAAATTAGAATGTCCCTATGAACCAGGCACTGAATGTTTTACAAGAGATTGCTGGAACATGAGCCTACTGCATTTTCTTATACATCCAAAGAAGATCCTACCATCAGATGGAATGGAGCCAGTTCTTACCCTTAGTGCAAACACCACGTTGAAGAGAATCATGGTGGGCATCTCTCTCTTTGGTGAGGGATCAGTTTTGGATACCTGGAAAACAGATTTTGAAAAAAAAAATAGGCTGATGTCAGTTGGAACCAGCAATAATGGGAAAAGAGGAAAAAAAAGAGAAAGAAGGAAGAGCCTGATACAGCCAAGTAACAGGTTGCTGACAGCAGAGAGCACCATACCATCCCATCAAAATGTGACATGTGAAAAACACAGCTATGATTATTTTCTTATTCAAGTGTCACAGTTATTCTACAGCACTGCCTTTTCTGAGAAGCTGTGAAGACTTAAACCATTTTGGTCATGACCATGGGAATGAGTATCAGTGAAGACAGCAGCCTTGCTAGGTGTCTTTACTCTTGCATTTTAGCATCACGAGGGACCCTAGACTTGAATCCTCCTTGGTACAACTGGTATATTGGCAATAGTGGCAATTAAAGGGAACCCCAGGGACTTCTGAATCCCAGGCCACACCTATTCTTCCCTTTCCTAAAATCCCCACTGGGGTTGTGTCATTACAAACTGTTGCTTTTATCAGAAAAAACATGTGCTCTAGAACTGATGATATTCAAGCTCACACATTCACACAGTATTAAAACAAAAGGTTTGAGTTTCCCTACATGCAAGGATCCAAACACATTCTCAATCCCCTTTCCTCTTTCTGCAGCAGAGAGCTTCACCCCTAGCACAGGTACAGCCTTTCTGGTGGGGAGGACCAGTGCAAGTGGAACTTGCACATCCCAGACAAACCACTCTGAATCAAGCAAGCATTGCCACAAGATGGAGCAGAGAATCCAGAGGACATTCCTGCCACTCCCGAAGCTGCCTGGTGAATAAACATCCCATCCCAAGTGAAAACAGCTACAACCTGCCAGGCCAGGCACCCAGCTCACCTGGTGTCCTGTCTCTGCCCAAGAGATGTGCACAGGCAGCTAACACAGCTTCTGAGACAGAGGCAGAGGAGCTGCCAACAGCACAGCTGCATCCACCTTTCCTCACAGCTCCCAAGCATCAGCAAACAACCACCCAGCAGCAAACCCCCAAATCTGACTGTTTTCACTCAGTAGCCCCAAGAGTTAGAGAAACTAAGAGTGCCACATGCTTATGTTTTGTTTTGTTTTCTAAAGTGTAATTGGAGGCAGTGGTGAGAGGGTAATAAAGCCATTTCACTGTGGGTTTTTTCCCATCCTCCTGGAGTTAATATATTCCAGGATATCTTGTGAACTTCAAGACAGACTTAAAAGCATTTCCAAGTGATCCTCTTCCTTCCTTAAAATCAAAGAAACTGCCACCATCAATTGGGATGCAAGCTGGATTCCGTATCACCTCTTGTCCAAAAATAAAAGAGAAGACAAAACTAGAAAAAAACTGCTGAAGGAATTTAAAGAATTCAGAATATTGCTACATGAAAGGTGGTCAGGCACACAGGATTAAATATTTGTGCTCTTGTGACTCCTGAATCTCATCTGAGTAAGAATTTGCTGAGCTCTCCTGTGGAACTCCAAAGAATCCCAAACCAGAGACTGTCAGGTTATTCCAGTGACTGCTGTGTGGGAAGGGGCTCCATCTAGCTTTGTCCTAACTGCAAAAGGGCCCCAAAATTGGACCCAAATGAACCCATGAAGGCTCATGACTGAGTTTTAAAAGTAGAACACTAGCCAGCTCCTCACTTGGATTAATGCAGTCTGGTCCTCTGACTATCAAGCAGCCAACAATCTGTTTGCACTTCTAATTATAAATAGAAAGGATGAGAGAACTGGCAAGAAGATATACTTTTTTTTTTTTAATTAACACTAAGTAAATCTGATGAAAATTAGCTTAAATCTGATGGTTGGTCTCTGTGCTCTTGGAGGCCTTTTCCAGCCCTGGTGATTCTGTAAAGCAGTTCAGTGACAGAGATCTGTGCTGGATTCAGAAATTACCAAGGCCTAGCTCATTCTTACAGTCTATCAGGAAGGAGGAATGGGACAGGGAACATTTTACTCACAGAAGAATGTAAATTCTTTCCTAAATTTAAGCAGGAGCCTTTCTGTAGCCTAGGTGGCAACTGTTTTGTTTTGTGTTCTAAAGTGTAAATGAAGGCAGCTAGAACAGGCCCTGGCACGAGGTCCCAATGCAAACAGCAGCCTGACTTTGTCCATAAGAAGATTTTAGACCTATATCAACACTCTCCTTATTCCAACTGAGCCTTGTGAACCATCATCAGCACCAGTGCCAGTTAAATGTCAAACAAGGCTTCTACCATTTGTTAAGGGTTTGGGTGTTGGTCTTTTTTTTTTTAACTGCTACACTAATTAGAGGTGCTAAAAAGCTAACTTGCAGTAACTAAAATAGTGAGAAACAGCTTTTTGAGCTGGACTGCTTAGTATTAGTTCTCTTTACCCACACTGCTTGTCCACAGTAACCAGAAGGGAGCTCCTGTGGACACTGACACACACCCAGGCCCCTCCACTTGCCAATCACTCTATCTGTCTGGAATGGAAATCTGGATGGAAATAAAAGACAGCTTTGAGCATCAAGGAGTAAAAGCAGGATCAAAAGAGAAAGCAATTCCCCAGAGAGGACCTGATACTGTACCTGCCCCAGGGCATGCTGCAGCAGTGTGGGGTGGCCAACAAAGCGAACGTTATCGATCTTCAGTTCAAACTTTTTGCCACACATATCTGACTTGGTAGCCAAAATTGTTGCCAGGATGACATCTGAAAACCTTGAAGAGCAGAAGCAGAAGTTATGGCAATTTTCAAAAAGCATCTCCCCAGGGTTATTCCTCCAAATACAGATAAATACAACTTGTAAGTTTTTAAGGCATTGCAAGTTGTGTCTGCATTGCTATACCTGGAGTACCACCAATTATGGGAAATTAAGAACCCCTTAATTACATCTCTCAGATCATCACAATTATAAAACAGGAAGCATTCATGACAAAGACTGCAGGGTCATGCTTATTTAATTACATGCTCAGCAAAATACATTGGAAAGATTAGATGCAGTTTGCTTAAATATAAAAAACAGCTCCAGTTAGCCATTGCCTGGATTTAGCTGCAGGTTAATTAACTTACTAAGCAACTACATATTGACACAGCCTGTCACTCAAGCACAACAGAGATCTTTAAGCCACCCAGTATGGCAGAGGGGAAGGCAAGAAAGAGCTGATTCAATTAGAAGAAACATACATCCAACGTTTGTCCTTCCTTTCCCAAAGCTCATCAGTGAGACTCAAGGTTATCTCAGCCTGTGCTCAGCAGACCCCCAGCCCCCTTCTGAGAGCTGCCTGGCCTCACCTGCCCTTTCTCATTTCATAAACCAAACTGAGACAAATTAGAGACAGGGCAGGCCCTTCCAGCACTGACCCTGGTGTCACTGGATTGCTCTGTGTCAGTGGTGGGGAGAGGGCAGCTACAAGACAGGAGGGCAAGGACCTACCAGGAGTCTGCTCTGGGAAATACAGCTATTGCTACAAAAATGGGTGAAAACCTAGTGTGATATGGGAGGAATTCTGCAACTGCCCCTTCCCATAGCCTCACACCACTGGGCTGGTCTCTACAAACACTGGTGTTCCTCAGGGTGTCCTCAAGACAGCAGAGCTCAAATCCACAGGGAAGAGGACCTCAGTTAGCTGCTGGAGCTTGTTCTAGAATGGGAGCAGTGCAAGGGTTGATATTAGCAAGTTCTTTCTTCATCTGATTTCTCAGAGGCTCCTGTTTGACCAAATGAACTTCAAACCAGTTTCTGATGAGAGCAGTTTTTAAGAATGAAATGTTTATTTAATTTTCTTTATTTACATTCAGAGATGTGTGTCCCTGTCAGACCACCCCCTTCCACCAGGCAGGTATCCCAGATAACCTCCTATCACTCAGAGAACAGGGCAGGCATGGGTGTGTGCTACCCTCACCTTATCTCTTGGCCACAACTGAGCCCTAAATGCCCAAGAGAAGCAATTAATGTACCAAGTTCCTGCCTCACTCCAAAGGAGCCATGGAGTACTACAGAAATTAAGACAAAGGAACACAGTGAGGTCTTTCTCTGTGCACCCATCTGCAGATGACCCAGGGGCCATTTCTTTTACTAGACCTACACATACTGCATGACAGCACAGGGGCTGTGAAACTGTGAAAGCCCCTGGTGTTCATACACAGGGTCATCCTGACCAAAGCATGCTTCTTGTATTTGGTTTATGGAAGGAGAAGCTCCATACAAACTTCCAAATCCCCCTACAATCCAGCTAAGCCAGGAGATGGGGACACTATCTGGAGATTGCTGGGAACCTCTGAGCCCTTGGAAGCTTCTTGGACACCACCCTGCACTGGGCTGCAAAACACAAAGGGCTCATGAAGAAACTGCAAAGTGTCCTCAGAGAGGATCTGGGCTGACAGTCCTTGGAAATCACATTAAAAATAGGAAAAAAAGAGTCAGCTGACAGCAGTGAGCTTTTACCCTTCTTTTTGCCCTGGTAAGCTGTGTTTATTAATGGGCTCATCATGGAGCCAGGCAGACTGTAGTAGCACTGGATCCCATATGTTTTGGGGATTGGAGGGAGAAGGAGGCTAAACTAGGAAATGCCTCCTTGCTGGCAAGAAATTCATGACTCTTCCCTCCCCTGCCTTGGCAAAGGATTCCTTGGGAGCTGGAAAAAAAATCACCATTCTGGTGACTTTCACCACTGTTAAATTTTACTTTCACACAGAATTACATCAGCAGATCTTCTAACAGATAAATGTGGTGCTGGGTGCTGACTGTAACAGTTCAGCAGCTCCTCAAGAGAGCTCACAACCCCAACAGCCCTGGCTGCCCCACCTTGGATGTTGCTCTGCAGGGAGGAGGAGATTAAGAGGTTGATTTTGTAAAGTCCTCAGTATCTTCTCACTAGCAGAGACTTCTCCTTCAGGGAGAGCACTGCAGCTGCAGCCAGATGACAGGCTCAGGACAGATAACCCTGTGAGGGGCTGCACCACTGCTAACTGATGGCTACAGGTCCTGGTATCACCAAGAATGGCCTGGATCCCAGCCCCATGCTCTTTGTCTGACAGCCTAGATTTCTTGGGCTTCCTGATTCATTTCCCCCCCCCCCCAAACACTCTATATAATTTATACCTTTCTGAGGCCTCAGGATGATAGGGAGATTGAGGGCCAGCATATGTGGTATTTCCATTATTTCAATTCATCCTTTCATCTTAGAAAATAACACTTCTACTTTAGGTATTTTCATAATTTTCATAATTTTCTAATCTCTGGGGTGCATTAAGGCAATCTAAAAATACTGCCTTATCAGAGCCTCAGAGTTTGCCAGAAGTAGATTAGGTTTCAGAGTTGGGCAGTAACAATCCCTTCTTTTCTGAGGCTAGCCTGAGCATTGTGATTTCCAGGAGGAAGCAAACCTCCCCTGCACTATGGTGGAAACTAAATAAAAAAACCCAAAGGCTTTGTTTGCCCCTAATACCCTACCACTCCTGTCCTCAACTCAATGCAGCAGCAACAGACAGTCCAATAGTTCAACACAAACTAGACTAATGCTGTCACCAGCATCTCTTCTGGAAACCCAGCTGAGACAACAGCTGGTGTAGCTTTAGCACCTGGAAAAGGAAGGGGAAAGAATCTCAAATGCAAATTAATTCATTCCCCAATAACAGTTAATAACTTGTGATATGCACCCAGAATTCCAAACAAGGTTTTTATAAAGAATTCTTCTTTGAAGCAGTTCAGAATGGGAACTGGGCATCTTTATGATAAGCAGGGACTCCAGATGCTGTTTAATACTCCTGGGGCCCTGGTTAGAGACAAGCACTTCTTACTCCACATATTCAAAAAGGGGCCATAATGCAGCCATCCAGTTCAGCTAAGTGGGGCACCAAAACCCAACCAGAGCAGCTGCTCAAAACCAGGCCTCTGAAGGGCTCTCAGTGATTAGTGTGGGGTTAAAAGTTTCCTTACTGATCTGTACTTTTAAGTGGTTGCTCATCAGAAAACAATTTGCTTTAGGGTTGCCTGTAATATCTACAGTGCCAAGGCTACACAGGTTGCCTTCTGGAAGGGTCATTTTTCTCATTGCACAGAAGGGACAGTACCACACCCATTCTGGATATCCTACAGGAAGCACAGAAATGTTAGTAGGACCTTTGTAATGATCCTAGCATAAACCTTTAGCAATAAGTTTCCTACAGACATTGTGATTTAGCATTTAATTGTCTCATCATTCGGTGTAAAACAGAAACCAGAAACAAAGCACAATTAAAAGGATGGTGAGAAAAGAAAGCCATTCTAGACAGAGGTGATTGTTTAGAATGTTTGGTCTTACCCCGAAACCAATTGCTCATCAGTTAGAGGACATTGGTCTCTGAAATGGGAACATGGCCATAAACACAAAACAAAACACAACAAAAGAAAATAAACGAGGCAAGTACACAAAATACAAAAAAGAAAAAAAAAAAAAAAGAGATAATATTAAAAACTAGGATGAACTATTAAGGGTTAAACTCCTGTAAAGGAAATACAACTATAGAGAAGAGTCAAAAGTTAATGGCAGGTGAATCCCAGGGATATACTGCAGGCTTAGATTGACACCAGGGAGAAAACAGGGTAAGGCATTTCAGTCCTCCCTGCCCCTGGCTGCTCTAACACATTCCCTACTGCATGTAGGAACCTGTATCTATACCATACTTTTAAATTCATGCTTACCTTAAGAGCAAATAGAAAAGGCTGTAGTCTGATTTAGAGCAGATTCTAAACCTCAGTTTCTTTTCTAAATTATTACTAGCATTTTCACCTAAGAAACTCCCCGTGCAGCCCCAAATGACCCACAGCCCTTCCCAAGTGGTTCTAGTGCTTCCATACCCACAAGACTTAGAAAAGTAGGATGCCAAACATCTATTTTCCCATGCAGAGCCAGGATTCTGTAAAGGCCCTTGCTCACAGAGCTGCTGCTCTCCCCAGGGATCTGAACAATACAGCTGTTGACCACTGTACTCACTTTTATACCCGCAAGGCAAACATCTGCTTTTATTTTAAGTCAACTGCTTTTTTTCCCAAAACAACAAGGCACAAAAGGGCTTGTTTACTGCAACAACTTTCCTATATACACAGAAGGATAAACCTGTGAAAAGGTTTATACAGCCCATGTTAGAAAGGGGAGCCAAAATGAAAACCTCCAGCAGTTATTAGTCCAAAAGACAGCAGATTGCTCCTGGTTATGTTGAAAAGGGAACCTAAAGCAATCTGAAATCATGAACTATACCAAGGGGCAGATGATACAAGAAGGATGTTTAAAGGGATGGATGGATGGATGGATGGATGTGTGGAAAAGCACAACCTTACTGAAAGGAAGCCTTTCAGAACACGAGTCCAGGGAAAGGAAGAACAGAGGACACAGAAATGGTATCACAGGAGAACCATTGTTTGTTAGAAAGGGACACTGAGTCCTTGTTTGTCAGTAACTTGACTTTTTAATTACAGAAGCTTTTGGCCAATTAATGAGATCAATGCTGTCAAACTTGCTCCATCTCCTCCAGTTGGTCAGCTATACTACTAAAGAATGCAAACTCTGGTGTAAAACATGTTACTATACATGGCACCTTCCTTGGAACTTTTGCTTTGCCTTCAGAAAAACTACCAAAAAAAAAAAAACCCATTTCAAACCAATTTAGCAAAGCATTGTCTTATGGCTTCAAAGGAGTAATTGCCTCACATTTTTTTCCAGGGGAAAAAATAATAAAAAAGACTGGCAGGCATCTCCATAAACTGTGAGGTATATTGCTGGTAAAACACTCCAAAACCAGAAGGATGCTTCTGAAGAGAGCAAATTATGCAAGGCTGAGAAGAAGCCAGCAAAGAGAGACACTTGACAGACTGCTTGTTTTGACACTAACAGATTCTCCTGAATACCTTTTTCTTGCATGGCCACCACCACCAAACCTCAGCCACTTTTGCTTCTTGACTTTGCACTTTTGCTTATAAAAGGATTAGAAACCCCTATATTCTAAAGACCCAAACACACAGCTCCACTGAGTATAAATTAGTATAAGCAAACACAGGGTGGTAAGCTAGAGGTAGGACTGTCATGAATAGGCTGCAATTATCTATTAAAAAAAAAAAAAAAAAGAACAAAAATGACCAGGAAATTTAAGGCTGAAGGCTAAAGAAATCCAATTATGCACACTTCTTTTTTCTGAAGACCATCACTGCAGAGAGGGGATTTCTGTCTTAATATTCTTTCATCCAGTGCTTCAGAACTGTGATAATTTGTGCTGAGTGAGTTCACCTGAGAGATCATAAATTGTTTTTTAACACTAAAAGCTTAGCAACAAATACCTGACCTGGAAATTAAGCACCAACTTTCAAGCCCAGAAGTCTGGACACCACTAAAATGAAATAATCTAGATCTCTGTTTAATGGTCACACGCCAGGACATTCAAACTACTTAAAATAAAGTTTAGGAAAATACTTGCTGTTTTATCATCTAATCAGAGTTTGAAATGATAAAAGCTTTTCCTACACCCCTGCCATAGCCACATACTGCATCACACTAATTAAGAACCACAGGCAAAATCCAGCAAATGCAGCTCCACATTAAGTGGAGCCCAGCCTGCCAAAATGACAGAGGCACCACCAATCACTGAGAGAGAAGCTGGTACCCTTCCAACACCATCTTTATCTATCTAGGGAAAGACTGTTTTGAAACAGCAACCCCCAAAATCCCTGAGATAACCAGCAAACATGTGCCCTGAGCCTCCCTAATGTGCTCCCTAGCTGCTGTCCACATCAGACATCAGAAGGAGCAAGAGATATAAATTATTTTAAACAGAATGTGTCTTCATAAGATCCTCATTCTGGAAAAAATACTCATTGATTAAGTTTACTCTCATGGGTTACTTTAATCTCAGCCAAACCATTCTCAGTAATAAAGCTAAGAAACTTAGATTTTGCAAGATTGGGATCTAAATTTCTTGGTGGGGGGCAAGTGGTGAATACTACTTTTTCAGCCTTAAATGAGAAAACAGAAATGACCCCATTTTATGAATGTAAGGACTAAAAAATGTACCACAAAAAAAGATCTGCAACTGAACTATGGGCCAACAGACAAAAAAAAAAAACAAACTTCCCCACATTTCTCTCACATCTGAGAGTGATAAATTCAGAACCAGGGAGCACATTTCAAATTTTCTACAAAAAACCAGAGAGTCCATTTGTAAATGGCTGCATGCTGAACAACATGCTGCCTATTTTCAGTGCGTTTGCTACCCACTGATTTCCTGTCATTGAGAAAATATCTTTAAGTCTCAGTTTCTTTTTGAGCTACTATTTCACTCCACAGACACAAGGGCAGCTATACCTGGAGAAACAGAATTAGTTATTCATTAGTGCACAGCAACTCCATACAACACCTACACGACCTAGGGAAGAATTTAAGGAAACCAAACAATATATCCAGTTAGAGGTGGGCAGGTAAAGATAAGTGGAATTTTGCCAATATTAATATTCTTAGCTTTGAAAGAGTAATATTACCTTCTTAACAAGCACAGACTGTCTGACCTATACATTTCCCACAAAACCAACAGATTTGGTAGCTTTCCCTTATTATTAAGCACTAAAATACTCATTAATTGACATCAGAGCATCTCTTCAAGCTCTCTTCTCTACAATCCAAGAGGATTTGCCTACTGAACTAGCAGGCAAGAGAGCAAGAGGCCATTTCTCCTCCATTTTAAACTCTTAGGCAAGGAGAAATGTTTTCTCCTACCTGGAGTCTCCATCTTGATCTTCTGTGGTGTCCCCAGAGCTATTCACAGCATATCGACTCCTTGGTTTATCTGAAACAAAGAATAAAGGCAGCTTTTTCAAGGAACAATCTTCTTTAAGTGTTCACTAGAATGCATGCATTAAGCAAATACTTGTCTGTGCCCTTTTTAAAATTATCTATATCACAGATTGAAAAAAAAAATTAATACTCAAAGCAGAAAGCCCTTTCTTTTTAGGTAGAGGTATCAGATCTTGTTTTTTCTATTCTTACTCAAAAACTCACCAAAAAAAAAAAAAAATAGAAGAGGTTTTCATCTTCAGGGGATAAAGACAAAAGAGCAAAACATTCAGAGGAAGAACTGCTTCTCAAGCACCAGCTACAATTTGCAGTTCAAGAGTGGAAAATCAAAATCTAACCAATGCATTTCCTCACTGTTGCTCAGGTTCCAGGACCATGATGATGCTCCAGAAGCCCACCCTGCTACCACAGGCACTGAAAACCCTTTTATCAACACAACCCAGGAGGGTGGGAGAGTAGCAGCCAGCCAAAAAACCCCCCACATTTTCAGATTTTTACCTATAAAGCCAAAATGGGGTTTGAAGACAATTCTGTTGGTAAAAAGCAACTCCCACACTAACAGGGGTGTCAGACCTCTTGTGACACACAGCAGCAAGGGACCTGAGGATGGTGAGCACCTTTACACCTTCGGGAACAAGGTAGTTGAGGGTCAGGTAGGACACTGACCATTGGGGATTGGGAATGTTGGAGGATGAGGCACAACTCCTGCAGCAGTCCCGTGCTCGTTTTTTCAGAGGAAATGAAACCTCCTCCCCCCCATTATCCCTCACAAGGGACTGATGTCTCTGAGCTGCTTCCCCTCACTGGTTGATGTCTGCTCCATCTCCTCTGAACCCCCTCTCCCAGACCAGCGGCCTCACCTCTCACCCCACCTTCTCCTCCTCCTTCCCCTACAGCTCCTTCAAACCCCACACCAGTGCGGGAACAAGGTGCTGGGTCAGTAACAACACCTGGTGGTAATTAACATCCAATTAGCGTGGGGTGTGAGGGGGGGGGGGGGGAGGGGGGGGTATATGTCAGTGTGAGGGGTGCCAGGGCACCTGTGAGGTACAGCCGGTGTGAGGTACAGGTGGTATCAGGTACAGGCAGTGTGAGGTACAGATGGTGTCAGGTACAGGTGGTGTCAGGTACAGGCGGTCTGAGGTACAGGCAGTGTGAGGTACAGGCAGTCTGAGGGACACCAGGCCTGCCCGGAGGCTGTGAGTGACGGGAAGGGGGGGATGCTGGGGGGGATATTGGGGGAGATGTTGGGGGAGATGTTGGGGGGGATGTTGGGGGGATGCTGGGGGGTGTTGTGGGGGATATTAGGGGGGATGCTGGGGGGGATGTTGGGGGGGATGCTGCCAGCCCGCCTCAGGGGCTGTGCGGGGTGCGTGTGGGACACCAGGGCCCTCACAGGGGGTGCGAAACCCCCACAGGCGGCAGCAAAGCCCCGGCGGGAGCTGCGGCGGTCGCGGGGCATCCGCAGTGCCCGGTTCGGTCGGGTTCGGTCCGGTCCCCGCGGCATCGCGCACTTACTGGGCTGTGCGGCGGGGTGCTCGGCGCCGCGCTGGAAGGGGAATCGGAAGAGCAGCTTGTTGCCGCGGCTGCCCGAGCTCACCAGGATAACGCTGATGGGGCTGGTGCTCTCCCCCATGCCGGCCCGCAGGAAGCCCGATCGCTCACCCGCGGCTTCCGCTTCCGCACGGCCCGGCCCGAGGCTCCGGCGGGGCGGAGCTGCCGGTACCGGGACCGGCGGGTCCGGGATTGGCGGTGGCGGGTGGATCGCGGTCGGTTCAGCGGTGCTCTCGGTCCGGAGCAGCACCTCAGTCAGCCCAGTGTCCCCAGTTCGGACTAGCACCTCACCTTCCCCCAGTCAGCCCAGTGTTCCCAGTTCGGACCAGCACCTCACCTTCCCCCAATTAACCCAGTGTTCCCAATTCAGACCAGCACCTCATCTTCCCCCAATTAACCCAGTGTCCCTAGTTTGGACCAGCACCTCACCTTCCCTCAATTAACCCAGTGTTCCCAGTTCAGACCAGCACCTCACCTTCCCCCATTTAACCCAGTGTTCCCAATTCGGACCAGCACCTCACCTTCCTTGATTGACCCAGTGTTCCCCAGTACGGACCAGCACCTCACCTTCCCCCAATTAACCCAATGTTCCCCAGTTCAGACCAGCACCTCACCTTCCCCCAATTAACCCAGTGTCCCCAGTTCGGACCAGCACCTCACCTTTCTTTAACTGACCCAGTGTCCCCAGTTCAGACCAGTACTTCCCAGTCTATGGACACCCCTCCCATCGCACGCACCCCCAGTTTATTCCAGCACCCCCAGTTTATTCCAGCACCCCCGCATTGCTTCCCCTGGTAGCTGCCTTGGTGCCTTCCTCCTGTTTTGTGTTTAACCCAGGTCAGAAATCATCAGCAATTGTGCTGGAGGGTGTCCTGGGGTTTGCGTGCAAATTCCTCTGGATTTGGTTGCATTATTTAGATCTTTGAACACTCTCAGATATCCCTGCTCGGGATTTTGCTCCACCCAGGACATTGGGCAGGGGGGTGACAGGAGAGGAGCACACGTAGTGTGGGTGTAATCTGCTGGGACACCCTGCACAGGGCCCGAGATAACAATGGAAGCCAGAGAAGGTGTTGCTGGGGAGAGAAGAGTTGTCAGGGGGTGATTAAAGAACAGTCACATTATCAAGGCTGAGCATTCCTCCCGTGCCAGCCCTGGGCAACCACGTTAAAATGTCCCAATGTCTTTGCTTCAAAGCATAATTGTACTTTCTTAAATAACAGAATTTGTTATTTCCAACTCTTGAAGGCTGTGACTGAGTTAAAGCAAAGTGTTGTGAGTTCTTTCAGCACTATTAGAAAATCAATCAATAAAGCCAGGATTTAAATTCTGCTTTTAAGCTTTCCAAAACTTAATATACCCCAAATTTTCATACTCTGCAGACATACATGTTGTTCATCCCACAGGAATTCACTTTGAAGGGCAGGCACTCCTCATGGAAAATACAGGTCCATGGGGAAAGTTATCCCTGATCCCACAGCGATGCCATTAAATCTGTTACAAGATTTACAGTCAAAGTTGATGGAAATTATAATCCCACCTTTATAATGAGCAAACAGGCCTGTTGCTCGCCTCTGCCAATTAAGATTACAAACTCTGGCAGCCTGCTGTTGGAACGGGATGTAAAAAGACCTACATTAATGCTAAAACTCACCTTTGGTGACATTACATAGCTTCGTGACAAAGATTAAGCATCTGCCCAAGGGTGGACATTCTGATAAGGGTCTGTGAATCATAATTACAAGAAGCAGCAGGAGGAGAGGAGAGGAGAGGAGAGGAGAGGAGAGGAGAGGAGAGGAGAGGAGAGGAGAGGAGAGGAGAGGAGAGGAGAGGAGAGGAGAGGAGAGGAGAGGAGAGGAGAGGAGAGGAGAGGAGAGGAGAGGAGAGGAGAGGAGAGGAGAGGAGAGGAGAGGAGAGGAGAGGAGAGGAGAGGAGAGGAGAGGAGAGGAGAGGAGAGGAGAGGAGAGGAGAGGAGAGGAGAGAGGAGGGCAGGTCTGGTGGAGTTTCCCAGAGGACATAGATTCAGCATCCATCCCTTGAGAGAGCAATCTTGTTGTCCAACTCCTTGTGTTGCTGAGGCCATAACCTCCATGTGTCTCTACCTCTTGGGCAGCTGGAGCACTGGGATGGAGGAACTTGTCTGAGAGGTCCATGCAAGGACAGAGAGAGTTCCTCTCTATGGCACACTGTGGAACGTGGCCAGGGATCACCCTTCTCCCACCAGGAATGTTCATGAGGAGCTCCCACAGCTGTCCCCAGCTCATTCCTGATCCTGGCCAAGCAATGAGCTCCTTCTAGCAAACCACAGCCATCTTCTGGCTCCCTTGTTTTTTTTCTGATAGTGCAGGAATAACTCTCAGAAAATTAATTTGAATTCCATGAAGATTTCAGTGAGGGTGAGTCCGTGGGCATCACCCTGCTCCTCGTGCCTACACTGACCTTAATCTGACAGTCAGGGTGGGTCAATGTGCAGGCTAAACACCTGGCAGCAAAAAAAGAAGGAGTCCTGATGGTCCCTGCCTTGTCCCTGGGTATATCTGGGTCACAGTTGCTCCCTGCATGCGTTGATTGAGTGACCTCTGATTAGAAGTGCTGTGACTGAGGAGAGCTTGGAGCGCTGCCATGCAGTGGGAGAGCCTGCTCTGCATCTCTGGAACCAGAGAGATTTAGCTTTGGGTTCTCAGTGGAGATGTGTGGCATTTACCCAAGGGAAGACAGACAAAGAGAACTCTGGTACTATTCCTTATGGCAAAGCAATTGTCCTCTCTGAGTCTCAGGTGAGTTGCTTCTTGTATCCCCTCTTGAACTGAGGCACCAAGAGAAGTGAGTTACCCAGCCAGGCAGCTGCTGGGCAGGAGGGCTGAGGAGGGGGCTGTGGTACTGAACACAACTTTGATGAAATCCCAGGTATGGTGTTGGCCTCCATAGGCCAACAGGATGATAATTCAAGGCCACTGAACTCAGCCAGTGCTTTGTGCCTGCCCTTTGGGAAAGCCCAAGGTTTCTCCTGCTTCGTGTGACAGATGACATGCAGAGAGGCTTGAATTCAGAGCCCAGAGCAAAGCACAGAGAGTGGGTCAGTGCCCTTCTGTGAGTGCCACTGCAGCCACCAAGGTATTGGGGACACCAGAGGATACAGCAGCAGCTGTCTGACCCCATCCAAGCCACTTCTCTGGCACCACTGCTCCGTTCCCACCTGACCCCAGGATGCAGTGGCAAAGCTCCAGCCCCAGGAGAGGGTAGCAGTGAATGATTTGTAGTGAATGTACCAGCTTCTGCGGGCTGTGGAGATGACCCAGAGAGACCTATCCCCACGAGAAGAAACCCCCACTGTAAGCACAGCACAGGTGGGAAGGCACAGCCACACCAGGAGAGGCTCCATGGGTCCGTGCTCCTGTGTGACACCTGTACCCTGCTACAGGTAGCTGTAGGCTGAACATACTGCAAGGTCCTCACGATCCAGGTACCATTAGATCCTTGAGGGGCTTAGAGGGCTTAGAGGGGAGCACTCCCTGCAGCAGTTGGTAACATTGCTGGGCAGCACAGACACATGTCAGCAGGGAACCTGGCTTATACAGCTCAGCCATGCAGGACTATTTGGGCAGAGAACACTATCTGACCTCTCTGCCTGCACCACATGCATGCCTGCCAGTGCCTGGTGGTGATGTGTGCATGGCTGCTGCAGTTTATCAGGGTGGCAGAGAGATTTAGCTCTGCTTCATATGTTGGCAGGTTATTCATTCTCAGGGGTTCCCCAGCGACCTTCTCCACTAGGGTATTTCTTTGACACTTTGCCCACTTATCTGTGATTACAGACTTGCAATGTTCCCTTTGCTGGTTTGGTCCTTCACCCATCAGTATGCCCATGACCTGAAGGTACAAGACATCTATGGTGGGACCAGGCTTGTCCATGTGTGCCCACAGCACACAACAGCACAGCCTGTGGTGCTGAGAGCAATTTTGCAGCATAAGGGATAATTAACAGCATGATCAAACGAGTAGAAATCAATGATGTGCAGGATAAGGCAGTTAGTGATGAAAAATAAAGTCTGTTTGGGCTTTCTCTCACACACATGCTTTTTTCTAGGACTGTATCAGTTTCATAAGCTTCTTCTCCATTTATCTTTAGGAATCGTGCTGGTATAAACTGTGATGTTATAAACAATATCAATTGGGAACTGTGTCCCTAATTCCTTTCCAGAGGCTGGCGAAGTCCTCACAATGATGAAGCAAATGGTAAAATCTCCCCCAATTCCCACAAAATCAGGGGTTCACTCCCCTCTGAACTACCCTGCACGTCTCCTGCCACTACCTAGGAACTGTTTCATACAAAATATTGCACCACGTGGCAGCCACGTATCCTGGAGGTGTATGTAATGGCACAGAAAGGCCCAGTTTCTGCAAAGCAGAAAATACAGATTCCTCTCCAAGCTTGAAGTCCACTGAGCTTACAGATGCATCCTAACTCTCCATCACTGGAATTTTCCAGCATTTCTCTCTCTGGTCATGTATCAATATATGTCCAGACAATTTCTTTGGGCCACACAGCCTTTATGTTAAGAAGCTGATAACAGCAGCAACCCAGGAGGGCAGTGAGCTGATCCCTGCCGAAATAGGGATTGTTTCAGGGGGAGATAAGAGCCCCCCGCCCCCCATGGGTGGGCCTTGGGACCAATGAGTGCAGACAGGCACCAAGGTCCACTCTCCCCTTTCTCTTTATAACCAGGGCTGTCAGGACAATGAGCCCAAACCTGCTCTGAGGGTTCATTGCCAAGAGCCTGAGCCTGCACCCTCCTGCACGATGACGCTGACTCAAGCCGAGAAAGCTGCCGTGGTCGCCATCTGGGCAAAGGTGGCTCCCCAGATTGATGCCATTGGGGCAGAATCACTGGAGAGGTAAGGGCCCCAGATCCCTTACCCAGAGAGGGTTCCTCCTCTGGTGTTGCTGTTAGGATGGAGATCTTGTAAAACTGCAGGATGGAGGTCTTGTAAAACTTGTGGGAGCGAGAGCACAGTGGGAGTGATGAGAGTGGATGGGTGATCTCTGTGTTGTTTGGGGTGTGATTTTTCTGGCATTATGTCTGTGCTACTAAATGGTAATAATGCTAATATCTGTGCTACTAAATGCTTCAAAATCTTACAGCAAAACATAATTTGCTAAGTAATTCTAATGGTTTATTTCCCATTACAGCAAGACGAGATGTCGTAGCTGGAAGCCCTGGCGAGGAACTCAAAGTTATTCATACTCAGTGTCCTGAAATAGGGTTATCCCTGCTAGGAAATGGAGTGTACAAGTCAGGCAATTTCTTTGCCAATTTCTAGGCCTTAAGAGAATAGCTGTCCACTAAATTCCCTGGGTATTCATGTTGCATTCTTCCAGTTGATGAGTAACAAGCTGTTAGGAAACAAGACAGCAGGAACCCCTGCATGAAGTACATGTAGCACAGTAATCCAAACATCATGCAAATAATAGTCTGGAAATTGTTCAGAAATTATTGTATTATTCAAAGTTCTTTAAATGTTATTTACAGCTCAATATGAAATACTGTGATAACCCTTCCAGGGCTCTGAGTACCACTCATGGATTCTGGTTCTGCCAGCTTGTAGTAGTTCAAAGATCCTGCAGACTGGCTAACAATCTAATATGGCAAATGTAGGGATAATCTGGGGCTATAATTTATTTTCACAAAGACAAAACAATAAATGACTTTTAACATTTCATTCTTCTCTAGTACATCCAGCTTAGCCCACTGTCTAACCTGCACATACTGCAGAAGAGGTTTAAGAGCAGAAAGACTTTCCTAGTGTGAGCTTCAAGCTCCCAAAGCTCTGCTACAACCATGGAAGGAGTGTCCTTCTGCAGCTGGCAGGCTTACCCTGCCCTTGCTCTGAGGTTTTACCATCTCTTCCACACCATTTCCACTGCTGAATCACATTCTCATGTTCCCTTCCAGGCTTTTCTTCACCTACCCCCAGACAAAAACCTACTTCCCTCACTTTGACCTCAGCCACAGCTCCCCTCAGCTTCGTGGCCATGGCTCTAAAGTCATGAATGCCATCGGGGAAGCTGTGAAGAACCTTGATGACCTTAGAGGTGCTCTGGTCAAACTCAGTGAGCTGCACGCTTACATCCTCAGGGTGGACCCTGTGAACTTCAAGGTGAGTGAGCACAGAGACTTTCAGGGGTGAAAACTGCCACCACAGGACTAAAGACCACGGCTCAGTTGGGCTAATGGCAGCTTGATCTTAATTAATGGTAATTGTGCAGCCTTGTCAGCTCATGTTGCTGCTTGTTCCCCACCTGATTTTTAACCTGAGGCTGGATCTTTTAGTGAAAGAGCAGGTCTGGCTCAGGCAAAGTACTCCTCAGGGGGCTCCTGTGTTAAAGTCTGCTGCCTTTGTTGTAATTTAAGAATCTCCCTCACAAATCAGTTTATATCTTGAACAAAGTCTCAGTAAATTCTAAATGTTTCCACTTTGTTGTGTTTCCCTTTGCTGAGGAAGCAACATAAAGAAGAGGGAGTGGGATGAAGCAGTGGCTTTTGCCCTAAATCAAAGGCAACTCTGCTTCTCCATCAATAGCACCAGGCAGCCACACTCCCTGGTCAAAACACAGTTGTCATCCCAAAGCAAGCTGGGACCAAGGTCCATTGCAGACCCTCAGATTGAATTCTGTGACTGGAGATGATGGATTTCATTCTGTTTTCCTTTACAGCTTCTTTCCCACTGCATCCTGTGCTCCCTGGCTGCCCACTACCCCAAAGACTTCACCCCAGAAGCTCATGCTGCGTGGGACAAGTTCCTGTCCAGTGTTTCCTCTGTTCTGACTGAGAAGTACAGATAAATGACTTCTGCATCCCTGCTGCCAGGCCCTGGGATACTCCCTCCTTCCTATGCTGTCCTCTCTAATCCTCTATGGTTGGGTGTGACCTACTGCAGAAAAACAATAAATAAATGAAATGTGAGCTATGGTCTCTGTGCTTTCATCTCCATGTGTCCCACCTACACCTTATTGTTCAGACAGGGAGGGTTTGAAATGTCCACACAATATGAGGGGGGAAAGCAAGCTGTGCAAATTCATGTACTAGTTTGTGTAACAGTGAATTGATGTACCAATTCATGTGCTAAGATGTTTAAATTCAGTGAGAGTAGCATAATATTAAGTGGAAAGAACATGATGCTGAGCAAAAACCCAGATCAGGCTGGTGCTCTGTGACTGCTACTGCTCACCAAAGGTACAGCCACCAAAGAATGGGAAACAGTCTTGTACCCTGCTAGGATCCTGGATGGACCCAGACTTTTTGTTTGGCCCATGCAAAACTCATCACAGCTTTTTGTGAGCAAAACCTTTGCATTGCCACATGTTGTGATGTGCCCAGACCATGCAGGGCATTGTCTTCTCATGCTCCTCTCCATGGGGCATGACCAAGGTATCTGATGTGCTTCATGAACACCTTGGGCTATCACACCTGCTAGAGAGGTTTGGTGCAGGGATCATCCCCTCAGCTTGACATAATTTTTAACTGGGGGAACTTCATGTGCATCATGACATGGAGGTAATTTAAAGTAATAAATTAAAGTAAAATAAATTAAAGTAAATAAATAATAAAGATGATTTATTAAAGATAATAAATAATAAAGATAACATTCTCTGTGTGGTGAGGACATAACAGTTGTGATGCACTTGGATTCCATGATCTTTCAAGGTCCCTTCCAACCTGTAACATTCTGTGACTCTGTGACTCTGTGATTTCAAACTTAGGAACAGCAATGGCCATTGATCAGTGTTGATGGCATCTGGGGGACCAGAAATTTCCAGGGTTTCTCTGGAAAGCAGCTACAGGTATCCTCCACACCTGCTTCTTGTGAGTTAACTCCAGTGACAGCAAAACTCACTCACCCTCCTTCCCCAGTGGGATGAGGGCAAGAGGAAAGGAAGAATAAAAGCAAGAAAATTTCAGGGTCAAATTCAAACAAATGAACAAGCAAACAGAAATAACTGTTTAATAAGTAAAATACAAGTGGAAGAAGAGGGAAGAAAATAAAACAGGTGGTGCAAAGTCAGTCACTCACCACCCCTCGTGGGTAGACCAATGCACAGCCAGTTTCTCAGCAAAAAAAGATGGGCAAACCCCCTAAAACTCCTCCAGTTCTCTTTTCCATTTTATTGCTGATCATGACATATGGTATGAAAGACTTCTTTGGTTAGTTGGAGTCCTATGCCCTGTTGTGTCCCATCCCATTGTATGATGCACCCCAAAATCCATTCCCTGGGGGGGGGGACAGAGTGAGAAGCAGAGATGTCCTGATGCTGCACAAACACTGCTCAGCAGGAACCAGAACATCAGTGTGTTATCAGAGCTGGTGTGGTCAGCAACCTAAAACTCCTAGAAAATTACTTGTCAGATTACACAGAATGCCCCTGCCTGTCTCAGGGACTTCTGACAGGAAAAGGTGGGTGCAAAGTCTTCAGCACTTCAACACTCTGCTCGACAACCTGACCTGGCACTGCCAGCTGTGCTCCTCATCTCATTTACACAATATTGAGACTGTGTTTGTGCAAGAGGGAGAGAGACAGTGCAGAAAGGCTGAAGCCACCAAATTGCTCTGAACCTGTCACACAGTGTACCATGGGAATCTATAAAACATTCTGCTTTTTTCAGGTCTTGGGTAACCTGAAAGTTTAAACCCAGAATTTAGGTGGTGGCTTAGCATCTGGTGTATGCCTAACCCAAATTTATACCAAAGACTTTGTAGAGAGGCTGGGTGAAGGATGTGACAGTCACCAACCACCCTATGCCCTGCGGAATGTCCCAGTGTTTGCAGAGAGCCCGGAGCACACGCTGGGGTGGAAAGATGGGAAAGATGGGAAGAAGCACAGGCCTGACAAGCATCACGTTTTGGGAATGCCATGTACCCAAAAAGAAGTTCCTCACTGCCCACTTCCCTAAGCTGCTGGAGAAATGATGTTTCCCATGGTGGATCCCCAGGGAGGGCTTGTTGCTGGCTCCTGATCACAGGCTTTGTGGGCAGAGAGGAGCTGATGTGGCAGAGTCTGGGGGACACAGGTGGGACCTGCAGAGCCAGAGAGGACCCGAGGCCAGGATGGATCCTGCCAGGAGGCTGGGGGACACCCTGTCCAGCTGGGCTGGGGCTGTGCCACCCCAGGTCCATGCCGCTGGATGCTGTTGCTGGGGCAGGTGCTGCCCCTAGCCCCCAGCATGGGGCTGCTGCAATGGGGCAAGGCAGGGGAACCGGGGGCCTCCGGGGGCCTCCGGGGCCCCCCGGGGCAGCAGCGGGGCCGCTCCCTGGGCCCGGCACGCCGCGGTCCCCCCGCCCCTCGGTGCCGATAAGATAAGGTCGGGGCAGAGGTGCCGGCTGCTATAAGAGGGCGTCCCCGCAGGCTCCGCTCCCACCGAGACCTGTCTGCCCACTGCCCGCAGCCACCATGCTGACCGCCGAGGACAAGAAGCTGATTACCCAGGTCTGGGACAAGGTCCAAGGCTGCCAGGAGGATGTTGGAGCCGAAACCCTGACGAGGTAAAGCAGGGAACCCGTGGGCAAGCGGGGGGGGGGGAGCGGGTGGGAGCCCCTCGGGGGCTATGGGGAGGTTGGGGGGAGGGATGCTGAGGACCAGCGGCACTGACCCTTCTGCTCCGGCAGGATGTTCGTCACCTACCCCCAGACCAAGACCTACTTCCCCCACTTCGACCTGTCACCAGGCTCTGACCAGGTCCGTGGCCACGGCAAGAAGGTTGTGGCCGCCCTGGGCACTGCTGTCAAGAGCCTGGATAACCTCAGCCAGGCTTTGTCGGAGCTCAGCAACCTACATGCCTACAATCTGCGTGTTGACCCTGTCAACTTCAAGGCATGTGGGGAATGGGGAACGAGGGGTGGGGGACAGGGACTGGGCTGGGGGGGGGGGGGGGACAGGGAGCGGGGACCATGGACTGGACTGGGAGCCAGAGGACAAGGGGATGGAGAGTGGGGAACATAAGGACACAGAACAAGGGGATGGGGACTGGGATGGGGGGATGAGTGAGAGGGGATGGGGAACAGGGACTGGGCTGGGATCTGGGGGCCATAGCAATGATGCTGAACACTGTTTTGCCTTACAGCTGCTGGCACAGTGCCTGCAGGTGGTGCTGGCCACTCACCTGACCAAGGATTACACCCCTGAGGTACACGCTGCCTTCGACAAGTTCCTGTCGGCCGTGGCTGCTGTGCTGGCTGAGAAGTACAGATAATCTGCTATGTATGTCCAGGTGCCACCAATAAAGACACCTTTGAAAATACCCTGTGTCTGTCTGTGCCAGAACTGGGGGACAGGGTGGGCTGGGGTATTGCTGTGCTCCCATCAGAGGGAGGGAGGGACAGGAGGAGCTGCTGGTGGGGACAGCTGTAGTACAGGAGGGCAGCACTGGCCACGGGCTCCCTGGGTGCCCTTCAGGATCCTGCCTCCTTCCACCCCAGCTTGGGATGCTGCCAATGCAGCAGGACCTGAGGAATGGAGCTCAGTCTGTCACCTCACCGTACCTGCAGCCCCCCGAGGAGAGAGGGGTAAGGATGTGCCGAGCCAAATGTGGTTCTTGCATCTCCTTGAAGGATTCTCCAGGAAGGGTAGGATTAATTCCTCCCCTGGCACCACCTATCACTACGGCTGTTTAGGGCTTTACTGGGGATGCTGTGGGAGTTAAGTGCCTTTGTCAGCTCCACAGGCAATTAGCCAAGATCATGGAAGGGAAAAAAATCTACCGCAGACCATGAAGCACAAGCACTGTCCTTGAGCTCAACCCTTGAGCCACAAATCCCCATCGACTGCCAGTGAAGAGCCCCCACGCCTACCCCGGGTCTCTGCTTTTCCCCTGGGAGCTGGGCAGAGTGGGATTGGGGTGGGCAGGCTTCAATCCAGCACAGGAACACTGTTTTCAGGGTTTTGGAGTCTGAATTTAGAAAAAATCCTTGTCTTTAGGTCCCAGGGATCTGGGGTGATGTGTTGTAAGATACGAAATTAGCCCTGGGTTTGCTCTGCCCTGTGACACCAGGGATGAGGGATGGGAGAGGGTGGATCAGGAGGGCAGTACCTGCAGTGTGGGCAGCTGCCAGGAACTGGGCATGCAGGGACCCTGGGGCAGGAACATGGGGCAGGGAGACCCTCAGCCATGCTGGCCCTGCTCCTGCCAGGGCACTGAGGACCCACAGCCCTTTTCCTCCACAGAATCACAGGAGCATAGAATGGTTAGAGTTGGAAGGGACCTCGGACACATCCCAGTGTTTTCCTGTGCATTTACACCCATTTATTTTAGTGCCAGGGGTCTTCTGCCAACCCCCTCTGCAGATTGTCCCCCTGATGCAGCACGGGCAGCAGACACACTGCCCCAGTGCTCTTTCCCTGCACTCTGCTTCCCAGAAGAACAACCCCCCCTCAGCCTCCCCTCCTTCCCTGCTCTGAAAGGGTGCCAGCTCAAGCTAATCTACCCCAAACACAAACGATAAGAAGCACTGGCAATGGAGGAAACAAGGGTGTGAACTGTCCCCTGTCTGCCTGAGCCAGCTCTCGAACCTACTAGAAGCACCACAGGCCCCCTCACCCTCCTTGTCTTCCTCACCATCCTCATCTTCCTTGCCCTTCTAACCTTCCTCACCACCATCACTTGGGGCACAGGGGGTTTGCCATGGGCTGCTGCAGCCCTGCAATCCTTCTTTCCCTGGCTCTGAGCTCCTGCTGATGCAGACCAGTGCTGATCCCCCTGGCTCTGCTGAGCATCCCCCCTTCCCAGGAGTCAGGGTCATCCCTGGACCCCCCACCCCAGCACTGGGTGCAGGAGAGAGGGCTGGGACAGGGGAGCTCCGTGGTCTGTGTGCAGAAGGATGGTGCTGGGGTTCAGGGAGCAGGGGGTGCACTGGTTGAAGTTGGGGGAAGAAGGGTAGTGGGTGCAGTGGGGCAGCATGGATGTGTGGCTGCTGGGTGTACAGGGGCTGTGATGGCTGTCAGGGTGTAACAGGGACAGAGCCTGCAAGGACAGTGTCTGTACAGGGTCCATGTTAGATGCCAGGGGGTGTAGGGGCAGTGGGTGTAGTGGGGTAGCTCACTGCCTGTGTGTGCATGGGGAAGCTGTGTCAGATGGGTCAGTCTGTGCCTCCAGGTACCCTCGGGGTTGTGTATGGGTGCTGGGGGTGCTGGGCAGGCTCAAGATGTGGGGCACAGACTCCCACCATGCTGTTGAAGTGACAAGCCCCAGGCTGCTATCCCCACAGCCAGGCTGTGCCAGAGCTGCCCGTGCCAGAGGGACCTTTGCCAGGACCCCACAGCGAGCTGGTGCCTGTGCCAGGAGGGGACACACACGGGATGCTCTGCCAGGGCCAGCGCAGACCCAAACCCCAACCCATGCCCGCACAGACCCTAACCCTAAACCCAAGCCTCCTCTGCTGCCAGCGGGACCGGCCCCCCCACCCTGTACTGCTGCCAGCCCGAACCCTAATCCTGAGCCCAAACTCAGCCGGTGCCGGGGGCAAACCCCCCCCCCTCCCCCTCTCCGGGCCCGGTGCCGGTGCTGCGGGGCGGGACCCGACCTGGCCGGGGTCCAGGGGCGGCGGGGCTGGGCCGGACCGGGCCGGGGGGGGGGCGGGCCGGGGGCGGGCACTGTCCCGGTACCGCATATAAGGGCTGCGGCGGGCAGCGGGGGCACCCGTGCTGGGGGCTGAGAACGCGGAGCTGACACCATGGTGCTGTCTGCCGCTGACAAGACCAACGTGAAGGGCGTCTTCGCCAAAATCGGCGGCCAGGCCGAGGAGTATGGCGCCGACGCCCTGGCGAGGTAGGTGTCCATCCCCATCTCCATCCCTTCTGCCACCTGTCCCCAGCTCTCTCTTCTCTGCCCTCATCCCCACCCCATCCTTAGCATCCTATGTGACCCTGACCCTGGTTTCATCTGTCCCCGACTTCCTCTTTCCTCCAGGATGTTTGCCACCTACCCCCAGACCAAGACCTACTTCCCCCACTTCGACCTGTCACCGGGCTCTGCCCAGGTCAAGGGGCATGGCAAGAAGGTGGCAGCTGCACTGGTCGAGGCTGTCAACAACATCGATGACATCGCTGGTGCCCTCTCCAAGCTCAGCGACCTCCACGCCCAAAAACTCCGCGTGGACCCTGTCAACTTCAAAGTGAGAATTTGGGGAGGGGAGCCCAGCCCCCTGCACACACCCCCTCCTGCACACACCCCCAGGGTATCTCCTCGCCTTCACCCCTCTGCTCACCATCTTCTTTTGCCTTTCAGCTGCTGGGCCAATGCTTCCTGGTGGTGGTGGCCATCCGCAACCCTGCTGCCCTGACCCCGGAGGTCCACGCTTCCCTGGACAAGTTCCTGTGTGCCGTGGGCACCGTGCTGACTGCCAAGTACCGCTAAGACGGCACCCTGGCTGGAGCTGGACCCAACCCACCAGCAGCCTTCCCACAGCGAGCAGACAAATGATCTGAAATAAAATCTCTTGCATTTGTGCTCCATCCCTGGCGTCCTGCTCTGCTTGCTGCCCGCGGGGAGGGAGCGGGAGGGATCTGCTCAGGGATCGCCCCTGCCAGGTGGGCACGCAGAGGAGATGGGCTCTGGTTTTGCTGTCTCTTGAGAGGAGGCAGGGTTTGGGTGGTGGTTGCCCTGCAGGTAGACACTGCTCTGCCAGATGTGGGGGTCCAGGAGCAAACAGAACATCTACAGGTACCTGTGGAAGAGAGACTCGTGGTGAGTGGCCAGAGCCTTGCCCTTTGCAAGCCTCCCTGCAGCTCCATCCTTCCCACCAGAGCACCGTGCTGGGATCACCTCTCTCCCAGCTAGCCCTGTGCAGGTAAAATTCTTGGAGAGCATCTCCTGGAAGTGCTTGCAGGGAAAAAGTGGGGTACAGGGGCTCCCAGCACTTGTGACACAGCGAAGGCACCCTGGGGACCTCCAAGCACAAGGACATCTTTCTGTGCTTCTCCAGCATGCAGGGCTGCATGGCATCTTTGGATTTCTTCTCTTTCCACCCAACTTGCATTGCTGGGGTGCCACTTCAGAGGGGTTTGGATGGCTGGTGGACTAGGGGGGACTGCAAGGGGAGCAGAAGGGGCTCAGCCCCAGGAGGTGCTTTTGGGGGATGAGTAGTAATGGGTGAAGCAGTGAAGTGGTGCTTATCGCAGCCTGCAGCAGGGTGGCTGTGGAGGGGGGAGCCCTGGAGGGCTGATAAAGGAGAGCATGGGCTCCCCTCCAGCTCTGGGTGTGGTGGGAGACAGGGCAGCAGATAGTCCCAGGAGGACTGCAACCTGCCAGGTGCTGAGTAAGGCTGCCTGGTCCCATCCAGTTGTTGAGTGAAGGTCCAGGAAAGTCCTGGTGTAACTGGGCAGCCACCCCACAGAGTCCATCTGAGGTGGCCACGGGTCCCTTTCCTCCCTGGCACTCACAAGGATGGAGATTTGCCCCAGCCACCCTCAGTGAATGTTCCTGAGGCAGGAGAGACCCCAAATGTCTCTGAGGTGTGAGAGAGGCCCCTCCAACCCCCAGGGTTTCTCCTGCAAAGCATCATATGACTCCACATGCCCACTGCTCCTGGGCATGGGGAGGAATGGGAGAGAAAGCTGGTGAGGGCAGGACCAACCTGTTCTGCCTTTGCATGGAGCAGGGATGGAGCAGGAATGGGGCAGACATCACTCTTCCAGCTGACAGACACAGCTCCACAGAGAGCCTCAGCTTCTCCAGGGTACTTGGGGGCATCAGGGACATGGTGGGGGGATCAGGGCACACAGGGTGGTGGGGACAAGTGCTTAAAGCTCTGGGAAGAGCCAGAAGCAAACCTAGCCCAGACTTGGGATACTCCAAGCCACAGAGGGACTCTCTGGGGCACCTCATGCACATAGTGGGTGCATGAGGGGCTGGGGGCACCACGGGGGATGGTGGGTGTGTGGAGGGGAAGGGGCTGGGAGTTGTACCCACTGCCTCTGCCAGTCTTTGGCTTCCAACCCTTGGTAGCTGTGTCCTCAGGCTGTGGCAACGAGCAGCATCCCTGGCTCTGCAACAGCTTCCCAGGGCTCTGCCTGGCCAAAGAACGCCCAAGGTCCCAAAAGCCGGGATGAGTTAGGGTTAGGGTTAGTTTTGTGGCAGGCATTGGTCCCTGCTGCCACCAGATGGGGACCTCAAGCCGCGGTGCTTTATCGGGAGCAGGCAGGGGATGCGGGGGGCCAAGCCTGGGTCCTGCCGAGCTGGAGCCTCCGGGCAGGGAGAAGCCGCTGCCAGGTCGGGCTTCCAGCCAGCCCAGGTCCCAGCACTGGGGAGCTGCAGCTCCATCACCCTTGAGCACTTCCCAGAGACACTGCCTGTGTGGAGATGACTTCAAGCAGTTGCTGAGGTAAAGGGAATCTTTTTCAGGCAAGTAATCTGAAAATACTGCAATGGGTGAAATATACTTTTGTCCACACTTTTCAGGGTTATCACCTCTTCTCCACTGGCTGTTTTGCCAGTGGGAAGAAGAAAAGTGGTTGTAGAAGACAGAAAACTGTCAGCCTGCACAAAACAAGGCCAGTTTGGATGAAAGACTTCAAATCTTTTCTCTCCTTCCTTTCAGAGCAGGACCACACGAAGCCCAGCTGGACAAGCCCTTCCACACAGGATGGGGCTGATAAAACAAGCATTCCCACAACTGAAGACATGCTCTGCTCTCCTGTGCCATCACAAGTTCAACACTGCAAGTAACATCTTTAAAAACCCTTTTGCTGATCCCCCTCAGGGCTGCCCTGCTCTCTTTCTGGGAGCTCCTGTGGCCAAAAAGGCAACAAGCATCACAAAGCCCCTGTCCCTGGACATGGTCACAAGAGAATGTAGGTCTGGGGTTTTATACATCTGGAAGAGTAAAGAGCAGAGATCTGGTAACATGACCTCTGATGCCTTCTCATTGCTCTCTCTGCTGTTTTGGGGGCATTTATCAACTGAAAGGCAGAAGTTTTCCACATCATTAGCACTGGCTTTCCAACCTGGTTTTGTGGCTGACCACATCATTTTGATAATTAGATCTCGGCAGATTTTTGCTGCAAGTCTATCACCCTTTTCAACATCAAGACAGTATTTTTCAGCCAGGTCTGCTTGCTATTGGCCACAGATTTTCACTACAGAGATGGGAATTGAATGGAAATGCAAAAAAAAAAAAAAAAATTCTGCCTGCTGGTTCCCTTTGTACCACTCAGCAGCCAGGTCTGAGAACATCTGAATTTTCTCAGGGATGGTGAGTCTGAGAACACAGGAAATGGTCTTTGGGTCCAAGCTTTGGCTCTTCTCTCCCAGAGTTGTTTTCAGCAGCAGGAGATGCCATCAGGGGAGAGCACATGAGCCCAGCCATTTGTGACTGTGCCCTCCAGCATCCACAGCAGCAATAACAGCAGTTTCAGAGGGTACAATCCTGCCTGTTGCCTTCAGCATCTGTTTGTTGACCTGTCCATGAATTTGCTATACCCTTTATAAACCTGCTGATCCTATTTGTTTCCACAGCCTCCTGTGGCAGCAAGTTCCAGAAGATCATTCTCCCTCCTGCCCCGTGTAGAGTCCCTTTTATCCATTTTAAACCAATTTACTAGACTCATCGATGGCCTCTTAGTGTAGAATCAGATGAGCACCAGGTCCCAGTTCACTTTGTGAGGTTGTAAAGTTGGCTCTTCCTTCTCCAGGGTAAGGTCCCAGCCTTTCCAGGACCCACAGCTGCCCCATCCCCTTGATCACCTCAGTTGCTTGGCTCAGGACTCTGTGTCCTTACATCCAGAGGCCCAGCTGTGACACAGCCAGCAGAGGATGCCCTCTTCTATTCTGAGAGCTCTTCCTGATGACTTCACACATTTTCCTGGCTTTTTGGTACACACCAAGGCCACAGTTTTGGTGAACAGTCAGTGAGGACTCCAGAGTCTTTTCCCTGAGCTGTAATAGGTAGTTTAAGTTCAGCCTTCTCTGGTTTAGCTGGAATTTCCCTGTCTGTGTCACCTTGTAGCTATCTACCCTGAAATACCTGACCTCCTGTCTTTCCATTTGTGGGTAACACTGAAAACTGCCCACAGCAAAGCTCCATCACGCAGCCTTGCACCACTCTCCTGCAGGGAAGGAGCATCATCTGATATTTCTCTCCAAATTTAGGGTACATCAGCTCTAAGAGCAGATTTTTGGTCCCTATTCTGGGGACACACTACTTCACTACACTCCTTCCCAGATCCCCTGTGCCAAGGGCTTCAGTGGGCAATAAGCTGCTGGGTGGACACAGCTCAAGGAGGATCTGGCTGGAGGTGGTTAAAGTGTAGGGTTTTTTACTCCAGGTAGCAGAAGCAGACAAACAGAGATGGGGGAGCAGACTCTGCCAGCTCTGTGCTCTCCAGGGACCTTCGCACATGGCCTGGAGGATCCCAGCTATGGATTTATGGAAAGCAATACAGCAAAATGGGCATCGTAGCTGCTCAGCCAGAAAGCTTTTATACCTCCTTCAATGGTTGAGCAGCTGAGTGCCATTATTAATAGTGGAAGTATATTTATCAAAATTCATGGCTCAGCATTGTTAAAGCTCCACAGATTCAATTTGGACAGGCCACTGTTATTTATGTTTCCAGATCATAGCTCCAAATGAGGAGATATTTTTGGTATATAGTCTAGATTTCTCCCCAGGCCTGTTTGAAACACTGTCAGGAATACACTCCCCAGACCAGGGTCTTCTCTTTGTGTCTAACTTGCTGCAGGAGGGGCTGAGCTTGATGCAGACCAAAGAACAAGATGCTCTTTGGTTTGGGTGAGCCCAAACCTTTCCACAGCCACCTGCTCTTCAATCAGAGTCCAGAGTGTCCCCACTCTGACTGAAGCCCTGGGCTTGGCACAGTCACCAAAATCGATTTTGGCATGGCACAGCCACCTTCCCCTGGATTTTGGCATGGGCAGAAGCACTGCAGGTTTTGTTGACACCACAAGAGGAGGGAGGTATCAGCTCAGCTGCATCCTCTGCCTGGCTGTAGGAGGCCCAGGGGTGGCTCCATGTGTCCACCTGTGTGGCACTGACTGTGGAAGTGGTGGAAGCTCCATCTCTGGAGCCAGAGAGAGAAAATGTCACCCTCCCTGGCTCAAACTCACCCCTGGATAGAATGGGAGAGTTTTCTTGGGGAAGAGGAGCAATATTGTTGATGTGATTCAGCATCACATTAGGTGACTTTGAGCTGTGCTCAGATCTCCCAGACCTTTTGACTTTGGATCTCATTTTTTGTCCTTTAAGAGGAAAATAATTGAAAGTAGAGACAGAGTTGCAAGAAGGTAATTCCTAAGGACTGATTAATAATGAGCTGATAGACTTGAAGTGGAATTGAAGGCTAAATGAATGTAGAATTAGAACAGAAGGGTTTTTTGTTTGCTCCTCTTTCTGCCAAACAATTTTTGAGAAACAGCAAAGTCAGCTGGGAGAACTCAAAGCTAATGTGGAAGAGATTTCCTTACAGAGAGCATTGTAAAATTACTTTATAATCCGAAGAAGCACAAAAAACAAGAGAAAAAGTGTGGGATGCCTACCTGGAGTGTTATTTCCTTATATCAAAAGGATATTAGGAATAACAAGGAGATAATGAAAATGGTGAAGAGGTCTACCCACTGAAGAAGGCTTTGACTGATGTTTGCAGCAGGCATGAGTGACACCAAACCAGATAAATCCATTGAGTTGCAGGTCAAGATCTCAAATCTCAGTCATGAGCTTTGCCATAAGCCATGAGCCATGTTACAGCAGCATCATGTGGTGCTGGGACCATGGGATTTAGCCTGGAGAAAACATGGATTGGAAAAAGAATTGTGAGTTAGAGTTCAAGAAAACAGGAGTGTTTAAAGAGAATTACTGGGCTGCAGGGAAACTACTGGTAGAATCTGGCCTTGGAGTTGTTATTAATGGCCAAAATATTTAAAAGACAAAAAAAAAAAAAAAAGTGTGGGTGCTGTCACCCCAGAGAAGGACCAGGCTGTTGCAGAGTGCCTGGATCAGCACAGCAGAAAGGGAATGATATCCTGATGCCCAGCAAAAATATGAGGAGGAAGCTGACACTGTCATCAGGCACGTTCCAGAATCCATCCAAGAATCATACTGCACAAGGATAAATGGAAATTAAAGTTCTAGGCTTGGAATTAGAAGAATAGTCCCTTCCCATCCCAATCTTCATCTCCTCAAGCTCCTGGGCTGATTTCAAGGAAGGCTTCTCCTAAATAAGATGAGGACATTGCTAGCTATTGATTTCATGAGCTGCTCTGTCTTGGCTTTCCGTGGGATCAGAGCCTCCAGAAAACAACTGCCTCTTCCCGAGTTAGGAAGAAGCTTCCTTCCCATACCAAATAAATGTATCACAAATATATTAGGCCTGTGAACACAAGAAGCAAAGATTTTGAGCTCTTCCAGTAGTAAGTCTATCCACAGGGAGTCTGTGGTTGGCTGAAAGCAGGTCTGAAGTCTTCAACCCAGCTGACCCATAAGCAAGTGCTGGGATTTTTGCCTGGAACGTTTACAGATGGATTTTTAACTAAAGTAGCAAGGGTTTCTGTTACATTATAAATGTCCAAAGATCCTGTCCAGACTGCATTACTGTCTGGGAGAACACAAACTCAGCAGAAGGTCACAAAGAAAATGCATGGAAAAAAAAGATCTGCTTTGAGTGTAACTCCTTGACTCTTTTTGCAGACAACCAGAAAATCAGAGAATGAGTTGAAAGCCACATGTTCTGTGAGTCTTGTGAGCATGGCAAATCCGTGGGAGCCGAGGGGGCAATCAGAGTCTCTAGGGATGAGTATAAACTCCCTTCAGATCTGTGGGCTGGGCCTCTCCAGGTTTGCTTTCTGCTGACATGCAGCTTCTCCGTGAGGTCCTCTGCCAGTTCTTTTTCCCTGGACAGAGGAAAGCTGAGCTTCCAATTCATATCATCAGGACCTTGATGTTTGGAAAGGGGTGGTTAAGGCACCCTGACACTGTCAGTTCTGAGCTGGGATGGGGTGGGCAGCTGCTGTACCACTGAGGCACACTGACCTTTGATTCACCAGGCTGAACTGATTTAAATTCAGCTCTCCTTGTCACTGAGAAGGAAAGCCACAAGGCTACTGAACCCCCGGCAGGAGCCCGGCTCCGGCAGCACCAGCCCTGCTCTGTCCCATGGCTCCAGGGGGCTCCTGGGGTTTGGAGACCCCCAGTTGGCTCTCAGGGTGTTGGGGGACCCCTGAGTCTGCGGGGTTCTCCGGGGTTTATGGGCTCTTGGGGAGCTGATTGGGCTCCAGGACCCCGGGATCACGGGGGTCCCCACACTCATCCAGGGGCTCCCGCAGGGATGGAGGGGGGGATCCCCCGGTCGGTGCTGGGGTTCTCCCAGAATCTGGGCAAGCCCGGCCCCCCTTAACCAACCCCCCCCCAGCTCTACGTCCCCAGCTCTGTCCCGCTGCTCCCGGGCGGGCCGGGGGCGGTGGTTCCGCCGGGGGCGGGCCGGGGCGGAGCGGGCCGGCGGAAGCGGGTGGAGAGCGGCGGGTCCGGGGAAGCGCCGGGCGGCCATGGCGGGGGGGGCCGGGCTGCCGGTGCGGCGGCTCCTGCTGCTCCTGCTCCAGCTCCTGGCGCTCCCCGCCGGCCGCGGCAGCCGCGCCGGCCCCGGTGAGTCCCGCCGGGGATGGGGGGCCCGGGGACACTTGGGGGATGCTCCGCGGAGGGGCGGGGGGGATGCTCGGGGGATGCTCCCAGGGCCGGCGCTGGGATGGAGGGACACGGGCGGCGGAGGAGCCGGGCCGAAGGGTTTGCCCCGCACCTGGGGGCCGGCGGGGTGCCGGGGGACAGAGGCGCCCGTGGGCAAAGCAGCGGGGTGGGTTAAGGTGAGCGGGGACTTGTCCGCCGCGCAGCCCCGGAGCCGCTCCGAGTCCCGCAGCTCCTGCCGGAGCTCGCTTTGGGGTGGCTTGGAAGTGGGTTCGTGATTTCACGAGTGATTCGGGTGCTCGGAGCTCCACGAACCGTCCTCGGGGGAGCAGCGAGGGGTCAGGTCCGGCCCCGGGGGGGGTTTCTCGGAGGGGTTTCTGCCCCGGCTGCGGCGGCCCCGGGGGTTTCTCCTGGGTTGGCTTTGTTTTCGGGTTACTTTACCGGGGGCTTTGGCAGGGCGGGGGGGATGCTCGTCACGGGGATGCTGGGGTCTCTGCTCCCCGGGAACCGTGCCTGCCCCTCCGGAGAGACAACCAGCAAGCTGGGGGGTTGGGAAGGTTTCGGGGAGGTGAGTTTGTGGTCCTGCTTCACCCTGCCACGGCGGTCGGCTCGTGCCCGCGGTGGCCATCCCGTGTTGATGGTGGTTATCACTTCCTCAGAGTGGGGAGGTGCCCCGGGGAACCCCAGGCCCACCCTGCTCTGGCATCCTGCTAGCTGGGTTCCCAGCCCTGGAGGGCTGCCCTGCTCTCCAGGGCTGGTGGTTGGGTTGGGTTGGGTTGTCTCCTCTCGACACCGTTCTGCTGGCTGCGGGAATGCCTCTAGGGGTGAGGTTTGGGAGCTGGAGAGATCAGAGCGACGGGGTCTTCTTCCTGGAATGTTTATAGGTGGATTTTTGACCTGGAGTAAAGTAGCAGGGTTTCTGTTACATTATAAATGGCCAAACATCCTGCTGCATAGCCCTGTCTTCTCCTAAGTTGGACTGATTATCTCTGTAGCTTTAGACAGTGTCTGCCTTGAAAGGAGGGCTTCCTCCTTTTGGTGAGAAGCCCTGGAACCAGTAGTCAAGGTATCATCATTCCCTAACTACCATGAGATCATCTTTGGACAAGCACATCCGAGCTATTGCAGGTGGCTCTTGGTTCTGAAGGTCAAATAACCCTTCTCCTCTCTGTGCATCTGTGATTCTACTGAGGTTCTGTTTCTTGTCTTGAAGAAACATAAGTTTCACACAAGACGTTTGAAATCTGCTCATGGGAAATCTATGTGGGAGAGGATGGAAACAGCATCCCCCTGACAACTCCTTCCCTCGGTTTTGAGGGTTGTTGAACACCCTGGGACAGCTGAGTGGGGCTTCCCAGGTGCTTCCCTTGCTGGTGCAGGGCACAGTGATCCAGGCACACAGGGAGCACACTGGAATATGCACTCTGGATGCAAATGGGCTGCAGGAGCACACCCCTCGACCTGTCTGGCTGGCTTTTCTCTGCTGCCATGTGGTTTCTCTGCCAGTGGTATTTCCTCCTCAGCCCAGGTAGAGGAGGCAGAGATGCCTGCAAGCTGGGCCTTGGCAGATCATCCCCACGAGAAGCCCTTTGCAAGTGGACTTTGTCCACCCCAACGTTTTGTTGGGTAGGGGCATGGCTGCCACTCACCTGGTCACAGGCAACCCATGGGCAGGGCAGCTCTGCCAGCCTGTCCTCTGCCTGCTGCTGCCCTGGAGCTCAGGCCCTTTAATTGACCAATCTGTAATAAATAAAACCTGGCTCCTCGAGTTCTTAATTTCGCAGCCTGCCTGCCCTCTCCTCCCCAAAAACCACACAAATCATGCTTCAGCTCCGTGAGGACACGCTGGGCTGGTGGTGACCATGCCTGGTGGCTGTGCTGAGCCTGACAGCCAGTGGGGTTGGAACAGTTCATGTCAAGGCAGGAGGCTTTATCCCCACGCAGGGACCTGTTGCATTGAGAGGGACCAGGGCTCTCCCAGCTCCTGATCAAGCTTTGTGTCCCTGTCTACCCTTGTCCTAATCCCAGCTTGCTGTGTTCCAGAAGAAAACATGCTGAGTGCACGTGGAGGGCAGCTGGGGGTATAGACACCATGGATTAAAGACATGCTTCCTTCTGAAACGTAACCAGGCTTGTAGGGGATCACAGCTCCTGTCTGCAATAGCCCCACACTCTGTACTGGTGTTGCAACCAGTGAACCTTGGCTTGAAAAGGCCCTTTAGTGGTCTCTGCTCCTCGCTGGCCTGGGAGAGCAGCAGAACCCCAGCATGGGGACCAGACTGGGACAGCTCTGCCCTCAGGCTGTCCTGCTGGAGGCTCACCCTTCCCTGTGCCCTCTCCTGGCCCCATGCATGAAGGAGCTGCTGGCACAGCTGGACCTGGCTGGATCCTGTAGGTGTGGAGCTGGGGCAGCCCCTGTGGCGAGGTGGCCGTGCTCTTCCTCCAAGAGCAAATCCTCCAGTTGGCTTGCACAGCTGGTATTTCTTGCTTGGTTGTTTCCTCCTTTCCCTTTTGGGTTTGTAGGGTGCCCGTAGGCTTTGGCTTGGTCATTTGCCAGGGGATTAAACCCTTGATGACTGTTCCTCTCTCTTTGCAGTGCCATGGGTGCAGGCTGCTGTGCATCCTGCTTTTGGGCATGAATCATAATTCCTGACAGGATTAGGTTCCTCTTTGCACTAAGTACATCCCAAGGCTCCTCTCCTGCCTGAGGACTGTTTTCCTCTTTCTTTGCTGTCCTTCTTATAAACTTATAAAGTTGGGTCTCTGTGCTTCCAGCACGGCCCTGGATGGTGTTGAAGGAAGGCAAGTGAAACCACACTTTGGCTGCTTGATTGGAATCTGTCTTGGTGGGCTGCCACAGTTTCTCCCCAGTCCAGGGAATTCCAGAGTACAAACAGAGTATCTGGGAGGACTCGACAGAGAGCTGCTGAGTTTTAGGAAACTTGTTTTTGGGTGGATGCCCTGGCTCCAACGTGTCCATGGAGGTTTTCCCCCTTCCCAGCACTGGTGTGATGTTTCGTTGCCATCCCCAGGTTGCAGACTGGCAGGTTTCTTGCTGACAACAACAGTAATAAATATTTTTGCAGCTGAGATTCTCATCAGGCTGGGGGTGATCTGTAGGGATAGCTGTGCAGAGGCAGTCCAGCTGGTCCTGATGGCACTTTGACCAAGTAGCTGTTGTCTCCTTGCATGACCATCCCTAGGGCTGTTCTCACAGCCTTTCTTCCAGGTAGAAAAATCTTTAGAATGTGTATGGCACATCTGGAAGCAGAGGTAGGTTTGCAGCACGTGCATTCTCAGCAGGTTGCATGCCACAGGAAGACAGCATGGGACACAGGACATGTACCCAAGCTGGGTGAGACCAAAACCATCAGCCTGTGCACTCAGCAGAGACAGACAAGGGCACAGCTCTTGCCTTTTGGCACCATAAACTGCAGCTGGAGCCCAGAGCACCCCTGTTGGACCTGCACCCATCTTCTCTGCACCATTTGCCCTGGGTTTGCTGCTGCCCACTCCATCACCTTCCCTTGGGCCTTTTCCTCCTCAGTGTCTCCAGTGATCTGGCATCTTCAGAGCACATCTCACATAGTTCAAGCACCTTTTAGTGCTCCCTGGCTCCAGATGCTGGCTTTGTAGAGGGATGTGGGCAGTTCTGGCTGGAGGAACACTGTGGCTCACCATGTATCCAGCAGGACTGGGATAAGAAATGAGGGACACACAAAGGGCTTCTCTCCAGCAGCCTTGAAACTGACGTGTGGGTTCCATGAGTGGGTGCAACCCTTCAGCCTGCCCTTGGCAGCCACCCCAGTGACCGTCCCACTCTCTGCCTTTCAGATTCCCTCTATGTCTCTGAGTACTTCTCCCAGAGTGCACAGAAGTTGTCCTTCTACAGCTGGTATGGGAATGCCAAGCTCTTCCACTTCCGTGTGCCAGAAGACACCGTGCTGCTCCGCTGGCTCCTGCAGGCATCCCGGGGGAAAGGGCCTGAGTGCACCAACATGGAGATCACAGTGTATGTATGGACCCAGCCCAGTACTTGCCCACCTGGACTTCCTGGCTTCCTCTTCTCCTTGTTGCTCCTGGCTGTGTCTGGTTGTAGGAGGCTGGCTGGCTGTTCCCTGGTTGTAGCAGCTGTAACTTTTTAATGTACAAGCACTAAATCTGTGTTGAAACATGTAGGAGTGCTTTGTATCCACATTCCCAGGGGATCTAGGGCTTTCTATCAGGTGGGGTGTCCAAGAGACACTTTAGAAACACTGCAGAAAGCTTCACAGCCAAGCTGGTGGTGCTGCTCACAAGCAAAGGTGTTTATGGACCATTCTGTGCATGGTGGCAAAGGATGTGGGATGTGGCAGGACTACAAGGTACTTGGGAGGATCCAAACCAGTTAGGGACAGTTTTCCCAGTAAGGAGGAACTGAAGAGACTGGGGACACTTTTTTTGTGAGGGATGCAGCTGTGTGTGGAGCAGAGGTAGGAGAGGAATGCCCATTACTGCAGACACAAGAGCATGAGGAGACTGAAAACTCAGTGCCAGTGAAAGAAAGGCTGCTTAAAGCAGCACTTGAGCTGATGGGGAATTTGAGGTCAAAAACTTGCAGGTGGGGTGAGACTCTGAGCTGTATCTTGGGAGGTTTCCAAGTTTCTTGGGCAGGTTGTGCCCTTGGAGACACGTGGGTCTCTGGCACCCACTCCACAGATGTCTCAGCAGGGACTGAAGCCTCTTGGCTTGTGCTTCCCTGGTCCATCCAGGGGACAGAATGGTGCTTTTAGCTGCTCCAGAGCAGTCTGGCACAGGTGATCTTCCTCCTTTCTGCTTCTCAGAAAGGTTTTCAACAGTCTGGGGATGTGAGGGACAAGGCAGCAGCCAAAGGATACCCTAAGAAAGGAAGGGCAGGCCAGCTGAGCTCCAGCAGGTCAGTAACACCTCACCTGTCACGTTTGCTTGCCGGATCTGTTGCAGTGCAATCCAAAAGGAAGGAAATTAAATGCCAAATTGGCTGCCCAAATAAATATCTCATGTATTTGCTCAGCTGCTTGCTTTTCTGCTGCTTTGAACATTGGGCTGCTTATCTGGAAAGCAGAAGTGCTGGGATCCTGAAGACAGTCACATGGATGTTCCTTATTAAGCATCTTTTTAGTCTCTCTGCCCACCGTCCTCAAAAGAGGGAAGGGGGAAGATGCAGATCTTAGCTAGGAAATGAAAGCTCTTTGTTGATAGTTCAGCCTATATGGGGAATTTGCTGGTGGTTATTAAAAAGGAGTAGTCTTGGGGCTGGGGCTTAACCTTACTGAGTGTGGAAATTTGCTTTCAGGCTTGATGGAGCCATGTAAATCCTTATCTTAATAAGCAGCCAAATTAAACGAATCTCTAAATAAATCCCGGATAAGCTAACAGCAGCCAGGCCTCACCAGACAAAAATGATGGCTCTCTGGTCCACTGGAAAATGTGTTGTGGTTTTTTTTTTTTTCCCCAGCCTGCTCCCTCTCCCATCCCTGTGCATGCAACAGAGGAGCCTGGATCCTGGTTTATCTTCCCAGTGGTCTTTTCATCCCTGGGTTTACCAGCAGCGTTGTGGTTTCTCTCGCAGGCACTTTCGCTATGGAGCCCCCCCTGTGATCAACCCCTTGGGCACCCGTTTTCCTGCCAACGCCACCGTCCCCCCCTCCTACAGCCTCAGCATGGCCCTGCGTGGCACCACACAGAACAACACCTTTGTCAACATCTCCACCCCTGCTGCTGGAGACTGGTTCATCGCTGCCCACCTCCCCCAGGCTGCTGGAAGGATTGAAGTCAAGGTGAGGGTCCTGCTGGGGGTGGGAGAGGGGGAGTCTCCCCTTCCCAGTGCCACCCCACAGCTGATCCCTCTTGCTCCCTGCAGGGTTTCTCCACTCCCTGCTCCTACATGTTCCAGGCAGATATGTTTGTGCTGCGACTCCCTGAAATGCCTGTCCTGGAGCCTGGTGTTGCTGTGCCACAAACCATCCCCTCGCCTGCCAAGCCCCTGCATGTCAAGTGAGTGAGGGTCGTGGGTGGAAAGGCTGGGGCTAGGAGGGGTGGGATTTCCCACAGGGGTTCTTTAGGAGGAGCCACACTTGTTCCCTTGGTGAGGGTCTCCTGGATGGTCTGCTGAGCTCCAGCTCCAGGGGTTTGCACGGGGACCACACAAATGCCTTTCTCCAGCTTCTTCCCAGGTGGTCTGAGAGGTTCACCCGTGGAAATTTTAGTCCTTTGAGAGGTTCCCCTTGGGAAGGGTTTTCACAGCGCCAACCAGGGCAATCTAGTTGGGCTGTTATTTTCAGCTGGGATAGAGTTTTTGTCACAGTAGGTGGCATGGGGCTATGTTTTGGATTGGTGCTGATAAGAGTGTTGATCGTGCCAGGATGCTTTCATTGGTGACAGAGCCAAGGCCTTTTCCCACCCCACCAGTGAGTGGGCTGGGGGTGCAGAAGAAGCTGGGAGGGACCCAGAGGGGGAAGTTCTGGGGTTGAATTGTGACACTGATTTTTGCTACAAAGCCCTGGAGACTGTGGCTGGGTTGTGTTGAGAGAACACCCCCTGTGAGCTGCCATCCCTCCCCCTGCAGGGTCTTTGTTCCCAAGCACGCCGCGGGGATGCGGTTGGAGCTGCGGAGCTGCCTGACAAGGGAGCAGAAAGCCTGTGCTGTGAGGGTGGTGCTGGGCTCCATCACACTGCCCCAGTCCTTCCAGAGGATCCTCTCCTGCACCGGGAACACCAGCTGCAGCCTGGCCCTGGAGTCACCCCCCTGGGAGAAGTGGCTGCAGATCATGGTGGAGAGTCTTGGTGCTGCCAGTGCCAATGTGTCAGTGGAGATGCTGGCTTCCTTCACAGGTGGGATCCCACTTTCTCTAGCTCTACAGGAAGGACGAGGGAGGACATTGTGTCCCTTGTGTCTCTCTTGGGACTTTGGGTGGCTGCTTCGGGAGCTCAGACCTGGTTGGTGCTTTGGGGCCAGAAGTGAAGGCTCCGGTCTTCACTCAAGGGGTGGAGCTGCCTGGTTTGGAAATGCCTGAAAATTCCAGGGACTCTGATGCAATGATGTTTTCCAAAGGCTGTTTGGGAAGCAGTGGCTGGCTTAAAATTTGGTGGGGAGAATAGTTTTGGATAGATGCACCAGGCTGTAATGATATGTTGACTGTTGTTGGGCTCTACACAGGCTACAGACAGGAAACCATCACAGAGGTTTACTTGGGGTAATGTCTTGGCCTGGAGTGAGGGGATGTCACCATTTCAGGTGACACCCTGTGACCCAGAAGGTCACAAGGTTCTTGTGGCTGTGATAGGCACCTTTGCATCCTCGTATTATGATCCTGTTTGACTCTGGGAGTCTGGAAAGCTCACTGACTAAGTACATTTTTAGAAGTTTTTTTCTTCTCCAAGGATTCTGCCATCCCTTCCTTAAAGCATGGCCTCATCCCATGTGCTGGAGAGCCTGGCACTGGCAGCCAAGATGTTAGAGGGGTCTCAGGGAAGGCTCCAGCAGTGAGACTCCAATTGTCCCATTTGTCTCCAGCTTCTGTGGGGTGATTGCTTGTGCCTGTACCTTCTCTCCTCAGCCTCGTCTGCCCAGGTCTGGGGAACTGGTAAAGACTTTTATGTGGCTTTTGGTGATGGGACAGCTTAGTGCTGTGCTCTGCCACTGGCCAGGGATCACTTCCTGGGCACCTTGGTGTGTTGTGGTGATGGGTTATCCCTTTTGCTTTCCCTCTCTGCTTCCACCCACTGTACCAGTCTGGCTTCCATCACTGTCCCAGCCTGTGGAAGCTGATGCTGGAGTTTGTGGTGCCTTTCAGGGGCTGTAGCCAATACTGCAGAGCCTGAACCAGCTGCAACACCCCCAGTTTGTGCTCTCACTTGAAGGTCTGGAGCTGCTGGAGCCCTGCCTGGATGAGGAGCCAGTCCTGGCTGTGCTGATTCCCCCCTGGTTTTGCTTTGCAGCTTGCAGACCGGGCAGTACCAGTTCCTTCGTTAACTTCAGCAGCCTCAACCAGAGCCAAACTGGTCCCAGACCGGGTAGCCCAGGAGCAGCAGGGAGCCCTGCTCTGCCTTCAGGAGAGGCCTCTCACAATGTATCTGCCCAGAGGAGCTTCTGTCTGCAGACCCAGCCCATGGTCCGGGAAGATCTGGACGTGGTGTCCGTGCGCTACCGGCTGCTGAACGGTCCCGGTGTGCCCGTGCACACCATCTCCCCGACCCTCCTCCTCCTCAACCTCAACACTGGCATGGACAGCGGGGGGTCCCTGGTGGTCAATCTCCTGCTAAACAAGGTGCAGAGGCTGATGGGTGGGGTTGCCTTCCCTTTTGAGGGGCTTTGTCCCTGCTCCCAGGCTGGTTTGCTGGCAGGCTCCGGGGGGCTGTGGGTACTGGTGGGATTATTTCCCTTTCTTTTTTGTTGTCACAAAACACCGAGCCTGTTCTAGCTGCTTCCAGAGCATCCCACCTGCCAGCTCCAGTTCAGATGCCACAGTGTGCTGGCACTTGGTGACAGTGACATGGGGTGGGAGTAGGGCAGCTGCAATGCCATCTTCTCCATTGGAGCTGGCATCTTGCCACCAGGAGAGGATGCTGAGCAGGGAAGCCCAAGGATTTCCCTGCCTGAGTCACTGATTCCCAAGCTCTTCCAGTGAAACCCCAAAATCAGCTCCCCTATAGCTTGTCTCAAGGGCTGGTTGTTGCCTTCCTGGGAGCTGGAGCAGGACTGTCCTCCTGCCTCTGGCTTCTCTGCTTTCCCCAAAACCATGGGCTGGGATGAGTTTCCCCTGAGCATCCCCCTGGGAGACTCTCCTGCCCCTCAGCCAGGATGTGGTCAGGGTGAGGACAACCTGGGTGTGCCCAGGAGGAGCGGGTGGATCGATGGGTCAAGATGTTCTGCAGGATTTCATGTCCCCTGCTGCTCCCACATTCCGTGGGCAGGGTGGGGGCTGAATTGTGCAGGGGGTGGTGTTGGGGTGCTCTGACATGGGACACTGCTCTGTTTGCACAGACATCTGTGAGCTTGGGCAATGCCAGCGTGGTGGGGTGTGTGAGCGCAGCTTCGCCGGTGCTGTCCCTCAATGCCACACGGAACTGCAGCACAGGTATGGGACACTGTCACCTCCTGTCACCTCACCTACACCAGCCCAGGGCTGTGCTCTTGGACCTTCTAGACCTTGCCAGCTGGTATTTGACTTGGAGCTTTGTGGGGTGTCCTAAGAAGCTGATTTTGGCATGAACCCTCCTGATGTCTTTGTGCCCAGGATGCAGAAGTTGGCCTGCACCAAAGGAAGGTCTGGATATCAGCTGGGGCTCTTCCAACCCCATTGGCAGGAGGTTTGGGGGTGGTCAAAGCATGGCTGGTGACAGAGAAGTTAAGCTCTGCACTAGAGGGACTAGCCAAGCAAACAGCTTCTTCCATGTGCCCTCAGCATGCACCAAGAGCTGAGATGCAATTAAAAACAAGGGTCTCAGAAGCAAGATTCCTCTCTGTCTCCCTGGAGTCTTCTGAGGATGGCAGCAAGGAGCCACAGGAGTGTTGATCCCATTGCAATCAGTCTCAGCCTGGGATTGTTGTGGGCCCTTCTCCCCTAGTGCTGGCCCATCACAGCCCCCTCTTTTCTCTAAGCTTTTTTCCAGGGCTACCCTCTGAGCCTGAGCACATCCTCTGCAGAAGCGATGCTGATTGTCCTCTACCCCCAGACAGATGACTGGTTCCTCTCCCTGCAGCTCATCTGCCCCCAGGGCCAGGGGTGAGTCTGCTGTGTCTCCCTGCCCTGGGCCATGCTCACTTTGCCTCCTTGCAGCTCTGAGCAGGACCCAACCCCTGTCCTCATCCCTGTGCCATGGGCTCGTCTCACTTGGTAGGGGCGAAGCTGCGGCTGCAGAGGGGGACGGAGAGGGGTGGCAGTGCCAGCTTGCTCTGTGAGCACCCACACAGCATCTCTGGTGCTGAGCTGGCACGTCTCATGCAGACTGTGGGTGGCAGAGCCTGTCTGGAGGAGCGTCCCCTTCCCCAGCTGGATTTTGAAGTGATGAGTGGGTAACTGAGAATGCTGCTGTTACTCCTTAGAGGGCTCCCTGAGGTGCAGGCAGATGTTCCTATGCTCCTTTGGTTTCCCTTCCTGCTGCTTCCTTGTGTAAAAGGGTTGAAAGCATGCTGTAAAACAGTGCTGGGGTCTGGGAGAGCTGCCACCCATCTGACCATCTCCTCTCCTAGCTCTTGGGAGGGATGGAGCAGGTCCTGAAATAGCGGGGAGCTCCCATGAGTGAGCATGGCCTGACCCTGCAGAGCAGAATGCTCCCTGGGCACATGGTGTCCCCAGGGACATGAGGAACCCATCTGCTCTCCTCACAGTGAATGTAACAGTGCAGAAGCCAAAGTGACTGTCTTTGCATACCTCACCCCCTGCTTCAATGACTGTGGGCCCTATGGACAGTGCAGCCTCCTGAGAAGACACGGCTACCTCTATGCTGGCTGCAGCTGCAAGGCTGGTGAGTGCTTTTACCTCCAGGGGAGGCCACATTTTTCAGTGGTGGTGTTTGGGTAGGGCAGCCTGGGGTCACAGCATCCACCCAAAGAGCCCTCGGCACCTGTGGATGCCTCTGTGGGAGCATCCTGACTGCCCCGAGGGCTGTCGGGTTCTGGGAAGCACAGAGCACCCCAGGGAAAATGGGGAATTGAGCTTCAGCTTGCTGCTGCTGGGTCGATTTGGCTCCAGCTTGGAGTCCCCCAGGGCCTGGAGAGATGCTTATGAGCATCCCCAGAGCTCAGGTGCCTCCAGGTGCTGGTGTCAGATCCCTGGCATCTGGGGAAGTTTGTTCTGCAGGGTCCTGGTCCCAGCTGTGATCTCCCTGCAGGGTGCTCTGTCTCCTGCCAGGACCCAGCACACAGCCTTTAGACTCAGAGGTGCCCCTGGAGCAGGAACATCTGTGTCACCTGCTTATTACCTTAATGAGATGAGAAGACTGGGTGTGGGAGCTGGGGTGAAGGGCAGATGAGAGCTCTGCTGTGCTCAGGTGGTCCTCAGCAGAAGGATGAGGCAAAAGGGGGTTTGCTGCTGCTTTGGTCCCCAGCCAGGATGTCCCTGTCTCTGCTGCAGTGCTGGTGCACGGCAAGGAGCAGGGTGGAAAGAGCAGCATCCCAGTTTGCCTGAGGGGTGGCAGCTTCTGGGAAGCCCAGAGCACACCCAGGGGAAGCAGGGAATCGGGCTAAGGGCAGCTTTCTGCTGAATCACTTGGAGCAAACTGCCCCATCTGCATATTCGTGACCCAGAAATAAACTGGAGAAAGCAGCTTCCCTGGCTCTGCCTGGCAGGGAGCCAGTGGAAGGGGCCGAGCTGCTGGCTTGGGTTCCAGGAGCACTTCAGTAGGACAGATGTGTCTTTTAGCTCTGGTTGTTCACTGTGGTGTGCCTGCACGTAGCCTGGCTGCCCTGTGACTGACCTCCTTTCCCCAGAAGAAGGCCATGGGCATCCTCATCTTGAACTAAAATAATTCAATTACCAAAAGAGGGAAAAAAAAAAAAGGAGAAAAAAAAAGGCAGGTTTGTGTTTGTAAAAGACTGTCTCAGCCTTCTGTTGCAGTCCTCAGTATCCCACCATCAGGCTGGGCATTGCCTGCAGCACATGCTGGCTGTCCCCTGGGAGGTTTTCACCCTCTCTGACCTGCTCTGCTCTGACCTCAGTGTCACCCTGGGCTGAAGCAGTGGGTTTGGTCACCCTGGAGGAAAGGAATTGAAGGAGGATTGAATCCCACCTCTCACTGCCCATGGGGGACACTCAGAGGGACCCTGGAGCCTGGGCACTTGTGGGGAGCAAGAGGGGCCATGGACACAGGCTGCAGGGAGGAGACTGCCAGCTAAATGGAAACAGAGATCTTCTGCCTTGTCAGAATGCAAGTCCCCATCTTTGGGGATCTTCAGAAGAGCTGGGCAAGGCCCCGAGCAAGCTGAGCGGGCTTTGCAGTCCCTCCTGCTGTGACAGGAGCCTGATGTGATGTGGATCATTCTGCACTCTGGTTCCTGGGATCAATAAGGATCTCGTGCCCAGCTCACACCATCATCTGAAGCATCTGAGCCTCAAACACTGAACGTGTCACCCACAAGTGACGTGTTTTGAGTTACTGTGAGGATGAAAAGGACCAGAATGGACAGACCCATGCTGGACATAGCTGGGAACAACCTTGGGGGTGTCCTCAGAGCAGACATGGGGCTCTGCTGGGGCTCCCCAGGACCTTGCAGAGCAGAGCAGAGCAGGCAGTGTGTAGTGAGACCATCCTGAGGAGTGTGAGTGGCTGATGGGGCAAAGGAGAGGAGGCTGGGAGGTAGTCCTGGGGTGTGATGGCTTCTCCTGAGGAAGCTGGGTGCTGGGGGAGGACAAGGCATGAGGGGTCCAACACAACCCTCTCTGCTCTGCAGGTTGGGGAGGCTGGAGCTGCACGGATGACTCCAAGGCCCAGTCGATTGGTGTGCAGAACCTGGCCACCCTTCTGCTCACCCTGAGCAACCTCATGTTCCTGCCAGCCATAGCAGTTGCTGTCTATCGCTACTACCTGGTGGAAGCCTCTGTCTACACCTACACCATGTTCTTCTCCACGGTAGGGATTGCCTTTTCTCAACTGTGTTGGCAGGATTGATGCCCAGAGGAAATTCAGAATGTGCTCAATGTAGCTCTGATTCTTTGCTAGATTGTTCCTGTTAAAGATTCCTAGAAAAAGCATTGGACTGAGGCCCTTGGTGGAGCAGTCCATCCCTGGAGCTCCACGTGGAGCTTCTAGGGTCATTGGACAAGCACCTCTATGGACATGTCCTGCCCCTTCAGAGCTAGGCAACAGCATCACTTTCACTGAGCTCTTCCAGCCATACTGCAGGTGCTCATATTTGGGGGTGGGACCCCAGAGAGCTGAGATGAGGCTGGAGCACTTGAAGGCTGCTGTCACAGAAGCTTTTGGCTGCTGCTGGAGGGTGCAGGTTGATGGCTGCTCTCAGCTGCTTTCCGTAATGCCACGGTGCTTTGGTGGAGCTTCCTGGAGACACTGCCAAGGGGGCTGTGGCTGCCGTGGGCTGGGATGAGCCTTCTCCTGCCTCTCCTTCCCAGAAAGCCATGTGCTGCTGTGGTGTTCATGCCAGCCTTTGTTTTTGTCCTCGGCTCCAGTTCTACCACGCGTGTGACCAGCCAGGCGTTGCCGTGATGTGCATCATGGACTATGACACACTGCAGTACTGTGACTTTTTGGGCTCTGTGGTGTCCATCTGGGTGACCATCCTGTGCATGTCCCGGGTGAAGAAGATCCTGAAATACGTGAGTGTCAGGTAACCCTGCATGGCAGGGCCAGGCCTGAACCAGCCAAGCCATGGGTGGCTGTGCCAAGCCCTCTCGTGGCTGCATTTTAATGACACGGCACAGCCTGGTGACAAAACTTGTTTGTCACCCAGGGCCCCTCTGATTTTTAAACCCGTGGGTTTGTTTGGTTTTTTTTTTGTCCTGGGAGTTGGGATCATGAACCTGTGTGCTTGTGAGGTCTGGGCCTGAAGGGACTGAAATTTGTGAGAAGGGTTTGTAGGTCCTCTGGTTTCTGCTCCTCAAGGTTCTGCTTCCCAATGCTGCATGCAAACAGGGCTGTGTGGCCAGGAGGCAAGGTCACCCCTGCCACTGGCATGGCTGGCTCTGAGCTGCTGACCATAGTGGTGATGTGTCTCATTCCCAGGTCCTTTTCCTCTTGGGGACCCTGTTAATTGCCATGTCCCTGCAGCTGGACCGCAGAGGGGTGTGGAACATGATGGGTCCCTGCCTCTTTGCCCTCATCATCATGATTGCAGCATGGGTAAGTAGAGGCAGCCAGGCAGGACCTGCTGTCCTGAGCTCCCCTCTGGAGAATGGTCATGGCAAACAGACCCCTGACTTCATCCCATCCATATGGAGGGCTTGATAACCTCAAAAATCCCGGGTGGAGGGAAGGCAGAGCAAAGAATTCACCTTCCACCCCTCCAGTAGCTGAGAAACCCCTCGGTGATGGCTCCCAGCACAGTCCAGCTTTGTCCCAGTGTGTGCTGGGCAGGAGCTGTGGCATCTGTGCTGGGCTTCTGCTGTCTCAGTTCTTGCAGACACGAGATGGGCCCAAGGCAGGGGAGGCTGCATGTCTCGGGGGCAGGAGGTACATCCTCTTGCTAACAGATGATCCTGAGCTCCTGCTTCCCTGCTGAACCCTTCTGGGCTCTCTCCTCTCCAGGTTTACCACGGAGTGAAGCGCAGTCACTGCTACCCCTCCTCGTGGAAGCGTTGGGTTTTCTACCTCCTCCCAGGGATCACCTTGGCTTTCATTGCCATCTCAGTGTATGCGTTCATGGAAACCAATGAGAACTATTACTACACCCACAGCATCTGGCACGTGCTGGTGGCTTCCAGCGTTGCTTTCCTGCTCCCTCCTCGGGACAAGCACAAGAAGCCCTGGGCCTGGTCTCAGAAGCTCACTTGTCGCTATCAGATCTGTCAGAACGACCGTGAGGAGCTCTATGCTGTGACCTGACACTTCTTGGTGGCAGAGGTGGAGGGCTGGTGAGGCTGCTCGTTGCCTGGGCACACTGGCAAATCCTCCTGGGTGCTCGTTCACTGGCTGGGAGAGCACAGCGTGAACCGGGTTGAAAGACGAAGGTGGTGGGCTTGTCTTCTGAAGGCACATCTGAGGCCACCTCTGCTTTTCTGCTGGGATGGGGCAGGCTCTTCGTGGTTCTGGAGCAAGGAATAGCCTGTCCCCCACCTCCCCGTGGCCCTGGGGGAGATTGCCAACCCTTCCTCCCCTCCTGCTGCATCCATGAGGCTTGAGCTTAGACCACGCAGAGCTCTTCCCTGCCATCCTGCAGACAGCATTTGAACCCAAGAGAAGAGTGGATTTTCTTCTGATCTGGGGGGCAAATGCTGCTGGCTGCCCTTGGTGCTGATGGGGAGGCAGGGAGCTGATCTTGGCAGGTGCTGGTCCCTTGACTGCCATCTCCACAGGGGTGTGGAGCCTCTCTCCCTATGGAACAGGCAGTGCTGCTCTTCCCTCATCCTGATTCTGGGGGAGAAGAATGAGGCCAGGACTTGGGCCCTGGATTCAGGATCGGATTTGGCAGGAATGTGGAAAAAAAAAAAAACCCCAACCATGTGGGGACATGCAAGAGGCAGCAGCAGCATCTTGCTCAGGGCTGTAAAGCCCATGGCAGGGGTTGGTCTGAGTTAAACTTTGGCTCGTGGGGATGGTGCCAGGCTGCTGCACTGTCCTCTTCCTCAATGTTCAGGTATCCATTGTCTTCCTCCCTTTAGTGGGTTCAGGGTGTGTGTGGCAGTGTTGGTGGTGCAGGATGGGCTCAGAGCTGTGCAGTCCTGCTTCTCCAACCTCCTCTGCCCCGGGGCTGGATGTGCTGCCAGTCCTGGCTGATCTGAGGCCACCAGCAGTGTCCCCACCTCAGCAGGAGCATCCCAGGATGGCTGCCCTCTCCTTTCTCACCTTCGTGGGGCATCAGAAAGCAAGGGCAGAAACTCGGCGGCCAGACATCGGAGATGTCTTTGTTTTGTAGGAAAGGGCTCAAACACCTTGTCCCTTGCTGGTTTATTCCCGTCTGCCTGCTGCTTGCTGCTGGGAGCCCAGCCACAGAGCCCTTCCTCAGGTGGTTTTGGGGAGAAAAAGAGCAATTGATGAAGGATGCGTCTCCTGAGTTTCAGGAAAAGGGGCTGTTCCTTTGCTTCAAGAGCTCAGCTCTGCACTTTAAGGCTCTCCCTCCCCTCCCTCCATCAGCTCCTGCTTTTTACACAGGGCGAGCGAAGGGCTCCTCCTGCTCCCACCCCTCTCCTCCTCGGCACCCACGACCCCCACCCCTCCCTCTGCTGCTGCCACCCCCGGGTGGGGGGGACGGGGGAGGTCCTGGGGGGGTCCCCTCAACTTTTACCACTTTTAGGCACTTTTTTTCCCCCTCGGCCGGGTTTGCACAGCGGCCACGCAGTGCCGCTCCCTCCCTCGTGGCCGGGCTGTCGGCCCGGGTGCTGGTTACCAGGAAAGCAATAATTATAATAATTATAATAATTAATAATTAACAATTATTCCTCCTCGGGGCTCCGCGCTGCCCAGCAAGGAGCAGCTCTGGGGCGAGAAATCCTGTTAAATTTAGTTTGTCTGTGATCCTGGAAATTCTGCTTCTGCTCCTTCCAGGGTGCTGCCCGGGGAGGGGGTGCTCGGCATTTTGGGTAAAATCTGAGCGAATCTCTGTGTCTGGTGGGGGAAAACGAAACAAAACAAAACAGGAAAAAAAAACAACAACACAAAAGGGTTATTTTTTTTTTCTTTTTCTTTGCTGTTAATACCTGTGATTATTTTATACGGTAAATTTTAAATCTTAGGGTTTTATAACTTAATAAAGGTGATGGTATTTGGGGGCTAAGAGGTGGCGGCTGGAGGTGACGCGGAGAGCTGCGGGGCGGGGTGCGGGGAGAAACGCGGGTTGGATATGGCCCTTCCCAGCCTCCGTCCTTGGTCCCGGTTCCGGCGGGCGGTCCCGGTGCCGGTTCCGGTCGCGGTGCGTGCTGGGTGCGGGCAGCGGGGGCGATGCCGCTGCACCGGTTCCCGCCGCGGCTGTGGCCCGCGATGAAGCTGCGGGAGGGGATCTGCTCCCGCCTGCCCCCGCACTACCTGCGGGAGCTGCAGGACGAGACGCCGCCCACCCCCGTCCACTGGCGGACCCTGGGCGTGCGGTACCGGCGGAACCCCCGCACCGGAGAGCGGGAACGCGTGCAGGACGTGCCGGTACCGGTTTACCTGCCGCCCGCAGCACACGAGGGGCTCTGGGGAGGCGAGGGATGGATCCGCGGCTTCCGCTATGCGCGAAACGACAAGGTGAGCGCTCCGGCCTTTCCCCGGGACGGACTTACCGGGGCTTCCGCCTTCCCCTGCGGAACGGGGATGGACCGCCCGGACCCTGCCGCAGCCCTGGGTAGCGGAGTCCCCCCCGGGGAAGGCAGCAGCACCCCCCGGGAAACGCAGCGGAACCCCCCCGGGGAAGGCAGCATCCCTCAGGAAGGCAGCGGAACCCCCCCGGGGAAGGCAGGACCCTCCCGGGAAAGGCAGAACCTCCCGGGAAAGGCAGCACCCCCCGGGAAGGGAGCACCCCCCGGAAAGGCATCAGGACCCCTCTGCTGGGGAAGGCAGCACCCTCCGGGGAAAGCAGAACCTCCCGGGAAGGCAGCAGCACCCCCGGGAAACGCAGAACCCCCCGGAAAGGCAGTATCCCTCGGGAAGGCAGCACCCCACCGCGGGGAAGGCGGCAGAACCCCCTAGAAAACGCAGCAGCACCCCCCGGGAAAGGCAGGACCCCCAGGGAAAGGCAGCAAGACCCCCCCGGGGGAAGGCAGCACTCTCCGGGGAAAGCAGAACCCCCCAGGAAGGCAGCATCTCTCGGGAAGGCAGTACCCCACCCCCGGGAAGGCAACACCCCCCCGGGAAGGCAGCACCCTCTGGGAAAGGCAGCATCCCCTGGGGAGTGAGCACCCCTCTGAGAAGGCAGCACCCCCTCGGGAAGGCAGCACTCACCCGGGAAGGCAACACCTCTCCCAGGAAAGGCAGCAGGGCCCGCCCGGGAAGGCAGCATCCCTGGGGAAGCCAGTACCCACCCCGGGAGGGCAGTATCCCCCGGGACAGCAGCATTCCCGGTGGTGAGTGCCAGTCTCCTCCCAGCTCTCCACCAGGCTGCCCAAGGTCTGGAAGCCACAGCTCTTTGAGCGTCAGTTCTACAGCGAGATCCTGGACACCACGCTGACTGTCACTGTCACCATGCGCACGCTGGACCTCATCGATGCAGCCTATGGCTTCGACTTCTACATCCTGAAGGTGAGGACTGAGGGGTGCCTGGGCTGCCAGGTACCTGCTGCTGGTGGCCCTGTGTCACCCTGTGTCACTGAGTGTCAGGGCAGGGCTAAAGCTGCCAGGCTGTAGTGCCGCTGGGGGATTAGAGATCAGAACCAGGGTCAGGTGAGCTCCTGAGCAAACCTTTGGGGTCTTTCTGTCTTCACAGACTCGTTTGAGTTGGAAGGGACCTTAAAAAATATCCAGTTCTATCCCCCTGCCATGGTCAGGGACACCTCCCACAGCACAGGGTGCTCCAAGCCACATCCAACCTGGGGCCTTCAGCCTTGCCAGGGATGGGGCAGCCACAGCTTTTCGGGGCAACCCAGCACCCTCACAGCAAAGAATTTCATCCCAGTGTCTAACCTAAACCTTCCCTCTTCCAGTTTAAAGCCATTGCTCCTTGTCCCATCCCTCCCCAGCTTTCCTGGAGCCCCTTCAGTCACTGGAAGGTGCTCTAAGTTCTCCCTGCAGCCTTCTCCCATGTCTCAGCCTGTTTCCAGAGCAGAGGGACTGCAGCCCTCAGATCATCTTTGTGGCTTCCTCTGGGCTTGGTCCAGCAGCTCCATGTCCTTCTTGTGTTGGGAGCCCTAGCAATGGACCCAGCACTGCAGATGGGTCTCCCTGGAGCAGAGCAGACCCTCACAGTGTGTTTTCTGTGAGCCTCTACAGCCTACAATACTCTGCTGGTGTTGTCTCTGGGCTAAAAGGCCAAGGTGTTCTCTGGCAGCCTATCTCTGGGCTCAGTTTAACCTCAGCCTTTATTTTTTCAGACCCCCAAAGCTGACATGTGCTCCAAGCTGGGGATGGATCTGAAGCGCACGATGCTGCTGCGACTTGCCCGCCGGGACCCCAAGCTGCACCCCGATGATCCTGCCAGGAGGGAGGCAATCTATAACAAGTACCAGGTTGGTGCCTGGCCTGCAGTCTCTGTGCTGGGGTCTGTAGGGGTGTTCCCTGCTTCTCCAGACTGATAATGCCCTGATCATCCCCTCATAACATGACCCAGTGCTAATGCTCCTGCCTGTAATTCCCATACCTGTAACAGGATGGGCAGAGAAGATCTAAACATTGTTTGTCAGGTTTTTCTTGTCTCTCTGTGGGCTGCTAACTTCTGTGTGGATCATTTAGGAAGACAGAAGCCTGTGTGTTTGCTGTGATGGGTCTGCAGTAAGCTCTGCTAGAAGCTGGCACTGCTGACAGAGAGCTGGTACTGGCACTGCAGTGAGGGGCCCAGACCACCAGTGTGCACTTGAGTTTGGGGCAGCTGGTGATGGTTGTCAGCACAGAAACACCACTAGCATCCACAGAGCTTGCTGAGAAACAGCCTTAGAACAGCACAGAGGAGAAGCCTAGCAGTGGGCATGGCTGATCAGTGGAGGCAGGACCCCTACAAAGGGAAAAGGAGAGAGGGGGAATGGACTTTGGTTGCCAGAAGTGAGGGAGAAGCCTCTAAGATCTGTCTTTAATAACTTTCCTACTGGGTTGCATCTCTGTGTGAGTTGGGTTTGCATCTGAGTCCCTTGGACAGACTCTCCCACCTTCTCCTTTCATCACAGGAATTTGCAATCCCAGAGGAGGAAGCTGAATGGGTTGGCTTGAGTTTAGAAGAAGCAATAGAAAAACAGAGGCTTCTGGAAAAAAAGGTGAGTTCCCAAGGCAGTGCTTATTAGTGAGGTGTCTGAGCTGCCTCAGGCTGCATGTCCCACTGATGGGAGCAGCCTGAGCTCTTCTGGATGGTGAGAATGATGCTCCAAAACCCCTGAGCAGCCCTGTGAGCCCTTGAAATTTGGGTGCTCAGAACAAGAGGCTGGGTTAAAAGTTCATTATAAACCAGATCTCCCAATTAAAGGGGAGATATTTAGGGAGATGGCTCATACCTCCTGCCCCATTTTGTGGATGTCTTTGCTTGTGGCTGCTGTCTGCTGTGCTTGTGTGCTTTGGGACACATGAAAACAAGCTCAGGGCTCAGTTTGTGAGCTTGCTAGAAGCCATAGGCAGAGAAGGGAGCACCAGGGACCTGGGGATCCTGGAGTGGAGGCATCTCTTGGAAATGTGTCCCCCAGGCCTGGTTGTTCCCTGCAGCACTGACTCCCTGGGCTCACCATTGCACTTCAGCCCTTCCTGCTGCTGAGGTTCCCTCCTTTCAAGCTGCTTTATCCTCTGCTTTGTTTCAGGACCCTGTCCCCCTCTTTAAGGTGTATGCTGAAGAGCTTGTCAACCAACTGAAGGAACAGGCATTGCAGAAGAAATAGAAGGAAGGAAACATTTGGAGCAAAGGCCCTGCTGCAGGTCAAGCTGTGGGGTCCTGTGAGTCATCTGTCTGAACCTCCTTGGGTGGAAGGGGCCATGTGAAGAGCATGCCCAGGACTGTGTTGCAGTTACCAAAATCTAATGATGGCCTCAACTCAGTGAGGAACTGTTCCCTGGGGCTGGGGAAAGAATGTCCTGTGTCCTCTGAAAGTGTTCTTGTAGGGCTGACTGTGGCTTCTCCTCTGCCTGTACAAGTAGTTGGCTGCTTTTGAGAGCTCGATGGTGATGTAAACCAAAATACCTGTTTTGGGAATGTCAGTAAACTTTTCTCTGATACTCATGAGTGTGCTCATTAGTGTTTTATGGCAGGGACTGTGAGACATCAGATTGGTCCCCAGGTTTCTGCAGCAGAGAGGATTGTGCTCCAGAAGCAGGATGAGGCCAAGCCCCTGCCTGAAGTGGTGCCTGCCAGCAGGTGGGGCTGAGCTCCCCAGCCACTTCACTCTGACCCCTTGTGTTCCAGTGCTGTTTCTGTTTGAAGCTGGAGAGTTTTAAATGTTTTATTTTGTAAAAACAGAATTGCAGTGGGTGTCAAAGCCCTCACTCCTGTCTGGCAACAAGGGCCTGAGCAGAACTGACCAGGATTATGTGCTGCTGAGCAATGCTGTGCTGTCTGTTACCTTCATGGCCCTGCAGTGGGTTTGTGGCTGGAGAAAAAGCAGCTTCTCCCTTTTTCCCTTCAGCTCTGAGGTGAGGGACAGGCACAGAGCTTGCAGGGGGGAGTGTGTGAGCCACACCTCAGGATTCTCACCCTAGAAAAGAGACTTTGTCTTCACCTTGCCCTGGGGTGAGATGTGATCCCCCTCGCTAGCACACGAGGGCAAGTGTACAGTATCAGTTTCTAAGCCACAGGAACTGTGCTGGAATTGAGTAGGACAGCAGGGGAGAAAAAATTCCCAGACCCTTCATGTCTGCCTTACAGCTTTAGGGCAGAGGTGCTGTGGAGGTGGGCACAGAGCCTCTGCGGGGCTCTGCTGCAGGGCTGGGGATGAGGGAGGTGGTTGGAGTGGTTTTTCAGGAAAGCCAGACTTTTGCTACTTTGGGGGATGGGGAATGGATTGGAGCCCTAACAAGGTGTGTTTGAGCCCCCAGGTGAGTGTGGCCCAGCTGTTCAGCCCTGGGCTGGCTGGTTGGGAGCTGCCAGACCGGGGCTCTGCTGTCTCTGGATGGGTGCAGGAGGCTCAGTGCTGCAAGGGAGAGGTTGGGTGGTAAAAGCTAGGGTGTTTCCAGCCTTGCCTGTGTACCTCAGCTCTGCTGAGTCCAGGTTCTCAAGAGCAAACTGGTACAGAAGGTCACATTTGCCTAATTAATGATTTTGCAGCTAGGCCAGCACAATGCCACTTGCTTATCTTCTCCCTCTTCTGCAACTGAGCTGAGTGGGAAGCTGCTGCCCAGCTCCTCGGGGACCCTGACACTCTGCCCTCGTTAGAGATAATTAGCTGGGACAAGCTTCTTGTCTGACAGCTCTGCTCATCATTAGGGCCAGCACAGCTCATGCATTTTAATGTAGCTCTCAGCAAAGCTCCAGACTCCGGCTCCATCCCGGCCCCCTCTGTAGCTGCACCAGAACCCTTGCAGAGGGTGCCTTGTGCCTTTCCCTGACCCTCCCTGCAGCCCTGGGAGTTCCCCAGGTGCCTCACAGCTCCTCAGTGGTGAGGAGGCTCTTTGGGATGGCTGAGAGGGCAGGTACCAGCTGCTGGGAGGGGTTTTGTGATGTACAATGAATTTCTCTGGCTGTGCAGGCTCCCCGGTGGCATTGCTGGCATTGCCTGTCCTTGGACCTGGCTCTGTTTCCAGTGCAACTCCTTGTGCATGCCTGCTCTGCAAGGTTTGCTGCCCTGAGGGGGTTTTTTGGGGTGGCAAGGGGTGGCTGGAACTTTGGGCCAGGCCTGGGGTGAGCTCCTGTGCTAATGGGAACACTTCAAGAGGGAATTAGGAGCTGCAGGAGCTTCTCCATGGGGAAAGTCTTGGGGACATGGTTAATCCTGACTTGTGAGCTGGAGCCCTCTGTTCTCTCATCCTGCCTTCTCTGAGGAGCCTTCCCTTCCCTTCCCTTCCCTTTCCTTTCCCTTTGCCAGTGTCAGGTCTAGCCAGGACCTCTCTCCCTGGGGCACTCTCATGGAGATCCACTGCTGCCTCAAGGACCAGGAGTGCTGCTGCTGCAGGGAGAGCCAAGCTGGACACATGCAGGGCTGGTTCTGCTTTCTGACAGGCAGGGTGAGTGTCCTGAGCTGGGGAGGGAGCCCCTCTGCAGCACTGGCATAGTCTGGGCTCTGATAGCCCCATACAGGGGACCTTGAGGTGGAGGAGTAGCACAGCAGAGCAAATGCCAAGACACAGGCACACGGAGACCCAGCAGCTTGAGAGAACATGAGAGCCCCCAGGAAACTGCAGAGAGCCCAGCTCAGAGCACAAGGTTGGACTGGAGACCTCCAGAAATCTCCCAACCTCACTTTTCCTGTGATGCAGTTTCTAGTAGCTTCTCCACCTTGTGCAGCTCCCTGCGGGGCCATCAGGTATGACAGGGGGGATAAGTAATGAACTGAAGAAGTCCAGCTACCCAGTGGTGGCTGGAGGGGAAGGCCCCTGTCTGGGCAGGAGGAGGGGCAGCCTGATAGCTCTGCTCCCTCTGAGGCATCTGGGGTCACCATCCTGCCTGTTTCTGCAGCCCTGTGCTGTGCTGCCTCTTTTCCTGTCCATCCCGGGAAGTCTCTGATGCTCCAGGAGCAGTGGCTGCAGGCAGGGATGGGGGGATGGAGCCACTGGCCTCACACTGGATCACCAGCAGCCTGGAGCAATGGAGAAGGGGACAACATTCTGTCTCTTCCTGACCATCCCTGGGGTGTGCTGGCAGCAGAAGGCCCTCCCTGAGTGACTGCTGGACTTCCCAGTCTGCCCCAGGCCTGCAGGGATCATGCAGGAGATGGTATGGGCAGTCCTGTCACAGCAACCCCTGACACTGCTTCTCCTCCACAGCTCTGGGGCTCTGCCGTGGCTGTGATGTGGCTCAGGGGGCACCTGGGGCAAGCAAGGTGCAGGGTCCCATTGGAGAGGGACATGGGCAGAGCTGTGGAGGGGCTTGGCTTTTGTCATAAGAGAAAAGCCCAATGGTATCCACTCCTGAGGTGTTCCTGTCACCTTCTCCTACAGCCATGGCTGAGCTGGACCGGGGATGCTGAACCTGTGCTGCTGGATACAGGGAGTGCAGGTGGGATGTGGAGTTACCTCCTGCTGCAGCTCCTGCTGCAGGTCAGAGGTTCAGGGTGGACCCCTCGGCTGGGGGAGGATGGGTTGGGGGTGTGGGGGGCAACTGTGCCAGCTGAGGGCTGACCACAGGCAGCTGTGCCCAGCTGGGCTCTGCTGGCCCTCTGCATCTGCACTGCCCACAGTTCCCAGGCAGCCATTGCCATGGTAACGCTGAAAATGGGGCTGGTTCCGGGCAGTTACGGCTCCGACAGCTGCAGAAAATGGCATTTGTGAGGTGGGAGCAGAGCTCACAGGGCTCCTGGGGACACGGGTGCTCCGAGGAGGCCCTCACAGGACTCGGTGCCCCTGAGGATGCATGTCCCAAGGTGGGGGGTGAAGGTGGTGGAGGGAACCTGTGGGGTGGGATGTGCTAGGGAAAAAGAGCAGCTGCAAAGAGGGTTTCCTGGCGTGGCAGGGAGCAGCTGAGCTCTTCCCGGGGGTGGGATGTGCAAAGCCTCCTCAGCAGCACCATCCGAGGGATGGGGCAGGCACTGGGTGGAGCTGCAGCCCACTCCGGAGGTCAGAGCCATCCAGCACTGTGCTGGGGTTCTGGATCACCAGATTACTTGTCCCTCTGGGAAGCAGGCTGCTCCTTTTCCAGAGGACAGCTCCCTGGTGTACAGTCAGGGTGGATTTTTCCCTCTGTGCCTTTATAAAGGTTGAGCTCTCTCCACTCTTTAGTCCTGCAAACACTCCTCTAGGATGCTTTTGCAGCTCCTCCTACCCAGCCCTCATCTTCTCACCCTGATCAACCAGGTGCCAGCAGCAAACCTGATCATTCCCATTCCCAGCTGTTGGAGGAGCTCTAGGCTGTCAGGAGAGCCCTGCCCTCCCTGCTGCTGCAGCACAGAATCACAGAATCATTTGGGGTGGAAGAGTTTTAAGATCCTCAAGTCCAGCCATTAACCCAACACTGCCAAGCCTACCACTAAACCCTGTCCCTCAGCACCACATCCACATCTCTGCCTGCTCTGTGTTATAACCAGATCTTTATTCCCATGGGAGCTTTCCCACTTATTCCAAGGTGTCTTCATTTCCTTCTAATTTCTTTCTTAATTTCTAATACCCCTCCTGATGGTACCTGGAGGCCCAGGTGGACCTGCCCAGCAGGATGTGGGGTGGCTCTGCCCCAGCAGCCCATCACTATCAGTCTTTCTGCCTGTTTCTTTCCTTAGGATGTTATTCATCAACTTCTGAGGCTGTTGTGGACCTGAGCTTGGTTAAACTCTTCCTCCTGAAAGCCAGGCGTGAGTGTGAGGGGCTTTCAAGTGGTGGGAAGTCTTTACTCCTCATTTTCATCTGCCTTTTCCTAACTCTGCCAAGCTCTGGCTCCCAGAGCAAAGCTTTGCCACGCTTGGGATTTTCTCCTCTGGCTCACGTTGTGACCTCTCAGTCTGATTAGAATCGAGCTCTGAGTCTTGCTGCAAGGCTTTGTCTCCAGAAATCATTAGCTGTGGCCTTTTCTTTTTGCAACAGGTATCTACCACTGGTTTTCAAGTGTGAGACCAGAGCTGGGAGCTGGCATCAAAAATCAGGAGAAATTTTCATGGAAGTGGGCACCAGGCTAGCAGGATTCTGCCTGGCCAGGCTGTCCTGGGATGCATCCAGCTGGGACCTACCATGGTGTGGAGGTGGGAAATCACCCATACAGACCCACGTGTCCTGCTCAGCTCCTCTCACCTGTTACCAGTTTTTCCTTGTTTCCTGGATGATATGCTGCAGAAAAAAAAAAAAAAAAAAAAGCAGAATTAGGAAGTCTGGGGTGGTCTGGGGAGGGTGTTTGTGTAGGGGAGGGGCTGTGGATCAGCTCTGGGCAGCAGGGTGCAAGGTGGTGGGTGCCTGATGGAGGGGCCAGGAAGAACTGGGTGGCAGGAAGGGATGGAAGCAGTGGAAGGAGAGTGGAGGGTGGTGAGACCCTGGTGTGGGAGCTGGGGTGAGTGTGGCTGAAGCTGTGCAGGCTCTGGAGCTGGGCAGTTACCATGGGAACCACCGGAGGATGCTCGGGAGGCCGTGCAGCTCTGCTGGCCTGGCTTGGTGGCCTTGGATGCTGAAGTGCTGGGCTGAGCCAGGGCTGGCTCTGTCCTGTTTGTTCCAGCTGAGCCCTCCCAGCTCCCCCGGGCTGGCTGTTGGCCCAAGATGTCGGTGTTTGTGGCCTGCCCTTTGCTGGCTCTGCCTGTAGTGAGAAGGACCACATCTGCCAGACCCCACGCTGCCCTTTCTGGGAGCAAGCTGTTTGAGGTTCATCCCTCAGTTCCTTCAGGAGCCCTGAAGATGCCTCCTCGCCTTGTGGCTCCTTGCTGCTCCCTTCTCAGATGGCTTCACCTTGTCATCTGTTGTCACCTCTGTGCTCCTCACTGAGCAGTTGGGAATCACCCGTTTCTCCCACCAAAGCAAGGAGCTCAGGCAGCATCTCCTGCTGCTCCTCCTGCAGCCACCCTGATGGACTCCTCCCTCTGGATGGCTGTGAGGAGGGAATGGGAAAGTGCCCTTGGCTTCCCTACACTTTCCCTCAAGCCCACACTGCTCCTCTCTCACCCTGCTGCTTGCAACCTTTCCATTTTCCCAGGATTTCTCCAGCCCTTAGGTTCTCCTCAAGACCCTTTCCTCCTATTTTCCTTGCTGTTTGTTGCCAGTGATGAGTGGTGAGATCAGAAGTGCCCTGGGGCCCTGTGAGGTTGTCCCAGGTGGTGAGGCCTGGCTGGGCACCCATGTGCTGAGCTGATCCCATGGGATGTCTGTCGAGCATCCCCACCTGGTGCTGATCCTTGGAGGAGGAGGAGGATGGTGAAGGCTGGAGGAGAGTGTGGGAAAGCCCCAGCATGGAAGCATTGTGTGTGGTGGGGAAATGTTGGCCAGAGGCAGGCAGTGCTTTCTGCAACAGCCTTCGAAGAGTTTTCCTGAAGTGTTGCTGCTCTTCAGGACTTCCTCCTCCAAAAGAAAAAAAAAAAAAAAAAAAAAGGGAAAATAATAATAATAATAAAAAAAAAATAAAAAGGAAGGGAAAAAAAGACAGAGGAAGAGCAATCTCTTGGTGCAGGATGAAAGGGCCTGTCTTGACTATTTACCCAGCAATTATAAGTAAATCGGTGGTGCCTAACGGGGCCGGTTACCATAGTGACGATGGGATGGAAGGACCAGCATTTGGTCCTGGCCGCAGCCAATCAGGCTGGGAAGCCCAAGCTGCAATATAAAGTAAAGATTCCCATCTTCCAGCCACGCACTTGCCAAGAAAGGGAAATAGGTTCAAGAGTCTGGGGGGGTGGGGGGGTGGTAAAAAAAAAACAAAAAAAAACCAAAAAGTGCTCCGGCCGGCGTCAGGCAGGGCGGCTGCTCCCGTCATGGCGGACTGCGAACGCCCGGGCAGGTGAGAAACCCCAAGAAACCCCAACTCTCCCCATCTCCCCGCTCATTGTTCTCCCGCGCCGCGGTCCCTTCAGCCGCCCCACCCCACCCAGGCCGCCGCCCCGACCCCCTCGCCCCGGCACCCGCGCTGAGACCCCCCTTTGGGTGAGAGACAAAGAGAGGCGGGTGGAGAAAGGCTCCACCATTCTCCCCAAATGGCCATCGTAGGCCTTTCAAATCAAATTTCGCAAAGCAGCTTCATCAAAGGCCCCCGGCTGAGAGGCTCGAGCCCCATATTCCTGACCCCCCCCTTTCCTCACCCCTACCCTCACCCCCCCCCGGCGTGTGGTGATCCCACACAAAGTCGGCACCGCTCCAGAAGTGTCTGCAAAAAAAAAAAGAGGAAAAAAAAAAAAAAAAGAAAAAGAAAAGAAAAGGGGGGTGGGTGAAAAACCAAAAAAAACCCAAAAAAAACAAAAAAAAAAAAGAGGGGGAAGATGGAGATAAAAAAAAAAAAAAAAAAAAGCCAGTGAGAAAGAGCGGCGCCTAAATTGCTCGTCGTCGTCTCCCCATCTCATTACTGGCGACTTCTGAGGAATGGTATTTCCAAAGGCTGCTCTGAAAGCCTGCTGAATGGAGCCCCCCCTGTCTGAGATGAAAGCTGGGGGCCGGGACACGGGGTGTGCTGGAGCAGGGGGCCAGCAGCTCGGGAGGATGCTGGGGGGAGCCTTCCTCCCCTGCCGCCGCTGCCCTCCATGTTCCCGGTGCCGCTGCCGCCGCTGCCTGACCCATCTTGCGATGAAGACGGCGGCCGGAGCCCAACGGCTGGAACCAAGATGAGGAAACTCCACCGGCTGGCAGTGGGGCAACTCTCCCTAAATTCATCATTGATCAAGGAGCTTATTCCAGCCAGGACCTTTCCAGAATCTCACGGCTCCATCCTCATGGCTCCAGACCATTCCTTGGGTCTCTTCCCTCCCCGCGCTGCGGTGTGGCGAGCCCGCTGGACCACCGGCCAAAGGGCCGAGGACAAAGGCAGGAGGACAGAAGTTGTGCCACTTTCCCTTTCCGCTGCCTCCCTTCAAATCCAAGCTGCTTTCTTCTGCTCGGCAAGAAATTCGGCTCCGGGCAGCGTTCCCACCACCGGCAGACGGGCGCCCCATCGGCGGCACGGAGAGCAAACTCACAGATGGCAAAATAAGAGAGTCGTGTAGGGTTCAAAGAGACCTTCTATGTCAATTGTTATATTATTAGGTAAACTCTAAGAAGAAAATCTTTTAATCCACTGTGGCTAATCCAGTCCACTTTTGTTGGCCAGGACATATTCAGCATCAACAAAAGGCTCTGGCCGACGGACACCGGCATACATAATGTATTGATAACGGCGGCAGACACAGCCACTGCCGGGCCCGGCAGCGGGGGCCAGGGCCCAGGATTTGCCCGACTTTTATCACTTTTATTTTCATTTCAAAGAACTCAGCTGATATATGCACTGCGCCGCTTACCAGGGGGAGCACAAAGAGGACAGGGATGTTCCCAGACGCAAAACCCCACTGGGACCCCCACCCCTTTGCCTTCCCCCACAGGGCCGTGGCTGTAAGCGGGTGGGTTTGCCCCGTGCCTGGATTTTGGGGTGATGTCTCCCAGTTGGCTGGCGTAGCTTCTCCCAAATCAGCCGTCCTGGGCCGGTGAGGTCCCTGGGGATTTACCAGGTTGTTGCCATGGGATGGAGGAGTCACCTTCCCACAAGGACATGGGATACAACTGAGCTGCAGAGGACAGGCACTGCCAGGCGGAGAGTGGAGTCTTGGGAAGACTTTGTCCTCCAAACCTGGGGAAAGCAGAGACTGGAGATGAAGAACCTGGAAAGAAAATGAATACCAATGATGGCATGGTGGGATGTGAGCATGGATCACATGGCCACAGTGGTGGGACTGAACGGAGATGGGTTGAGGCAGCAGCCACAAGCTGAAGGTGAGCAGGGGATCTTGGCCACCAGCTCCTTGATGTCACCAGAAGGGCCCATCCTGAGCAATGGGCTGCGCTGGATGGGTGCTGGAGTCCCCCAGGGCAGGGCTGGGTGGGGGCCTGATCCACAGCAGGACAGGAGGGAATGGATGGCCAACCTGGACCCATGGATTGAGATGGGAAATGCCTGTCTGGCTGGGTGCTGGTGGCAGCAGGGACCTCCACAGAGCAAGGAACCAGGGTCTGCAGGGGGGGCGAGCTCACTCAGGAGCTTGTGGTTCTCCTAGGATGTCACTGAGGCAAAAATGTCCTTATTCCCACCATGAGTGGCTCAGTGCCACCCAAAGCCAGTGGCTTGGATCCAGCGGTGAGGATCGTTGTGGAGACACAACAATGGAGGGACAAAAAGACTTGTTTCAAAAAGCCCTGAGGGCCTGGCCAGGCTTTGGTCCTCATGACAAGAGACATCAAAGGGGAAGAGCCCTCTCCTGAGGGATGGGAGGTCACCATACCCTGAGGTGCTCCCTGAGATGAGCACAGGGTATTCAGCCACGGGGCACTGATGGGCAATGCACATGGCCTGGGAAGCAGAGGAAATGGCCTCCAAGGGATACTGCAAGCCCCTGGTCAAGCCTCTCCTCTTTCACTGAGCTCCCAGGTACTTGGAGTCCTCCAGAACTTCAGTCCTCCTCAGGAGTGGTAATATTGGCCCCAAAGTTTCTGCAAGGACTGGATGCCCATGTGGAGTGCAAAGCTGTGAGTCTCCAGCCCTGGATGGTCCATCCTGAGACCCACCAAGGCTGCCAGGTGTCAGGGATGTGGATGCCACCTGATGAAAGCAGAAGCTCCAAAAGGCTGGAGCACATCAGGAGCTGCTGGAGCACCCTGGCTTGCTGAGCTGTGCTGCCCAACCCAGCCCATTGCCAAAGCATCCACCAAAATCCTGGCTGCTCCTATGTGGTGCATCCAAAGGTACACCCAGTGGAGGAGCTGCCAGGTCAGACCCATGGGCAAGAAGCACAAACCACCTGTGAGACAGAAGATGAAAATTCAGGCTAAATCAGCTGTTTGTCTCAGGCTGAAGTTTAACAGCAGGGGCTGGAGAGGTGCCCAGCACCAGGCAGCTGTTGGATGTCAGCCTGAGTTAAAGATCCTCAGAGCTGGAGACCTGAAAATCTCTCCATTAGGAAGAAGGAGCCTTGGATCTCCCCTGCAGGCACCTCTGCTCCAAGCACCACTGCAGGAGAAGGCTCAGGTGGGCTGAGATTCCTTGTGGCATTGGCTGGGGTGTTGTGGGACAGCTGACAAGGTGGTCATCTCCAGACACAGCCCATGGGTGCTCACCCCGTGTCATGGTCCTGGGGGAGTCAGAGAAGAATCCATGTCCATGCCAACCTTCTCTACAAGACACGTTCTCCACAGCAGGTCCTTGGCATCCTGGTGTGGCTGCTGCTGCAGGAAGATGCTAAATCCAAGGCCTGGCAAGATTTGGTGTTGTACATCCATCATTCCTGGTGTTGTAACTGTAAAGGATCAGGATAAAACACAATACAAGGCCTGATTTGCTCCTGTTTGCCAGCCATGGGTTCTCCTGAGGCTGGTCACCATGCCAGCCAATATCTGCCCATTGAAGGACTTCTGGCAGAGGAGATCCATGAGCAAAAGGCCCAGCAGGACTGTCAGGGCAGGGAAGACACCTTCTGGGAGAAGAACAGGAGAGCCCAGCAAACTAAGGTCAGAAAAACCAAGGCTGTGGGGATCAGGGCTGCTGTCTGCTCCCAGCACTGCAGGGAAGAGCTGTGGAGGCTGAAGAACACGTCTGGCATGAGCAGAAGTGGTGTGAAATGGGCAGGGTGAGCACCAGAAGGTGGCTCCTGCCCTGCAGAGCAGAGGATGGCAGCAGCTGCTGTGTCCCGATGGGAACAGGGGCTGGGAAGCAGCCCTGCTTTATGGAAGTTGGACCAGAGCTTGGTGTCTGGAAGAGATGGGACACAGCAAAGCCTGAGACATCTGCCCAGCCCCGTTCTTACATTTCTGATGAGCAGTTCTTGCCATCTCCCCACAGAGAAGAAGAGGCCACAGGATGCTCACAGCTGCTAGCCCATGTCTCCCTTGGGTCCCAGCCCTGGAGGGGTCCCAGCACCCTGTCCTGGAGAGGCCTTGGCTCTGCTGCAGTTCACCTGCCCACCATGGTGTGGGAAGGGGAGGAGGGGATTTTAGCAGAGAGGCAGCCTGGGATTTCACGCCCTGGGAAGAGAGCTGCCAGGTGGGCAGCAGGAGCAGAAAGCAGTTACTGATGGTCCCAAAAGTGCTGGCAGAAAAGAATGGTGAATCTCAGAGCTGACATCCAGCACCAGGACAGCACTTGTACTGGGTGCACGAGTTCTTGTGAGATGACCTCACAAATCTCACCGTACCCAGCAAAGCTGGTCATGAACCCGTGGGCCACTAGGTGGACTCGCAATAAATGAAAACTGCATGGTAGAGAGCTCATTGACTATCTTCCACATCTCTGAGAAGGACCTCATTAAAGCAGAGGCACCCAGGCAAGAATGGAGAAACCAGGAGCGTGCCTCCAAATGGCCACCACTGGTCACCAGATGTTGGCCAAAACACAGTTGATGCACCTTAATTATCACAAAACTTTTGTCCAGCCCCCCGAGACAGCTGACCCTCCAGGAGGGGTGAACCAGGAGTGTGGGGACAAGCACTTGCTCCTCAAGCCAGGGATCATACCAACACAGCCAGACAGCAGGACAGACATCAAGGTGTCACTGAGAGCTGAGCTTGTTCTCACCAGCCACCCTAGTGACCACATCTAAACCAGAAGATCTCAACCAGCATTTCAAAGCCAATCTACCAGAGCAAAGTGACCGAAATGTCCAGCAGGACTCTTGACACCAGCCTTGCCTTGTCCCCAGCCACCCGGTCGGTGGGGATGGCTGATGGCTGGATAAAGCAGAGCTGCCTCTCCAACCAGGATCCAACAGGTTGAATTAGCACAGGCTGCTCTGGGACAACCCTGCCAGCAGGGACAAACTGTCCCCATGCAGCTGTCCACAGCATGAGCCACCAGCTAGATCCTGTGTTGCTCCCCAGGGCCATTGCCCACCCTGCACCTCCCGGTCCCACCGCAGGACACTGGAGCAGAGGGTGGGCAAGCCATGCCCTGGGGCAGGGGGTGAGCCCGGGGTCTGCAGTGGGGACCAGGGGCAGGGCTGTCCCCCCTGTGCCACTGGTTCCTCCTGTCCTGGCTCTTTCAGGTGGGTCCATTCCTGTAGGGATCACAGCTCCAGAGCTCTGGTGCTTGGGGATGGGGCAGTCTCAGCACAGCCCAGGGTAGAGCAGAGCCTGCTCCCAATATCTCCACCACATGGAGGGCCAAGATATGAAGTGTGTCCTTCAGCAGCATGCAAGTGGGGAGTGGAGGGTGTCCCCACCTAGCCCAGCTCCTCTCAAGCATCTCCTGGGCAGGGTGGTCCCAAAGGGGACAAGCTGACATCTCTTCTCTCTGCAGAGTGGTGCTGCTGGAAGGTGCATGGATGGCCTCCCACCCCCGGCCCCCCGAGAGGAGCAGCAAGCCCAGTGGTCTGGAGCATGGAGAGACAGGCACAGGACAGGGGCAGACCCAAAAGGTGGGTGAAAGAAAGCGTGTGGAGTGGGACATGGCCACGGGGTGCTTGCCATCACCTGCAGGTGACGAGGCTTGGGTAGTGATGCTGGCTGAGTGTGTGTGTGATGGCTTTTGGCAGAGAGAGGTGAGCAAAACCAGGGGAGTCATGGGGGTCCCAGGGGCTGCAGGGCTCTAGCAGGCTCTTTGCTCTGCTGGACATAGGCAACTCTTGCCCAAAAGTGGCATGAGGGCAAGGTGGTGGGCTGGGGGAACACCACAGGCTCAGCAGTGACCCACAGCCTGCCCCCATCCTGTGCCAGGTCCCTGCCCAGGGGATTACAAGGTTTAAAAACTTGAATGTCAGCCTTAGAGCTCACCTGTAGCCTCAGTCTCACAGCTTTTGCTGCAGGTTTTATGCAACCCCTAGAGCATCACTGGACAGTTTGTTAATTAGAGTTGGTTTTCCAGAAGGACCTGAGCACCCAGAGCAGCCAAGCCCTACATCCTTCCAGGCACGGGGTCCATAAAAGAGCAGCATCTTGAGCCAAGAGGCATCAGCTCAGTGTCCAGGCAGTGCTCCAACCTCTGCCCAGTGCTGGAGGCAAATCCAAGGCGAGCTGACAAATTTTGGAGCATTTGTCTCTTTTGAGGTGGGGAATCCAAAGTGGGAGGTAGCTCAGGCTGCCCGCCAGGCCTGCCCCAGGGGGACTCAGAACGTGTTTCCTGATGCTCCACGGGTGCCAGGGGGGGCTGACATTAACCAGTGCCTCCTGCAGGAAGGGATGTTGTGAGGGTTCCAACCAGCACCATCTGCTGTGGCTCTCTAGCACAGCTGGCTGTGGCCACCATCACTGCCCCACAGAGACGTGCTCTGTCCCTCCCGGCTGTCCCCATGGCCACCTCTCTGCTTTGTTCTCCTGCCAGCCTGCTGCTGTAGTCCCAGCTGCTTGTCACCTCTGCAGCAGTGCCACCGAGCTGAGGGTGCCTCTTTCTACTCACTTTGCTTCTGCCGCTGAGCAGTGCAGGACCTTCCCCTTCAGAGCGTTTTGCCTTTGTCCTCCAGCTTCAAAAAGGTTTCTCAATAAAAGCGAAATTTGGCACCGCTCCTGCCCTTGCAGGGGCCCTGCCAGCGGCAGCCAAAGGTTGAACAGCACCATCTAGTGCGCTTCCAGCCCAAAGGCTCCGTGCCGGGGGACCGTGCACATCGCTGCCTTGGAGGGTCCACTGGGTGCCACCAGCTGTCATTCATGGGTGTCAGGTCAAGCCCGCCTCGCCCGTGAGTCCCAGCAGATGAATTAATTCAGGATGAATATTGTCAGAGCTGAAGCTGCACTCTCAGCCTCTGCAGAAGGGATGCTGGAAGGCTTGGAGCTCCCAGGCCAGCCTGGCAGGGAAGGCACAGTGTCCCCCAGGCTTGGAGAGCAGCCCCAGCTGCAGGCTGATGTTGGGTCAGTACCAAACACCCCCGGCATCTCGGCTGGGGCAGTTTTGGGGAGCTATAAGGCAGGGCCATGCTGCCAACTGATGCAGAAGGGAGAAATGATCTGGTTTGGTTCACAGGCTTCTTCCCTTTGTTGAAAGACCCCCCAGGCAGATTCTACCCCCACACAGCTGGGGTGCTCACCTTGGCTTTTCACCTATTTGATGTCCCCAAGTAAATCTGGAAGTGGATGGTGTTGGCCCCACAGGACAGGGCTCCTTGGTGTGGGCAAACCAAGGTGTGAAAGGCAGAGAGGTGGCTCCAGAGGGAGCTAATTTTTAATCAGAATACTATATGGATTAAGTCACATGCCTGAATGGACTCCAGGTCTATTATTTCTATGCCATAACCTTTATCAGCCAAACTTGTAATCTCTTCAAAGGATGACATCAGAGTTTGACAAGACCTATTTTCCAGAATCAAGGCTCTCCCAGCCCTGCTAAGAGGCAGATAGAAAATGGGGAGGCTTGGCATCAGCCTGTGGGGAATTCTCCTCTTCCAACCCACAGAGGGGCAACTACCTTTGGTGGTCAGGGCAGCACTGGCTCTGCTTTCTTGGGGCACAGAGTGTGTCCACTGATCCTGCACTGCTGGAAGGGACCTCCTGGCTGGGGCAGAGCCCTCCATGCCTCCCCAGCATGGCAGGAGCTTGGTGCACCCAAACTCCTCACACCCATCCCTTCATCCCCCACTTTGCCACGGGGAAATCGAGCTCTGGTTTCTCATGCAAACTCAGTTCAGGACATGAAATCTTGCTGGGCCTTTCTCTGGGAGATGAAAAGCTCTTTAATACCTGATCATCTCTCATCCATGAAGTTGCTTAAGCACTATAATCGAGGCATCTCTGGGGTTCCTTTGAACTAGAGAAGGAGGCTGTGGTTCTCAGGCATCCCCCTGCAAGGCAGGGGTCAGCTTTACCTTCTCTCAGATTTCTCAGAGTCCTTTTTGAAATGCAGATGTTGGAACCCACTCTGCTGTAGCACCCATCCCCTTTCCCAGCCAGGACATCCCCGTGGGGAGCCTGCTGGTCTCACCCTGTCCCTACTGCCCCCCAGCCCATCCCCAGCAGAGTGTGGGTTTCCAGAAGGGCTCTGTGCCTGCTGGAGGGATCCTTTCACAGCTGCTTACATTGAACCACATTTTATTTGCCCGGAATTCAGCTTCTGAAGTTTTTTACAGCTGTCTTGACCTTGTCTGTGTCTCCTGCCCCTCTCATTTCCCCGGCCCTGGCGTTTTTCTCAGCAGGGCTTTTTAATCTATTTCTAGACCATTGATGGAAACACTGAATAGCATCGGGCTTCCCATCCAAGCCCTGGACACCCACTGAGAGTGCTCCCATTCTGCCAGGATTCCCCATTGATGGCTGTCAGTTTGCCAGCTCCCAGTCCCTTTAAGGTGTCTCTCTTGATGTTGTATTGTGCTAATTTTTAATCAGAATACTATATGGATTAAGTCACATGCCTGAATGGAGTCCAGGTCTATTATTTCTATGCCATAACCTTTATCAGCCAAACTTGTAATCTCTTCAAAGGATGACATCAGAGTTTGACAAGACCTATTTTCCAGAAACTAGGCTGATTGCATTAATTATATTCCCATCCTTTAATTCTTTAGCAGCTGAATCCCACATCAGCTTTTCTATTATTATGCTCGGGATCAGTGTTGCACTGCTACATAAAACTCAGCTCTGCTTCATCCTGCCGGGCCCTGGGACGGGGTGGGATGGGGAGTGCTGCTGCCGAGGATGGACTTCTGTGGGCTTCAGCATGGGGGAAGATGCTGTATGTTTCTGAAAGTGTTCCCTAAACGCATGGAAACGGGCACATGCAGCAGAATAACGACACGAAAACGCAGAAGCCGACCCCACCACAAATCTTTCCGAGTCGGTTCTGATTTTTAGCGGACGTGCCTCAGGGACGTTCAGCTTTTGAGGTCAGCCCCAGGGCTCCGAGTTTATCATCCCTTTTCGCGCTGCTCCCGTTGGGTGTCTGTCTGCAGCTAGCACCTCCATCCTCCTCCTGCGATGTGCCCCCGCTCCCCGGTCCCCGACAGCTCAGACCCGCTCCCCGCCGCCCTCCCCGGAGTCTCCATGTCGTCTGACCCATCTCATTCCGTACAGTGCCACCTCTTGGCGACTCTTTCCCCGCCGCAGGAGCAGCAGGACACACGCTGCGGTTTCTGAACCAGCTCTAAACCGGTGCCCGCGGAGGCCGGAGCCGCCGGTGGGGCAGCTGCTCCGGCGGGAGGGCAGATCCCGGACACAGACGTTGCCCTTCGATCCCGGACGGAGCGAGCGGTGGCTCCGAGGGTGTCTGTCTGGGACCTGCCGAACCGAGCCAGGCCTCGGAGGTCTCCAAAACGTGACCCACTCTCGGGTCGTCCCCCATCCGGGCTGCTCGGAGGAGCTCGGTTGGGTTCCGCTTGGCCAGAGCGAGCCGGAACCCCGGAGCTGCCCGGCCCGGAGGCGGCTCCAGCCCAGCTGGGCCCCTCTCGGCCCTTTCCCCGGAGCTCCCCGGGGCCCCCTCAGCCGGGAGCCACCGTGTGCCTCCTCCAACCCCCCCACCCCCGACCCCGCAGCGATCGTGGCTCTGCCAGTCCCGCCCGGCCGCCCTCGGGCCCCGAGTGCCCCCGCACCGCCTCTCGCGGGCCGGGCCGGGCCCGCTCCGCCCCCGCGGACCGTCTGCCGGGCCCGCAGTACCGGCCGGGGGCGCGGGGGGCGCGGCTGAGCCGCTGTGCCCGGCGCTGCGAGGCAGCGGCGCAGGCGGAGCGGAGCAGAGCGGTGCGGGGCTCGCTGCTGCTCTCTCCCTGTCGCCGCCACAAGCCCGCGGCCGCGGCCATGGGCGTCCCGGGCCGCCCGCTTTGTGCCGCCGCCTCCCCGCTGCCGCCCGCCGCCCCGGGCCGCCGCTGCTGAGCCGCATGGGCCGGGCCCCGCGCCGCCGTTGCTCCGTGCGGGTGAGTGAGTGAGCGAGCGGGGAGGCGGCCCCGAGCCCAGGCCCTGCGCCGAGGCCGCGCCGGAGGCCGCCGCCGGGCGGGAGGCGCGGGGCCGCGCCGGGCGCCGCTGAGCCGGCGCTAGGCCGCCCTGGGCGCGGGGGGGGGGCGGGCGGGCGCCTGCCGGGGCCACGGGCCGGGCCGCGCCGCGGAGGGCCGGGGGCGGCGGCGGCGGCGGTGGGGCGCGGGGAGGGGGGGCCGCCCGGGTCGCCTCCCCTGAAGTTGCCCGGGGGTGGCGGGGGGCCCCGCGCGGCGCCCTGTCAGCGCTGGGGCTGCCCGCAGAGCCTGCCCCGGCCCGGAGCCTCCCGCGGGGCAGCAAGGGCGGTGCGGGGGGGTGGGGGGTGGTGGTGGTGGAGGCCGGGCCGGGGGCCGTGAGGCGGGGGTCCTCCCGCGGCCGGGAGCCTCGCTCGTCCCCGCCGGCGCTGGCCCGCTCTCGGCGGGCGCCCCGCGGGGCTGTCCCCGGCCGGGGCGGGGAGCGAGCGCCGCCTCACCGCAACAATGAGCGACATGGCTGGGGGGCCGCGGCCCCGGGGGGCTGCCCAGCACCCAGGCCAAGTGAGGACCTTCGGCTGGGGCGCAGGTCCGGTGCTTGTTTCCATAACCGGGGTGATAACCCCCCCCGACAACTGCAAGATGGTGCGAAATCCCATCCTGGTTCCCCTGGGTGCTGCGGGCTGCCCGGCCTGGGTGCGGGGGCAAGAGGCGGCTCCTGCGTGGCGCAGGTTGGGCTCAGCGGGCCCGGCTGCTCCTGGTTTCGCTGGGGTTGTTGGTGGGGTGTGAGGACAGGCACGGTGTTGGCGGTGGTTCTTGGTTCAGCCGGGGAGAGGGCATGAGGGAAAAATGGCAAAGCATCCCAAAGATGGGTTCATTGGGGTCAGGCGAGCTTTGAGAGGGAGACCGAACTAAAATGTGTCTTCCCCGCTATGTTTCCTTTGCGGTAGTGGGGGTTTTGAGGCTGATGCTCTTCTGTAAATCGAGAATTTTGCTACTGCCTTTAATGATTAAGTTATCTTGCTGAGCAGCAGAAGTAGTGGCCCAGGGATTGCCCTCCTCTGCCTTCCCCACACCTCCTGTCCTCCATATTGACTCATTGCTCCTCTTTGAAAATGTTGTACTTGAGCAGATTTCCTTCTTGAGGTGGTTTTCTCATCTTCCTTTGATGACCTGAAATTTTCCCAGGCTCGTAGCGTGCGGTGTTGTTAGTGTAAATGAACCTTTTCTCAACGGCCTATGAGAACCGGTGCCAGTACTGAGCTCCTGTGCTAACATGCCCGTTTGAAACAAGAATGCAGTCCAGATGCCCAAAATATTGAGGTCAACGATGCATCTGGATTCCCCTAGAGCTAGACGAGGCGACGCAGCGTATTTCTGAAACACAGAGATTTGTGAGGAATGTGGTGCTGGTATGTCACTCAGGCGTAGGAAAGCCACCTGTGTTTGATTAAGGTGCAGTCTCGCTTTCAGGACTAGCTGGATTTTCTCTTTAAGAATATTTTTCACAAGCCTTAAAACCCTGTTTTGGGATGAGGATTTCCTAGATCAGTAGGCAGATGGAAACATGCTGACTTGGTAGGACCTAACGGCAGCTCAGAAGATGGCATGTGTCCTGTGGCACAGTCTGGTACACCAGTGTAGATCTCTTGGATGTGGGGACTGCCAGATTCCAGGGGCCTGTAAAAGCACCAGTGCTGGGAAATTGGACACTGTTTCAGTGTAAAATCAGTGATACTGAATGCTGGATGTGAAGTTTGGGGGTATCTAAATCGTTGTTAGAGTGGACCTGGGTAAAGCACAGTTCTGTGCTCTCTGAGGTCACCGAGAGCTTTGCTGGTGATTCTGCTGGAAAAGAGGCGTTAATAGAATGATGGTGCTGAGCAAAATTAGTGGTTTGTAATCTTAAGAGTGCTTATGTACAGAGATACTGATTTTTTTTTTCTTATCTGTTTCAGGTGAACAAGCTTGTTCACCTTGGAGCTACAAATACTGGTGATTTGAGACTTCAGCTCATCCCCCACTGCACAAGCAAGCGCCAGAAAAATGAATATCCAGGGGAAAGGCTTCCCCTTGGACCTTGGAGGAAGCTTCACTGAAGATGCTCCAAGACCACCGGTTCCTGGTGAGGAGGGGGAACTCGTGTCCACAGATCCCAGGCCAGTTAGCCACGGTTTCTACTCTGGCAAAAGCGATGTGGTTAGGAACGAGACGTCCACGGCAACGCCCAGGCGCTCGGATTTGGATTTGGGGTACGAGCCCGAGGGGAGTGCTTCTCCAACTCCCCCCTACCTGAAGTGGGCCGAGTCGCTGCACTCCTTGCTGGACGACCAAGATGGCATCAACCTCTTCAGGACTTTCCTGAAACAGGAGGACTGCGCGGATCTGCTGGACTTCTGGTTTGCCTGCAGCGGCTTCAGGAAGCTGGAGCCGTGTGTGTCTAATGAGGAAAAAAGACTCAAGCTGGCAAAAGCCATTTACAAAAAATACATCCTTGACAACAACGGCATTGTGTCCCGGCAGATCAAACCGGCCACAAAAAGCTTCATCAAAGACTGTGTCATGAAGCTGCAGATTGACCCCGACATGTTTGACCAGGCCCAAACGGAGATCCAGTGCATGATAGAAGACAATACCTACCCGTTGTTCCTTAAGTCGGATATTTATTTGGAATACACGAGGACAGGTGGGGAAAGTCCAAAAATTTACAGCGATCCCAGCTCAGGCTCTGGGACAGGTAAAGGGCTACCTGGTTACCTGCCGACTCTGAACGAGGACGAGGAGTGGAAATGTGACCAAGAGGCCGAGCCCGAGGCCAGCAGGGACTCAGCACCTTCCAGCAGGCTCACGCAGAAGCTGCTCCTGGAGACGGCCACGCAGCGCGCTGCCTCGGCCCGGCGCTACAGCGAGGGCAGGGAGTTCAGGTGAGTGAGTGCTGCTGCTGCTGGGTGGCTCTGGGGAACAGCTCAGGGGGGCTGGAAAGCCCTGGAGAGGACCTTGGTGGTGGGGAGTGGAAAGCCTTGGAGGACCTTGGTGGTGGGGAGCTCTCGGGGGGAGCATCCACATCAGCAGGGAATCGTGTCCCAGGAGCGCTTGGGTGGAATGTAAAGCTTTGTTTGAAAGCAGTTGCAAAAGGTGTCGTGGGCTGTTGCTGCCCGGATCACACCTGCAGCACGTTCCTTACTGGGGGAAATGCTGCTGGTTGTGGTCTGGAGGCAGGTAGGGTTTGGTGGGCAGTCCCTGTGCAGGTGCAGGGAGCTGAGTGAGCTGTGGTTTCAGGTTGGCTGTAGCCTGCACTGGCAGCAGGTCAGTGTTTAGCTGTAGGAATGCAGGCGAGTACAGCTCATGGGAACAACACTTCTTGTAAATACACCAGGAAATCATTGTGATGAGCCAGAAGCTGAGGCTGTGGGAAGCTCACTGGAGACACCCCCACCTCTGCAGTGTTTGTATGGGTCAGCTGGGGATCACAGAGCTCCCTGAAAATGGGGCTGCTTTGCACATGAGATTCCCAGCACTGAATTCCAGCTGCGTCCAAGTCAGAATCGCTGAATCCGGTTAAAACCATTCCCGGCTGCAGCTTCTCCCTTCATCAAAGCAATTGCTGGGTTTTTTTAACTGGAGGAGTTGCACAGTTCTGCAGCCTGTATTTTTTCTGGGTCCCCCACCCACTTCCAGCCAACATGGATTTTGAAACTTGCTGAGAGCTCAGTTAAAATTCCAGACAATTAACTTAGCAGGGAGCTCTCTGGGATCAATAAGCATGTGTGTGTCTAACCCTTGCTGAATCAACAGAACCCGGCCAGAACACATTCCTACTTTTTTTTTTTTTTTTCCCCTTTTTTCTTTTTTTCCTTTTTTTTTTTTTTTTTTTAAATCTCCTTGTTTTAAGACCTGCTTAGGCTAAAAATCTGACGCTTTGTGAAGATTACGAAATGAAGTAGCTGAACTGTCCTCTTCAAAGCTGCCTGCCTTATGAAAAGCATTTCTGTGTTTAATCTTGCTCTGCCTTCCCTTTAGGCTGGCAGCTGGAAACGCATCCCACCCCGCGCCAGCTCTCGGCGCCTTTCAGCTGGCTAAATGTTTTGGGTTTGATTCTTGTGTTCTTATAGATTTGGAGGGGGGGAGGAGGGCTTTTGTATGGGAAACTCTTGGGGGGACACAAAAAAAAAAAAAGGAAATTCATGTGGACTCCTGCTGTTTTAATCAGGAGTCGGAAAAACAAAATCCCAGGGTCCTGGGACTTCCCTGTGGAGTTAATAAAAACCTTGAATGTTTCTTGAAGTGCATTTTCACTGAGTGGTCAGGTACTCGCCATAAGTAAAGGATTAGAAAAGTCTATGATTTAAATAACTTTTTATGTAAGTGATAATGGCTTTAAGATTGAAAATAACTTATTTGAGGTTCAGCTGCGTTTAGTTTCCTTCCTGGGGCAGGTAGCAAAACCCCCTGTGCAACACTGTGCTTCTCAGCTCCAGCTTCAGGAAAAAACCTGCACTTTACCCATTATCCAGCTCTATCTGTGCCAGGTTTTGAAATGGTTTAAGGAATGTGCTGTGAAATGGAAGCGTTCTGGAGTAGAGTTCCTCGGCTTTGGGCACTTTCATACCAGATTGGAACAACATGAAATAAATTTTTACCTAGGGGATGGAGGTCAGAAAAAATGCATTACTCTGAATTTGTAGAGAGCCTGTCAGTGCAACTCCTGACACCCCGTTGACCCGCTGGGTAGGGAGGCATGGAAGTGCTGACCATTCTCACCAGTGCAGGAGTCATTTCTCAGTCCAGAGGAACTGAAGATCAGTGATTTATTTTATTTTCTAAATGTTGGTATGTCAGCCCTGGTAGAGTCCAGAGTATCGTGGTGCAAGATGTTGCCAAACTGTGTAATTTCTGCATTTTTTTATTCTAAAAAAATCTGCTGAGATACTAATTTATGAGGTGATTGTTCCTCTTTGTGCAAGACCTTGTGGTTGAATTAGCTTACTTCCCGGATGTTGTATAGCAGTAGCTGTCTTGAATAAACTGGTTTTTAAACCAAAGCATCTTTATCCTGCAGAGCTTTTTGTTCATTTTCTTTTTCACCTGAGTAGGAGCACTGGAAACTGGCAGGTAGCTGCATGCAGCATTTGAAAGGCTGTGTCCCAAATTATTTTAAACATTTTCACAAACTTCTTTTTGTTTTTTGTTTTGGTTTGGCTTTTTGCTTATGCATGGAGGAATTTTTCATTTCTGTTCTTGGGGGAATGTTGAACTAAGCTGTTTTGCATTACATCTGAAGGTCTGTTTAATCTTCCCGAGATTGTATTTCTATTCCTTGGCTTCCATGGAAACCCTAAATAAAGAGGAATCTGAGCAAACGCAGAAGTTATTTCTCTGTTAGCAAATAAGCATCTTGAATCGGTTCCAGATTTTTTTGCAGCAGAAAGTTCATAAGTTTGGATGTGGTAGCTCTGCTTTCAGGACAGCAAAAGTGAAAAAGTCCTCAGCTGGCAGAGGATGACACTTGATTAACACTGGAGGTGCTAATTTGGAGGTGTGCAAACGTGCGTGGGGACGTGAGAACATCCCGAAGGCAGAAGCATCGCCCTTACCCACTGTGTTTTTGTGTGCATTGGGAAAGGCCAATAGTCATTATAGTTAGGCTCCTGCAAATTAATTGGACATTGGTTATGGATCAGTGAACTTCAAAGGGGGTAACCCCCTGAAGATCTTGGGCATTAACTCCCAGCTTCCGAAAGTGACACTAACGTGGTTGTGGGGGCAGCTAAATCGTTCATTGACCTTCTTCTGACACTTGGGGATGGTGTTCCTGGGATCCCAGGGGCAGAAATTAAACCTGTGCCTGAGAACTGCCCCCACACCTGCTTTTCCAGCACCCCAGGGCAAACGTGCACATCTTAAAAAGCTGGAAATGGGGTGTTTGGTGGTGAGAGGTATGGCAGTTGTGTCTTCTTAGGGTGGGTTTCTGCCGCTGTCTCTTCAGCTTTGCATCAGAAGGGGTTCCCTTCCCACTCCCAAAGTGCTGGGGAGCAGCTCTGGCAGCTTTGGGAGAAAGCAAGAAGAGCATGGGATGTTAGGTGTGAGCAGCTCTGCCTTGGTCCTTTCTGGAAGAGCAGCAGGCTGAGGGATGCAGGTCGGTTCTGCTGGTTGTTCTGGGTTTTAATCAGTTTTATGGAGTGCACAGCATGGTGTAAAGGAGAGCTGGAGGCTGGTGGTGAGAGGACACGTGGTGGTAGGTGAGATCTCCAGTTGCTGGACATCAGGAAGTGTTGTGATGGAGCTGAGAGGCACAGATGGAGAAGTATCCCAACAGGGGCTTTGATATACATGTGCTTTGGTGAAGTTATTTTTTTAAAGGAATCTGGCTACATCATCTAAGCTTTAATTTCCAGAGCTGACTAAGCCCATGGTGTTTCACAAGTGTTGGTGGTTCAAATGAAGAGGATGGGTGATGTGGTTCTCCACTGGGGTTGGTAGAAATCACTGGAAAAATCCTTATGCTTGTGTCCAGGTACTTGCAGCCTCCCTGGACATGCAGCTCTCCTCCAGAACAGGGCATTGAGAGAAAGCAAGTGGAGAAATGACTGAAAGAGCTTTTAGAGAGATGTGACAGCCTCTGGTCTGAGAGGGTGCAGTGATGAACTTGAACATGGAGAGGAACAGCATAGGCTGGCTGAGGGAAGGTGCAGGATCTCTCCATTGCTTAGGCAGTGTAAACGGTCCAGTGGTCAGAGGCTGAGCCTTCCTAATGAAGAAGCTAAAATTTAGCTGGCAGACCTAATTTTGAGGTTTGCTGTTTCATTCATAATTAAATATTAAATTGTGGATGTCTGACTCAAGCCCGTGTGGTGAAGGAATCGGTGTTAATTGTACTGAACAGTGTGGACAACTGGGAATGCCAAATCATGAACACTGATGCAGGGGCAGTCTGTGTCTAATGCTTCTTTGAGCTGGAGTAGCAGAGTGTGCATCTTGGAGCTTGGCTGCTGGGCTTCCTGAGAGGTTGGTTGTGGGGAAAAACCCAGCTACTGAATGTTGGGTATAAAAGCAGAAATAAAATCTCTGGATGCTTAGCTTGACTTAGATGGAATTAAAATTGTCGGGCCCATAACACCACTTGTAATTGATACAGCTCTATTTGGGAGTCTGTGGCTATTTCCAAATTTAAAGAAAATAAGTTATAGAAGAATAGTTTTGGTTCTGCATTGTTCTTGAGAGAAGTCAGTGGGTCTAACAGGGAGGTGGGGTCTGATGCTAATAGCACTAAGTGGTAATTTAGTGACTCGGGCGCTGTGAGATATGCAGGACAAAGACTGATGGTGGTTTTGCACAGAAGTTATGCCAGTTTTTTTCAATACATTGTTAAGCTGATGAAACTTCAGCATGGAAATGCTTATATTAACAGTGTAAAGTATTTATACTGGTGTCTGCCAAGTTTTAAAGTGGATTTTATTTGAAGAAGAATACCTTTTGTGCCCATAACACAAATCAAGATGAAGAAGTGGTGTGTTTGTTGTTTGGTTGTGGATCAGTGCCTTGGCTTCTTTTTAAAGACAGGTAGTTAAGCTTTTAGCACTCTTTTTTTTTGATAAATTAATAGCATTTTCTCCCCTCCTCCAGCAAACAGCTGCCTTGTTTTGTTGTGGTGGAGTTTTTACTTGGGTTACAGCAGCTTTTCTCTTAAAAGAACAAAAGAGGAGTCATAATACCCCCATCTTTTTGGCACTGAGAAGATTCAGATTGGATACTGGGGATAAAAGTCATCTTGAGGAGTGTGATGCAGCCCAGGAAGGGCTCACAACTCTGAGAAGTGAGCTGGAATTCAGGCTGGTTGGGGTCCTGCCCCATTTCAGAAAGAACTGGGTGCTACAAGGCTGGCTGGGAGCTGAAGTGATCCCAGGACTCTGTGAAGTGTTCCTAGGAGTAGGGCCTCCGGGTGGATACACCTTGGGTTTGATCTGCTGCTCAGCTTCAGCTTGCCTTTATGTTTTAAGAGTTTCTTTGTAGTCGCTATAATGGACTAATCCCTTGAATAATTAGTTACTGGTGGACGTTTTAAAAATGACTGCCTCTTGGATGTTTTCCTTTAATAGTCTGTTAGATCCTGGATTTATTAACTATTGAGACAGACTGTGAAATCCTGTTATACCAGGCTTTCTTGGTGGAAAAGGGACTGAGGAGGGTGTGGGAGTGCAGAGGGAACACACGGTGGCCTTGGCTTCTCTTGACTTCTCCTCCTTCCCAAGCAGTGCAAGGGGTCCTCCAGGCCCACCAGGTTGGGTGACTGACTGCCAAAGCATGGCATGGTTGTGGGTCTAGGTTTGGGCCTCCAGAAGGTGCTCCAAGAAGTTAAAATACTGAGGCCACACAGTGCAAGGCCACTCACACAGTCACTCTGCATTTAACGTAAATCACAGACCTGATTTTGTTCCAATGAGTGGAAAAAATCTGGTGTCAGAAGTGGCCGTGTGTGTAGTGCAGAAAATTGCTGTGTTTAAAAAAGCCCTCAGAGGTGCTGATATCCTGAATCAGTTCCTGGAAATATCATTGGATTATTAGGCTCATCCTTAAATCCATTAAGCAAATTACAGTTAATCAGTCAAATAAAAGAAGAAAGATCTTTTGCAAGGCCCTGTCGTTTGAGCCACATACAGAAGCTGTAGTAATATATTAATTTTCTGTCTGTCAGTGAGTGTATTCAATCACTTTGCTTCCTTATGTGGAGGATTTGAAATTAGAAACTGAGGTTAATTATCTGCATTAAATGGAATATGTGAAGCCCACAAAAGCAAAAACCTTCACGATTTGGTATGGTCTGTTCAGCTAGAGAGGCTGTTTCAGAAGAAGAGGGGTTGGTTTTTTCCTGGTTTTGTTCTGATTGAAGGGTTTTAGTCACAGTAATTGAAATGATTAAAGAGTCAAATTGCTGGTGAATATAATTCTGGGCATCTTTCTGATGTGATACTTGGTTGAGAGCAGAGGTTTGCTCTGCCCTGAAGCGTGGAGCAGTCAGTGATGTGCCATCCTGGCACAGGTGAGGCTGGATGTCCTTGGTGCCTTGCTGTCCATCTCTCCCATGGCTATGGGATGTCCTGGCTCTGCTGCCAGGTTAGTGGAGGTGATTTGGAAGTGGAACATCACTGGCAGAGAGCCACACTTTGGAGCATATCAGATACAAAAGGGGTCCAACACCACCCATCCTCATGCCAGCAATTAGCTAATCACTGCCTGCTTCATTTGGAAGTGCAGTTTTGGACTCTACAGAGATGACAATCCTCTTGGGAATACACCATCCCCAGCAGACAGCTGGTTTGGGGGTCACTCCCTCATTTTCTTCCTGCAGGACAGATGTGGCTCAGGTCTGAGCTGCTCAGGGAGGGGATGCAGCACCTACCTCTGCTCACTGGGGACAAACATGCCCCTTCCCTGGTGCACCTCTGAATCCTCTGCTCATCGGGCACTTCAGGAAAGGTCTCTTCTGGACACACTTAGCTTCTTGTTCCCCTCTGGGGTGTGCCAGATCAAGCTGCTTTGCCCAAAGTCACACTTGGAAATTGAATTGCAGCAGGTCACGCTTGTGTGTAAAAAGCAAAGCCATCATTACTCACAGCCCTGGTCCGAGTTCTTCACTGTTGTTATGGCAGTGATGAATTCAAGTAGAACCGTTGCAGTTTTAAGTCAGATTATCTGAATTTTGTAAAACCCATGTGCAAATTGGATTTTACCTTTGAAGACTCCAGAGTGCACTTTTGTGGTAAGACCTGGAATATTTTGGACCTGTGGCTTCTAAGATCCAACCTTGTCCTTAAAGTCCCAGCTTTTACCTGACCTAAATATCTAATAGAGTAATAGTTTTCACCTAGGCTGACAAAAAGCAGTGGAGGGAGGCAAAACTGTAGCTAGAGGAAAAAACCTCTTTGAAGTAGCTCAGTGAGACCTGCTGGTTAGCACCAGGACCTTGCAGGTCCCTGGACCTACCTCTAGAACTAATGACCTGAAGCTACTGCATTTTGTTCTTCCCTCAACCCTCTGACCCATCCATATTCCTTGTCTTGTTGTGGAATAGAGTCTGTCCTCTCCCCTTCTCCATTTTCATTTTCCTTTTATCCTGGAGGTTTTGGGGTTTTTGTCATTTGTCTCCAGATAATGGAGATAAATGGTTCAGAATGGTTCAGAAAATGCTGGTGCTGAGTGGGGGGGTGGGATTGCCTTTTCTTCCCAAGTCCACATTTAGAGTGGGTTAGTGCTGCTGGAAAACTGTCCCTTCATTGTTCAACAGCTTGACCCTTCCCAGTCATAATTTTTGGTCTTTTTGTTGCCTGGCAGTCAGCTTTGCAGATGGGATGAGATTTATCTGGAAGAGGGGCTTCCTTCCCTTGGCATTGCTGCCAGCCTGGTCCAGGTGGTTGTTTTGGGGCCTCCATCCAGTGCAAGAAGGATTGTTTGGTAGCTGAGGACCTCTCTAAGCTTTCACAAGCAATCAGAGCTTCAGGGGAGCTCCTGAGAATTCCAGGTAGGATCCAGGGAGTGAGATGCAGGGAGTCCATATCCAGCTGTAACTACCGTGTTTGATTAATTTTTTCCTGGCTCTGCTTGGCAGAAGGAAGAGCTGTAAAACCATTTGGCACCAGACATGCAAATGAGAGCTGGGCTGGAGCGCCTGTTGCCCCCGAGGATCCCAAAAGAGGAATCAACAAATAGAAATTATTCTATTAGCAGGGGCAAAGTTCACAGGTTAACCATCATGTCAAATCAATGAAATACAGCCTTGATCTCCTGCACAAGGGCTTTATTGTGTATAAATAAAGAGTGCCCGAGCAAAGACATCAAGTTCTTGCACTGTAACATTTGCTGTGTGCTGAAGAAAGGGAAGCTCTGTGCAGATTGCAGCACAAAATGCCTCTTTTGGACATCAGCTTCATTCCTGCTTCAAAAGGTTGTAAAACATGACCTTGGAACCTTCTTGCTCTCTTTATGGCCCTAACCAGATTGGATTTCCACAGGGCATGTATTTTTTATTTTTTTAATAAAAAGTTGGGGTCTGTGGCTAAGAAGGCTCGTCTTTGTACTTTTAATTCAGTCCATGTGACTGTCATAACATTTATTTCTTAGGAGATGAAAAATGATCTTTCTTGAGCAAAGCCACAAAAGAGCCCTTGGGTGTGCTGGCAGCCTCAGGTGTGTGCAGCATGTGTCTTCTGCTCAGCTGCTAGCACTGGGATGAAGACCATCACCCCTTTGTTGCCTGTCCAAGGCTCTGCCAGGGAAAGAAAGGGCAGAAGCTGCCTTCTTTGTTGTGGAAGTAGTTCTGTTTTATGTCTTTGAACATCTGCACATTCAGGGAAGCTTTCTTTTCCTCTCTTGGGAAAAGCTACTCTGAAAAGGCTCCATTGACCCTCTTTTTTTTTTTTTTCAAGATGGGCAATGCTGGCAAAAACTTGAAACAAGGTGGAAATGGGCAGCAAAGGAAATGTCACTGCAGTGTAGGATTTGTCACGTTGGGGTTTTCCCCTCCAGATATATGCAGTGAAGTCTGTGACCCGGGGGTGACTTGAGTGGTGCTGCAACTGGAGGCATCAGGGAAGGCTGAGCAGGTTGCTGAGCACCAGAGGTGGCTTTGGGTCTCCCCCAGGAGATGCTGGAGGAGTCTGTTAAAACCCATCCATTCCTTCCTCTTTCTGAAGGCAAGCTTTAAGCTTTCCAAACGGGCATGAGAAAACTTTCCTTTGGTAATCCTGGAGATAACAGGTCAGTCAGCTTCACCCAGTGATTCTTGCACAATAACTTGTGGTCAGGCTGAAGTGTCTATTTTAGAAAAGCATCCAAGGGATGGGAGGTCAGGCAGCATTTTTGTTATCTCTTCCCGTGGTTAGTTACTCTCACTGCTCTCAGTGTGTTCCTTACTGCTCCCTACAATCTTTTCCAGCTTCACTTTCTAGCTGCTGGGTTTTGGTTGTGTCTTTGCTCACTTCAGTAGCTCCAAATACCTGTGCATGTTTGCAAAAGCCCTCCTGAATGGGTGTGAATGTTCTCCTGAAGTGGCAGCAGCTTTGTTATGGAAGGCCCTTTGGTTTTATTAGACTTTTCAACCCTCCAGTCGACTGTTAAACAAGCTGTAGCTTGTCATGGTTGACAAACCTTCGCTCTGGTCTCAGACCTAACCTACCAGTTTAATAGGCAGTGTGCTTTTGTGTGCAGGTTTCTGGGTGGAGACCATCGGGCTTCTAAGGGAAATTAACTCGTGGCCTCTCTTTCCCCCCGCCCGCCTCCAATAAATTCACTTTTGTGTTAACTGTTCTGTCACTTCCAAGGGCCAAAAGGAAATGTCAGCCTGTGCTTCAGGTTTTCTGCTACCTGAAGTGTTCTGCTAACACGATAGTGTAGTGCAAGGAGGTGGGAATATGTAATTAAAAACAGAACAGCTGCACAATCAGTGTCAACCACTGAAGATAAAATGTAGAAAGTCTGGCTTTTTTTTTTCTTTTTTTTTTTTTTTTTCTGAATGATTCATCCATAATTATTTAAAAACATGTTGAATTTATTCTTTAGCTTTGGAGAGGGATTCTTGCAAGCTTTGGAGAAGAATTCTTGCAAGGCTGGCGTTTGCAGTCTGTGATGTTTATGCACCTGAGTAAATGCCTGTGTCAGCAGTTTGTCAGTGTTGAGTGCTCCAGATCTAAATCCCTTCAAAGGTAAAACCCAGCACACCTTTGTCTCTGCTGGCCTTTCTGTCCAGAGCTTTGGTTGGTGAGGTGGAACCAGTCATAGCACTAGGCTAGGCAGGGTGCTGAGGCTCACACTGTTTTAATAACTGTTTCCTGCAGGTTTGCTCTGGGGAGGTTTGGGTGGCAGAGGCTGTAGCAGGTGGGTGACACAAATACACTGGTGACACTGGTGGAGATCTGGCTGTGGAGCAGCTTTGGGTGCCTGCAGCCCTGGCAGCCATGCCCTGAGCAGTGTCTGCTCTCCCTTTCTTACTTCTCTCTAGCAGAATCTGTTGTGTGGATCGTAGCAGTCTGGGGTATAAGGGAGGGAAACTCCTTGGGATGGTTCCTCTGGGATGTGGCAGACTGGTCACATCTGATTTTAGGGGCATTGGAGGGTACAGTGCTTTTCCAGTGGTGGGACATGGCAGGTTCACAACTGGGGCAAAACTCAGTATATTTGATTTCATCCCCGTGGTACTGGGGAGCAGGCAGCCTGCACTGAGAGAGGGATGTTTCTCACCTGCTTTTCTGGCTCCATAATTGCCAAGAACTGTCTGGAAACTGTTGGGGGATGTTGTTGTTTTTGTGCTAGCAGAGCACCCTGCCCGACTCCCCAGCCCAGATAAGCAGCCACACAGGGCAGGGCGCTGGCCCACGTGGCCAGGAGGGCAGCTGGCACCCTGTGGGTGTCAGGGCCAACACCTCAAAGTTTCATCAGGCTCAGGGTGAGTTTTTCCTCCAGCAAGAGGCCTGGTGCAGGCATCTGCTGCATCCTGCGCTGCCCTTTGCTGTGTTCCACTGCAGAGAGAGGAGGAGAAGGGTCTCTGGGGCTGTAGGGATGGTTTGGTTCTCTGATCCAGCCCTCAGCCCCTGGAACACGTCACCAGCCAAGCTCCAAGGCTCCTCCACGCTGTGTGGATGGAAGAGATGCTCAAACCTGAGGAAGGCAGAAGCCCTGGTGCATGTTCTGGCCCCTCTCCTGCTGAGCCCTGCAGCTCTACTCAAGGGCTCAAGGAGGCTTTTCTGATCCTGCAGCCAGAAAAGTCATCTGGCCCCATGCTGATCCGTTTTCCTTTCTTGAGGCAGTGCTGGAGCTCCTCTCCTGGAGAGCTGACTGTCCCCTGCAAACATCTCTGAGTTGAGTTGGGCACTCTCAGCCTGGGAGAGGTGGCTTCGTGGAGCTGTAGAGAGTTGGGCTGATGCCTCCCCAGTTTGGCAGTGAGAAAGGTGCAGTCCTCCAGTGCCTGCCCACAGCTTTTCCACATGCTCTGAGGGGCAGGTGCTTCCTACAGCACACTGGGTTTGCCTTTCAAGTGGTCGGGTACAGTTGAGACAGCAGTTGCTTGGGCTCAGCAAGGTCACCAGGGTTTGGGTTCCTGACGTGACGCCCTGAGTCAGCTTTGTGTGAATTGCTCCCTTTCCTCACCTCCTGCCAGTCCTCTGTCTGGAGCCATCAACCACATTGCCAGCAGTCAGGCTACGAGCAACCCTTTTTCTTTGTTAATTGCTGCCTGTGGCTTGGCACGACAATGGCAGAAACCCTCCCAGGTAGCCCATCTTGGGCTGTGGACTTGGGTGTAGTGTGTTGCCTCGGGTGGCATGGAGTAGCATAATCCTCTCACTTCCCAGCTTTGGAAATCATCCTGGAAGCCTGAGCTGAGGAAAGAGGGTGGGACCAGAGCCAAACCTCTGGTTCCAGATGGGACAGTGGTGGCAGGAACACCTATTGTCCACAAAGGTGTTGCCAAGCCACAGAAAGCAATTAGCAGGGAAGAAAAAGATGCTTTCTTTGAATTTTAAAAATCATTTTTCTTTTTAAATTGAACATACATACATTGATAGACCAAGAGTCAAAATTGGGGTTGAATCAGCAAGGATCTGGAATTATCTAACTGGTGTAGTTAACTAGGTTAATAAAACAGGAAGGTTTGTCAGACAGGATTGTATTCAGTGCTGAGCACTGAGTGTGAACACCTTTTAAAACATCAGATGACTGTGTTTGGCATGTAGAAAAAGCCTGGAGTATGGTAGAGAGGTCTCTTTCTGACCATACTGTTGTCAAGGTGTTTGGGGTGGAGATAGAGTTTGAAAAGAAGTTTTTCCTCCTCTCTCTTGGGGTATTTGGAGTACCAGCTTTTTCAAACATGTTGGCTTTCCTTGAGGTATTCCTTCCTCCTTGTTCTTCCCATGGTCCCTATGATGCAGGAACAGAAGAGGCTGTTATGGTATCTCACCAGTGTTTCTAAAATATACTCATGCTCATAGGAAGTTCATCAGCCATGGCCACCTTACCTGCTGTTGACAGTAGTCCTACTTCCAGCTGGAGATTAGACTTCACTGGTCTTCCAGAGGTCCCTTCCAATCAGTACAGATCTTCCTTCTGTCACATGCATGTCTGCAGAACTTCATCAGCTCTTATGTAATGATGAGCCCCACAGAAATTCAGATATCATGAAGCTGAAGAAGTGGCACTCCTGGTGGCTGGGAGACAGGGTTCTATCACTAGAAAGAACCATGAAACGTGAGACCTCTGTTCTGAGATAAAGGTGCAGATCCAGCAACCCATTTAAGCCACGTGAGCAAGGAAAAGTGTGGGTTTGGGTTTTTTTCCCCAAAAAAACATGCATTAAAAGTCAGAGATGAACCTGCCATACTGTAACAGCTGTCCTTGCCCATCTCTCCTCTGCACCTCTAGGGATTGTTTAAAAATCTCTCCTCTACAAGGTTATGCCTTAAAAATGAGGAGGTTACCTTTCCTTTCCTCTCATTTAATGATTTTTAATTTGCTGTTGGATCCTGTTTCTTACGCATTGACTGCGTGGGGTTACAAATAAAGCAGGTGAGTGTTCCTTTAAAAACCAGAAAAATCCAATTATGTTGTACTGAAACCCAGCAGATTTTTCAAATAACAAAAGGAATGGGTTTCTTGTTATTGTTTGTTGGTATGCACGTTTGGATCCTTCCATGGCTTTAAACACATCCTCTAACATCTGTTCTCCTCGTGGTGCATCCCTCTGTGCAGCATGGTGAGCAGAGGTCCTGCATCTCTCTTCTGAGGCCAGAGGAGGTGGGAATGGGCAAGCTGCTATTTTTAGAGATCAGCACTGATACATTCCAGGAACTCCTGCAGTATTTTTCAGAACCGAGTTTGAAGTTTTTAAGCATAGGTAGGGAAATATGTCATCTGTGTAAATTGCTCTAAATTACCTGCAATTTGTTGGGAGTTGCCATTTCTAAGTGCTTATTGCAACTCTAGATATTTGAGGAAGCTTTTGATTATCCTGAGCTTGTAAAATGTAATTGGCTATTTCTTAATTGTTGTCCTCTGTGAAGTATAATTACCTGTAATGTTGAGCTTTTTATTTGTCCTTGCCACAAACAGGAAATCAAGAGTGTCTGATTGAGATAAGTTTGGGGACTCTACCACGACTTGTACTTGCATCAGGTGACTTGTTTGTACTGGGACTGGTCTCTCCTGTAAAGCCCTGGTGGCCTTCAGAGCACTAAGAACCCTTAAATACTGTCTTTATCTCTTGTTGTGCAGAAGTCTGGCTTGTACTTTTCTAAAACAGTCTTCAAACAGCTGCTGTCTTCTTAGCAGGGTAGTGGCATCTCTTCCTTCTGACATACTGTATGAAGTAGCAGGAGGAATAGGCTGAATTGGAATTAATTGCTTAAATGCAGTTAATGAGGAGATGGGGTAGAGCTTGCTTGATGTTCCTGAGTACCATAGAGAAATCAGTTAATTAAAGCTCATCAGCCTGAAGGAAGCTGGTAGACAGGGAGAGTCCCAGTTCTCATCAGTGTGTGGTGGTACCTGCTGGCAGAACAGAGAACAGGTCACGAGTGTCCATACCAAACACAGATCTGCTGCAGATTAAAGGGATGTCAGATCCCACCCTGCTGGAATTCCTCTAGGATCAGGCATGGGAATGTGGGTTTGTGGTGCTGGGGTGACTTGGTGGGGGATACATGGCATGGCTTAGGTCTCCCTGTAAACTCACCTTTCCCAGGTCCGTGTTGTGTTTGCTCGTGCTGAAGCTTTCATTGTCATCTTCCCAAGCTGCATCTGCCCTTGGCGGGGCATTAAACTTTATTACTTAATTGAACTTAGATATTCTTGAGGAATTCTTTGTTGTAGTTTGTGTTTTAGAGCAGTGGCAGGCAGGATGCCTTCCCCTCTCCTTCATCTCCACTTGGGCTTGGCTGTGCTGAGCCCAAGGACGGCTCCAGGAAGGTGTGAGGAAGATGTGATGCAGATTGAGGTGGCCAGTCCTGGGTTTTACATCCAGTGTAAGGGGGTGGAGAGGCCTCAAGGGAAAATTAAATGCCTCTCATTCCCCACTGCAGCCCTGGGAGATGCTGTGCCAAGACAGGCTGGTTTATGAACAGCTCTCCTTCTCTACCTGGGGGTTTCCAGAACTTTTGTGCACGTGTGTTTTCTGTAAGTCCTGTCTGTAGGTTAAAACATCCTCCTCACTGTGCCTTTAGAGCATGAATTAGGACCAGGAGCTACTCAAGAGTGTCACCCCGAGGTGCCTGCCTGATTCTGTCACCCAAGAGCAGCAGCAGGAGCTTCCTTTGGAGGAACCTCCTAAAAACAAAACCTTAAAATAAAAGCCCTCTTCTCGCTGAACTAACGCTCCGCCAACGTGGGATTATTTAGTTGTATTTTTGCTCTTTTGATGGAGAACCGGTGCCGAACAGTTCTGGGGCAGAGCAGTGTGAGTCAGCTCACCCAACAGTGACTCTATTGATAGATGGAAGGAGTGGCCCTGAGGTCTGTCTGCTCATTGTTGGTGCTTGGCTGGAGCGCCGGGGGCTCCCAGGGCAGGCTCAAACACCTCTCACCAGCCCTGGGAGATCAAACGCTATGAGTCAGGCCACAGAAAATCATGATAGGGCCCAAATTAATTAAATCTTTTTTTTTTTTTTTTTTTTAAATTCTGTTTTGAGAGGAGGGAAGGACACACAGCACCGAGGCTTGGGGGACCTGCCAGTTTGTGTCTCATGGCAAGTTGACTTTTCTTGAGTCTCCTGAGCTGCTCCAGTGGAAACTCGGCCTCTGCTCTGCAGCAATGGACCTGCCAACTTTCTGCTGTCCTGATAGCCTCTCATTTCTCACCTTTCTGTGTAAGGACGTGAGGCAGAGCTGGAAAATTAAACATTTAGCACCAGCACACCGTTCTTACGTATCCCACCTTATGGTTGTTTTTCAGTTAAAAAATGCATACATGTTAAGAGAAGCTTTAATTCATCCTGATTTTTCTGTGTAATTTTGATCAAGGTGTGAGAGGCAGGAGATGGATGGGCCTTTCTTCAGACCTGCTCACAGCTTTCCCTGTGGGTTTCCCCATCTCCTTTTCCCAAGGCATGGTTTGCTGTCAAATCCATGAAGGCCACAGCTTCCGACAGAGCTTTGCCCATAAACCAAACCTGAAAGATCGTGGAAATTAAGGACCATATCATGCTAACACATCAGCTCCTCATGCGAGCACCAATATCCCATGCCATGCCTTGGGTTGGTACCATCCCCTGGGCACGACAGGGTTACCATGGGCTTAAAACTTCACTTTAGTCTATAAATGTGTGTGCTGCACACTTTGTTACCTCAGGCCATGCTGCCCCGAGCTTTCTTCAGGTGCTCTGAGCATGGGGTGTTCACCTCCCATCTCACCAGGCACCAGGAGACAGCCAATTTTCAGCATAACGCACAATCTCAACTATTTTATTGCTTAATTTAGGCCATAAAGGCCCTTTGATGTGTTGTGTAATGCAACGTTCATTCTGAAAAAGTGGGTGGAGTAGCTTTATGGTATTATAAAAATAAATAAAATGCCTGGCAGGATTTTGAAACCACATGGTCATTCCTCCTCTCTCTGCAGATAAGTTGATTGTTGAGAGAGAAATCTTGCTTAATATCTAACTTTGGGTGATTTATTTCTTCAGAGTCCTTTCATCTTCAGCATGTATTAGGTTATCTGTGACTTCTAATCTGATTGTTTTAAGTGTGATCAAAGAAACCAAGAGAATGCACTTTATTTTCCCACTGTATGAACAGAATGCTGTTTGTACAGTGCATTACATCACCTGTTCCTGCTGCTCCTGAGTCCTGCACCAAATGGCTGCGGTATAAATAGAAAACAGAATGGACTTTAGGGGGTGATGAATTTTGTTCCCCTGGCTGAGTAAAACAGAGTTAACTCAACGAGTGCTTTCTTTACGCCTGACTCTACCTCAGCACACAGCAGCATGGCCTGAAAGTGTTTGCAGTGACTCACTCAATGTGGGGTCTTGGGCTGGCATTTGGCAACCTGGAGGAGCAGCACTGAAAATCTAAGGGAGATGGCAGGCAGGGAGATTGCCATCCCTGAAATTGCTGGGATTCTTTCCAGGCTATGCAAAGAAAAGAGTTGGGCCTTGTGTTGGAGGCATGGTCTTGTCCTAGCTGCAGTGGTCCAGGGCAGGGTCTGCTTGCTCAGGCTTGGTGATGCAGGATCCCTGCACACACAGAGAGAGGGCTTTGCTACCCTAAAGAATCCCCTCCATCAAAAGCTGCTTGGATTTTGGAAGGGTTGGAGGACATGGACCAGAAGGTCCCACCTGGCTGCTGCTCCAGGGTGTAAGCTGGGCACCAGCATACAACCTCAGAGCTTGGAGAAGGAGGGATGTCCTCCCAGCAGCTCAGCCTCCTCTCCCCCTGCTAACCTCCCCTGGCCTCTTCAGGGGCATTTTCACTCCAGTTATCTGATTGATGAATGTATTTAACTTGGAACATTGGTTCTCAGCCTTTAGTTTCTTGCTTCTCTTGCAGACCAGGAGGGTCATTTGAAGGCCTGAAAGCTTGCTTGCTACCTTTTCCAAGATGGAGTTGATAGCCTTGAAAAAACAAAACAAAACTAAAAATACACCTCTCTCCTTACTGACCTGGCCTTGGCACACCTACAAGTCTTCATAAAAATCCCACCCTGGGTAAATAGCTCACGTTTTAATTCAGAGGAGAATTGCTGTGCAGCTAAGAGTCAGGGGAAATCATTTGGGAGATAAGTGGTAGTTTTATCTTTAGCAATTAGTTCTTTTTGTTGTGGGTTTTTGGGTTTTTTACCTTTTCTAATTGGTGTAAAGTTTGTTCCTGCGTGGGAAGTGGTGGCTGTAGGAATACTAAAAATGGCTAAAACCTGTGTCCCCTGTCCTGCCCCTGCCACCCTGCTCTTGGGAGGCAGAAAGGCATTTCTGAATTGCAGGATGAGCTTAGGGCCAGTATCTCCCCCATCAGCCCCCAGGTAGTGATCCTCCGATACCTGGAATGGTTTGGCCCATCCATCAACTGAGCTGCTGGTGGTTTTCTCTCTCTCAAGTCCCCAGGCTGAAGGAAGAGGTAGATTTTTCATTGGGTGGGTTAGGGTCAGGATCCTCATGGCTTTGGCAGTGCTGACTGCTCAGGGATGCTCAGCTCTCCTCCTTCCTGCAGCCATCTCCCCATCCGATGGAGAATTGGCTTTCTCCAAGCAAACTGAGCTGCTCTGCAGTTTCTTTTCAGAGAATTATAATAAAATAAGTTTGTCCTCCTCCCTTGGAAGCTGTGCAGTGCCAGCTTGGGACTGATTAAATCTTTGGAAGTTTCCTTGCAGGGTTCTGAGCAGAGGGAATGATCAGATGGTTGTGGCCTCCTCTTGCCCCTGGGTCTGCTGCTGCTGCCCCAGCAGTGATGCTGAACTCTTCAGAGCCTGGCACATTGCTCACCTCAAGGTCCTGGTGCAAAGGTTGCTGCAGCTGGGACACTTCTTCTTAGTGTTTGCTCAGCAGTGGTGTTGGGGGCCCTGCTCCCTCAGCTGCAGGGGGACCACAGTGTTGGGATGGGCATTGTGTACAGGATGCTGAGGAACAGCATCTCCCTCAGTGAAGTTTCAGCTTCTTTTAGGCACAGCTGGTGTTGGGCAGGGGAGCTGCTCTGTGAGGAAAAGGGCTGGATTCTGGGGAAGGGGCTGATGAAATGGTGAGCTGAGCTCACCTTAGGGCTGCTTTATTGCTGCTATTGCAGATCCAAGAGGTGTCCAGTTGGTCTGACACACAGACCAGCACTGCAACATCTGCTTCAATTCACCCACTGGGATATTAGGGTTTGATCTGTGTAGTGCTCCTTCCAGAGCAGAACTCTCTGTTTCGGTGTGATATGTTACTAGGTTGGTTTTTTTCCCCCAGCTGTCTTATGCAAAAACACTTAACAAGTGGCTTCAAAACCCTCCAGAGGTGTGAATTACAGCTGATGTAATTAATGTGTGTTTGTGGGCCTGGCCCCCTGCAGTCTAGGTAGCTGTTGAGCTGGCAGTTAAGAAGAACAAAAATCTAATCTTGGTGTAGATTAGGAATTCTTTGACAAAGGTTAAGCCAGGGTGCTGCTGCCTTATCATTTGTACTGCTGTCTTTTGGCAAATCTGTAATTTAATCCATGAGGAGGAGGAAGGCTTTTCTTCACACAAACGAAGCCAGCAGCAGCATCCCTGTTCACCCACCTGATTGTTTCATAAAGCAAAGCTTTAAAAAATGCTCAGGCATAAAACAAAACCCGTGCAGCTCTAGTTCCTAAAATCACTACAGGGGTGCTTGGTGCAAAGCTACTCAGAGCCAGAGCCTGCTGTTTGACTTTTGAAGTCTCCATCCCAAGGCCATCTCCACGTTGTCTCCTGTTCCTTCTGCTCATCTGGTCTCACCCTGCCAGCCTGGGTGGTGTGAGCAGCAGGAACACTGTGCATGGATCAGTGCTGGAGGTGGAGCAGGGGGGTGCCAGTCCTGAACCCCAGCCTGGCTGCAGAAGGGTTTAATCCCAGCACACTTCCAGGCAGCATGTCATGGCAAGCTTCCCCAAGCAGCAGTTTCCACTTTTCCTCTTTGGTGTCTATTGTTTTGTTATTTGGGGAACTGGAATCCAGGATCAGATTTGCAACATGGTTAGCATTAGCCTCTGACGCATCAGGGTGGGTTTTTAGGTTTTATTTTTCCTTTCAAAGTGGTCTGAGCCTGAGTGCATCTTCTTGTGGACAGCTTGAGGGGTCCACAGCTCTGCTGTGATCCAGGCTCTTGGGCAGTGAGGCAGGGTTGTGGTCAGTCCATCCCATTTAGCCTCAGCAGAGCTGCAGAGTGCTGGCTTGGGCTACACTGGGCAAATAGTCACTTAATCACAAGTGAGTTTCCAAAAAGGGGAGGCTGGCTGAGTGCTGATGGTTTAGATTCAATAATTTGATAAACGGTATCAGGAGCAGGTTACGTCCTCAGTAATTTTGATTTTAATCTAATGTGTTAATAACACGAGGCTCTTTGGATGAAAATGTATTTCCAAGTCACTGTGTTTGCTGGTGTACTGAGCTGAAGGCATATGGGAAAGAAAGGGCTATCTGGTGAGCTGCTATTGTTCTCTTAATTCAACCCACCCCATTTGGGCCACTCTGCATGAATGGCTTTGTGTTTGCTAATAAAATCATGCTATGTTCCCTGCAACACATGTTCTGCATGTCCCAGCTAGTCAGCAGCAGTAAAACCTTATTTTATAGGTTTATAATGTTACCTTCCCAGCTGTGGCTTCCAGAGACACCAGTGCTTCAAGGCTTGGCCTTGGCACCCTGGAGCACACAGGGGTGGCTTTGGGAGCTACCATAACCCTGTGTTTCTGACACATCTTCCTCCTCTCCCTTGGTGCCTTGGGCTGTAGCGCCCTGGGTTGTCAGCAGGCGTGTGTACCTCCTCACCCCAAGGGTGCTGTGTTAGCACATTGGATGTTGGAGGAAGAGTAGAAATATGCTCCTTGGACAGCATGCTCTGCCTTCTCCCCAAAATGTTTGGATGAGCACAAGTTGCTCCCCGAGCTGGCTCAAGAAGAGTCTGAGAGTGGCTACAGGCTCCACAGCCCTTGGAATCTGCTGGGCTTTGGATACCCAAGGAGGTCGTAGGGAGAGCCCTGCTGTTGCCTGAGCCCAGGAGAGCTGCAACCAGGCTGATGGTTTCTTTTTGGGTTTCTTTGGGCAGTTCCTAAGACAGAGGGATGAAAAGCAACCTTCTGCCTTAGCAGAGCCTCTGAGACGGGGCTGCTCTTGGTCCTTCAGGAGCCATGTCCAAGCTGGGGGGAGGAATCAGTATGCATAGCAGTTGCTCCCTTTCCTTGGCACATTGTTTTTTTCAGGGCTGTAAGGTGGAGGGGATTAGACCAAGTTCTTAGGGGAGGAGAAGAGCCAGCAGGGGATGGCTGGTCACTTTTATTCCTTTTGTGCCACAAGCAATCTCTCTCCCTTAGTGCTGGTAGGGGCTCATGAGCCTTTGTGATGTTTATTAGGCTGAAAGATTTGGAGACCTCTGGTCTAGATAGCTCTCCAACTGAGAAGGGGAATTTAGGCACTTGTGATAGTGTGCCCAAAGAAATCACAATAAACGTTTGGGAGATTTTGTGTTTGGCGTTTGTCAGGAATGGCTTAGCAGAATGAAATCTGCAGTGGAAAGGCTGGAAGTCCAGCAGAAATTACAAAGATGTGCCTGGGTTGGCCTTGGCACATCTTCCACACTTCAGGGATTAGAAAGAATTGTGTAATAGCAGCGTAATGATCTGCAGAATTGGCTCATTTAAACTTCAGCTGCTTTTGTTTAGGAGATGGACTTAAAATCTGAAACTGGGTCAAAATCTTTTGCTCTAGAACTAAAAGTTCCACACATTTCAAACTTCTCTTTGAAAAGACCTCTTCCTTACTGCTGTTCAACCACCTCTCCTGGGCTGAATTTCAGCCAGGTCCTCATCCTTGTCACTTGGGAAAGGGGCATTAATCAGAATCCAAAAGGAGCTGTTAGGGTTTGATGGCCATCAACACATCTCTCCTGCTGGTTAAATCACAGCCCTTGGTCCTCTTCAGTACTGATGGAAACATCTCCTCTCTCAGCCCAGCAGCTGAGCAGGCACTCTTTGGGGGTATATTCACTCTTCTGAAGGTCAGTGGCAGAATTTTATTACTTCACAAACTTGCCCTAAACTACCAAGGAGACAGAAGGCTTCCTGAGCAGTGGTTTTCTTCCTGAAAATGAAGCCCAGGTCTTTGTGAGCAGTGTCCTGAGAGCTGTTTTGGTCCCATATCTCCTCAGCTTGCAGTAGGGAATAAAATTACCAAGTTTTTTTTTGGGTGCAACTGTATTTTCAGCAGTCAATGAATCTTCCTGATCCCTGGGGCAGCTGCACACAGACATGCATGGTCTGTCTCCTCATCTCCCAGTGTTGGCCCCAGTCAAGGAGAGGTTCAGATGTTTCTTTCTCCTGAGCTGCTCCCTGATTTTTTCCAGAGAATAAACCCTGCAGGGAGATGTGAAAGGTTTGTGCTGGGAAATAGCTGCTTGGAAAAGCCCTCTTTCCTTTCTACTGGAGAAAGCAGCCTGAATAATCATTGCTCACCTGGGCTGAGGTAGACTTAGAGCAGTGATGAAGTGGAAGATAGGGAGGTCAGGAGGAGTTTCAGCCTTTCAGCAAGGAATCCCACCAGGCAGTCAGCCTGCTGCTCAGAGGCAAGGAACAAAGTGATCCTGCATGGGGAGGATCTCCAGAAGTCACCAACAGTGGGATTCACAGGGTTATTTAATATTTGATTAAAGCTGCAGAACAAATCCAGGTCTACATAGACATGTTGCTGTTTGAGCAGAGAAGATGATGCCATTGAGCAGTTGCTGTGTTAGCATCATGCACACACCAAACAAAGGAGCCTCTCTGCTCACCTGCTGGCAGACTGAGTTCTGCATCCTACTGGGGGTATACATACAGTCCAGGGAGATGACTCCTACAATAAGAAGGATATTTCACCTCTTCCCTGGCAAATACTGTTCCCTCTTCCCTGGATGTGACCAGCAGCAAAAGTTGTCAGCCGGGTCTCTGTGCTGTCACGTTGTGTCATGCAGGAGTCTCACAACTGCAGATGCAAGTGTGCAGGCTCAGACATCAGTGTCACAAGCTCCTGCATGTTCTGATTAATACATCTATGGTTTTCACACACAGGGCTGAGGATGGGTGCTTTCATCAACTTTGCAATCAAAATGTGTGCCAAGGATATTATGAGTCATATTGCAGACTTTATTATTTACTTGCTTTGTTATTTATTTAATAGTGATGTTAAAATATCACTCATTTACTATCTCGAAGGGGTTGGCAGCAGTGGCTGAAGTCATGGTTGCCTAACATTTCCCATTATATAAAACTTTGTTGTAGTTGCTCATATCTTTTATCAGACTCTGTTGTTTGGTATTCTTCCACGCTGAGATTCTGCCTAGGGCTGAATTATTTTGGCAAATTTTAGTGAAAACAGAGGGGGAGGAAATTACATTGTTTTGCTCATGTCAGAGTCTTACAATTTACTTTTCATTGATAACCTTCCAGCTTTCCTCCTTTGAAGCAGGGGTGTATAATTTGGCAAGGGTGTTTGCTGGAGGTGGGAGGGGTGCTGGCAGCTTGAGCTGTCCGTGTGAGAATCCATCCGATTTGATTAAATTATAAACTTGTGCAAATTGCACGAGTTCTGTAGTAGATGGTTTAAAATATTGGCAGCCAGAGTTATCTTGAGAAGTGTCTTTGCTCCACCAGTGCTCATGGCTGAGACTTCAGAGACTGGAAACAGCAATTCTTGTTGCTGCTAATGATTGTGGAGTCTCTGACACTCATCCTCGGGTGAGCTTTTTGGCTTTTGTGACAAATGAATGACAGGTTAGAGTAGAGCAACCCTTGGATGGGGAGGGCTGGGAGCTGCCCCTGTGGAGCTGCACAGGAGAGAGGGGCTGGGGATGTTTGTCCCATGTAGGCATGGGATGGTGTAAGTGTGATGCACGGTGCTATCGTGTGGTGTTTCGTAACTGTCTCTGCTCTTGTAGCTACTTGTTGGTGTGTGAACACAGAGTTTTTAGCTTATTCAGTGCATGAGATGGATAGTGCTGGGGGAACTAACAGAGCAGGGAGGAAGGAAGGTGCACAGGGTACCTGCGTTACCTCTTGCATCTTTAAAAGGCCTCACAGTGGAAGAGGCAGAAGATGCAAGCAGGAAAATGTGTCCTTCTGTGCTGCTTTTTGGCAGAGACATCATGTAAGGCAGCTCTTCCCCCTGTGAGAGTGTCATCCTGCACTTGGCTTTCTGTGTGCAACTTCAGGCCCAGAGCAGACTTGTGATGTGCTGACCATGCATCAAGGCAGAAGCCTTACAAAAATGCTGAGTCTTAGGCCCTGAGCATTTCAAATAGAGCATCCACATTTTGAAAAAATTTTGACTATTTCAGCATTGCAGTTGGCTTTTTGTACATAAGAGGATAATAGCTTTTCCTTCCTCCAGAGCAGCATCACAAAAACATACAGGCTTCACTTGTGAAAATTGCTGTAGAGGAATTTCCAACCAAGGGAATAATGCTGCATTCAGCATGAGATTTGGGGGATGTAAAGGTACAAAGAGGGGGAAAGTAAGGATGTCAATCCGTTTATCCTGAGCAGAGTTAGTGCAGGATCAGATAGTGGGATACATGGGCACAAGAGAGGGGAATAGAAAATAATTTTTTCCAAATCTTTTCCCTTCTGTCTTAAGGGAAAAGCACCTAAAGCAGTGAGCTGGTCAGGGAAGTCCTGTACATACAGTATGGCACATATGCACCCTGTGACAGATGGTGTGTTTGTGTCATGCAGATGGGCTCCAGTGTTTCACAGCTCTCGTGCTCCAGGCCTTACATGGAAAACAGTCTTTTTCCTTCATCTGCAGGATTTCATTTCTAATTATGGCAGCTGGGATGATTGCAGCATGTGGCAGTGGCTCAGAGAAGCCGCAGTGCTCTGCTCTGCTCTGGGCTCCACGTGCTCTTGAAGAAGAGAACAGTAGTAGCAACACATCATGTCAACTGGAGGTGATTTGTGGCTTGTCCGTGGACATCCAAAATGCAGAATTAAACCAGGTCTCAGCACTGGGACTCCCAAAATGTGTTTTTTTTGTAATGGGCTCGTGATGAATTCAGTGTTCGGGAAGGTGCATGCTGGAGCTGAAACTTCTGTTTGCATTTGAGGCAGCAGTTAAGATCTCCCTGGAAGTTTTCTGCTGAGATCTGACCACAGCCTTGTCATTGTTCTGAGCACTTAAGAGTCTCTACACACCCTCCCTTTTTCACTAATTATTGCAGTGTCTTTGGGGCTGCCCTTCCCTGCTGCATTCGGTTGACTGTCAGTAAGTATCTTGTGCTCAGAATTTCTGGAGGAGGTGAAGAGAGATGAAGAGGAACACAGTTTGATCATCAAGCCTTCTCTCTTCAAGAAATTGAGATTCATAAAACACAAGTGTCTTTTGTCTGAACAGTGGCTAATTTATTTAGAACAAAAAGCACATTGCTTGCATTGTCACGTATTCTAAACAGAACCATCGGCTGATTTTAATTGAATTAAGATACATGGGACTGGAATGAGAGTTCAAACAGCTCTTTTACAGCACTTGAAATGGACGTGGTACTTAATTTATATCCCCAAAATAATGCATACAAAACAAAAGCAGAAAAAATTTTAAAACAGAGAAATTGCATAAGGTAAAAATAACGAACCCCAGCACAGTTCTGGAAGTCAGGTTTCACTGGCTGCATTGAGAAAAACCATACACAGGACTTCCCTGAGCAGTGGTGAGCACAGGAACGGGATGGACTGCATATATAAAGTTCCTGACAGCTGCCCAGATCCTCTCGTGCTGCAATTAAAAGTATTTCATCTCTCCTCTGCTCTGTGGTTTAGCTGGACCTTCTGGTATTACAGTGTCTCAGGAGCTACTCTCTGCAATTTGTCTGTGAGCAGCTCTTTTTTTGCCCATTCCCTGCCCCCTTTAGCTGTTTTTCACTACATTTTAATTAATATCCATTTAAATGAGGAGAACTGGTTCTTGCACCTTGAACTCCTCAGTGAGTGCCTCTGGAGATGTTGTCACCTTGAAGAGCTGAGCATGCCCAACGGGGGCCTTCTGCTTCCAGTCAGTAAATGCACTTTATGCACAGTAAATAGGTTTTGCTAACTGACCTGTACCAGCTGCCTGTGTGTGCTCATCTTTGTCTCACTGCTGAACTCTTCGCTCTTGCCTTGCCACTGAATTTAGAACCATTTGTAAAAGTAAAGTACAGCCACAAGAAATGAGGGACTGAACCCACTGATGGCATTCAGCATCACTAAACATGACCTTGTGTGACCTCGATGCAGCAGCTGATGGTTTGGCTTCCAGGGTTGGCTGGGGCTACAAGGTTCAGTGGCTGTCCCAAAACTAGGCCTGTGAAAGAAGACTTCTTCTGCACTGTCTGAGGAGAGGTTACTTCATCATGATTTGAAAGGAAGCCTGGCTGTAGCATCTTCACTAGACTGACTTCCCAGTGTATCCCTGTTTTCTGGGGATAGCAGCGAGTTACTTGCTGTAAGTCTGCTAAACTCAAAAGAGGATAAAATAAGTGTCTCTAGAAGATGAAAAGTTCCTTTTCAACAGCACCACAGTTTCTGTGTGGGTCATTCCTACTGGTTGCTGTTATTATGGTTCTTCTGGGGACTTGTCCTTGCTGTCAACCTCCAACCAACCTTGCCAGAAGGACAGTGTGACTCAGTCCACCCTCATCTTGCCCCAACCTCTGCATTCTCTCAGCTAGGTCAGCTTGAGCTGAGAAGGGAACATCAGATATGGGCTCCCAGTAGAGGCCAGAAGACCAGGTTATGATTTAGACAATTACTGTGATGCTGACACCTCTGCAGAGCTGAGCAGTAAATGACAGAGCAAGTTTAAAAGCTTTTTGCAGCTTGCCAGTATTTTGTTGTTGATAGAGCCTGCCACTTGTTGACATGCTCCAACAAGTATCCTTTAATGACCCCGTTTGGGGAGCTTGTGAGACTCCAGAGGACTGCTGGAGAAGCTCTGTTTCATGGTGCTGTACTTCTGAGACCTGCTTATCTGTCATGATTACAGCCAACTGATGCTTATGAACTCCTGCTCGTTATAAGGTACTGGTTGGAGGCAGAAATCTTTGGAGGGGGTGGGGGGAGAGGAAGGATTCTTCTTTTCTGTCTCAAATCTAATGGTCTCTTGACTTTAAGCTTAAAATGTGTTCCCTAGATAGCTGTACAGTTAAATAAGGCTTTGGAGTAATTTTTAATGCAAAGGCATGAAACGCTTTTGTGAAGGCCTTTTGGTCGACTGAGTTGTTTTTTCATGTGCTGCCAATATCTGATCCCACTTCTTGACCTTTAATATACACAGAGAGAAAAGATTAGGATGTTTCTAATCAGCTGCATCTCCCCTCTGGGAGCACTATTAAATCCTGACTTTCAGCTTTGTCTCTGCCAGGTCTTGCCAGCCCTCTGTGTTTTTGGTTTTGTTACCAGCTGAGGTCGGAGTTCGGTCACCTCAAAGGTTCTTGTTCAATTGCAGGAATTTCTTGGATCCTTTCTGTAGGAGTTAAGACATTGGTGAGCAACTCTGCTTGGAGACAGACCTCTTTGTTTCATGTGCATTGATCACCCAGACCTTATTCTGAGAAATTAAGTCTTTTTTTTTTCCACCTCATCATTAGAGGAGCTTCATCAAAGGTCTTTGGTAACTGACCTGGGTGGTTTTGAGGCACTAAACCAGGTGTGTCGTAGATGTTCAAACTATTGCATGAACCATTTTTTTCTGCCACCCAGATTTGTTGTTTCATTAAAATACCAAGTCTGTTGGCAATAAATTGGTAATGAACATATTTGCCTTTTGATTCCCATGGCTCCTGCTCCTCAGTGTGGTCCCATCCCATGTTCCTCAACGTGCTCCTGCAGCTCCATAGCTCCGTAGGAAGGAGAGGAATGGTCTGGAGTCACTGGCCAAAGCTGGATGCTTTGTTCCCATCCAAAAACTTACTCATCCTACAGGCTCTGGTCTTAAGTTACCAAGCTTGCAGAGAAATCTGTTTGTAATTTCTTTTTTTTTTTTTTATAAACCCTTGTTGAGCAGAAATTTTGGCAAAGAAGAGTTGAGGCACTGGAGAATCCCTAGTTCTGCCTGGTTATACCAGGCCTCCTCAGATCTTTCCTTGGAACGAGCAGGCTAGAGGAAATACTTTCCATTTCAGAGAAGTGTGGACAAACAACATTGCTTCAGACAGAGAAGAAAAGCAGCAGACGGGGGGTTGGACGCTGAATCCTGCTAGCCAAAAGCATGCCCTTGCCTTTATTCACTCATTCCTGGAACACAGTGTTCTTATTGTATTCCTTCTCGCCCCACTCAGCGCCTCTCCGTGGGCTCAGAGATACCTGACCATGATGCTGGAGGGCTCAGGGAAGTTAAAAAAAAAAAGCCTCAAACACATCTCTGGAACGGGCCCTCTCCTGACGTTAGGTAAACGTGTTTTCTGAAAACCTGGATCCCGTTAGAAAGGTTCCCGCTGTCTGGAAAACAAAGTACATGCTCGCCTGGTTTAGTCATTAAGTAAATTTGTGGTTTGGTTGAGACGAAAAATAATGAAGAAAAGCTGTTGAAATCCTGGGATTAATTTGATAGTTTGCAGGCGGTGGTGTTTTCAAGCGGAGCTGCTGCCTTCTTTAGGTTATGAGCAGACCCAGATATAAACCTGGGCTTCCCTCTCTCCCGTGCCTCAGAGGAAGGCATTTGGAAGTAATTTGTCTGAGGAAGGCCCTGGCTGGGCAGGCCCTGGGCTGGCAGCCCTGCTGTGGGGTGTCCAGAGGTGCTGAGGGAGCAGCATCCCGGGGAGCATCCCGGGCAGGAGGGATGGGTGGGTGGGTGGGTGGGTGCTCCCGTGGTGTGGAAGGCTCTGGAGGCTTGGGGGGTTCACTGGTGTTCTAACACCTGCACCCTGGTGGTTTTATTGACCTTTTGGGGACAACCCTTGTCTCTACAACTCCTTTACATCTTCCAGCTGCTCGGCCTGCCTTCCCAGGGAAGGGTAACCATAAGGCAAAGGCAGAGGACTCGGTGCAAGGAAACCCTTCAGAGGGGCTCTCCTCTCCACTGGCCTTGATTTATCTGGGAGAATCACCTGGGAAAGCAGAGAGGTGGGAGCTGGCCCTGCTGCGTGCAGTCTGAGGTGGCCACTGTGTGCATTCATCCACTTAAGCACACACACACACACACACACACACACACACACACAAATATAAACACTTGCCATGTTAAACATAGATGTCATTTCACTCTGAGAAGCCAGTCAGCAGAGCAGAGAGATCTTCCACATCACCCTCTTGCAGAATTTGCCCCAGCTCTCACCTTAAGCAAGGGGGAAGGAGACTTCATCAGTGCCCATGTCCAGGCTTGTTTAATGTCAACCTTTCAGGATGGATAAGGATCCATACTAACCATGTCATCGCATCATCATAAAAAAAACAAAAAAAAAACCCCAAAATCTGACCAAAACTGTTCTGCAGAATAATATGTTGAAGTGAGCCTAAGCAGATACCTGTCCAGGCATTGTGTTGCCCGTATTTTGTCTTTTATCTTAATCATTTCTTATGCATCAAGCTAGTAAATAAATGAGGTTTTTGGTCTTTGTGTAGGAAAGATGTACATTGTTTTTAGGAAGTGTCAAAGTGGGATTTTTACAGTTTTGATTGCAAATCTGTGACTAGTGGACAAAACAGAGTGCTGCCTTGGGGTGATGAATGGTGGGAAGGAGGAGCTGGGAGGGCTTAGTTACAGCTGCATGGGCAGATGAAAGCTTCAGGGCCTTTTTCTGCAGTGTCCTTGGAACACAGTGGGTGCATCCTGCTATCTGAAAGCATTTCCTAAGAAGATTAGGGTGGTGATAGGGCAGTACAACCACAATATTTAGCCTATATAGTCTTTATTTGCCTCGTAAGGCAAATGATTTCTTTCCTGTATTTCAGTTTCCTTCCTAGATTCTGAGAAATTCTAAGCCGCTCTTCTTACCCACCTTGCTGCATCCTGTGATCTAAATTATTGGCTTCAATTAATGCATCTTCCATACCTTAGTGCTGCCTGAGATGTAGTGTGTCCTTGGCAAATGCAAAGGAGATAGAAATTGGGAACTTAGTCTGGTAGATCTTAGGCTGAGCTTTTGCAACTGTGCTTTAATACTTCACGGTAATTACTGAAGCTCCCCATAAAATAATCTCTGTGTACTCCTAAAATGGAATTGAATGCATCAGAATAAAAGAGAAGAGGAGCCCTTATCTGTACTTTTAGTTAAGTTTTTATTTATTTCCCTTCTTCCTCCAGCGTGGGAGGATGAATAAGCACAGAAGAAGATAGAGATTTGCAAAGGCACGGAGCGCTAAAGAGCGTCGGGTTTTTCATCAGCTTTTAAAAGCCAGACTGTAATCATAAATTCCCTGATAGCTGGAGAATGCAGAAGTCGTCTTTAAGCCTACAAGTGACAGGCTGCTGTTGCTTTTCAAACTTCAGATTTCTTTTTTTTTCTTTTTTTTTTTTTCTTTTTTTTTTTTTTTGTAAGAGACAACTTTGATCTGGTTCCTTTGTAATGCTCTGTGAAGAGCCAGGGCCGCTGCGCTCGCCGGCTGCAGGGCTGGAAGTGAACTTTCTTGGCAAGAGCCATCTGGAGACCTCAAAGAGCAGATTAACTTGTCCAGAATTGATGTGATCTTTGAAGAAGCTGCCTTTGCCCGAAACACGTGTGATTAGCTTGACATTGGCAGTGATAACGTTGAGATGCACAGCAGTGCCTGAGTACCCTCAGTAACTTAAGTGGAGCAACCTTGAGGATTTGCAATCAAATTACCAGCTAAATCCCCAATATTAACCTCTTGAGCAGACTTTGCATCTTCAGTGCACGTTAAATCCTGTCAGGAGCAAAAGTTTTCAGCTTTGTATCTTCATAGATATTTGCTCTTACCTCCAAAACATACCCCCGAGGCTATACTGGGAAACTCTCTGAGTGCTTTGGGACATTTCTCATGGTTTAAAACCCAGTATGGGGCAGCTTCTGCTGCAGTTGTTGGTACCAGGGACTGGAAACGGAAATTTCTCTGTTCAGGTGATAGATTTAATGTAATCTTGTAAGTCAGACCTGCTGGTGGATGTTGTTCTAATCCCCTGGTTAAAGGTGACCCTGCTGCTTGGATGTTCTTGTCAGCACATGCTATTTAAATATGCTGAAGGGATTTGCTTCTGCTCGTACATCATAAGCTAACTTGTGCCCCTTTTAATTTGATTGACTGATTGTGATAATGAAACGTGGTATGGTGTGAAGGATGTGACAGTCACACCCTGGTTGGTAGATGGAAGAATGGGAAGTGAGGGAGCTCTGTGTGATCATGTCAGGCCAGCCAGAGACTCAGCCAGCTGGCATTTTGGAAGCTTTTTTTTTTTTTTTTTTTGCTCCTTGGACAGATAGTACATAACTTTTTAAATGGAAAAATTAATTTTTTCAGACTGAATAAATGCAAGATGTCAGAATAATGAGCTGGAAGGATGTCTCAGCACTAGACTGCATCCTCCCAGCCACGATGGCGAAACGACCAGAGACACCAGACAGGAGTAGTGCTTTGGGCTGGTTTCCTCCAGCAAATGTGGTTCTGGAAACAGTCAGCTTCAAAAACAAGGAAAATAGGCTGTAAGAGTTTGGACATAGTTGTCAGAAGCTGGTGTGGAAAAGCCGGGTGGGGGCACAGAGTCTCAGTGACTGGGTCTGGCTGAATTCCAGCCCTGGTCTGTGGTGCCTGAGCACCATTCCCCAGCTCCAACACCACCCACCAAAGGAGGAATCATGTCCAGCTCCTTGCTGCTGGAACAGGAGGGAAGGGATCACAGCTGCTCAACCTGCCATCAGCTCTGGGGAGAGATCTGGAGTTCCTGCAGAGCCCGTTCTGGCATGTCCTGCCCTGGAACTTGCCAACATCCCCACATCTCCTGCAGCTCAGAACTTTCCAAAGTAACTCATAAGCTGCCTCATGGCTCAAGCTGTTTAGAAAATGGGATTTCTCCCATGGTAAAAACAAGCTGCTCACCCAAACTGTGATGATCAAAGGTTCAGAGTATGTCATGGGAGGAAATCTTCTGGAAGCTCTGTTTAGGATGGACATAAGCAGAATATTTTGGGGGCTATGTGGCTGTCAGCTTTGTGAGTTGTTACCTCTTGGGTTTACTACTCTAGTGCCTCAAAGAGATGCTTCCTCAACAGTGGAGGGGTTTGGAGGTGCCTCACCATAGCACTAGGGAGTTTGGAGATGCACTTATCACAGGGTCAGGCAGGTGAGGGACCCTTGCAGGATGAGGAGGACTTGCCAGCTGCTGGTTTCTATCACAGCTTCAATTCTTTTGAGTAAAAATTTGCCTCCATAATATTCCAGTGTCATAAAGATTCAGTGCTAGAGCTGGAGAACATGGTGATAATGAAAATGGATAGATCTGATCAGCTTCCCTGTTGGACTGGGAGCTGCTCCAGCCACACTGGAACTGCTGGCACTCTTGGGAAGACCATATTTCTCAGACCTGCCAATAGAATGTTGTGCAACTTATTCCCTCCAGTGAACATGTATATTCTATGGAAATTAATTGCCTAGAGGTCTTCCATCTCCAAGGAAGTTCCCTCCTTTCTTCAGTTGGTTTTTTTTTTCCCCCCCATACTTGACTGAGAATGTCAATGCAAGAGGGATGTAACTGTGGGGAACCAAAGGGTGTGGTGTGGATTTGGCTTTGCAGGCAGAATCTGTGAAATCTTCCTCCTGTGGATGCTAAAGGTAATGCAGTTCTTCCCCAAAGTGTGTCAGCCCTGTGTCTGGCAAAAAATTGAGGTTTTGTGGTTTTGGTGTAAAATGGAAATAGGCATCACGTGGAGTTGCATGAAGGAAACTGGGGATCCCAAACTGGAAGGAGAAGGATGTCCTCAGGAACTCACAGTGCTGTTGGAACTGCAGCTAGGTCAAGAGGATCAAAGAGGACCTCCCCTCTGTTCTCACTTCTGTTGGAACTCCAAGATCTGATGGTGCTTATGTTCAGAGTGCTGTGGTGCTGCTCTTGCTTGGAGGAGTTGGAGGTTTGGGGTATCTGGGGATGGGATGCAGGTGAGACACCATGAACACCATGCAAAATAAACTGAAGAGGTAGAAGGAAGCCCTAAGGAGATGCTTGCTGGTTTTCTGCAAGAGTTTTGGCCCTTGTCAGCATTACCAGAATTGACAGGGATCAGCAGAGAGCTTTATGCAAAGAAAAGGCAGCTGGTCAGGTTGACTTACTTGGGTCGCTGTGATCTCTATTATGATTGTTCCCTATGTGATTATTTTGAGGGTTGAGCAACAGAGAGCTGCAGAGGAGACGTGCAGCTTTCTTTCTGCCATGTGTGAAATGTTCTGCCTTCGTTTCAAAAACATCCATTGCTCTTTCTGTCTAAAAAAATACAATAAAATTCCAGAACTCTGCAGGAATTTTTGTGAAGTCTGACTTTAAATGCTCACCTTTCTTTTTATCGCCCTTATCAGCACATAGAGCTTGGTACAGCTGACATTTCAGGTTGCTCTGAGTGTGCCTCTATCCCTTTTTAAAGCAGCCTCCCCTCCCAGATCAGAAGTGACCAGGTTTTTTTGTTAGACTCCATGTTCCTTTAATGTTTTCCTCCTAATAGATGTTGAAAGCGCTCTTCAGAGGCATGGCACAAAACATTCAAATAGTGATATGAGCCAGCTGAAGAGAGTTGTCAGGGAGAGGGAGCATTAGGAGAAGGATTGAATACAGATGGATTCCTCAAAAGTAATCTAACCTGTTATGATTGCTTTGAAATCCTGTACCCTTTCCGTCTACTTATGCTTACCAAAAGTTTACATTTGCATTGATGTATTAGAGGCAGAGCTAAAATGGAAGTAATCCCTCTTGGATACATGCTGAAGTGTGTAATTTTAGATAAATACAACAGTTGTGGCCAAGCTCTTGCCTCCATCCTCAGTGGAAAGCCCCCAGCCCACAGCTCTGCAGGAGAGCCTGTCCACCCCAACCCCTCCAGAGGAGCCAGGGACCACCCAGCACCCAGCTGCTTGCTCTTGCTTCCTTCAGCCACCTCAGATCTAGACTTGACAAACTATTCAGGTGCTCTCTGCTGCTCTCTCTTTGTACCAGCAGATGCAAAGGAAAGAAACTGATTGATCTGTGTGTTTTCAGCTCTCGTGGTGATTCCTTAATACACTGCTAGAATAACCCATCCCTCGTCCAGATGATCCTGGCAGCTCCACTAGGAGCTGATGCTATATTTTAATTGGGAAACCCAAAAAGCATCCTTCTCTTTGCCCACAGGGAAGGCTTGAGCTATCTGTCATTCCTGCCTCAATTTAAGAGGTTGTATCAGCCTCCATCACCTGACTGTCATATGGGATGTGACAGGAGGGTTGCAGTGCACAGCACTGCTTTGGTGTTCAGAACTGACCATTATGTGATGGGAGAAGTGGTGAAGGGGGGCTGGTAGGGTTTGCACTTACTGTGCCTTGCTTTTTAAGGTGAACTTGTTCAAATTCTTTCCAGCCTTAAATATTTGGCCTAGAAAACTGTTCTGAAATCTGATGGAATATAGAAATCAGGTTGCTCCTGTGCACGTTTACAGTGACAGTCAGAAAGGTTGTGTGCTAAATGATGTCCCTGGTGATTTGCCATCCCAAGGTGCCTGTGCTTGTACCCAGCCAGCTCTGTACTGCAGCTGAGCATGGGGGAACCTCACAAGGTTCTTTTTGCCTCAGAGAGTTGTGAAAAAACTCAACTGCCTCATTTTGGATGCTCTTTGCACCACTCTGCAATAGCAATAAGCTTCTTCCTCCAAGGAGAAGTAGCTTGGAGATTTTTTGGCTTGTGACAAGCAATACAGTCCTGTCAAATTCAGGTTTTAAAATTCTTTGGTAACACTTTCATCCTTGTACACTGAGTGCCATATTCTACATAAATCATCCTGAAGACCTCTACCTTAAGTGAGTACTCTGCTAGTCCCAGTTCAGCCAGTGGCTGCCCTGTGTTCATACTCTGCAAATATGAAGAAACCTCCATCCTTTGCCCTTGCTGGTGTCTTCCTTGCCTCCAATCCTTCTCCATCTGTGCATTTCTCATGGGTTTCCTTAGTCTTATCTAAATGTAAATTTATCAGGGCAGGCTCTGTGTTCTGTTGTCTGTAGGACTTTGACCACTGCAGTGCAGCCAGAAAAGCTTTTCAGAGCAGAACAGGGAACACAAATTGTGTGATGTGTCCCCCTTGGAGGTGTCTGCTCAAGGTCCATTACTAACCACATCAGCTAGGTGCCAGTTATTGAATAAAAGATGATGATGCTGATGAGCTTTGCAATCTGAATTAAACCAGGGCTCTGATTTTCAGAGCTTGAAGAACCTAGGAAGATACTTTACAAACGCTGCTTTTCATGCAAGGGGTAGGAGGGGACTAAATGATGCTGTGTTGGTGTGAAGCTTTCAGCTTGTTCCTCTGTCTGGCATACAGCAGGGTGACTTGCAGTGACAGCAATGTCCCGAGTGCCCTGGCTGTCCCACAGAGCAGCAGAGCCAGGGACAGGTTGGCAGCAGGAGGTGTTCTGTGCCTGTGGCAGAGGCAGTGTGAAGGAGCTCCTGCCTGCTTCTTCCACAGCCTGCTCCATCATTAATCATCAGTAATCCAGGGCTGTTGCTGCTCAGGGACCTCCCTTCCCACACCAACTCCTGCAGCAGCCTCTCTTCTACCAGTTTGTCCAAGAGAAGGAAGCTGCCCTGCTCAGAGCTGGACTTGGATAACCTGTCTGCAGGACAAGGCAGGTGGTTGTGTACAGGCCAACCTCTCTAGATCCACAAACAGATTGCCCATTGGAAAAGCCAGTGGGATTAGATGATCCTTCCTGGTGGAATTTGCAAGTGTTTGATGTACCCGAGTGTGACATTTGAGGTTGGCTCTAAGTACTGCCTTGGAAGGAACAGCCATTTCTTGCTTTACCTCCCTCCCTTGGCAAACATACTGGAGTAAAGAGTGATGTAAAAGCAAGCATGGGATGGTGAGCCATGCTACACATCCCTCTCTGCTGGAAGAGTAGAGGCCTCTTTCAACTCAGGAAAATGCAGTTTTATTATTTGAGTATTGCTTTTAGCTGTCATGCTTTGCTTAGAGAGTTACAGTGCTAAGCAGACAGCCAGTGGACACCATAAATCCTGAGGGGAACTGGGCTTCCTCTGTAAAGTCTTGTTAGCTCCCTTCTTCATCTCTGACAGTGTCATCTTTATGATGACAAAGTCTCCATGAATTCCCTTTTGCTTCCAGGTATGAGTCCAACAGTTCATGGTCCTCCCAGTGCTACTTAATGTGCCTGTGAGCAGTGCTGGGGCTGCAGGCAGAGTGCTTATGATGTGACCTCCTCATTTGTATCCTCCTAATTTGACTCTCTCTTTTTTCTTGCAGGCATGGGCCATGGAGAGAGCCTGTTAACCCTTACTATGTCAACACGGGCTATGCTTTGGCACCAGCCACCAGTGCCAATGACAGTGAGCAGCAGAGCATGTCCAGTGATGCTGATACCATGTCACTGACAGACAGCAGTGTGTAAGTAACTCCAGTCTGGTGGGCCAATAGTGTCTTCATTTCTTTAGCGCTGGTGCTGAGGATGTGGTAGTTTTGGGGAGGTTTACTACAGGTGGTACTGAGAGAATATCTGACAAGACCAAGGTCATGCTCATTCTTTCTTTCTTTCCAAGCATTGTTGTTTTGTCACTGTCACCACTGTCACTCAGCTTTGCTGGTTGTGGAAACATTTGCAAAGGTTTGAGTGAATTAAAAAAAGGGATAGTCAGTCATTCCTGCAGTGGTTCTTGCCAGGTGCAAGAAACATTGGAAAGGTCAGATGGCTTTGTAGTAAGTGATTTGAGATGTAGTAACTTCTGAGTGTCAGACATAGCTTTCTGCTTACCTGGGTACTGCTCTTCTTGAGGATTTTTGATGCCCAACTGTGCTCAGTTTCTGGTTGCTTTTCAGTATGGTTGGTGACTGATCAGTTCCTGTTTATGTCTGGTGACCACTGCACTTCAACAGAACTCCTACCAAAAAGCACCACCTCTAAACCTTTTTTCCTTTTCTCTAGTTCCTGCCTTCATGACAGCACCCTGTATCTCACCCATGAGATACTTCCTTTAAGATGGTCTGCAAAGGGAGAAAAAAGGGGTTAGGAGATTTTGTTGTGACTGCATCTCTGTGATAAAAAGAAAAGGATTTGGGGAAAAAATATTCAGTATTTGGTTTGTTTTTTAGTAGTGCAAATGTGAAATGTCTTTCTGTAGATCAGGAATCCTTTGATTCTTCAAGCAGAAGATGACTGGTTTACAGAATTTGGAGAGGGTTTTATTAACAGCAGTGCTGTAAACACAGAGTCCTCCAAGAGGCCCGTTTAGTGTCACTGTGACTGTCAGGAGCTGTCAGACCTCGTTGGAGAACTTGCCAGGCTGTGTCATGGATGTTGTTAATGGGTGCTGGGACAGTTCCCACCCCCTATGTCGACACAGTGAAGGTGCTGGTGAGCTGGGGAAGGTGCCCACGAGCTAAGGGGGCTTCAGTGTCTGCTGTGGTGGCTCTGTGTGAGCCCACAGGGTCCTTGGCTTTGGCTCCAGGGGGGCTTGGAGCCATTTAGGAGCAGGTGCTGAATGCTGACTGCCAGTATCCTCACACCTTATCCATGTCATGTTGCAAAATGGAGGAGGCAGACCATGGCCAAAGGGGCATGAGAGGCAGAGGGTGCCCTTGGGACAGAAGGCTGTAGAGAACTGCTAATTAAAGGCTCAGTTTGATACAAATCCAGTATCTGGATTTGGCTTTGCCACGTCCTTCTGTGATCCTTCATATTCATCAATTGATATGGAGGAGTACTCTGAAGCTAGCAGGGGTCATGTAACTTCTTGTTATCAGGAGAGACAGATGTAAGAATCTCTTCAGCATTAATTAGTTTTTAGCACTTCCTTTGCCACTGGTCCAGCAGGCTCATGGGGTTGTGCTGATGGTTATACCTGTGATAAGTTGTAATCATTAATGCCACAGTTCTTCACCCTCATAATTTTATTTCAGTAGCTGTAATTTATTTCTTTCAGAGGCAGAATAATTTCTGTTTGACCATTCTATGCATTCTTTATTCTTTGCTCCTTTTTTCTTTAGGCATTTTGTCCCTCCTATGCCCACCATAGGCTGCTTCTAGGACTTTAATTACCACTAATACGTGTACTGCCTTCTGCTAACAACTAGCCTAATCTCAGTGGGGTTTTTTTAAGTCTCAGAAATCATAAGAATAAAGCTGTGATCTTTCTGTGCATCTCAAACTGGATGCAGATTGATCCCCAAATTGGGATTCAGGACATACAGCCCTGACCTTCGGCTTGAAAAGACTTGGTCTGCTTTCAACATTTGCTCTTCATTACACCTTTTAAAACTCCAGTGCTAAGTTTTGTTCATTTTTTACATGGTGTTGCTGAACCTGTCTGCCTTCTGAGTTTCAAAGGAATTTCTGCAGAATTGCTCAAGGCAGCAAAAATGAAGAACAACCGGGCGCAAGTTGAAGAAGGGGCTCCTGCTGCTTGACAAGACTTGCATGTCTCAGTGCTTTGAATTCAGACTCCTCTGAGGAAAATGGCAATAAAAGCCTCGTTTGCTGATGAGGAGGGTTCTTCCCTGTGTGTGCTGTTTACATACAGCAGTCAAGCTCAGTAATGAAGAAACCCAGCTTCTGCTCCAAGGCAGTGTGTGAACTGGGTGTGATCCCAAGGCAGAAACCTCCCTGACCCTCCATCAGAGGAGGAGGTGTCCGGATAATCCCTATGCAAACGTCAGCTAATTGAAAAGCCCTAATAGGAAACCAGGAGGGTGTGCAGGCACACAAAGAGCCTGGCTTGATGCAAGGTCTGCTCTGCCAGTGCTGGCCAACTCATGCAAGTGGAGAAGGCAGACACACCGAGCAGTTGCTGCTACTCGGGGGTGGTGGCACCAGCTCCTGTCCAAGCTGTGAGATCATCTTGGTCGTGGCAAAAAAATTGATCATTGGACTTCAAATCTTGTGTTCAGTTTTGGGCACACAGTACAAAAAAAACATCAAGGTTCTGGAGAGAGACCAGAGAAGAGCAATGAAGCTGAAGGGTCTGGAGAGGAATGTCTTATGAGGAATGTCTGAGGGAACCAGGGGTGTTCAGCCTGGAGAAAAGGAGGCTGAGAGGAGACCTTCTGGCTCTCTACAGCTACCTCCAAGGAGGTTGGAGCAAGGAGGGGTTGGTCTCTTCTCCCTAGAACACAAGGAAATGGCCTCGAGTTGCATTAGGGGAGGTTTAGTTTGGATATTAGAAGAAACTTCTTAGCTGGACACTGGCACAAGCTGCCCCCCTAAGGAGGTGGTTGAACCACCATCCCTGGAAGTGTTTAAAGGACACATAGATGTGGTGCTTGGGAACATGGCTTAACCACTGGGCTTGGAAGAGTTGAGTTAATGGTCAGTAGAGTTAGGTTCTGGTTGGACTCAATGATCTTGAAGATCTTTTCCAACCAGAATGATTCTGTGAAAGGGTTCAGATGTGGCAGTCTGAGCCACTGGCACAGACCTGGGAGATAA